>NW_026775581.1:68561680-69777180 GCF_030987335.1 Cornus florida | reverse complement strand
ACCCCCGTAAGACGTCCTCCCGACAAACTGTGGGAACCACCAACAAACCCCTACACCGTAGACCCCCATCTGCATGCAAGTTCCAATCTTTCACTGTCTCACCACTGGAGATTAAAGTGTGAATGGCATCCAAATCAGAATCTTGTCTCTGTGACTCAATCACTCGCACAACAAGAGTAGGCTGAGCCACAAGACTAAACAAGA
This sequence comes from Cornus florida, assembly GCF_030987335.1. NCBI lineage: Eukaryota > Viridiplantae > Streptophyta > Magnoliopsida > Cornales > Cornaceae > Cornus > Cornus florida. The sequence goes on along the minus strand of NW_026775581.1, from coordinate 69,776,976 downwards.
ATGCCGATTCACCGCAACCATCGTCGTCAACACAATACAATCGCATCTCCGCCAGATCATTAAGTATCTTCCATTTCCAAATAGCTAATCCAGCCAAAGTTCCATGAGATTTCTGGCTCAAGGCATCTGCTACCATATTTGCCTTACCCGGATGATACTGCAAATTAAAATTGTAATCTTCGAAGAACTCAACCCATCTTCTCTGTCTGTTGTTCAAGTCTTTTTGGGAGAAAAGGTACTTGAGACTTTTATGATCCGAGTACACCTCGAATCTCTCACCATACAAGTAGTGTCTCCAACACTTCAGTGCAAACATGACTGCCGCTAACTCCAGATCATGAGTAGGGTAGTTGTACTCATGAGTCTTTAACTGTCGAGACCCATAAGCGACTACTCTACCATCCTGCATCAATACACATCCCAACCCATCACGTGAAGCATCACAATCGATCACATAACCCAAGCTACGCTCCTATATCACCAACACTGGAGCTGTAGTCAATCTTATCTTCAGCTCTTGAAAAGATGACTCACAGGCTTTATTCCACACAAACTTAATTTCTTTTCAATTTAATCGGGTCATAAAAGCTGCCAAACGGGAGAAATCTTTCACGAATCTCCGATAGTAACCCGCTAGACTAAGGAAACTCTGGATCTCAAAAACATTCTTGGGTTGCTCCTAATTTAAAAGAGCTTCAATCTTTGATGGATCTACTAACACTCCACCTTCTGAAACAACATGCCCTAAAAATTTCACCTCCTGTAGCCAAAACTCACACTTCTCATATTTGGCATACAGTCGGTGCTCCTGCAAAATCTGTAAAACAATACTCAAATGGACCTCGTGCTCCTCCTGAGATCGTGAATACACAAGAATGTCATCGATGAAAACTACCACAAACTGGTCCAGGTAATCGTGAAAGATGCGGTTCATCAAGTCCATGAATGCCACTGGCACATTAGTCAAGCCAAAAGGCACAACAAGGAACTCATAGTGTCCATACCGTGTATGAGCCTAGACCATTGGGTGTGACAATTGAGCTACCTATATAAGGAATATGAGCCACTTTTACACATATAGAGTTTTTTAGAGATAGTTTTTGATAGTCTTAGATACAATTCTTAGAGGGGAAGAAAAAAGAAAATGAGGCTAAAGAGACACTCTTGGGAGATTTTCCATCTTCCTCAAGAAGAAGAGCATTTCTACCATGGAGATAGCCCTTGAGGGTTGGAGGACACCATTCATGAGTGGCTAAACATCCTCTTGGGGCTAGAGTTGGCCCTAAGCATGCTTTCCTTACCTTGATTTATGTATTTTTTAGGGGATTTGTGTTGTAATACATGTTTTAACATATTTATATACATAAATCTTGTTTATTCAACGATTTGTGTGGTTTAATTCTTCCAAGTGATCATTTCATTCTATCCATATGTCTATGTATGCTAGAATAGATGTCCATATGTTTATCTCTATATCTTGTATTATTGATGCATGTCTATGTATGTTGATACTATAGATCTAGAGATTGTCAAGGTATAGTGCTTAATAGAATGCTCTTGTGGTTTATTTGATGGTTCATGCTTATTTCTTGATGGATTGTGCCTCTCCCTTAGTTTAATTAGTTTAATTTTCATGTCATTAGCTTAAATGTAGTGTAGTTACCTTAGTTGTTAAATGGGAGGACAATCCGTGCTTGTTGTTTGATGTTCCATACTTATGAATGCAAGTAGTGTATTTTTCTAATTTTGTGATGCGTTTGGATTGTGAACTTAAATGAAGGATTAATGGCTTAGTTTGATATATTGTGCTATTCATTGTGTTGTTTAGACAATATACACTTAATTGGTCATCCATGCTTGTTGAAACAACCACACACATTCAATATTGTTGCAACATATGCCTTCCCCTCATTAATTATGAATTGAGTGTATAGAAAAGTGATGCTTAGTGGTGATCTCTAAGTCCCAAGATCTATCTCTCTTATTTTCTCTATCCTTTAATTACTTGTTTTATATTGATCTTATTTAATCTTAATTGTAGTTTAATCAACCAAACAACCTACCTTTGATCACTCGACCTACTAACCCTAAGCATTGTTTCCATTCCTAGTAGCCCTCCATTCCCTTGGGACGATCCCTACTCACCCTTGCTATATTTTTAGTTAATGATAGTAATTGGCATTTATAAATGTAAAACTTAGCTACATTGCACATTCACTATCTTTTGCACATCTTTAAGCGTTGGTGCGGCGACACACCAAGTTTTTGGCGCCATTACCAGGGATTTAATTGGCAACGCCGTGTTTTGGAAACAATTAGGGATTAGTACTCTTTTGATCGTGTCTTTTCTTTATTTTATTTTTGGTTACTTATGCTATTTGTTCTTATTTGGCTAGGTGAAATTGAGCAATGAGGTTAAGCAAAGGAGAATTCAAAGCAAAGAGCTAAGCTAAGCATAAAAAGGGCTAAAAAAATCTAAAAAATGCAGAGCATAGCAAAGCTTGGAAGTTGAAAATGAATTGAAGTTGCTTAAGGACCCTTTGTGAGATCTTTCTAACTCAAGCTCTAGTTATATCGTCGGCCCGCGTGGAGGCTAGTTTTTCATTTCTTAGTTAAATCGTGAGCCCGTATGGAGGCAATTTACTTTTCTTTGCATGTTGTTTAAGCATGGGAGTATAGGATCATTGTATGTGGAGATTTGTTGATTGATTTGTTGCGGGGCAAAGTGATTGTTACTTGCTTGTTATTTGCTTTGCTAGTGTATGCATGGTCGTAGGTCATTGAATCCTACTCTTGTCCCTCCTAATTTGTATCTTGAATCAGTTGTTCGTAATCCTAGGGGTAGAGGTAGTTCTTATCACTCTATTTCACCAATGGAGGATTTGAATGACGACCATGTGGAGGACCTTGGTCACATAGACCAACAAGGCAACCTCCACCCTAATGTGCATCATGAAAATGTTCAACTACCATTAGGCATGCCTAGATCATTCATTCACCTACAATAACAAGGACAAATTCCATTGGGAATGCCTAGGCTAATAGTTGCTCCACAACCTCCCATAGTTCAAGCTAATCAAGGTGTTCGTTTAGCACCACCAATTGTGAATCCTCCCATTGCATTAAGAGACCATTATGTGCCAAATGAATACAATGTACCCACTTGCATTTAATTGCCCCCATTTAGAGCACATCACTATGAAATTAAACCCCAAACTATTCAAATGCTTCCAAACTATCATGGACTTCCTAGTGAAGAACCTTATAAGCATTTGGATGAGTTTCGTGAAGTGTGTTCCACCGTGAAATACACGAACATGCTGGAAGAAGTGTTAAGGCTTAAAATTTTTCCTTTTATCCTTAAAGATAAGGCAAAATATTGGTTCAACAATCTTAGGCCTTTTTCGATAACTTCTTGGGCGGAAATGCAACAAGAGTTCTTGAAAAAGTACTATCCGGTTTTGAAGACCAATGCCATAAGAACTTCAATTAGAGAATTTTCTCAAGGAGAGGGGGAAATGTTTCATAAGGCATGGGAAGGGTTTAATGATTTGCTTAGAAAGTGCCCTCATCATGACATACCTAAGTGGTAACTAGTTCAATATTTTTTTGAAAGTTTACCGGATAATCACAAGGGTATGGTTAATGCATCCATGGGTGGTTTTTATCTTGACAAGTATGAAAATAATGTATGGAAATTGTATGAAAGCATGAGTGAGAATTCAATGCATAGGTCCTTATCTTCTAAAAATGGTAAAAACCTAGGTGGAAGGAAGAATGTCGGCTTATATCAAGTTGACAACTCCAATGACATAGCTACAGAGATGAAATCCTTATCTCAAAGGTTTGATCAATTGTTTATCAACCAAAATTTGGCAAATCTAGTATCTTCCTCCCCTACTCATATTCATCATCGTGCATCTAATGAATCTTGCATGACTTATTCAAGTGTCTTGCATTCTACTTCCAATTGTCCCCATGGACATGTACAAAGTGAGCCCCACCAGCAAGTCAATGCTACATTTGTTACTCAAGGGAATAATCCCTATGACACTCATTACAATTCAAGTTGGAGGAACCATCCAAACTTTTTTTAAAAAAGCCAAGGGGAAGGCTCAAACCTTCCCCAAGGTGGTTTTCAAGGGAAGTATGTTCTGCCACCAATGCAAGGCCAAGGTTCCCAAGGTTTTAAATCATCATCATTTCAATCACATGGCAATCAATTTTCTAATTCTCATTTTCCTAATCAACCATCATATTCCCAAGGAAACTCTAGGAGTCCCGCCTTTGAAGAGAAAGTTTTGACCGCTCTAGGCACTCTAGAGGCGAACACTCAATTGCTTCATTCTCATTCTCAATCCATTGCTAAGCTAGAAACCCAATTAGGGCAAATAGCTAATACCTTAAATGCTAGAGAGAATGGGAAGATGCCTTTGAATGCCCCACCAAAGCAATAATTTGTTGTGAAGACTCATTCCTCATCGGAAGGGCACACAATTGAGCATGTCAATGCGGTGACAACTTTAAGAAGTGGGAAGATTGTGGACAACAAAGTAGGTATGTCCAATGAAGAGAGTGAACCGGTGAAACCAAAAGTTGACACCCGTCCCGTTTCTTATCATATTCTTCCTTCATTGCATATGCATGATCATTCAAATGAGAAAGTGTTAGAAAGTAATTTGAAAAGTGAGTTCAAAATTGATTTGAAGGAAGAATTGAACAAAGCTTTGAAAAAAGATTTTAAAAATTCTTGTGTTGAAGACTCTTCAAGAAAAATTTTTGAAAAAGCTTTTGAGCCAAGAGCTCCATTTCCGGTTTCCTTAAAAGGATCCATTTATCTTGATAAACAAAAGACCAAGACCAATGAAATGTTTAGGTAAGTGAAGATTAATCATCCATTTTTGGATGCAATTAAGCAAATTCTGGCTAATGCCAAGTTCTTAAAAGAGCTTTGCACCCAAAAGAGTAAGAACAAGAGCCAAGCACCTAAGAAATTGGTCTTGACCGAGCAAGTAAGCTCAATCTTACAACATAACACTCTCCCAAAGTTTAAGAACCCCGATTCACCTACTGCTTCTTGCATCATTAGTGATCATGTCATTAATCGGGCTCTTCTAGACTTAGGAGCAAGTGTTAATCTTCTTCCATACTCGGTATATGTCAAATTGGGCTTAGAAGACTTGAAACCGACGTCGGTAGTTTTACAACTTGCCGACCGAACCATCAAAAAACATAGGGGTATTATTGAGGATGTCTTAATTAAAATTGATAAATTCTTCTTCCCGGTTGATTTCGTTGTCATTGACACAGAACCAGTTCCAAATCCCAAGAGCCAAATTTCCATTATCCTTGGCTGTCTTTTCTTGGCAACCTCAAATGCGAGCATCAATTGTAGGACAGAGGTAATGAAAATTTCATTTGGGCATATAAAAGTGAAGTTGAATATCTTTAATCCGACCCCAAATTCATTTGACAAGCATAAAGAAGTAAATGTTGTAGAAAAATGTCTAGACAATGAATGTGAAAGAATGGAGTCTTTGCTTAAAACCAAAACTTTAAAAAGTTCATCTTCAACTTTGAATTCAAAAAATGATGTTTCAAAATCTTGCTTTAAAAGGGCATGGAAGCCCAAAGATCATATTAATAAAGGACCAACAAATTCCTTTGAACCTAATCCAATAAGTTCTTTAGGGAACCGTTTGTTGGATGGAATTCAAAGTACTTATCACCTCGACAAGGAGGGGATGCATTACAAGATGTTTGATCTGGGCTAAAAGAGCCCAACGTCTTGCTAGAGACGTCAAAGACTAGGAAATGCTTCGTAGGGTTTACAACCCTATTCCTCCTTCATTTTTATTTTATCTTTCATTTCTTACGTCGTCTAGATACGTTTTGGAATTTATACACATGGCTAGGATTTTGATTGAGTATGTATGCACTTTCATTTTGAAAATAGGCATTTTGTCCCTGTTCGATCGATCTCAAAAGAAGTTCGATCGATTGAACACTCATCCCTGCATCCAATCATTGCTCTGTTTCATCGATCTGAAAATTCTTGCATAAATCAGCCCTCTATGTATCGTTCAAAAATTTCTTTCGATTAATCTGAGTACTCTAAGATCGATCGAAATTGCCCTTGGATCGATCTTCACTCCACACTTAGAAATTTTTTGAGATCCATGAAAAAAAACGCCTCTCTGTGCATCGTTCGAACTTCTCTGCAGGTTTCCACTTATTCGATCAATCAGAGTACCTTTTTGATTAATCTTAGCTTGATCGATTTGTACCTCTTGTTGACCTTGATTTTGACTTTGATTGCATATTTGTTTTTATTTTGATTTTGATTTTGATTTTATTTTATCTTATCTTAAAAAAATAAATAAATAAATTTGTATTTTATGTTATTTTTCCAAAAATCCAAAAAAATGTTTTTAATTTGAATTCCTACTTTTTGATTTGTAAATATTCAATATAAAAAAAAAAAAATTTCAAAAATCAAAACAATTTGTCGTTTAATGAACCGAGATGGATCTCAACATTTTCAAAATCGATCTACGTTCGATCGATCGAAAATTTTCCCTGATCGATTGAACTGGTCGGGAAATGTTTTTAAAAACAAAACCCTAGGGTTATTGGATCGATTCACAGATCGATCTAAAAACCCTCTCATCCCTCGCCGCTACAAACAACACCTCTTCCATCTCCGACAAGCCCTTCGGCGACCTTCTCGTGGCTCGAATCTCTCTCCCTCATCTCAGATCTAATCTCTCTCCTTCGCACCACTTCTCTCTCTCGAATTTGGTAAGTTTCACATCGTCTTTTAAGTTTCAACCTTCAATCCTCATGAATCTAAGCTTTACATGTTAGATCTAGGGTTGCCATGCTTGCCATATTTGAAGTTTCCATGATTGTGTATATACGTGTGTATATATATATGTATATAGTTTTGTATATATTTCATTTTTAAATCAATTTTTGAGGATTACGGGCCAAACACGTGACCCATATTGTGTTGTTGATGTGTGAGAGGGCCCCACAAGCTTGCTTGGGTGCCCTCGTGTCATAAACGTCACAGATCTGTGACTGTTCGAATCGCCCCTAGCAGTTCGATCGATCGAAGTTTTCTTCAATCGATCACACAAGATCGATCGAACTTATCTTAGATCGATCTCACATTTTTTGTGATCGATCGAACTTCACAGACTTGCATCCCACACTTCACACACTGTCTTATGTGATTCTATGCTATCTCATACATGCCCAATGCCTGTGTTTTCCACATTGGATGTATTCCATACTTATATTGTTTAGCATGCTTCACTAAATGTCACTGTTTATTTAGACCCATTATCACTTGCGTAGATTCATGATTTTATGTTGTCTATCTTATTTGACATACATGTTTCTATATACTATGCTTCAATTCTTAATGCCAATACTAACTTATATTGCAAGTGTTTTTCTTTCTATTTTGCAGGCCATGGCTAGGGTCAAGACTATTGCCCATGGACATTATCATCACTGAGTCAGGCCGAAATTAGAGGAGCCAGGTGAGCCCTCTCATGTTCGGGAGCAGCCCGAGCAACAGGCAGGACCATCTCAGGTCCCAGATCCTGAGCAGCCTGAGCAGTTAGAGGATTATACAGAGGCCGATCCAGCTCAGTCCTCATCAGACAGCAGATTATAGTCTTCTGCTTCTGCATCTGCATCATCTCATAATGAGGCTGAGCATACACTATCACCTTCTTCATCTCTGCCTCATGCACAGCCAGACCAGGCCTTAGACAAACATCTGCCGAGATACTCACACCTTACAGTGGCGCATGAGTCGATTTTTGACATCTATTTCTTCTCCCGGTATATCCTGACCCAGGCAGCCTACGAGGACATTGACCGCAGGGGCATTTCAGCCATTCTAGCCCCGGTCACTTACCCAGTTTACCCGAGGCTTGTTCGGATGTTCTTCCAGAACCTCTGACCTACCCCGAGTAATCTGGCGGAGCTGGGCACTACAGTGGATAGCCATCCTATCCGCATCACAGTGGAAACTCTGGCCCGATCCTGCCGATGCTCGCATGCCTACCCTCCTAAGCTTGAGCTCGATTATCCTATTTTGGAGAAGAGGCCTTCTTATACATTTATGGCCGAGGCACTTACAGGCCATTTGTAATACCCTTAATTTCAAAATGATAGTCCTGGTATTTAATTTATTCTTTTAATTGAATTTTAAATTATTTAATTGTTTATTTGACATACTTGTTACTTGTTTAAATTGGTGTTTAAGTTTCATGGCGTGTTTAAATGTCTTATTACTTGAATTACTCACATTATTTGTAATTAGTAAATTTATTATGACTTGTTTTATTTAATTGTTGTATTCAATTCTTTATTTTTGTTTAAGTGGCTTAATTTAGTTGTTTTATTTGAATTAATTTAATTAAATATAATAGTTTACTTATTTTAATTTAATTGTTAATTGCCTTGATTTAATTTTATTTAATTAGGATTTTATTTTTTAGAAGTCACGTTTGTAACCGACATAGGTTTTTAATTTAGTTTCTTTGGGCTGATTAGGATTCAGCTTGGGGCTTGGAATTAATTTAGGGTTTGGTACAACTCTATAAATATATAGGTTACCTCTGTTTAGGGTTTTAGGAAAACAAAAATAAACCTATACATGTCTGTGGAGGCAGAGGAGGAACAGAGGAATTTTTCAGTAGGAATTGCCGAGAACCTTCGAAGACGGTTGTAATGACCCGGTCATTTGCCTTCATTTCCTTTTTCCTGAAATTTTACGGATAAATTTTTTCCGTTTAATTTTCTTTTCTGAGCTCTATTTCTTGTCACATAGTGTCATCTTCAGTGCTCGAAAATAGTTTCTGAGACTTTTTTCCGTGGATTGACAACTTCCTTTGAGGACCGAGTCATTTCTGCATTTTCACTTTTCAGACACTATGCGCTATTTCGTCTTTTCCCTATTCTGTCTTATCTCCTTTTGTCAGTTTTTGGCATAACCTCACTTTTCATGCTCGGAGTTAGTTTTTGACTTCACGTGTCTTCATCTTCAGTTGTTTCCTCAAAATACGTATCTTCACTTTTGTAAGAAGGTACTCTGGTTGCTACCGGTGTCCATAGGGGCATGGATGTACAGTTCTTCAGAAACTTTTTCTTTTTTGAGGCATTTTTCATAAATATCTTTTGAAGATATTTTATTTTAGGGGTATCTAAGAAAATATCTTTTAGAAGATATTTTCATTCTAGGACAGTTTCGCAGTTAACCCTTTTTGTAGGGGCCATTGTGCAATTAACGAAAGTTATTGCAAAATGTCTCGTCTGGAGCCTGGATCCTCGTACGGGATTCATTTTCACATTTCGTCGAGTCGTGGACTCTTAGAATTTCCTTTTGGTCATTTTTCTCCAGTTTCAGAGTTTCTGGACTCGGTTGCTACCGAACTTGTTCAGGGCATATCGCTCTACTCGAGACTCAGTTTTTGACGCCGCTTCTTCCGTTATTCATATTTTCTTATTTTAAATCATTTTTGTTCATGAAGTTTTGCCATTTGAGCACGTTTGCTCAAAATCCACTTTGCTGGACCCGGCGGGGCCCTTCCGGGGCACTTTTTGAGACTTACTATAAATATGGGACTTAAGAACAAAAAAATCATTTTTTTTCATCTTCTCCACTCTTTTGGCCGGCAGCCATGGGAGCTCCTTGGCTGCCACCCTTTCTCCTTCTCCTCCACTTGATTTCCTTGGTAGAAATCCTTCGGCCTTTACATTTATTATTCCCCTCAACGTGTTCTATCATTCCCCCTTATTAGAAACCATTTTTGACCATTTCTTGAGTTTAGAGTTGAGGTCAAGTTGTGATTTTCATGGGGCTTCCTTCGGATTCATGTAGATCGTGTTGTCCCCAACATAACCCTTCGATTTCGGCGGATACGGGACATTTTTTTTTAAGTGGGGATTTGAGGTCTTCATCTCAAATTGAGGTAGGGGGTGTCTTAGGTTATATTCTTGCTATCTTGCATGCTATTGATGTTTATACAACTCATATACTCACTTTTGGTTCAAGATTTAGAAATTGATTTAAATGTGATTTAAATTCTACTTAATTGTACCACGCTTGTTTTCCAATTTTGACTTGATATATGGCATGGACATGACTTAGTCCTTGTTATATATTAATTTTGGATCATTTGGACAACCTTTGAAATCTAGAGATTTAATTAATTTTAAATTAATTAAATTCCACATGTTTATATCTTGCTCACTTTGTGAAATTGATGTGATATTTGCAATCACCATGAAATGGACATTCACATATATTATTTTGAGAATTTTTGGACAACTTTGGTTTCTAGAGAAATTAGTTAATTAGCTTAATTAATTTCTACTTAAGTATTCTAATGAATTAGATTTGTATTTCATAGGGCTTTTGCCTAATTATCATATATCATGACTTGTTGCAACTTAGCTCCATTAATGTGGTTAATGAACTTGCACCCTTACATTGGAATGATTTAATTGTTCAAGAGTTGTTAAACCAATAATTAAATCATTAATCTTATACTTAAGGTATATTCACATCAATAGATTCCTTGTGTTTTAAATCCTAGTTTATAGTTTATATAGATGCACTTGATGATTTCTTGACATTTCACATGCCATCATAGTTAAGATTCTAGGGCATGACTTGTATGTTCCAAAATCTTGGTTGTGCATGGACTGTGGCTTAATGCATTTCTTGTATCTTCATACTATCTTGACTTGCACAACTTGTTGATTTTGGAATTTGGGATATCAATCAAGAATTTTTTTTTTCCTAAATGAAGGATTTTATAAAATATTAACAATATAGTACATGGAGAAACAAAACAAGGGCATACCCTTGCTTTACAAGGAAGAACCTGTTAAACACAGGTCAATTAACACAAAGCAAACAAAAAAGGTTACAAAACATCCTGAAGGGTAACCCCCGTAACGTCAAGAATCTCCCAAAGAATACTCTTTACTAATTCCAAAGCATCTCTACGTAAATCATTATGCATTCTCTGATTCCTTTCTTTCCAAATAAAATAAAGAACAGCTGTGAAAATAATACGACTCAATTTATACTTCTTTCCATTAAAGCTTTGAGTAAACACATCAACTAGCTCCTGCACTTCATACTTTTTCTGTAAATCCCAAGCAAGAATTCCAAAAAGAATGGACCACACCTCCTAAGAATAACTACAACTACAAAACAAATGATCCAAATTTTCAATATTTTGGTAACACATATAGCATCTAGAAGCAAGAGAGAAACCTTTGTAGTTTAAATAGCAGTGAGTAAGTATAACCTTTTGTAAAACAAGCACTGAGTGTGAAGACCATCTCGGCCTCCCTCCACTCCAACACAAATCTGCCCAAACAACAACTTGACCTGGTGTTCAACAAGCTTCCCAAGCATCTTTGAAATTAAATGGAGTCTTCCACCGAAACTGGTCCTCTCCACCAAAAATTCTATGATTATAGAAAACCTGTCTAAGCTCTTGAGTAGCATTTAACAATCTGTCATCATCCCAGTAACCATCAATCACCAATTCCTGCAACAGACATTATTTGTCTCTACTAAGAAACCTCAATAATCTGTGGCTAAAAAGATCACCTAAGCATTTACCATCACACCATGGGTCCAAAAAAGTTTTAATATTCTGACCAGTCCCTATAATGTATCTGCAATTCCCTTTGACATAGCTAGGACTTGGTTCTAGTATGGGGGAATGTCCCTCTACACTATAGTGCGCACCAGGGGAAAAGTACCCATGGGTTAGTAGCCCTAAAGTGATCTCAAGAGTACGATTTTAATCCGGGTGATATCCAAGTTTTCACATTGGTTGATTTCACTCTTTAAATTTCAAGTTGCTATTCTTTGAAGATTTAAACTTGTCGTGTATGTGAAATGCACCAATCTTGTCTCATTGCATAGATTTTATCCTTCATTCATGATTTAACTCCTTAAATTTCAAGTGTTGTATTCCTTGAAGATTTAAGACTCTTTTCGTGTTATGTGGTAGGTTCTACCCATGTTTAAATGCATAGATATTATGCTTTGTTATTAAATCCATGTATAACTCTTATCGTGTCAATCGGAATGCTCCAATCTTATTCATTTGCATAAATATTATGCCTTGTTCTTGATTCCATATATGACTCTTTTCGTGTTTCATATAATGTCCCATTCTTGTTTAGTTGTATAGATATTATGCCTTATTCTGGATTTTGTGTATGACTCTTTTCGTTTTAATGGAATATTCCATCCTTGTTAATTGCATAGACATTATGCCTTGTTCTTGAATCCGTATTTAACTTGCATAGATATTATGCCTTGTACTTGAATCCGTGTTTAACTTGCATAGATATTATGCCTTGCTCTTGAATCCGTGTTTAACTTGCATAGACATTATGTCTTGCTCTTGAATCCTTGTATAACTCTTATCGTGTTAATTAGAATGTACTAATCTTGTTAATTGCATAGATATTGTGCCATGTTCTTGATTTCGTGTATTATCCCTATCGTGTTAATTGGTATATTCCAATCCTATAAATTGCATTGTTTTATGTGATCCATGTATTCTAGTATCTTCTTGTCATGTTCTTTGGATTATCCCAACCATAATTCATTTCATATATGCATGTATATCATGATTCTTATTGCTTAGACTCTAAGGTAGCTTAGGATGCTCCCTGAGTCTCACTTTGACATAGACGTTAGGTAGCATGAGCCCCTTTAATATGTTTCACCTTAAGGTGATAAATTTGTAAAATGCTAGGTCGATACATGCTAATTTCCTACGAGTAGCTTTATGTTGCTCACCCCAAAGTTACTGGGGCATATTTCAGGTACGAAGACTTGGTTCGTGATGCTTAGTATTCCTTGGATGTCGTGTAGCTTTCAAGTTTCCATTTCATGCAAATGTTAGCATGAAGTGTCATTTTTTAGCCTTACATGTAAAACTTGTATTCTTTGATTCCATATATGTAATGTGTACTTAAGTACACTCTTTACAATATATTTGACATGTATAAGATAAGGCCAGAGGCCAATGACCATTATATTGTATTCTATGTACTTTTTAACTTCATGAAATATTATAAAAATCTTAAAAAATCACAAGTCATTGCTTCACCATAGTTGCATCGAGTGTGCGAATTCCATTTTCATTCTTTTATAGGGTCTTATTAATCTTGTATGAAGTGTGGCCAAGGGCCAAAAGGTCATTTGACTCCATTTTATATTTTTGGATTCCATGTTTTCCATTCCAAGTCCATTTTTGCCTTTTCGGGCGTTGGGGGGTTGGATTTTGCATCGGTGGTATTTTTAAGCCATGGACCATTGTAACATGTCTAAATAGGTAAGTTACATTTGTGTGCATGGTCGTTTCCCGGCAAAACCTCATCGTTTGTGTTTTGAGCAATTTACGGAATCATTTGCACTTTTGTTGCATATTCTAATCTAGGGGCATTCTAGACTTTTCAATGTAGTTTTATTTTCTTCTTTCAACATGGTTGAAGTGAAACATTATTTTAGGGGGGCTTTCTTTTCCGTGTTTTTCCAGAAAATGTCGTCTTGGTATCGGAAATCGCTTACGAAGCTTAGCTCTCAGTTTTTCAATTTAGCAGCTTTTTGGACCTCCATGACCAGATTTCATGGAGGGGCATTTTGGGCATTTTACATTGCGTTATTTTTTAATTCTCTCAAGATTCACGTAGAAAACTCAATTTTGAGGGGGTTTCTTCTTTGTGTTTTACCAGAAAATGTCATCTAAGGCCTCAAAACCCCTGCTGCTAGGGTTTCTTGCTGCCCATTCTGCCTCCTTTACATCTAAACGGTTAGATGGGGTTTCGTAACAGGTTAGATGAGTGCGGGCAGTGTTTTGGTCAATTTTTTTTGGCCCCTTAACTGGTTAGATAGGTCATCTAACCGGTTAGATGTTCATGGGTTGTCTCTTTTTGACCTTTATGCCCCCGTTTCTTCTGTGAGCCATATCTTCTTCATCCGGACTCCGAATCAAGTAATTTTTGAGTCTAAGTTTATTAATTTTTCATTGTCTTTCCAATGGTGTGGTCAGTAGAACCCACTTTCAGGTTGAAAATTACCATTTTGCCCCTAGGTTCATTATTGTCTCTTTTCGTAATGTTACTTCTGCATCTATTTTCTTTGGGTTCCGTGACCTCATTGAGGGTCACATTGGTGTCTTAGGGATGTGTTGTGTCTCTTGAGACCATTGTTTCATCTTTTGCTTCCGCATTCTAGATCCAGTTCGGGTCATCACAAGAGACGCTGGGTTAAAAAATCCAGGGTCATTACAAGTGGTATCAGAGCGTCCGTGTTTGAATACCTTGGACGACGGGTTTTAGGTGCATATGATGCTTGTGTTGCCATGCTTTATGTGTTTAAATGCTTCTTGATAACATGCCTTGTTTGATAACTTGTTTTGTTTGATAACATGTCTAGTTGATAATATGTCTTGTATGATAATATGTTCACATGCTTAGGTGTGTGAGATGCCTATTATTATTTGTTAAGCATGCTTTATATGTATATATACTTCTTGATAACATGGTCTATATAGCTATCATGTCTATGTTTCTATCATGTCCATGTACTTGCGTTAGCATGACCGTATGCGACGCATACCTTATGCTTTCCATTCACATATATTGTTATACCATGTACTTACGTGCTTTTTGATAATATGTTTTGAGTTGATAACATGTATGTTTGCTTATGTGGTAACTCATTTAGAAGCTTAGTTTGACTGTCTTAGCATATGATATATGCTTGTTTACCTTAACACATGGTACCTGCTTATTATTCTAGCATGTGGTATATGTTTGTCTATTGTATACGCTTGTTCATCTTGACATGATTATATGCAGTATATCATCATGCTTTTCATCCTTCTCCTGTATATTTTGACATATTTTACGTGATCTTACTACTTGCGTGAGTAGATAGTCTGTTGCTATGTTGTATGCTAGCTGTTCCCTTTTATGTTAGGTTTTGACAATGTCTCTTAGGATCTGTCGTATCCCTTGGATGCCTTCTTATTTCATGAGTTTCTTCCTTGGATAGGAGAAATTCATTCCGTAAAGACCCATGTAGGGAACCTTCTTGTCTGTTCTGCCGATTGATGCGAGTAAGGCTCATATGAGCGTAGAGGACTGCAATTCGTTTCATTTCCTTGTCTGCAGGAGTGAGACATGGACCAGGGAGGCACCATTTCATTTCTTTTTCCTTCGTGGCTTCTAGATCTAAGGCCTTAAGCATAATGGTGCCAATGTCATTGTTGTCAGAGTTTTGGGATTAGCTACCCCAACTCTCACAGATGTCGGGTGATAAGTGCCGAATATTACATATTCAAGTGCCCTTTCTTGCATTAGTTAAGTCCATTATTAGAGGATAATGTACAATTTTAATTTAGTTGTGTATTTCTTTCTCATTTCAGGTATTTTTCCCCAGAATGATCAAAGAAGCAGTTTTGACAACTTTCAGTTAAAATACGTGCGCCGTGTCGGGCAGTCATTTTCGGGACCTAACCTCTTCAGTCGCCGTTTTTGTGAAGTTCGTGGCTTAGTGTTCATAGTGGAAGCCACGTCAGTGCTTCGGCTCGGAAAGGCTTACGAGAAGCCTTGGTTTAAAGCTACAAATGGCAAGCTCCCGCGGGCGCCCGCCAATCCCCCTACTCTCTGTCAACTTTCGCGGGCCCTTGATCAGTGCCCGCGGGAGCCCCCGCCGATCGCGGGCGCCAGCCAAACACGCCAGTGCCCTCTTCGAATTTGCAAGCTCCCACAGGCGCCCACCAGAGCCTCGCGGGTGCCCGCCGATCTGCAGTAGGCAGTTCAACTGCCCCTGAATTTCAGCATTTTAGTCCATTTATCCTTCTTTTGTGTGGTCTAGCTTCATGCAGAGGAGGGAGCTCGGGATTTTGGGTATGGGGAGTAGGTTTTGAGTGTATATAGAGGGGAAGCTCATTCTTTTGGAGATATCTCATATTTTTTTGGTTAAGTTCTAGAGAGAGAAAGTAGTATTCTTGTGGGGTTTGGAGTTCTAGCTTGTTGGAGGGCAAAAATAGAGTTCTTCTTCATCTCTTCCTCTCCCTTCATTGCTCCTATGGGTAATTAATCCCTATCTAGGGAGGTGATGAAGCCCCATTTTGTAAGCATTGCTATGTTTTGATTTATATTTGGGGTATAATGTATATATGTAGCTTTTCCATGAACTAGAATACTTCATATGATGTAATGAATCTCATTATCTATAAATGATCATTTTAAGTCAAATATCTTGTCTTAGATTGTTTTTCTCTTATGATTATATTGCTACATTTTCATACTGACAATGGAGATGAGTTCATGGAAGTGTTTTTATTGGCATGATATTTAGGAATTTTGATAATCTATTGCTTAGGGCATTCCTTTGATAGATTCTTCTTTATTTCTATTTCATGTGCTCTTATTATGAGATGAAGGGCTTGATAATCTATGGCTTAGTGATCATGTCTATGGTTGCATCCTAGTTTAGGTAACCAAAACATGTAAGCCTTGATAGGTTATTCTTGTATCTTGATTTTATATATTTCTTAAAGGTAATGTATCAATGTTGTGTTGTTGCATTCCACGATTATATATATGTATTTTCCCAAGTAAATCATTTCCTAGCATACTTATTGATGGGTAGTGGATTCACTTCCTTAGTCCCTTTTTAATTGTCTTTGCCTCTTTACTTCTTAGCATTAATGTTTTATGCATTTTTCAATTCATAATCTTAGTGACAATCCAACAAATCCTCTATAACTCCCTTTATCATTCTAAAAATGACTCTAGACACCTAAGTTGCCATAAACTAGCAGTCCCAGTGGTTCTACTTACCCGACCAATAGCCCTATTTTACAATGATTTGTGTTATTGCAAAGGTTGATGTATAATTGATAACCGATCAATTTTTAGCGCAGAGATTACAAACGGTTTAGCAACCGAAGTTCTAGGGTTAATTTTGGTTTGATTGTTAATATTATGATTTGTGAATATTTCTTGTGCAGTTTTGACCATCTTGGTGTTGAAAGTTGTTTGTGAGATTCTAGGGACTTGATGCTTGCTGAGGGAACGCTAGCAAATTTGTAAGTCTAGAGGACTCTAGGTAAGTCTCTTGGCCTTTTAGTTTCGAAATTGTTATTATTGTGTATGTGCAAATTTGGTGATAGTTAAGTTGTGAAGCCCTTGTTGAGGCTATTTTCTTGTTTATTTTCAATTGCAAAGCATCAGTCCTTGTTGTGGCCATTTAATTTTTGTCTTGATAATTGAGGAGAAAGGGAACATTATATGTGGAGTTGATGGTGATGATTTATTGTATTGATTATGGGGTGTGTTGTTGATGTTTGGCCGTAGATCACTCTCCTTACCAACTCTATAATCGCCAGTTGATATAAATTCTCTTGAAAGAATTCTTAGACGAACCCTTAGGGAATTTTTTCGTATAAGAGAACTTGAAACTGAATTTAACACAATGGATGAAAATGTAGGAAATGTCAGAAATAAGGAGATTAATAATGATAGGGTCGAAATTCCAAATGTGGTTCCCATGACTCTTAGGGACCACTTCATCCCTTCCACTTATGCTTCTCCCTCTTGCATAGTGATGCCAAATATTGAGGCCGCTCAATATGAAATCAAATCTAGCACCATCCAAATTCTTCCATCTTTTCATGGCTTTGAAAATGAGGACCCTTATAAGCACCTTGATGAATTCTGTGAAATATGTTCTACCATCAAGTTGAGGGGCTTTCCTGATAATGCTCTCCAATTGCATCTTTTCCCATTGTCATTAAAAGAATGGGCAAAATATTGGTTGAACTCCCTTGCTGCAAATTATATCACCACATGGGCTCAACTGCAGCAAGAATTCTTAAAGAAATATTATCTAGTGAGTAAAACCAATTTAATGAGGCGTTCCATTCTTAGCTTTTCACAAAGCAAGGGAAACAACTCTATGAGACTTGGGAGCGATTTCAAGACCTCTTAAGGAAATGTCCGCACCACTTAATTCCAAAATGGCAATTGGTGCAAGCTTTCTATGCTAGGTTAACCAACCCACATAGATTCATGGTTGACTCATCTTGTGGAGGGATGTTCATGTCTAAAAGTTCGGATGAGGCATGGACCTTACTTGAAAATTTGAGTGAAAACTCATTGCAGCATAACTCTCGTAGTGGTCCAACCTCAACCAATACAAAGAACACCAACCCTTGTCAACTAAAAACACTGAGGGAGGAATCCTCCCAGGTGGATGCCATAGCTTATAAATTATATCAATTGATGGCACCACATCTCTCCCCCTCTTTGTCTCAAAATTCGGCAAGTGCGGTTTGTGCATCATGTACTAATCCATTCCATCTCGCGGAAGATTGTCCCACTCCGGAACAATTTCCTAATTCCAATCAAGAGCAAGCAAATGCAATGTTCTCAAGGCCTGAAAATAATCCATATTCTAATACTTACAATCCCGGATGGAGATATCATCCGAATTTCTCATGGAGGCAACAAGCCCCATAAAATTCAAATTTTTAAAATCAAGGGCAACAAAATCAGCCCTCTTCTCAATTTCAAAATAGGAAATTTTAGGCCTCCTCAAGCTACCGTCCTCCATACAATCCAAATGTCTCCAATCAACCCCATGTGTTCCAACTGATGAGATCGTGGCTGCAAACAAGCAAATGATGGAATCATTGAATAAGCAAATTATGGATTCCAACAAGAAACTCTTGACATCTTTGTAACCCACTCTCGAAATGGTTCATTCTCATACTTAGTCCATAGCTAAGCTTGAGAATCAAGTGGGCCAAATAGCTAACTCCATGAATCAATTGCTCCAAAAAGACAAGGGTAAGCTTCCCGCTCAACCATTTAAAAATCCTAGAGAGATGCATGTGATTGACAAAACCCCTCCTCCGAGTGGGCCAATTCATGAACAAGTCCAAGCAATCACCACCCTTAGGAGTGGTCATGTTGTTGACAACAAGGTTGATGGAAACAAGGATGAGAAAAATTCTCCTTCGAAAAATCCAAATCTAAGTCCCAGTTCTTCTAATCCAAATCTTACTCATGAAAATCCCAAGTTTGTCACCCAAAATGTGGAAACTTCTTATGAGCCTAAAGCTCCGTTTCCTCAACGTCTCCAAGAGTTGACACATATTGGGAACAAGAATTGCAAAATTCAAGACATGTGGGAAGTTTTCAAGCAAGTAAAAATCAACTTGCCTCTCTTGGATGCTATAAAGCAAATCACTCCCTATGCAAAATTTCTCAAGGATTTATGCACTCAAAAGCGCACTTCCAAAAATCATTTGTCAAAGAAGGTGAGATTAACAGAAAATGTGAGTGCAATCATTCAACACAGTGCTCCTCCAAAGTATAAGGATCCGGGCGCTCCAACTATCTCGTGTGTCATTGGCGACAACAGGATAGAAAGGGCCCTCCTTGACGTATGAGCTAATGTAAATTTGATTCCATATTCAGTTTACTTACAGCTTGGGTTGGATCTAAAGCCAACCTCCGTGGTCTTGCAGCTTGCCGATAGATCGGTCAAGCACCCACGAGGCATTTTTGAGGATGTCATTATCAAAGTAGACAAATTTTACTTTCGGTAGACTTTGTGGTTCTTGACACGGAATCGGTCCATGACCCAAAGAAGTATATTCCCGTGATCCTCGGTAGGCCATTTTTAGCAATGGCTAACGCTTCAATTAATTGCCAAACCGAGGTGATGGATATCGCCTTTAGAAATATGCAAGTTAAACTCCACATCTTCCATGCAACTTAATATCCTTCCGATGAGGATGATTGTTTCCTTATCGATGTGGTAGATGACGTGTTTGAAGAATCTCTCCCCTTTATTCTAAGCAAAGATCCTTTATAAACTTGCATGTCTTATTTCAACTTCTCAAACTTTGATATTGACTAATCAATCCAAGAAGTAAACTCCTTGCTTGACATTAATGCTGTCATGGATACTCCTCCTTGGAAAATTCCAAAAGAACCGCTTCCTCAACTTTTTTCTACTCCTCCGGTCCCTTCCTTGGAGTTTCCTCCACAACTTGAACTAAAGCCGCTCCCGGCTCACCTCAAGTATGTGTTTCTTGATGCAAATCAAACTCTTCCAATCATCATTGCTTCTGACCTTTTAAAGGATCAAAAAACAAGCCTTTTAGCGGTGCTACAAGAGTACAAAGAAGCTATCGGCTGGCCAGTGGCTGATTTGAAAGGAATCGACCCTTCTATTTACATGCATCGCATCCATATAGAGGAGGACGCTAAACCTTCTAGAGAGGTGCAGCGCCGGTTGAATCCCAACATGAAGGAAGTGGTTATGAAAAAAGTGATCAAGCTATTGGATGCAGGAATCATCTACCCTTTCTCCGATAGCAAATGGGTGAGTCCCACTTAAGTTGTTCCTAAGAAATCCGGCCTCACTGTTGTTGAAAATTCCGCGGAAGAGCTCGTGCCACAACGCACCACCACCGGGTGGCATGTGTTCATTGACTACCGGAAACTTAACTCTACCACTAGGAAGGATCATTTTCCACTCCCATTCATTGATCAAATCCTAGAGAGGTTAGCAAGCCAAAGCTTCTATTGTTTCTTTGATGGTTATTCCGGCTATAACCAAGTGGCAATTGATCCGCAAGATCAAGAGAAGACCACATTCACATGCCCCTTCGGAACCTTTGCTTATAGACGCATGCCTTTTGGGCTATGCAATGCACCAACCACGTTCTAAAGATGAATGATGTCCATATTTTTGGATATGGTTGAAAAATTCTTAGAGGTATTCATGGATGACTTCTCCGTCTTTGGATCCTCCTTTGACTCGTGTCTCTAAAATCTATCTCTTGTATTTCAAAGGTGCAAGGAAACAAATCTCATTCTAAGTTGGGAGAAAAGTCACTTTATGGTCCAAGAAGGCATTGTTTTAGGACATGTCGTTTCAAAAAGGGGAATTGAGTTTGACAAAGCCAAAGTGGAGTTAATCTCTAATCTCCTTCCTCTAAATTTGGTCCGTTAAATCCGTTCCTTCCTTGGACATGCCGGTTTCTATCGTCGCTTCATCCAAGATTTTAGCAAAATCTCTTGGCCCTTATGTAATCTTCTTGCCAAGGACGTTCCATTCAATTTTGATGAAGCCTGTATGGAAGCTTTCGTGAAACTACGCACTCTTCTCTCATCCGCCCCAATCATAGAACCGCCTAATTGGTCTCTTCCATTTGAGATCATGTGTGATGCATCCGATTATGCATTAGGTGCAGTTTTGGGCCAACGTATGGAAAAACTTCCATACGTCATCTATTATGCTAGCAAGACTCTCTCCGATGCTCAGTTAAATTACACCACCACTGAGAAAGAATTGCTAGCTGTAGTGTATGCCTTGGATAAATTCCGTTCCTATCTTCTTGGATCCAAGGTTATTGTCTTCTCGGATCATGCCACTCTTAGGCATTTGCTAGCTAAAAAAGAGACCAAACCCCGCCTAATTCGATGGATACTCTTACTTCAAGAGTTTGACATTGAAATTCGGGACAAAAAAGGGACCGAAAATGTTGTCGCAGACCAACTCTCTCGTTTACTCATTGAAAAATCTTCAGAATTTGCTGCAGTCCCTGATTCCTTTCCGGATGAGCAACTTTTTCAGATTTCCCATTCCAGTCTCCCTTGGTATGCAGATATTGTCAACTATCTAGCGATAGGCAAAATTCCATCCAATTGGTCCAAACAAGAAAAAGATCGGTTCTTCTCCCAAGTTAAGCATTTCTTTTGGGAAGATCCAGAGTTGTTCAAATATTGCCAGGATAAAATCATCCGGAGATGCATTCCCGACAATGAAACCACAAGTGTCCTAAATTTCTGCCACACTCTTGCTTGTGGGGGACACTTCAGTGCCAAAAAGACCACCGACAAAGTCTTTCAAAGCGGATTTTATTGGCCATCCTTGTTTCGGGATGCATACAATTTTTGTAAATCTTGTGAGCGATGTCAACAACTTGGATCCATGTCCCAGAGGGACATGATGCCCCTCACTCCCATCTTAATCATAAAAAATTTTGATGTGTAGGGGATCGACTTCATGGGACCATTTTCATCTTCTTATGGCTATGAGTATATCTTTGTAGTGGTGGATTATGTTTCCAAGTGGGTTGAAGCCGAAGCAACCAAAACCAATGATCATAAGGTAGTGATCAACTTCATTCAGTCCAACATTTTTAGTCATTTTAGTACGCCCTGAGCAATCATTAGTGACGGTGGAACTCATTTCCGAAATCGTTACCTTAAATCCATCCTCTCTAAGTACTCCGTCCTTCACAAGGTTGCCACACCTTACCATCGTCAAACGAGTGGTCAAGTGGAAGTATCTAATCAAGAAATTAAGCACATCTTGGAAAAAACAGTTTGACTGGACCCCAAAGATTGGTCATTAAGACTAAATGATGCACTCTGG
The DNA here is from genome assembly GCF_030987335.1 of Cornus florida. Taxonomy (NCBI): domain Eukaryota; kingdom Viridiplantae; phylum Streptophyta; class Magnoliopsida; order Cornales; family Cornaceae; genus Cornus; species Cornus florida. The sequence continues at coordinate 69,754,442 of NW_026775581.1, read as the reverse complement.
GCTTACCGGAAAGCTAATAAGACACCCATTGGCATGTCGCCATATCGACTTGTCTTTGGCAAGGCGTGTCATCTCCCCGTTGAACTAGAGCACCGTGCTTATTGGGCCATAAAAAGGCTCAACTTTGATCTCAAACAAGCCGACTCTACTCTTAAATTGTAACTCAATGAACTTGAGGAACTTCGAAATGATACGTATGAAAGCGTCAAAATCTATAAGGCAAAGACTAAAACATTTCATGACAAGCACATTGTAAAAAAGTCTTTTTCCCCTGGACAAAAAGTTTGGCTTTTCAATTCTAGATTGAGACTTTTTCTCGGTAAACTCCGTTTGCGGTGGGATGGTCCATATGTCATCACTGCCGTTTTTCCTCATGGTGCAGTCGAACTCCAAGATCCTATCAATGGATCTCTTTTCAAGGTTAATGGCCAACGGCTTAAACCTTACATTGATGGCATAGTCCTTTTTCGAAAATTTAAGAAAGTCCTATTGACAGACCCAATCTACTAGGATTAGTACGCCATGCAACGTTTGGTTCGTCTAGCTATCGACAATAAATTTAACATTCATGGAAGAAATTCTTCCATTTTCCGGGCTCTCTTCTTCCAAGTGCCTCGTTCCATAAATATTCCGGGAATTCGCTAAGTTTAGCCAAAATGTGACCTCTTACAGAATTGTCTCAAATTGCATTCCAAAAGTCACATGCGGTTTTCTTAGTCATTTTAAGGTCTCGATGCAATTTTCGGACTTTTGCAAGGTCATTTCAGTAATTTTCTTGACAAATACAAAGATAAAGGGAGATTCAAACCCCAAGTCTAGCGTTTCTGAAAATGCGCTTCAATTCCTGTTCCACATGTTCTACGAGGTGTCACGGAGCCTTAGACACTTAAATTTTCAAATCCGGTATTCTTCGACCCTGGCCTAGCCTTTGTAGGCCAAAGCTTAAGCTGCACAAGGCAGCTACAGGCGCCCACCAAATTAGGCAGTAGCAAGCTAACCTCGGCGGGGCCCTGCCAAGCCGTATGGGCCCACGCCATCCATTCCGCGGGCCCCCGCCGCACGTCCGCGGGCACCCGCCGCCTTCGCTGGTAGGGTTTTAAATGGGCTTTCAAGCCCATTTTTCCCTCTTTTATTCTCCCTTCAACCCTTCTCCCTCTCTACTCTCACCCCTATCCCTCTCAAACCCTCAAACCATCCCACTCTCTTTCCCAATTCCTCCCTAATCCTCTCATTCATTCATCTCACCCATCATCATCTTCCAATCTCCATCCTCATCATCCATCATTCAAGCTTGAGGGGATTGAGTCCTAAACTTTGGGTAAGTGTTTCTACCTTTCTTTTTCTTAAAATTTTTTAACTAATGAGGATGGGATTCTTGTTCTGAGGGATTGTTGATTGTTGGGTTGTGATTGAATGTCCATTACAGGTTAAAATTTTGGGGTTTTTGCATTTCTTACCTTACTTTTGCTCTCTTCCCAATTCTGCTGCATGCCAGGTGTTCGTAGAAATTCCTAAACCAGTTTTCTTCATTTCAATGGCTCCTAGGGTTATTTCCAAGCGTGCTCGTTCATCTGAGGGCCCTTCTAATGCTCCTCCGACCCCAAATTGGGCTGAATGGCCAATTGAAACCGAAGCCAGATTCGACATTACAAATACTTTCGAGAATAATTTGGAGACCGCATGGTCCGTCCGTGAATTAAGGGCCCGTGGCCTTGCCTCTCTTTTCAAACCGCGCACTCATTCTTACTACCCGCGTGTGGTCCGTCTATTCTACGCCAACATGTTCCACTCATGTGAGGAACCGGACAAACTCAAAACCACCATTGATGGCTATGATTATGAATTCGACCTCGATAACCTTGCTATGGCTATGGATTGCCCCTTGGTTTCTCCAATGGATGAGGCGGGCCTCGCCCTTTATGTTAAAGGTCCCGATCAACTTACCTTAACGGATATTGTGGGAGAAATATGTCATGGTCAATTCACCGACAACAGAACCACAAGCACCAATAAATCTTTCTTACCATGCCGGCTATAGTTTCTCGATTCGGTCCTGGCCAAGAACGTTCTACCCATGCCAGGCCATTCCGAGCGAAAGGGGGATTTTCTAAAAACCCTCTACTATACTGAAAAGGAGTGTTGGTTTTGTGTCCCACAACTTGTCTGGGACCAATTGCTAAAAATCTACAATGAATTAATCTTGGTTCGGTCGCGCACCACCACCACCTGGGCATTCCCATTTCCATACCTTATTACAAGGTTGCTCAAAAATGCGGGGTTTCGAGCTCCCCGTGGTGAGCAGAAAGAGAAAGATGTGTTGAACTTCAACCTTGGGGTCTGGAAGTCCAGCACAGCTTAGCTTCAAATGTCCCGTCAGGCCCGCATTGGTGACGAGTTAGATTGGGGTGCTCCGGCCCCCCCTGTGGCTCCTGCTCCTCCTGCTCCTGATGCCCTAACTTCTCCAGCTGCCCCTTTTGTACCGTCGCCGGATGTCATGACTCGCGCTGACTATCTTGCCTTGAATGCTCGTCTCGATGCCTTTTCCTTGCACTTTGATGCCATAAAGGGTGCCGTCCAGAAGACTCAAGAGAATCAAGAGATTCTGCAGGCTATGCTCCAGTCATTAATTGACCGTGCACCTGGCCCACCTGGTGCTTCCTCCTCTACTCCAATGGTGGAGTGATTTCATTTTTTTCGTCTTATTTCCCTTTTCAGTAGTACTTTTTAAACTTATTTTGGGCCGTGTTTGGCAATTGCTTATCAGTTTTTCTTTTGCACTTATAACTGCATCACTTTTGCTACTTTGCATGGCTTATAGTTTTTAGTCAAATAAATTGCAGTTATTTTCATTGAATTTGGATTCATATGATTCTTGCCTTGTATAGATATCTTTTGACAGGTTTTTGAAACCAAGTTTGGGGGCATGCTCCTAGAATTCACGAGCTGGCCTATATTTGCACCGCCACTCCAATCCTCTCAACTTGGTACTATTATTCCTTTCCTCCTTTGTTCATTCTCTTTGCTTGTCCCTTGTCTTCTCACATTGGGGACAATGTGACATTCAAGTTTGGGGGTGCATGTGCATGCTATTACATTTTTGGTGCATGAGCATGTTATTGCAGTTTTGATATTTTTGCTCATTTGATATTTTTGCTCATTTTTTATGCTCGTAAGTTAATAAAGTCATATTGTTTAAAGGGAACTTTTTGAAGGTTGAAGCATGTGCTTAATACTTTGTGTATAGAAGTCAAGACAAATTTTTTAAAAATAAAGAAACTTTTGAAATAAGCATGTTGATTCATAATCGGTCTGTATAAAAACTTCAATTAAATTTTCGTCGGATTTCATACTCTGTTATGCTTCACATTGCACATTTGCACACCGAAAACTTAATTGTGAGGTATACAACCCAAATTGACCCTGATTAGGACTCGGTGATCTGAATTAATGACCCTAATGAATGGATATCCTTGGCATAAGTAAAAAAATAAAAATAAAAATAAAAAAAATCAATCAATGATCAGTTGAAGTTCGTAGCCTTTCCAACTCGAGTTATTAAGCCCTATGAGTGTTTCTACATTTAGCACCCTAAAGCAATCTGGCTTGGGAGTTGTTGGCCTAACACTTGTTACATGGGTTGGTTAAAAAGCTTAAAGAACTTAGACATTGCACGGTTGTTCAAAAATAAATAAAGATGGTTCGTCGAAATTTGTAGCCTTTCCAATTTGAGTTATTAAGCCCTAGGAGTGTCTTTACACTTAGCGCCCTAAAGCCATCTGGCTTGGGAGTTGTTGGCCCAACGCTTGCTACATGGGTTGGTTAGAAAGCTTAATGAATTCTCGACATTGCACGACCATAGTAGGTGATCTTTTTAGTTGATCAATAAAATTGTCAATAAGCAACAAAAGTTGTTCAGTTAATAAAGTTATGCCTTGGAGACCTTATTTAGAAGGAGATTTAAGGATGTGAAAATTTGTTTTTGAGATTGGAAAAAGAGGGTAAAAGCCACATATTAGGAAGCCGGCTTACTTTTACTGAAGTTAGAGTTCATGCTATTCAAGAGATGACAATTGAAGTGTTTATATAGACTTTGATGATTGATGCATTTAAGTTGATCTTGTTGTGCCATTTTGTGTGTTAAGGCTTCATATATGCAAGGTAGTCTGCCTAATGTCTATCTTCAAAATTTTCTGTGTGCCATATCATAGTTGAGCTTCGTCGATATTTTTGTTTCATGATTAATGCATGTGTTAGCATTTCATTGGTCGTCATTTGCACGAAGCTCTCTGTCTTGTTTTGCTAAGGGACGCCGAATATTTCTTGCATTAGTTAAGTCCATTATTAGAGGATAATGTACAATTTTAATTCAGTTGTGTATTTCTTTCTGATTTCAGGTATTTTTCCCTAGAATGATCAAAGAAGCGGTTTTGACAACTTTTTGTCGAAATACGTGCGCCGTGTCGGGGAGTCATCTTCGGGACCTAACCTCTTCAATCGCCATTTTTGTGAAGTTCGTGGCTTAGTGTTCATATTGGAAGCCGCGTCAGTGCTCCGGCTTGGAAAGGCCTACGAGAAGCCTTGGTTTAAAGCTGCAAATGGCAAGCTCCCGCGGGTGCCCGCCAGTCCCCTCTACTCTCTGCCAACTTTCGCCGGCCCTTGATCAGCACCCGCGGGAGCCCCCACGAGCCACCGCGGGCCCCCGCCGATCTGCAGTAGGCAGTTCAACTGCCCCCAAATTTCAGCATTTTGGTCCCCTTATCCTTCTTTTGTGTGGTCTAGCTTCATGCAGAGAAGGGAGCTCAGGATTTTGGGTATGGGGAGTAGGTTTTGAGTGTATATAGAGGGGAAGCTCATTCTTCCGGAGATATCTCATATTTTTTTGGTTAAGTTCTAGAGAGAGAAAATAGTATTCTTGTGGGGTTTGGAGTTCTAGCTTGTTGGAGGGCAAAAATGGAGTTCTTCTTCATCTCTTTCTCTCCCTTTATTGCTCTTATGGGTAACTAATCCCTATCTAGGGAGGTGATGAAGCCCCATTTTGTAAGCATTGCTATCTTTTGATTTATATTTGGGGTATAATGTATATATGTAACTTTTCCATGAACTAGAGCACTTCATATGATGTAATGAATCTCATTATCTATAAATGATCATTTTGAGTCAAATATCTTATCTTAGATTGTTTTTCTCTCATGATTATATTACTACATTTTCATAGTGATAATGGAGATGGGTTCATGGAAGTGTTTTTATTGGCATGATATTTAGGAATTTTGATAATCTATTGCTTAGGGCTTTCCTTTGATAGATTCTTCTTTATTTCTATTTCATGTGCTCTTATTATGAGATTAAGGACTTGATAATCTATGGCTTGGTGATCATGTCTAAGGTTGCATCCTAGTTTAGGTAACCAAAACATGTAAGCCTTGATAGGTTATTCTTGTATCTTAATTTTATATATTTCTTTAAGGTAATGTATCAATGTTGTGTTATTGCATTCCACGGTAATATATATATATTTCCCCAAGTAAATTATTTCCTAGCATACTTATTGATGGGTAGTGGATTCACTTCCCTAGTCCCTTTTTAATTGTCTTTGCCTCTTTACTTCTTAGCATTAATGTTTTATGCATTTTTCAATTCATAATCTTAGTGACAATCCAACAAATCCTCTATAACCCCCTTTATCATTCTAAAAATGACTCTAGACACCTAAGTTGCCATAAACTAGCAATCACAGTTGTTCGACTTACCCGACCAATAGCCCTATTTTACAACGATTTGTGCTATTGCAAAGGTTGATGTATAATTGACAACCGATCACCTGGTTCCCATGGTGTTTTTGGTAATGATCATTTTCGACATTGATGTCATCTGTATCAATAGGTTTCTCAGAGTTGACCTAGTTTGGGGCATGTTATGGACTAGTGCCTTATACTGTCATGCTACCTTGTTGACGAGTAAGTATGGGCACGTTTTGGCTACTGTTTGTACTGCCTTACCACTCTCTTCTTCTATTATGTTTCAACGTTTCGTTGTCTTGGGATTCTCTCGGTGGTTGACGTTGAGTTAATGTGCCAATTCATATGAGGTGTTGTCTCAGTTCGTGTTTCAAGTTCCTTCAGTTAATCTGGAAACTTCTGGTGTTGTCCTTCAGTGCTTTACGAGCTGTCCTTGGTTAGACCTTTTGTTCAGTCCCTGTTCTGTTCTTTCCCTTGTGTTCTGAATTTTAGGGACAAAATTCCTTTAAGGAGGGTAGGTTGTAACGACCCGATCATTTGCCTTCCTTTCCTTTTTCCTGAAATTTTACGGATAAATTTTTTCCGTTTAATTTTCTTTTCTGAGCTTTGTTTCTTGTCACATAGTGTCATCTCGAGTGCTAGAAAATAATTTCTAAGACTCTTTTCCGTGGATTGATAACTTCCTTTAAGGACCGAGTCATTTCTGCATTTTCATTTTTCAGACATTATGCGCTATTTCGTCTTTTCCCTATTCGATCTTATCTCCATTTTTCAGTTTTTGGCCTAACCTCACTTTTCATGCTTAAAGTTAGTTTTTGACTTCATGTGTCTTCATCTTCAGTGGTTTTCTCAAAATACATATCTTCACTTTTACAAGAAGGTACTCTGGTTGCTCCCGATGTCCATAGGGGCATGGATGCACAGTTCTTCAGAAACTTTTTCTTTTTTGAGGTGTTTTTCATAAATATCTTTTGAAGATATTTTATTTCAGGGGTATCTAAGAAAATATCTTTTAGAAGATATTTTCATTCTGGGCAGTTTCGCATTTAACCCTTTTTGTAGAGGCCATTGTGCAATTAATGAAAGTTATTGCAAAATGTCTCATCTGGAGCCTGGATCCTCGTACGGGATTCATTTTCATATTTCGTCGAGTTATGGACTCTTAGAATTTCCTTCTGGTCATTTTTCTCTAATTTTAGAGTTTTTGGACCTAGTTACCGCCGAACTTGTTCGGGGCATATCTCTCTGCTCGGGACTCAATTTTTGACGCCATTTCTTCCGTTGTTCATATTTTCTTATTGTGAATCTTTTTTGTTCATGGAGTTTTGCCGTTTGAGTGCGTTTGCTCAAAATTCACTTTTCCGGACCCGACAAGGCCCGTTCGGGGCAGTTTTTGAGACTTACTATAAATATGGGACTTGAGAACAAAAAAATCATTTTTCTTCATCTTCTCCACTCTCTTGGCCGGCAGCCATGGGAGCTCCTTGGCTGCCACCCTTTCTCCTTCTCCTCCACTTGATTTCCTTGGTAGAAATCCTTCGACCTTTACATTTATTGTTCCCCTCGACGTGTTCTATCATTCCTGCTTATTAGAAATCATTTCTGACCATTTCTTGAGTTTGGGGTTGAGGTCAAGTTGTGATTTTCAAGGGGCTTCTTTCGGATTCATGTAGATCGTGTTGTCCCCGACATAACCCTTCGATTTCGGCGGATTCGGGACACTTTTTTTTCAGTGGGGATTTGAGGTCTTTATCTCAAATTGAGGTAGGGGGTGTTTTAAGTTATATTCTTGCTATCTTGCGTGCTATTGATGTTTATACAACTCATATGCTCACTTTTGGTTCAAGATTTAGAAATTGATTTAAATGTGATTTAAATTCTACTTAATTCTACCACGCTTGTTTTCCAATTTTGACTTGATATATGGCATGGACATGACTTAGTCCTTGTTATATATTAATTTTGGATCATTTGGACAACCTTTGAAATCTAGAGATTTAATTAATTTAAAATTAATTAAATTCCACATGTTTATATCTTGCTCACTTTGTGAAATTGATGTGATATTTGCAATCACCATGAAATGGACATTCACATATATTATTTTGAGAATTTTTGGACAACTTTGATTTCTAGAGAAATTAATTAATTAGCTTAATTAATTTCTACTTAAGTATTCTAATGAATTAGATTTGTATTTCATGGGGCTTTTGCCTAATTATAATGTATCATGACTTGTTGCAACTTAGCTCCATTAATGTGGTTAATGAACTTGCACCCTTACATTGGAATGATTTAATTGTTCAAGAGTTGTTAAACCAATAATTAAATCATTAATCTTATACTTGAGGTATATTCACATCAATGGATTCCTTGTGTTTTAAATCCTAGTTTGTAGTTTATATAGATGCACTTGATGATTTCTTGACATTTCACATGCCATCATAGTTAAGATTCTAGGGCATGACTTGTATGTTCCCAAATCTTGGTTGTGCATGGAATATGGCTTAATGCATTTCTTGTATCTTGATACTATCTTGACTTGCATAACTTGTTGATTTTGGAACTTGGAATATCAATCAAGAATTTTTTTTTTCCTAAATGAAGGATTTTATAAAATATTAACAATATAGTACATGGAGAAACAAAACAAGGGCATACCCTTGCTTTACAAGGAAGAGCTTGTCAAACACAGGTCAATTAACACAAAGCAAACAAAAAAGGTTACAAAACATCCTGATGGGTAACCCCCGTAACGTCAAGAACCTCCCAAAGAATACTCTTTGCTAATTCCAAAACATCTCTATGTAAATCATTATGCATCCTCTCATTCCTTTCTTTCCAAATAAAATAGAGAACAGCTGTGAAAATAATACGACTCAATTTATACTTCTTTCCATTAAAGCTTTGAGTAAAAACATCAACCAGCTCCTGTACTTCATACTTCTTCTGTAAATCCCAAGCAAGAATTCCAGAAAGAATGGACCACACCTCCCAAGAATAACTACAACTACAAAACAAATGATCCAAATTTTCAATACTTTGGTAACACATATAGCATCTAGAAACAAGAGAGAAACCTTTGTAGTTTAAATAGAAGTGAATAAGTATAGCCTTCTGTAAAACAAGCATTGAGTGTGAAGACCATCTCAGCCTCCCTCCACTCCAACACAAACCTGCCCAAACAACAACTTGACTTGGTGTTCGATAAGCCTCCCAAGCATCTTTGAAATTAAATGGAGTCTTCCACCGAAGCTGGTCCTCTCCACCAAAAATTCTATGATTATAGAAAACCTGTCTAAGCTCTTGAGTAGCATTTAACAATCTGTCATCCCTATAATGTATCTACAATTCCCTTTGACATGGCTAAGACTTGGTTCTAGTACGGGGGAATGTCCCTCTACACTATAATGTACACCAGGGGAAAGGTACCTATGGGTTAGTAGCCGTAAAGTGATCTCAAGAGTACGGTTTTAATCAGTGCGATATCTAAGTTTCCACATTGGTTGATTTCTCTCTTTAAATTTCAAGTTGCTATTCCTTGAAGATTTAAACTTGTCGTGTATGTGAAATGCACCAATCTTGTCTCATTGCATAGATTTTATGCTTCATTCGTGATTTAACTCCTTAAATTTCAAGTGTTGTATTCCTTGAAGTTTTAAGACTCTTTTCGTGTTATGTGGTAGGTTCTACCCATGTTTAAATGCATAGATATTATGCTTTGTTCTTGAATCCATGTATAACTCTTATCGTGTCAATCGGAATGTTCCAATCTTGTTCATTTGCATAGATATTATGCCTTGTTCTTGATTCCATGTATGACTCTTTTCGTGTTTCATGTAACGTCCCATTCTTGTTTAGTTACATAAATATTATGCCTTATTCTTGATTTCATGTATGACTCTTTTCATGTTTCATGGAATGTCCCATCCTTGTTAATTGCATAGACATTATGCCTTATTCTTGAATCCATGTTTAACTTGCATAGATATTATGCCTTATTTTTGAATCCATGTATAACTGTTATCGTGTTAATCAGAATGTACTAATCTTGTTAATTGCATAGATATTATGCCCTGTTCTTGATTTAGTGTATTATCCCTATCGTGTTAATTGGTACATTCCAATGCTGTAAATTGCATTGCTTTATGTGATCCATGCATTCTAGACTTTTCAATGTAGTTTTGTTTTCTTCTTTCAACATGGTTAAAGTGAAACATGATTTTAGGGATAGTTCTTTTTTCGTGTTTTTCCAGAAAATGTCGTCTTGGTATCGGAAATCGGTTACGAAGTTCAGCTCTCAGTTTTTCAATTTAGCAGCTTTTTGGACCTCCATGACCAGATTTTATGGAGGGGCATTTTGGGTATTTTACATTGTGTTATTTTTGAATTCTCTTTTAAGTCACGTAGAAAACTCAATTTTGAGGGGGGTTTCTTCTTTGTGTTTTTCCAGAAAATGTCATCTAGGGCCTCAAATTTCCATTTTTTCCCGAAAAACCCCTACTGCTAGGGTTTCTTGCTGCTCATTCTGCCTCCTTTACATCTAAATGGTTAGATGGGGTTTCGTAACCGGTTAGATGAGTGTGGGCAGTGTTTTGGTCAAATTTTTTTGGCCTTCTAACCGGTTAGATAGATCATGTAACCGGTTAGATGTTCATGGGTTGTCTCTTTTTGACCTTTTTGCCCCCGTTTCTTCCGTGAGCCATATCTTCTTCATCCGGACTCCGAATTAAGCGATTTTTGAGTCTAAGTTTATTAATTTTTTGTTTCCTTTCCAATGGATTAGTTGGTAGAACCCACTTTCAGGTTGGAAATTACCATTTTTCCCCTAGGTTCATTCTTGTCTCTTTTTGTAATGTTGTTTCTGCATCTATTTTCTTTGGGTTCCGTGACCTCATTGAGGGTGACATTGGTGTCTTAGGGATGTGCTGTGTCTCTTGAGACCATTGTTTCATCTTTTGCTTCCGTATTCTAGATCCAGTTCGGGACATCACAAGAGACGCTGGGTTGAAAAATCCAGGGTCGTTACAACGGCGTAGAGATTTTGAACAAAAGTCACAAAAGCAAGTTCTATCCTTACTCTCTCCTTTAGGCTTCATGTTCTTTGCATTCTTAAATAGTTTTAGGATTAATTGAATCAATTAAAAACATTCTTTGTTCGTGCTTAAACTGAAACTTGTCAGTATGTTTTTTTGCTTTGTAAAACTGTTAAAAACATAATGTTTGCTTGCATAAATCCCTGTTTAAAGCTATGTATGTAATGTTAACTAGACTTAAGCATGGATTGGGAGTGTACTGGGATTAGGTTGTAGCCTCTGGAAGCCATGGCGTGAGGTAGCATAGGTGTAAAACGGAGATAGAAGGCGAAGAGACGAGGTAGAGAAGGGGAGAGCCAGCTCTCCCTTGGAGAGAGCCGGCTCCCTTTGATGAGAGGTGGCTCCCAAGGGTGTGGAAGCCAGCTCCAAGGGTAAAAGAGCCAGCTCCACACTTGTTTGGAGCAGGCTCTTGCTCTAGTTTTCTTTTTTTTTTCGTTTTTTGCTAGTTTTTGCATGAAGTGACGTTTTCTGGAGTTTTCAGATGTGTTTAGGACTGGATGTGAAAGGTCTAATTGAAGCATATGGTTGAATTAAGGCTACAGATGTAGTGTTAATTAATCTAATTACTTGGAATTGCTTAGACAGTAGAGGAATTAATTAGATAATTACACTGTGTTTAGATTTGAAAAACTAGTAAAGTTTAACTCTCTGCACTAGTAATCTTTTCAGACTGGTAATATAATTGTAACATATTTAAATATGTACCATGATCATGTATTTGAATTATACATGGGTGGGATGTGTTAGTGTTGAATGGAATTAAGTTTTAAATTTAACACTAATGGGATTTTGTAAAACAACATAAACTAAGCATGTATATATACATACTGTGATTCTGTCTTGATGCTTGCATTAATACTGTTAGTGTCAACTATTAGGGGATTGGACTTTATTGATGTTTACTCTAAATGTCTGTAATATCAACTGTTAAGTGTTGAATGATAATTTGAAATAATTCTATCATTATATCATATTTAATGAAACAACCTAAACTGAGTAGGTTTGTATATATATGGTGACCATATTTCTTAATGCTTACATTATGACTGTTAGTATCAGTGTTGGATATACAACTGAACATGTTTATGTATATAGCTGATTCTGTTTATTAATGCTTACACTATGCTTGTTAGTATCAGTGATGGAGATATGGATTTGTTTGATGTTTACTGTAATTGTTGATATTATCAACTGCTGGATAATTGGATAGTATACACCGGTATGGGACGGTGGTATACTAGGGACGGTTTGGTTTCAAAATACCAAAACCTACCTACTCTGGATTAAGAATTGGATTAACTAAAAGTTAAGTCTTATTGGTTGAAGTGTCATGGCAACGACTAGTTGAGCGGCACTACTAGGATTCAGGATAGATTTTAAATATAATATTATGGTACCTCAATATGAGCTTGAGTCTTAGGATCGACAGTTAAGGAGCATATATGCATTGGGATGCATAGCTGGATACGATGGTTAGAGGTGTACCCTGTTTAGGTTTAGGTACACATGCCCACTTCATGTGCGTTTTAGCATGTTACCTCTATTCAGGTTGAGACCGGCCTGTAGTCCAGTGAGAGTCCTTTAGTGTGACTATATATATATTTACAGACTATTCGCTATTGTTGAATTGTTTAGAGTGTACATGCGTATCGGGCCTCTGTTTGGATTGTAGTAGTATAGAACTTGCGCGTGGGCCTGACCCACTTATATTTTTCAGGTACACGACAGTTCCAGACTTAGACGTGTTTGTGCTGAGTAGAGGTTTCTACTCACTCTACTGACGATGTATGATTTCTCTCCATAGCTTATCAGGATGTTCTTTCAGTTGTTCTATTTCAGTTTGGATTTTTATTAGGGGTCAACTAGAGTTGGATTCCTGAGTTGTTAAACTTATGAAGTTTTGGATTGTCAGATTTTCAGTATTCATTTTTTTAAAGGATTTATATTTAGTTTCTTTCAGCTTAAATTTTATTTTTTAATTCAAATTTGTATTCTGTGTTCATTAAAAAATATTAATTGTTTGATATTCCCTCGGGTTTGGGTCTGGGCCTGATCAACCCGTGTCTCGAATCCGAGGGGTATCACAGTTCGTATCAGAGCACTCCAGGTTCAAGTGTCTCTAGGATGTTTCGTATTAAGTCTTCCGCGTAGCGTTTTCTCTTGATTAGAGCGTAAGTTTAGGATTCATTATATTCCTTATGGTTCATTTAGAAATGGTACTGATGTCTGTCTTTTCGTGTTAACAGATGGTTAACGCTAGAAATGGACAGAATATGCAAGGAACTAGGAAGGAAAGGAGAGTGGCTCATAGGCAACAATATCTCCTACAGCGTCAACAAATAGAGGAAGAGCAACAAAGGCTTGGGTTTTAGGATGGTGATGGTCAGGTTCAGGAGGCAGTTCAACAGACTTGGGATCAGGTAGGAGATCCAGAGTATCCTCCTCACATCAACGACCTCATTGCTCAGGCTATAGAAGCTGGGATAACAGCTGCACTTCGGAATCAGCCTCAGGTACAGCCGGCAACACTGCCAGCACCAGTTGTTCAGACTGATACTTGGGAGAAGGCTAGGAGTTCTTTCATAAAGGGGAGCCCACCTGAGTTCACAGGTTCCACCGATGCGAGAGCAGCTCACCAGTAGAAATAGGACATCGAGTGATATCTTCACTTGGTTCAGTGCACGGAGGTTTAGAAGTAAATGCTTGCTACATTCAAGCTAGTTGGGGATGCACTACAGTGGTGGGAGTCAGTTACTACCACAGAGGAGAGGATGGCATTAACTTATGATGAGTTCAATGCACGCTTTAAAGAAAAGTATTTTCCTTATTCAGTCAGGGCAGCTATGAAGACTGAGTTTCTCAATCTGCAGCAGGGAAACATGACAGTAGCGGAGTATGAGCAGCAATTCACACGCTTGTCTCTCTTTGCACTAGAGGAGGTGGATACAGAGGAGAAAAAGTGCAACAGTTTCGTCAAGGGACTGATGTGGTCTATCAAGAGAGCTATTACAGGTAGTCCAGCCTATACTACCTATGCTTAGGTGGTAGATGCCGCTCTACAGCAGTATTAGTTGACCGTGGATATCAAACAGGCCAAGGGTGAGAAGCGGGGTGACAGAGACTCTGCTAACCAGTTAGCTGAGAAAGGGAATGGGAATGGACACTGACAGAATGACAAGGGCTAATTCCATGGACAACAGCCTTGGAAGAAGCACAAGGATGGTTCGGATGCTCCCAAGGATGTGGCACCTGTTCAGCGACAGCAGAATGAGGGACCACAAGCAGGACAGGGTCAGCCACAGGCTAACCAACAAAGGAGGCCATTTGGTACTTTCCAGGGTAGTTGTTACACTTGGGGAGAGTATGGTCACACTTCCAAGCAGTGTCCTACAACAAGACAAGGACAGAGACAGGGACAGAGATAGCATGTGCAGCAGAGGCGGAGGGCGCTAGTGCCTTTACCAGCTCCACAGGTTCCACGGATTCAGGGACAGACTTATCCGGCTTTACTAGCGCTGCTGCAGCCTCAGGGACAGGCACCGCAGCAGTTACATTATGGCAGGGTGTACAATCCCATGCCACAGGATATACAGGCACCTCAGGCTGTTGAGGGTAAGTTTCTTATTCATGGTTTACTTCGACGTGTGTTATTTGATACAGGTGATACACACTCATTTGTAGCTAGATCATTTGTTGCTTTGTCTGGGATGATGACTCGGGTATGCAGTAGACCACAGAGTATCTCTACACCATTAGGCGATACAACCATTCTTCATGATAGTGATGGGCCTGTAGCACTAGATATTGGCAGACTTAGATTTCTAGCCAATCTATTGGTCCTGGACATGCACACTTATGATTGGATACTTAGGATGGATTGGTTATCGCACTACCATACACAAGTTAATTATTTTGATAGGTCTATTGTGTTTACCATACCTGGTCAGGACATGTATGTCGACGATATGCCGCATTCTAGCGGGGTCACTAGCACCTATTTGTTCCATGTGGAGGAGAAAATGGAGGAGGGGACTACTGTATCGTTAGATAACATACCGATAGTATAAGATTTCCTGGATGTATTTCAGGAAATTTCAGGATTGCCACCTAGTCGCGAGATCGACTTTGTGATAGACTTAGCTCTAAGCACTACGCTTATTGTTAGGGCACCATATAGGATGGCACCGGTGGAGATGCGCGAGCTGAGGGATGAGATTCAGCAGTTACTCAGCCAAGGTTTCATTTGCAGGAGTACCCAACCCTGGGGAGCATCGGTTTTATTTATGAAGAAGAATGATGGTTCGCTTCGTCTATGTATTGATTACTAGGAGATGAACAAGGTTACGATTCGTAACAAATATCCTTTGCCCAGGATTGATGACTTGTTTGATCAGTTGAAGGGAGCTACTTATTTCTCTAAGATTGATCTGTGGTCTGGATATCATCAACTTTGGGTTCGGGAGCAGGATGTTCTAAGGACAGCGTTTCTCACTAGATATAGATCTTATGAGTTTCGTGTGATGCCGTTTGGGTTGACTAATGTGCCAGCAGTTTTCATGGATTTTATGAATAGAGCCTTCAGAGCTTACTTGGATTAATTTGTCATTGTCTTCATAGATGACATTTTGATTTACTCGAGGTCCGAGGACGACCATGCTAGACATTTATGGATTGTGTTGCAGACACTTCATGAGCACCAGTTGTATGCCAAGTTCGAGAAGTGTGAATTTTGGCAACGGGAGGTGAAGTTTCTGGGTCACGTGGTGTCAGAAAAGGGAATAGCGGTGGATCCGGGCAAAGTTTCAGCAGTGGTTGAGTGGGGACAGCCTACATCACCTACTGAGATTCAGAGTTTCCTCGGTCTGGCAGGATATTACAGGAGGTTCATTTAGGGGTTCTCAAAGATAGCAGCACCACTCACTCATCTGACTAAGAAGGGAGTGCGGTTCATGTGGGATGAACATTGTCATAGAGCTTTTGATAAGCTGAAGACTCGGTTGACTTCTGCACCGGTTTTGTCTACCCCACAGAGCGGGATAGAGTATCTGGTCTACACAGATGCTTCATTGCAAGGTCTTGGATGTGTTTTGATGCAGGAGGAGCAACCGATTTCATATGGATCTTGAAAGCCTAACCCTCACGAGCTTAATTATCTAACACATTATTTGGAGTTAGCAGCTGTGGTCTTTGCTTTACGTATTTGGAGGAATTATCTGTTGGGTGAGTCCTTCAAGTTATTTAGTGATCACAAGAGTCTGCAGTATTTGTTCACTCAGCAGGAGCTAAATATGAGACAGCGCAGGTGGTTGGAGTTTGTGAAAAACTATCATTTTTCTATACAGTACCATCCAGGGAAAGCGAATGTGGTGGCGGATGCACTCAGTCGCCGACCTATTGGTAGTCTTTCTGCTCTATTCACTACTGAGTGGAATGCATTGAAGAATGTGGATGAATTATCAGATGCATTCATGGCTTGTATGGTAGTTACACCTTTTATCATTCACAAGGTGTTGAAGGCACAACTTACGGATCCGCAGTGCATTGACAAGTATGCAGAGATAGCTTCCGGAGAGGTTCCATTCTACTATGTTGGGGCTGATGGAGGTTTGAGGTACAAGGGATGGTTAGTGGTACCTTCTGCTGATGATTTGAGGAAGGATGTGATGACTGAGACACACCACTCTGAGTTCTCGGTTCATCTAGGAGGCGATAAGATGTATCAGGATATGAAGCGACAGTTTTGGTGGGCAGGTATGAAGAGGGACATTGTTTTTTTTGTCTCGTGATGTAGTACTTGTCAGATGGTCAAGATTGATCATCAGAGGCCGCCAGGGGCTCTACAGCCACTACCGATACCGGAGTGGAAATGGGAGAGCATTTCTATGGGTTTTGTGGAAGGATTGCTGAATTCCTTCAAGGATCACAATTCCATTTGGGTCATCGTGGACAGACTGACGAAATTAGCTCACTTTTTACCTATTCGTACTGACTTCACTTCAGAGCAGTTGGCGAGACTTTATATTGTCGAGATTGTGAAGTTGCACGGTATTCTATTGTCTATTATATCGGACAGAGATTCGAGCTTTGTGTCCGGGTTTTGGAAGAGTTTTCAGCAGGCTTTGGGTACAGAATTACACCTTAGTACTGCTTATTATCCTCAGACTGATAGATAGACTGAGCGGGTGAATCAGATCATGAAGGATATGCTTCGATCATGTGTGCTTGATTTCAAGGGCCACTGGGAAGATTACTTACCGCTTATGGAGTTTGCTTATAACAATAGTTTCCAGAAGACTATTGGGATGGCACCGTTTAAGGCGTTATACGGCCGACCGTGTCGATCACCTATTTCTTGGATGGAGGTGGGCGAGAGCAGATTCTTGGGTCCTGAGTTCATCAAGGATACTTCCGAGAAGATCGCTCTTATTAGGGATCGCAGGCGCACTGCCCAAAATAGGCAGAAAAGTTATGCGGATCGTCGTACACATGCTTTGGAGTTTCAAGTTGGGGATCAGGTTCTCCTCAAAGTGTCACCTATGAAGGGTGTAATGTGCTATGGGAAGAAAGGGAAGTTGTCACTGCGATTTGTCAGTCCATTCATGATTACGGATCGTGTTGGAGCTGTTGCTTATAAGTTGGCACTTCCGGATAACTTGGATCGCGTCCATAATGTGTTCCATGTTTCTATGTTGCAGAAATTTCTGCGAGATGAGGATCAGTATCAGCATATCGATGTTGGAGAGATTGAGTTGCAACCGGATGCAACTTATTTGGAGCCACCGTGTCGTATTGTCGACCGTCAGGATCAAATCCTTCGTAACAAGGTTATCCCTTTAGTTCGTGTTTAGTGGAGTCACCATAATGAGGCTGAGTCCACTTGGGAACGGGAGGATGTTATTTGCTTGCAGTTTCCTGATATTTGGGAAAAAGGTAAGAGCGAATTCCAAGGACATAATTCCTTTTGTTAGGGGGGAAGAATGTAATACCCCTAATTTCAAAAAGATAGTCCTGGTATTTAATTTATTCTTTTAATTGAATTTTAAATTATTTAATTGTTTATTTGACATACTTGTTACTTGTTTAAATTGGTGTTTAAGTTTCATGGTGTGTTTAAATGTCTTATTACTTGAATTGCTCGCATTATTTGTAATTAGTAAATTTATTATGACTTGTTTTATTTAATTGTTGTATTTAATTATTTATTTTTGTTTAAGTGGCTTAATTTAGTTGTTTTATTTGAATTAATTTAATTGAATATAATAGTTTAATTATTTTAATTTAATTGTTAATTGCCTTGAGTTAATTTTATTTAATTAGGGTTTTATTTTTTGGAAGTCACGTTTGTAGCCGACGTAGGTTTTTAATTAAGTATCTTTGGGCCGATTAGGATTCAGCTTGGGGCTTGGAATTAATTTAGGGTTTGGTACAACTCTATAAATATATAGGTTACCTCTGTTTAGGGTTTTAGGAAAAGAAAAATAAACCTATACACGTCTGTGGAGGCAGAGGAGGAACAGAGGAATTTTTCAGTAGGAATTGTCGGGAACCTTCGAAGACGGCGTAGAGATTTTGAACAAAAGTCTCAAAGGCAAGTTCTATCCTTACTCTCTCCCTTAGGCTTCGTGTTCTTTGCATTTTTAAACAGTTTTAGGATTAATTAAATCAATTAAAAACATTCTTTGTTCGTGCTTAAACTGAAACTTGTCAGTATGTTTTTATGCTTTGTAAAACTGTTAAAAACATAATGTTTGCTATCATAAATCCCTGTTTAAAACTATGTATGTAATGTTAACTGGACTTAAGCATGGATTGGGAGTGTACTGGGATTGGGTTACAGCCTCTGGAAGTCATGGCGTGAGGTAGCAGAGGTGTAAAACGGAGACAGAAGGCGAAGAGACGAGGCAGAGAAGGGGAGAGCAGGCTCTCCCTCGGAGAGAGCCAGCTCCCTTTGATGGGAGGTGGCTCCCAAGGGTGTGGGAGCCGGCTCCAAGGGCAAAAGAGCCGGCTCCACACTTGTTTGGAGCAGGCTCCTACTCCAGTTTTCTTTTTTTTTCGTTTTCTGCTAGTTTTTGCATGTAGTTACGTTTTCTGGAGTTTTCAGATGTGTTTAGGACTAGATGTGGAAGGTCTAATTGAAGCATATGGTTGAATTAAGGCTCCAGATGTAGTGTTAATTAATCTAATTACCTGGAATTGCTTGGACAGTAGAGGAATTAATTAGATAATTACACTGTGTTTAGATTTGGAAAACTAGTAAAGTTTAACTCTCTGCACTAGTAATCTTTTGAGACTGGTAATATAATTGTAACATATTTAACTATGTACCATGATCATGTATTTGAATTATACATGGGTGGGATGTGTTAGTGTTGAATGGAATTAAGTTTTAAATTTAATACTAATGGGATTTGTAAAACAACCTAAACTAAGCATGTATATATACATACTGTGATTCTGTCTTGATGCTTGCATTACTGTTGGGGGAATGGACTTTGTTGATGTTTACTCTAAATGTCTGTAATATCAACTGTTAAGTGTTGAATGATAATTTGAAATAATTCTATCATTATATCATATTTAATGAAATAACCTAAACTGAGTAGGTTTGTATATATATGGTGACTATATTTCTTGATGCTTACATTATGACTATTTGTATCAGTGTTAGATATACAACTGAACATGTTTATGTATATAGCTGATTCTGTTTAGTGATGCTTACACTATGCTTCTTAGTATCAATGATGGAGATATGGATTTGGTTGATGTTTGCTGTAATTGTTGATATTATCAACTGCTGGATAATTGGATAGTATACACCAGTATGGGACGGTGGTATACTAGGGACGGTTTGGTTTCAAAATACCAAAACCTACCTACTCTGGATTAAGAATTGGATTAACTAAAAGTTAAGTCCTATTGGTTGAAGTGTCATGGTAATGACTAGTTGAGTGGCACTACTAGGATTCAGGATAGATTTTAAATATAATATTATGGTACCTCAATATGAGCTTGAGTCTCAGGATCGACAGTTAAGGAGCATATATGCATTGGGATGCATAGCTGGACACGATGGTTAGAGGTGTACCCTGTTTAGGTTTAGGTACACATGCCCACTTTGTGTGTGTTTTAGCATGTTACCTCTATTCTGGTTAAGACCGGCCTGTAGCCCAGTAAGAGTCCTTTAGTGTGACTATATATATATTTACAGACTATTAGCTATTGTTGAATTGTTTAGAGTGTACATGCATATCGTGCCTCTGTTTGGATTGTAGTAGTATAGAACTTGTGCGTGGGCCTGACCCACTTCTATTTTTCAGGTACACGACAATTCCAGACTTAGACGTGTTCGTGCTGAGCAGAGGTTTCTTCTCACTCTACTGACAATGTTGGATTTCTCTCCATAGCTTATCAGGATGTTCTTTCAGTTGCTCTATTTCAGTTTGGATTTTTATTAGGGGTCCACTGGAGTTGGATCCCGAGTTGTTAAACTTATGGAGTTTTGGATTGTCAGATTTTCAGTATTCATTTTTTTAAAGGATATATATTTAGTTTCTTTCAGCTTAAATTTTATTTCTTAATTCAAATTTCTATTATGTGTTCATTAAAAAATATTAATTGTTTGATATTCCCTCGGGTTTGGGCCTGGGCCTAATCAACCCGTGTCTCAGATCCGAGGGGTATCACACCATTACAGTGAGGGCAACACATTTGCTACTCGCACCTATCTGCTCGATGACCTGTGGTTCTTTGATTCGGTCCTATACCGAAATGTGTTCATGGCCGGCCACAAGATCCAGAGGCGCGATGATTATTTGACAGCCTTGTATGCCTTCTACACAGGGTACTGGGTTTCTATTCTAGCCTTATACTGGACCGTGATGATGAAGCTCTATGCAGACTACATCAGTAAGGCCAAGCCCAAATGGGCTAAGTATCTTCCATTTGGCCATCTTATCAATCAGATCCTCCGAGATCAGCACTATCCATTTTGTCCCGATGAGTACTCAGAGACATGAGCTTGCCATTTTGGCAAGAAAGACTAGAATAAGAGCTACAATGCTCTTATTAAGAGTATCTAGAGGACGCAGTGATAGCAGCAGAAGAGGAGGAGATGGCAGCCACAGTAGCAGTAGGAGAGGCAGATGCACCAACAGCGGACGATCCAGCAATCAATCCGACTGCAGTCCATATGGATATAGACTTAGAACAGTATCCTGTAAAGGGTCTACAACATCATTCTCTAGTAGGGTCGCCAATTCATTCTCTGGAGCACGCTCATGATGTACCACAGTTTCCTGATCCAGTCATACCTGAGGCTCCAGTACAGACACCTAGCTTTGGAGAACGTCTCCAGGCATTTGAGGATGCCGTAGTCTCTATCCGCGTAGACACTGTCTCCATCTGAGCTGACATTTCTTCCCTGTGTACGGATGTCATAACTGCGCTGCGAGACATAGTTGTGATATTTGCTATTTTTACTACTGTTGTGATATTTTTACGGCCAGTCTATTGGCCCAGACATTCTGATGTACATTATTTTTACATTATTTTTATCTTTTGCTATACATGCTATATTTTGCTGTCTTCCGGATGTCATACCTTGTATTGATATATCTGTATTTAATTGACTCCATCAGGTGCATCCCAGTGACTTCAGTGAGAGAGAGTGCTGCCCAAATTTTCAGGACCACCCTTTTTCCTCTCTCTCTTTACTTCAATTTCTTATCCCATTTACACTTACATGTCCACTGTGCACTATTATTATCCCCTTTGCTATCTTTTCAGAACCACAGTTAATCCCAAGTTTGGGGGGGTTATATCACCCACTTTGGATACTTGTGTCCCTGTCATTCTTTGTTATAGCTACACTGGTATACTCTTTCCTTTGTTCTCTTTGCACATTGAGGACATTGTGCTATTTAAGTTTGGGGGGTAATGGTGTTAATTGTAGTATTTGCTTTCAATTCAAAATATTCAGCATGACTTGTGTATTTGAGGGATTGTCTATGATTAGTCCATAACTAGTTATGACTTTGATCTTTTGAGGACTATATTGCTTAAAATTTAAAAATTGTTTGACTTGATAGTCCAATACTCATAATATGCCTTGTGAATGTCATTTAGGAGTAAATTTTTTTCGAAAGATTGATATCATGCTTGCACTTGTGGTCCACATCATCCTGATTTTTTTTATTATTTTGAGATTCACTCTAGAATTCTACACTAGCACAGGCGCACACTAGCATTCATTTGTGGGGTACACGCTTTGTTGATTATTGAATTGGTTATATCCCAATTGGGCTAGTAGTGCATTGAAAGCTTTCATTTTGACAAAAGTGGATAACAAACCCTTTTCATTGAGTAGCTGGGATTCTAGCCTCATCAAGCATTGAATTTCTCGTGCCGAAAGGTGAAGGGCCCAAACTCTAGGTTAATAACTTGATATAAAAAATAATAATAATAATAAAAAGTTGCAAAAGTAATAAAAAAATGAGGACTTCTCCCAAAAGATGAGAAGTGGGAAATAATTAGATGGAGGTTGTTTTGATTTGTAGCCTAGTTGATTTGAGCTTGAAAGTCCGTAGGGGTGTTTGAACGCCTAATGCCCTAAAGCCGTCCGGTTTGGGAGTCATTAACCTAACGCTCGATCTCATGAATCGCTAGAAAGCTTAATAGATCAACACAGTGCACCATACTTCTATCTTTGATCCTCTAAAAATAAAAAATAAATCGAGAGAAAAGAATAAGTGCACCTAGATCAATAAAGCTTTAATAAAAGGTCCACTCTTTGTTTTGATGATTGGGACTAGATTTGTGTGCTAGTTTGAGGGTAAAGATGTGGTCATTTATTTAGTTGGCTTAGATAGCAACACACTTGATGCCAGTTTACTCAAAAGGATTCTAAAGTTGTTTTGATTTGCATGATCATCTTCTTGATGTGTGGAGGACAATACTTGTTTGCTTGATATTAAAATTTTGGGAGATTGCTTGGTGTAATACCCTAATTTTAAAGGGATAGTCCTGGTATTTATTTAATTGTTTAATTGCATTTTTATTTTATACAATTGGTTATTTGTTTGTGTGTTTATTTAATGGTTATTTAAATTGGATTTTGTTTTGCTTTAATTAATTAATTGATTAATTATTTTATTTAAATTGGTTAATTGTTTAATTGAATTTTTATTTTATTTAATTGGTTATTCGTTTGTGTGTTTATTTAATGGTTATTTAAATTGGATTTTGTTTCGCTTTAATTGATAAATTGATTAATTATTTTATTTAAATTGGTTGATTATTTTAGTTAATTATTATTTGTATATTTATTTTGATTTCATGGATTATTTTAAGTGGATTAAGTTAAATGTTTTATTTATTAAATTAGGTTATAGTTTTAACTGTAGAATGGAATTCACGTGTGTAGCCGTCACTGTTTTAAAACGTAGGTTTTGTTATGGGCCGACAAGGATTAGGATTAGGGCTCTGTCTCTACACATACAGGGAATAGGGTTTAGTTAAGTCTTTATATATATAGAATAGTACGTCAACTTAGGGTTTTCAGAATACACAACCCCTATTCACGTACCAAAGATACAGAGATAACAGAGACTTGTGAGAGAACTGAACGAGAGAAAACAGAACAAGGCTTAGGAGGACAACAGAAAGGACCAAGGGAGAGTTGTGGTAGATTAAACCAAAACCATAGGAGGCTTGAAGGTGGTCAGTGTTTGCCGGAAATTAGGAAAACGGCGACAAAGTTTTGAGACCAAAACTGTAGGCAAGTTCTTTTACTTTCTCCTTCCCTTTGGCTCGTGTTCTGTGCACCGAGGTAGTCTCTATGGTTAAATAAATCATAAATTGGAACTTACATGTGTATTGTATGATTTATTGATGCTCTGTTTGTGTTGTAATCGAATCTTTTACAAATTCGTGCCTGATTATTTCATGTTGTGTTTCTTTAAGCATGTTAATCTGGTTGTAATTTTAATTATTTTACTTGCTTGAAACCACTGTAAATAAGTCATGGGGATGCTTTTAGGCTTACATAAGGTTCTTAGATTAGTTTTAAAAACCAAACAGAAAGGTTGCAACTGGCCGGAGTGGGAGATGAGGTCAGAAATGAAGCTGGAACGGAGAGAAGGCTCAGAGGGGGAAAGAGAGCCGGCTCTGGAATGTTAGAACTGGCTCCCACCTGTTTAGAGCCAGCTCAAAGGTTGTATGGAGCCAGCTCAAAGTTGATTTGAGCCTGCTCTACAATTTTTTAGAGCAGGCTCTTTCCAATTTGATGCGCACTGTGATTTTTCAGCTACTGTTTCGGCACTTGGGGTTTCTGAACAGTTTTAAAACTTTAATAGGGTTTTCAATAATTATTTTAACATGTAATCAAGGTCTTGAATTGCATAAAATACCCCCTTTATGTTAATGGAATTAACAGTGCGCTATTTAACAACTATGCATACGGTTGACGACTGGAAGGAAATTAATTGTATAGTTTTAATTTGACAATTTAAGATGCTATAACATGATTCTAAATTAAGTTTTAGATGCACGGTGGAGTATTTTAATTAATAAATTTGACTTGTGGCATAGTGTATGGCTCTGTGCTAAAAGATAAAATAGAATACAAGTATAGAACTTAGTACACTGTTACCGGATAGAAATAACTAAATTGCTTAAATTAATTTAGCAATTTATTGGATTATAATATGATTATAGAATTTAGTTTACATGCATGATAGAGTCATTGATATATTAGATTTGATCTATGCATGCTCTGGATGCTGGTTGTTGAACTATTAAACCATTTCTTGCAATTACATGGTTTAGATCTTGGATTTAAATTGCTGAAACTTTAATCACTTTTCTGCAATGATTTGGATATTGGTTTGGACTGTAAATTACTAGCTTATTATTTATGTGTCGTAATTTACATGGATATGGAGGATCGTATGCACCGGTATAGGACGGTGACATACTAGGGATGGTTTAGCTCAAAACGCTTAAACCTAACCTATCGGATTAAAGGAATGGATTGGAAAATATTGAATCCTAACTGTGACTAAGTCAGATCAACTGTGATTAAGTTGAATGGCTTCCTGAAGTAATGGATGGTGGTTAAGTCATATCAACTGAATAAGTTGAGTGACTAACTAATATGTTTTGTATGTCTCCTCAATAAATAATTGAATGACATATTATAGTTTTGGACGGATTTTAGATATATGATTATGCTACCACGGTATGAGCTTGAGTCTTAGATTCGTTGGTTAGGGTGCGTATATGCAAGGGATGCGTAGCTGGATATAGTAGGTTGGTGTACCCTGTTAGGTCTAGGTACTCATGCCCACCCTTAGGTGCGTTTTCGCATGTTGCCTTCTATTCAGGTTGAGACCCCTACTGTAGTCCAGCGAATGTCCCTTAGTGTGGATATATATATGTATGGACTAGATAGTTATTATGAGGTATCTACGGTGTATCTGCGTATCGGGTCACTCTATGGATTGCAGTTAGTTTAGAACTTGCTCGTGGGCCTGACCCACTCTTCTATTATTCTTTTCAGGTACAGGACGGTTCTAGCCTTAGAGCTTGATCGTGTTGTTCGAGGACAGTTTCTATTCGTCAGATTACGTAGGACTTCTCACGATGTTTTCAGTTTTATTTACTTTCAGTTTTCAGTTCAGTTGGGATTTTATTTAGGGGTTCACTAGATGGATTCCCGAGTTGTAATCATGGAGGTTTTGGATGTTGGATTTTTTAAATTTTTATCAGTTGAGGATTCTATATTAGTATTCATTTCAGCTTTTAATATTTATTCTTATTTCATTTTGGCATCTGTGTTCGTTATAAAATATTAATTGTTTGATATTCCCTCGGGTTTAGGCCTGGGCCTGATCAACCCGTGTCTCGGATCCAAGGGGTATTACACTTGGAATGGTTGAAAAATTGCATACTTGAGGTAGTTTTCTCCCAATGCTTGTTTGCAATATTGGTGCCTTTTTTGTGAGAATGAGCTTAATGTTTGTGGGTATCATTTCTGGAAACCCTCACAAGACTTCACTCGTCCACTAGGGGTAACCTAGGGGTCTAAAAGGCTTGTTGCATATGCTAAATGCAATCGTGTTCCCTACGAAAGCGGTGTTATCCATTTATTGTTTTCTAGTTCATAGTTGTATAGTTGTTCATTTCATTCTTTTACTTTGTAGTTCATTACTAGGGCCTAGCAATATTTAAGTTTGGGGGTGTGATGAGCGCTGAAAAATGCGCTTTTAAACCCCTTAAGCTTAGGTATTCTAGGACCTTTATCTATCTTACTTTCCCGTTTTAGACCAATTTCGTGTTATTAACCTTTTTAGGTACTTATCCCCAAAATAAGCTAATTCAGCCAAATAAGAGCTCAAAAGAAGCTAACTCAAGCTGGATGGAAGAAAGGAGCAAAGTGGAAGCAAATTGAAGCAAAGTGTGAAAATTCAGCAGGTTCGATCGATCTCAAGAACACTTTGATCGATCGAAAGTACATCGATCTAGACTCTCCAAGATGGATCCAAGCTCTGTTGTCCTTATCTAAAGATCCCACAAAGTTCGGTCGATCCAACAATTCTCAGATCGATCGAAAAGATTCCATCTTATCTTGTTGTACCACCCTACCTATCACTTTTGTCTCTTTCCCCAAAATATCTCAGATCTGTCCTTATCCAAAAAGGTGCAGCCATGGGAAGATCGATCCAGCCAAAGTTTGATAGATCTTAGCCATGTTCGATCGATCACAGCACAGGTTCGATCGATCGAACCCTCTCAAATGCAAATTAAATCAATTTCCAGCTCATTAAAAGTTGTCTCATTGTGCAATCATTGGAGGAACCCTTGTGTACGAGCCTAGACCATTGGGTGTGACAATTGAGCTACCTATATAAGGAATATGAGCCACTTTTACACATATAGAGTTTTTTGGAGATAGTTTTTTATAGTCTTAGATACAATTCTTAGAGGGGAAGAAAAGAGAAAAGGAGGCTAGAGACACACTATTGGGAGATTTTCCATCTTCCTCGAGAAGAAGAGCACTTATACCATAGAGATAGCCCTTGAGGGTTGGAGGACACCATTCATGAGCGGCTAGACATCCTCTTGGGGCTAGAGTTAGCCCTAAGCATGTTTTCCTTACCTTAATTTATGTATTTTTTAGGGGATTTGTATTGTAATACATATTTTGACATATTTATATACATAGATCTTGTCTATTCAATTATTTGTGTGGTTTAATTCTTCCAAGTGATCATTTCATTCTATCCATATGTCTATGTATGCTAGAATATATGTTCATGTGTTTATCTCTATTTCTTGTGTTATTGGTGCATGTTTATGTGTGTTGATACTATAGATCTAGAGATTGTCAAGACATAGTGCTTAATAGAATGCTTTTGTGGTTTATTTGATGGTTCATGCTTATTTCTTGATGGATTGTGCCTCTCCCATAGTTTAATTAGTTTAATTTTCATGTCATTAGCTTAGATGTAGTGTATTTACCTTAGTTGTTAAATGGAAGGACAATCCATGCTTGTTGTTTGATATTCCATACTTATGAATGCAAGTAGTATATTTCTCTAATTTTGTGATGTGTTTGGATTGTGAACTTAAAGGAAGGATTAATGGCTTAGTTTGATATATTGTGTTATTCATTGTGTTGTTTAAACAATATACACTTAATTGGTCATCCATACTTGTTGAAACAATCACACACATTCACTATTGTTGCAACATATGCCTTCCCCTCATTAATTATGAATTGAGTGTAGAGAAAGGTGATGCTTAGTTGTGATCTCTAAGTCCCAAGATCTCTCTCTCTTGTTTTCTCTATCCTTTAATTACTTGTTTTATATTGATCTTATTTAATCTTAATTGTAGTTTAATCAACCAAACAACTTACATTTGATCACTCGACCTACTAACCCTAAGCATTGTTTCCATTACTAGTAGCCCTCCAATCCCTTAGGACGATCCCTACTCACCCTTGCTATATTTTTAGTTAATGGTAGTAGTGGCATTTATAAATGTAAAACTTGGCTACATTACGCATTCACTATCTTTTGCACATCTTTAAGCGTTGGTGTGGCGACACACCAGACTTGATCACCCATGGCTCTAGAATCGAGGGTTGTCACACCTTATGAATTGAGTAATTATTGTTGTGTGAGTAATTTTATCATGAGTATGATGAAATTGTTGTTGAATGTGAATATGGGATGCTTTATCATGCTAATTGTCTAGAAATTGTCATGTTAATTTTATTGTTATTACAATGCATTGCATCACATGGCAAGGGAAAGGAAATTTTTTGAAAAGTGTTTAAAATGGGATTTTTAAAGAAAAGGTTGTTGTTTAAAATGGAGATTTTTTAAAAAAATGAACTGGATTTTGCGAGTCCGGGGCTAGCTTAACCTAGAGGGAGCGCGGCCAGGTATTGGGCATGAAAAAGTTGATATTAGGCCCTGTAATGGTTGCCAGGCCTTGCCAGAATTGGAACTGGGGTTAGTTATCAATTTCGCCTTGGTAAAGTCAGTTAGCGGGTTTTCGAAAGATGTGGGTTAGGCCGGTTCAGACCAAGTTAGAACGGGGTGCATTACATTGCATATCATGTACGGCTATTAGTAGAATTGTGTTATATACATAGTATGTTGCTTGATCTATTTTAGTGTTTCGTGGACCCTTATGCATGATCCCTTAATCTCGTATCCCTTTTCGTGTTATGTGGCTCAAGGGAGTCCAAAACTAGTGCCTTAGGTGACTTCTACTGGGCTTCATACTCACCCCTCATTTTAACATTTTCAAGGCATGGAAAGGAAGTGGCAGAAATAAATCCACCACAAGCTTAGCGGACTAGCAGTTATATCATTGTCTTTTGTATAAGGGACTCCATTTCTTTTTGTAAAATAATGCCTGAAAGAATGTAATTGTTTTGTGTAAAGCATGACCATATTTTGTAACTATAACTTTGATAGTATTTTGATGTATTCGGGACTATGTATAATATTACGTTTCGTATTGAAAAAGATGTATAATTTGGGAAGTTGATTAATGTATATACCTATGGAATGCTAGTTATGTTGCCGTGAATTCGGGATTGGTTGTCTATTAGGTTCGGCTCATAATGAGCCCAATTTTCTTGTGTTTTCAACTGCAACTAGCAGCACTTCAGGGCTTGTCGGCCGGCTGATAAGGAGCTTTAGCCGACCGATAGTGTAGTTTTAGGCATTCCAGAGAATTGAGTCTCTGGAAGTGTTGTTTTGGCTAGCCGATGAACCTCATCAACCGACGAAACCTCCTCTTCTGGTTGGCCGAACCCAATCCTCCAGCCGGCCGAGAGGCCATTCCTTGAAAGTCCCGAGAGCATGCACATTTGTGCATCATTTTGGTTGGCCTACCAATTAGGTTAGCCGATCAAACCTTGTGGATCAACCGACTGACAGAAGGCTGCCAACCAGCCGATCCTCTTCTTCTACCCTGCCTTGAACTCCTACAGTGATGTTGGTAGTTTGGGAAAGTTGTGGAGTTAAGGTTGAGGTTCTTTCTTGGTGTTGACATAGAAAATGACAATGGTACCTTTAGTTGATCTCGGGTTCGGGTAAGGACCTAGCTAACGGTTCGGACCCACGGGTTTGGGTCATTACAAACACTACTTGGGCATTGAATGGGCTTTTATTCACTTCAACTGATCTGAAAGATGCAAAGGAAAACATTACATTATTTCTTGACGTAGGTCTTCTCCGATTTTGCCATCAAAGTGATTGATCATGTGAAAATAGAGTTACGTAGGGTGCGGAAATAGTTAGTTGATTTTAATTGTGAATAACTCCTTTAATGACCTAGATCTGATTATTAGGTCAACTTGCTCAATTTATGATTAATTAAATTATATGATCAATTTAAACACCCACAATCACAAATACAAATACTGTAAAGTAAAGCAAGTAAAAGTTTAGAGAGATTACACCAGGATTTTTAGCGAAGAAACCCCAGTTGATAAAATACGTTAACTATTTGCATAGGAAAAACCTCGTGGACTATTCAGTCCAAATTAAACCGATCCACTATGTTTGAAACAAAGTACACCGAACTTTGACTCTGGCTCACACCTTATCGTTCTACCAAACACCAATTCCTGACAATCCTCTAGCTTTGCGACTCCCCGTCCAACAACAACTTGACCTCAGGCTTATGCTTGATATTTGTATAAAAGTAGCAGGTAGATCAGATAACACTCCTCGAATGCTCCAACCCTTTCAAAGTGTGATTGTTTTTACTTCTGTTCTTCAAGATCTGAACTCCATATAGAATAATTAAATCCTGCTCTTTATACAGAATATCTGAATCTTCAATATAGCTCCAATTCCAATTAAATAGAGAACAACACCAATAAATCACTCATGAATATATGTGTTTTCTCTCATAAATAAATTCAAAATAATCAGATTTGATTTTCTGAATTTTCTCTCTCTAAAAGGCTTTCTCAAAATTTATAATTGATGATCCCTAAAGCCATGAATAAACCAATGTGTATAACAAGGTTTATATAGAGTTTATAAAGTCCTAATCTCTCTAAAAATATGAAAAATTTCGTGCATAGGATTTGGAAAGAAGTTGGGATCAAAAAGGAAACATTTAGAAGAAGGAAACTGAAATTGGAATAGTAGCAGGACTTCTTGAACCTGTTCGATAAATCTTGAACGAAGGAAACTGAAATTGGAATAGTACGAGGACTTCTTGAACCTGTTCGACAAATCTTGAATCAGTTCAAGATGGCCAGTCTTAAAACTTAGGCAATTCTGCTGATGTTGAATATGTTCGATAAATTTTGAACCAGTTTAAGATGGACAGAATGTAAAATCTTATTTAAAACCTTTCAAAACCCTTCATAATTGTTCTCACTACTCCTCAAAACTTCTTAAAGTATTATTCTCATAATCTCGGAGTGTAGTATCTCATGAACACTTGACATTCTTCAAATCCGCATCCGATATTCAATCTTTGAAATTTTGAACCGAAAAATTACAACCCGATCGGACTTGTTTTGTCAATGAAATTAGCCAAATATAAAATATTTATCTCACAGATCGGAGGACCGAGATGGCTTTGTGTACTCCAAGAGATGCCAATCAAGCTTGTTCTTATAATCAACATCATGTAAACAAAATGCAGTTATGAGATGTCAAGAATGGAGAGTTTTTGAGATTTTCACATTCGTTTTTTGTTCTAAATAATGTCCTCTCTTTTCCTTTCTTTTCTTTTCTCTCCTAACTAATATTATTATTTCTTTTCTTTTCCATTGTACCTAACATAACCTTAATTGTCAAAGATTCTAGCATTTTTTAGATTTTCACAATCGTTTTCTGTTTTAAGCTTTCACAATGTTCTGCAGCCTTTCAAAATATACTCAAACCAACCATGTGTTCGTCAGGAAAAGGACAGGATGTGTTGTTTAAGAAAAATTAATAAATTTAATTTAGCTTATAAAGTATTAACTCTCTGTTTTAATTCATATAAAAAAAAAAAAAACTGACGGAATTCTTGGCATTCATAAAAGAATATAAAAAATAAAATAAAAAATTAAAACAGTTTTAATAAAAAAAACTTTTAATGCACTGTAATGAAAGGAATAACCTATATAAAAAAATATAAAACAATTAAAAAAAATTAAAAAAAATAAAAAAACACACATTTAATTAAACATCTTGGCCTCCATAAGAAAAAATTTTAAAAATGAAAACACTTTTAGTACACTCGTAATGAAAGGGAAAACATTTTTTGTATTTAAGAAAATGTTAAAAATGTATAGAAATAATAAAAAAAATCCTAAAACTCTTGAACTTTTTGGACCATAAAAAAAATTAAATAAATATTAACACATTTAATGAATACATGTTGATGGACTAAGACTCTTGAACTTCTTGGTCTCCATAAAAAATATACTAAAAAAATAAATAAACAACACATTTAATGAAAACACTTCTAACAGACTCTTAATAAAAAAGGAAAACTAATTTTTCTAAAAAAAAAAAGAAAAAAAGAAAAAGAAAGGGAAAACTTTATTTTTGTATTTACAAAATGTGAAAAATGTATAGTAATAATAAAAAATCCTTACACAACGCTAAAACTCTTGAACTACTAGGCCTCCTTACAAAAATATTAAAAATATATTAAAACAAAACACATTTAGTGAAAGGGAAAACTTCTTTGTATTTAAAAAAATGTGAAAAATATATAGAAATAATAAAAGAAATCTTTACACTTTTATAAGTAGTAGATAGATTAGATATAGATATATTTGCTCAATGCTATATAAGCTTGTGACTTTGTCAAATTTTGCTGATTAGAGGCTAGACTTTACTCTCCTTTTTTAATTGATATGTCATCACCATAACGGTTACAACGCAGATTTGGTTGCTCAAGTACTAAAGAAATAATAGGATTATGTCAAATTAACCTGTTGGTTGGTGATAGCAAGAATGGGTCAGTACTAGAACTTGTCTCGTCTCGTAGAATATTTATGTTACATTAGCCATTCGAGTAGTGTGTACTAAATGGCCAAACAGATTTAGCATTATGAAAAATTGTTTCATCATTTATTTTTCTTACAGACAGCTAGGAATTGACCTTGAAATATCTTTGCTATTTAACAAGTAATAAATCCAAAATACTTGCAACCAGTTTGTTTGTTTATTTATTTATTTTAAATCTTGACAAGAAACATATTCAAACATCTACTTGTCCTTAATGGAGACTTAAACCCCCGACCCTCTGTTTTGGAAAGTGAGGAAGGACCACCAGGCTCTATTGTTTGAAATTATATTCTAGTGAAAATATTGAACATAAAAGACAATTGGGCATTTTCATTTTACTCCAATATTCTGCAAGGAACAATTTTTATTTATTTGAGCATCTAAATGATAATGCAAAAATTAAATAAAAAATCCTTATCAGAGCTGATTAACTTCTAGCACTGAAGTTCAAATATGTACTTCTACAGCAAATTTCTTTGCTGGCCTCTTTAGCTTTTTTCGTTTGATGATTGGACAGCAAACAGAGCATCTGCATCTTTCCTGCAATAAATTAGTCCCAGTACACACAAATTTTAAAATATGCAAATAAAGAACAAAATAGGAAGCAAAAATAATAGAATTTTATTAATTTGAAAAAATTATAGTACAATTTTCTGAGATATTCTTTACAAAAGAAAAAACTTGACCTCTGATTCAATCTCATTTGTTGGTTGGATTCAAGGGTTGTTGGAGCTTGATCTTGAATTGGATTGTTGACAATCTTCTTCAAGTATTTGTAGTTGGAGAAAACCACCGATGATTTCTGATTGAGGGCTGACGAAACTTGATCTCGAACAGTGTTGTGTGGTGATTCGTCAAACTTGTTGAATTACGGAGAAAGAACGGCACAATTTTAATGTGCTTATTGTTCTTTGTTGAATTTGAGGAAGACCGGTACGACTTTGGATTAGATATGCTTATTGTTCTTCGTCTTCAGAGACTTTGTGGAAGAATGGCACGGCTTTGGTTGTACTTGTTGTTCTTTGCCTTCAGAAGATTTGTTGAATTTGATGAAGAACGGCACGATTTGATGTGCTTGTTGTTCTTCACCTTTAGGTTTGGATGTTCGGAATGAATGTTAGCAGAACTTCTGTATTTCTCTTTGCAATTCTGAATTTCCGTCCCTTCTGGATTTCTGGCCCTCTGGATTTCTGATTCTCTAAATTTCTGGACCCCTTCCTCCTTTATTCAGGCCTCTATTTATAGGCTTTTTGGATTAATAGGATGATGACACGTGTCTTCTCCTGATAAGGACAAAATTATAATTGGGTCGGGCGGGCTATGTTGTGATGATTATTTATAAAATAATTATTCCAAATATATTTTATTAGGAATAATTATCTTTTTATTGAATCATCTGGGCTGGGCTAATTAAATAATTTAAGTGAACCAAGTTTAGGTCAATTAAATAATTTAATTAAACATGAGACCCATATTTGATGGGTTAATTTGTCAAAACAAAAGTCCATAAAATTTTGATGGGTCAATTTTTTTTTTTTTTTGCTTTCCTATCCAACTTTGATCCCAGTACAAATAGAAGATATTTTGTTACCTATATATACCACCAATATTATAAGGTTTGACATTAATTTCAAAAGCCTTTGAAGACTTGTTAGATTGTAGTCTTTGAAGACTTGTCCAATTGCAGCCCAAATAACTGGTATATCAGTCTTCTATTTTTTTTTTTTTTTTTTTTTTTTTTTTTATCTCTGCTTCTGTTGTGTACATAAGAGTGCTTGTACTACTTTTTTTTTCACTCTTTTTTTTTCACATATATATATATATTTTTTCTTTTTTCTTTTTCTTTTTCACTCATATATATATATATATATATATATATATTCACAAATATATTTTTTTTTAAGTCCCTTTGGGACCATTATTCTGTTGGAACGCATCTAGTCTGTCATGACTCATTGTTCCGTTGGAACACATCTTTACTAGTCCCTCTAGGACCATTGTTCCTTTGGAACACATCTAGTCCATCAAGACCCATTGTTCCGTTGGAACACATCTTTACTAGTCCGTCAGGACCCATTGTTCTGTTGGAATGCATTTAGTTCATCAGGACCCATTGTTCTGTTGGAACACATCTTTACTAGTCCCTCTGGGACTCATTGTTCCTTTGGAACGCATCTAATCCGTCAGGACCCTTTGTTCCTTTGGAACGCATTTAGTCCATCAGGACCCATTGTTCCGTTGGAACACATCTTTACTAGTCCGTCAAGACCCATTGTTCCATTGGAACACATCTAGTCTGTTGCAACCCATTGTTCCGTTGGAACACAATTTTACTAGTTTGTCAGGACCCATTGTTCCGTTGGAACGCATCTAGTCCGT
The DNA here is from genome assembly GCF_030987335.1 of Cornus florida. Taxonomy (NCBI): domain Eukaryota; kingdom Viridiplantae; phylum Streptophyta; class Magnoliopsida; order Cornales; family Cornaceae; genus Cornus; species Cornus florida. Next base: position 69,719,678 of record NW_026775581.1, on the reverse strand, counting down.
CAAGACCTATTATTCCTTTGGAACGTATTTAGTCCGTCAGGACCTATTGTTTCGTTGGAACACATCTTTATTAGTCTGTTAGGACCCATTGTTCCGTTAAAACGCATTTAGTCCGTCAGGACCCATTACTCCATTGGAATAAAAATCTTCCATGCATGCCAATCCACACTTTAGATGTTATTATATATATATATATATATATATATATATATATATATATATATATATTCAGGATTCTCCAAAGGATTTTGTCTTTTTGAAGAGCTTGACTGGGCATAACAACTTGATTTTGTCAATGTAGAAGAAATTGCAATCCTCCTTCTCGACAATACCGATCGAGTCTTTAAATTTATTGTCACATCATAGTGGTATTCAAGGGCTACCCGCAGCAAGAACGTCGTCATCATCCACAAACTCAGACAACGTTGTCAATACCCGCAATAAGAACGTTTTCATCATCTATAGATTAGCCAACAGCCATTAACAAACTCCAATAGGTTATACTGCCAGGATAGACAGTGTCATTAGTAGCTACGAATCAACCCGAAGAGCAATGACAGATGCAAATAGAGAGAGGTTTTACCACCAGTTCAAACAACATTGTCAATACCCGCCGCCAGAGCGTTTTCATCAACCATGAATCATCTAGCAGCCATTAATATCGTGAGAACAGACTCTGAGAGTTCATGCCACCAGCACAGACAACATTGTTAACCACCACAGCAACAATGTTATGACCATTGGCAACAACAATGTTGTTCAACGGCCGTAACAACAAGAGCTTTTGGAATGTTTAACAGAGGGTTTAACGAAGTTGAACTCGAGTAAGAGTTGGATCACCTTTTACCCCCATTTGGTGGCCTGGACAACCAAATGATGCACAAAGAGCACAATAGTATCTTCCACATGGCCAAATACCACCATTCAAACAAAAATTTTATGTTGAAGTTCAGGTGAGGTGAGAGTCCTGAAGGCTACACAATTTTGATGAAGATTTCAAGCTGAAGCTCTACCAAAATCCACATGCGCGTTTCTGCACTAGTCTCGGAGGCACGTGATTTGAAGACTTAGTGTACGAGTTTACTTATGCACCTGACACCACTCTCTAAGCAGCCACTTCATATGAGGTCAAACTTACGCAAGTGTGTTTGTGCATATTTGAGTAGACTCTTACAGACTTTCATTTTGATTAATAAAAGCATCAAAAGTTTTATTTGTTCCGCCATTCACAGTTTAAACTCTTGCGGGCCAGGAGTAATATGAAGATTTTTTTTTTTTTTTTGTAAACAATTTATACTCATGTCAAAGAGTTCTTGATTTTTTTTTTTTTTCTTTAGGCAGACAATTTATACTCATGCCAAGGAGAGTTGTTTTTTTTTTTTTTTTTTTTTTTTTTCAGGCAAACAGTTTAAACCTTGGCAATAAGTGTCATTTTTTTTTTGGAGACAATTTAAACTCGTATCAAGGAGTTCTTGATTTCTTTTTCAATTAGACAGTTTAAACTCGTGTCAAGGATTGTCATTTTTTTTCTTTTCAAGTTGGCAGTTTATACTCGTGTTAGGGAGCATCACCAACAGTTTAGGCTCGTATCTGAGAGCACTTCAATTTTTATTATTCTTCAACTTTGCAAGAATCAGACTACAATTCAAGCTTATACTAGAGGGCACAGACTATCTCGTCGTCACTTTGAGGATTTTCTTCTTGGTTTCCTTGACTAAATGCCCCTTATGATTTTGCACTTTCAGTTAAAGTCATTGTTCTAGCATGGTGCGTTTCTTGATGCAACTCTCTTGAGGTGATGCTTATAATGAAAGATGAAGCTACTTTGTCATCCGAGTTAGAAAGTATATTGTTTTCTTCTTTGGACTCACTTCCCTTATCTTTTTGAAGGTTGTCGGGTATATCAGGAACATCTTCCCTAGAGCCATAATTTTCTATGCTAAGCTCCATGTCGTGGGCTCGAGTAACAAGCTCTTCAAATGTGCAAGGCTTAATCCTTTGTAGGATGTAAAAAAGCTCCCTATGCATGCCTTGTATACATGCTTCAACTGTAGAAATTTCAAACAAATGATCCTTATAGTCAAGACTTAGAGCTCGCCAATGGTTGATGCAGTTAACCACGGGTTCACCCTTCATCTGTTTTGTGTTTGTAAGCTCCAGCATACTTACAGTACAACGAATGTTGTAGAAACGGTTGAGAAATTCTCGTTCCATCTGCTCCCAACTATTAATACCTCTAACTTTAAGGTCTATGTACCAATCAAATGCATTCCCTTTGAGGGAACGAACGAATTGCCTGACAAGGAGATCTCCGTTTGTATTAGCATTGTTGCAAGTTTTTACAAAGTGTGCAACATATTGCTTGGGATTGCCTTTTTCTGTCAAACTGTTGAAGCTTTGGAGGTCGATACCCAACCGGCATTTTTATAATGTCAATTCTTTCTGTGTAAGGCTTTGAGTACATGAGAGCACTTTGAGGAACACCACTGTATTGTTCTCTTATGTAATTCACTACCATGTCTTGAAGTTGTTGGACAGAAAGTGAGGTGACGGAGGCAGCTTCAATTGTTGGATTGGCGGACATGTCATTGTGATGCCAATTGGAGTGATCTCTAGCATGGAATTCGAATGAGGAATTCGGCCTTTGCTTGACTTAGCATTGTCGTGACGCAATTTTAACTTTTCTGTCAGCGAGGCAATTTTCAGATCTTACTCCTTAAGAGAGTGTTGTAATCTTTCAATTGCACTGCCATACTCGCTAATTGCTTTTCGTACGAGGTAGTACTCGTTATCATAACTGGCATAATGACTAAGTTATAGGAGATTTGTGGCCTTAGGACCAGTCTTAAGCTTGAACTCGTAACTAGAGCAACCTTTGAGGTTGTAGGAAACTTCTTCCTTGCCCCCAGCGAGATGAAGAGCTTGAGTTATTAGGTGGATAGATTTGGCGGATTTGATGGAATTTACTTTACCACATCGTGTTGCCTTTTGGTGGGAACAGATGCTTTGGCTATGTTCTGCATCATTGGGCTTGTAGAGATGTTGGTACCACTTGACAAAATTGCAACATTCTCGCCACTTTTTGTGGTGGTAATGATGTTGTCCGTCACGACTGCGATGTCCTTGGGGGTATTTTTGCTCTTCGTCTGAATCTTGTTGAAAGTCATAGACTCTGACGATGAATTTGTTAAGGATTTGATGTATGAGAAAGAGATGAGTGGCAGAAGATGTCCCATTGGGCGTGCCAAAACTTTGTATACACAAATATGTAATCTGCAAATAAAGAACAAAATAGGGAGCAAAAATAATAGAATTTTATTAATTTGGGAAAATTGGAATACAATCCTCTGAGATATTCTTTACAAAAGAAAGAACTTGTCCTCTGATTTGATCTCTTTTGTTGGTTGGATTCAAAGGCTGTTAGAGCTTGATCTTGAATTGGGTTGTTAACAATCTTCTTCAAGTATTTATGGTTGGGGAAGACCGCCGATGATTTCTGATCGAGGGCTGAAGAAGCTTGATCTCGAACAATGTTGCATGGTGATTCGTCAAACTTGTGGAATCAAGGAGAAAGAACAACACGATTTTAATGTGCTTGTTGTTCTTTATTAAATTTGAGGAAGACCGGCATGACTTTGGATTGGATGTGCTTGTTGTTCTTCGTCTTTAGAGAATTTGTGGAAGAACGGCACGGCTTTGGTTGTGCTTGTTGTTCTTTGTCTTCAGAAGATTTGTTGAATTTGATGAAGAACGGCACGATTTGATGTGCTTGTTGTTCTTCACCTTCAGGTTTGGATGTTCGGGATGAATGTCGGCAGAGCTTCTGTATTTATCTCTGGAATTCTGAATTTTTATCCCTTCTGTATTTTTAATTCTCTAAGTTTCTGGACCCCTTCCTCCTTCCTCCAAGCCTCTATCTATAGGCTTCTTGGATTAATAGGATGATGACACATGTCCTCTCCTGATAAGGACAAAATTATAATTGGGTTGGGTCGGCTATGTTGTGATGATTATTTATAAAATAATTATTCCAAATATATTTTATTAGGAATAATTATCTTTCTATTGAATCATTTGGGCTGGGCTAATTAAATAATTTAAGTGGATCAAGTTTTGGTCAATTAAATAATTTAATTAAATATGAGATTCATATTTAATGAGTCAATTTATCAAAACAAAAGTTGATAAAATTTTAGTGTCTACGGTCAACATTTTAGAAATGTGAGGAATATATACTATCTTCTGTGTTGGTTCATTGCCTTTGCTTTTTCATTAACCTTTTGATATCACTCTTAAAAATTGATCAGAGTTCATTGTGAAGATGACATACCTCTTCAATTTTCTTAGGGATTTTTTTTTTTTTCATTCATGATATTTTTGTTTAAATTATTTGCAGACTTACTTCAGCACTAAAGTCCAACCCCTCATCTTAATTTGAAAGTCACTTTCTCGAGTCTCTATCATCATCCACTTGAAACTTTTTAGAATTTCTAACATTTTTTAATATAATAATTATCTTTATCATTTGGTTTCCTTCCCAAGGCTCTATTTGGGCAGTAAAGACGGTAGAAAGTAAACGCCACAAAGTTGACATGTCATCACCACAACTGCTGCAAAAAACTTATTACTGAGTTTATTTTGCAACTTGATGCGGATTTGGTTGCTAAAGCATTCAAGAAATCATGGGAATGTAACCTTTGGATGGTGCTACCAAGAGTGGGCCAATACTACAATTTGGCTCCTCTTGTAGAATATTTTAGTTGCAGTAGCCATTCTACACTGCCATATAGTATTATTGAGCCAAAAAGATTTAGTCTTATGAAAGGTTCAACAGCTCTTCTTAATTTGAAGGTCACTTTCATAGGTCTCTATCATCATCAACTTGAAAATTTTCAGAATTTCTAACCTTTTTATTTTTATTTTTGGGAGGGGGGGTTGAGAATTTTGGTTTGGTTTTTCTCTCTTCAGCTGATGTTCTTTGTTCAAATTATCCGTGACTTCCATCAGCACAAAGGTTCAACACCTCTATTATTATATTATGTTTTAGTTGTCCAGTCGTTTTGCCAAATGACCGTTCTACCCCTTTGTCAAAATGGCGGGAATGAAAACTGACTGAACCAGAGTGTCTTTTCATTTCCTTAGAGAAAACCAAACAACTGAGCCCTTTACTTCCGTTTCGTCTACTTTGGGACCCTAGTTTTTGTAGAGGACGAAGGCTCTAAACCTGCTCTCAGACAAACACAAACACAAACCCAAATCCATACTCAATTTCTGAACTTTGAAACCCTATTTCTCATGTCATTGACAGACACGGAGAAAACGAACCGTTTGTTTGGAACCCTAATTTCTGAAGTTTGAACACTTGCAACTTCACTCTCTCACATGCAATCAGCTCAAGACGAAGGCCCATTGAGGGCTATTTCACAACAGCATCCTACAAAAACACCATAAGTAGTGATTGTGTTATATATATATATATATATATATATATATATATATATATATATATAATTCTGTAAATATATTTTTTTATGTAGTACCTGGCGAGAGAGGCCCATTGAATTGTAATATTCGATTCTCTACAAGTGGAGTTATCGGCGAATCAGGGCGTGCGTGCCCTAGATTATGGTCCTTTCGAGCTCTGAAATTGGATTTCTTCGTCACTGGAGAGAGCATGACTGAGTGAGATAGAGTTTCTGAGGTTTCGAGTTTTGATATTAGTAGATTCGAAGACGGATGGAGTTTCATATAGTTTCTGAAATTGGGAGTATCAAAAGAGTGGGAAAACTTGGATTTGCTCTCATGGGTCCCCTGGCAACATGAGAGAGAGAGAGCAACGATGATCATGCGGGTCGGATCTCAGGAATTGATCTCATCTTCGTCATTGACAACTGTATACTGGGTATATTATTATTACTTTATAGTATATAGTATATACGCCATAATCAGTCACCACTTTGATCATACGGTTCCGATCTCTAAAGTCGGTTATCAATAACATTCTTAAGTAAAGAATTTTTTTTTTTTTTTTTGGGGGGATAAATTATACTTACTGTCTCTGATGTTCATTTTTATTATTATTGTCACATCCTCGAATATTCTAATAAAATGTTTTGATACCAAATTTATAACGACCATAAACAAATACCATTTATAAAAAAAATTCGGCATGATCTTTGCTAAAAAGGAACTTACAACCACTTGCTCAAATAAAAAAAATGCAATGGTCTTTCTTAACCTTTCAAGACATATCCAACCTGTCCCAACACACCACACAAAATATATATATATATAATTCATTCCCCAGTACAATAACATTAACAACCTCCTCGTGTTAGCCCATCATCGTCATCCCATTCAACTTAAGCATTTACATAGTCTTAATTTATATTAAAAAAAATAATCAAGTATCTTAGTTATATTACATGACCATGATTTGCAAAAATGAATACTCTTTTTTATAGTTTGAGACTTCACAAAAGATTAACTAATATATAAAAGGTATCAAAATATATCTCTAGTCCTCTTCATGCTTAAGAGGGATCGGCATCCACTACATCTTTTCCTGCCCCAGAAAAATGTTAAATAATGGGGTGAGCAATTTGCTCAATAGGTGGCACTTAAGACACACTTCTTGTGTCCCTGTGAATCCAAATAAGGAATAAGACAATAGGGGATGGGGTCATGCCATGTCGAGAAAAATACAACATAATAACCAATCTCAACATACACAATGAGATGCTATGAAATGAGATGCATGCCGATGTCGCTCCCTATTTTCAACATCCAAATTCATCACTTTCAAAATGTTAACATAACCCGCCCTTTGGTGACCTCGCAGCGACAGAGAGAAGGATTGGCTAGTGTCCGTGACCCTTGGTACCCCCGCGGCGTCATTTTGGTCCAGCTAGGCTATATTAACATACCGACCCTTTGGTACCCCCACGGCGACCGGGTTTTGATAAAACACTTTAATCAAAGCTTCCTTCCCAAAATTTCCCTTTTTCATTTCGAAACACTTTCCCCAATTTTCATGCCCAATGACATGCATGAACATTACATACTTTCTCAATGTCATGACAAATGAAAGACTTTTATACTACACAAATTAACAAGCTTCCATTTAACAATTGCTAATAAATTACTAACACCATAGGCATAAAAAATTTACACATAAACATGCTTTCCACATAGTAAGTTTTAACAAGTTATCAAACACACAAGCATATAAAATCAACATTTAAGCATGTTTTTCTACACAAATCCACATATACACATAATCATGAATTCCATATATAAAACCAAATCATTTTAGAGGCATTCATCTCAAATTAAGCATGTTTAGCTATAATTAACAAAGAATAATTCACAAGGGAGCAAGAATCTCATGGATTAGGAACCCCTACCTCAAAATGATGCAAAACCCTCAAAATGAGTTCAAATTTTCGAAAATCCTAGGGAGGCCCAAAGCTGAAATTGCTAGTATGGATTCGAAGGCCTCGTCGTGGGCTTCAATTTGCCGCAAACGGCTTCCAAAAACTCCAAGTATTGAAGAAATAATTTGAGATTGAAATTTGTTTCCAAAAAGAAAGAAAAAAATGAAGTGAAGAATGAGAGAGAGAAAGGGGTTACGGGGAGAGAGAGTGTGAGATACCAAAAATGGTCTCTAACCACAAATAGGCATTAGTGGTGGGTCCCACCACTTTCTTTTTTTCTTTTTTCTTTTTCTTTTGTCTTAATTTCTACACCACACACATACATATTTACATATTAAATTATAACCATAGACAACATATTAAATAAATTAAATATGATGCAATTGAACCCAACTAAAATTCCCGGATGCAACAATTTCGATAGCGGGTCTCACACGGGACCGTCCGGCCCGAAAAACTGAAAAATGCAAAAATGATCATCCTTGCATTTCAAAGAGTCTTGAACTCAATGAAATGCCCCAAACAATTCTCGGACACAACCGGCACACCCCAAGGTATCTAGAACGCACAACGTGAAAAGACAAAAATGCCCTCGCATCAACAAAATTTCTGGAAAAAAATAAAAAATAGAGAAAATTAGAAACATTACAATCTATCCTCCTTAAAAAGATTTCGTCCTCAAAATCTACCCTCCTTAAGGAGAAGGTTACAACCACATAGTTGCCGATAACACCTCACAAAACCCCGAGACTATGAACTCACCAGCATTATTGCCTTTGACACTGGACGTCACCAGTCGACCAAAACCTAATGTGGTTACCTATCTCTCTCTTCATCAAAACACAGGACTAACAGGACCTTACGCTTGACTTAAAACAGACATCAGTCTATTCTATACAGTCACAAAAGGCTCCAAAGCCTGAGAAAAGAACAATCATTAGACCACCGAAAAATACAACATCTAACCTCAACACATCCTTCAAAGGACACATTAAACCCCAAACAAGGAATCCTATCTATCTCTCGATCAATCACAACTTTAATCTACACATTCCTGGCAGACCAAACACTCGCTATCTAGCACGTAGCTATCCTACCACATAACCATACCGACGACTACTAATCAAACTATATGACAATCATTACACTCAGCAACTTCAAGATGATTAGACAATGAGTCTCCTAATGATTGGATAAACATTAGTCACCAAATCAGTAAGCGTACTATCTTGTACCCAAGACACAAATTCTTGAAACAAGATCTTTAATAATCAACTGGATTAGACATTTGGTTCAACCTAACACACCTCGTCACCCGAGACAACTTCCTGAATCCACACCCTGACACCGTCACAACACCCAATACCATACTTTCACTATTTATGACAACTTGAAACAATCATTGACCTTTGACCCGACATCGTGCTAAAGAGGGATTGATTTAGGAGAAATGGTTGGCCAGGCCACTCTCATTATCGATCCGATCTTAACACAGACGTCATTCTTGTCCTCAGGTCTAAACCTCAAACACAGTCTCACACAATCCACAAAATAACTATAAGATCCATTCACTATCCATCCATTGCTATACACAACCTCAATAACTATACAATCATATACCTGTCCTCAGAATCCCAATCATATCTCAATTACATAATCATAATAAACAAAAACAACATAGCACCAAATGTCTCGATTATCGACCAACATCAAAGCTCTTTAATCTTCTCATAATACCCATACCTGGTAAACAACTTCAAAGCATCATTCGATTTAATTCTGACCTTGTCAAAACACACAATACAATTATCTCATACCTGAGATCTCAAAACCAAAATCAATCATTCCTATTATCCTCAATGGAATCCCATAATTATTCTTTAACTGGATGACATTCAACAATACCAACACTTGTCCCTAAGACATTGCTATAATCAATCACCTCTAAAAACATCTGAATACATGAATCACATCACATCACCTAATTATCCTAAATCTTTCATTCATGACAAATTCCTTGCCGCCACCACCAGTATCCGACACTGAAAACATATAATCCCTATTAGACAGCTCGTGCCTTACACACCACCAGTCAAAACCACACTCAAAATGGGCACTACAGAAACCCAAGACTCCACCTCCCACCGAGGGAGTGAGTCGACCACTTTTAATCAGAGCTTCTACCGTTAAACCCTAACAACATAACAAACTACACACAGGTCCATCACCCATGGACGCACACCACTCCCAAAGGGAGAACAAGACTTACGATAAATGATGTCCTTGCCAGGACTAGAACAAGTGGAAAGGGTAACGAACCCCACTCTCACAAAAGACTGATAACTCATACTCGAATGCACTCGACACCTTATCACACGTTACTCACCAGTCGCCCAGCCATGGACACCCAATCTCACCTGAGATGAAGTGAACTTCTTATACACAAGGAAAGAACTAACTGAAAACACATACGGGACTACAAAACCCGATTCTAGGCGACCTCGCCACTAACGAACCATCACACTCTATCAACACAGAAACCTCGCACACCCTTTTCTACAATACTATGCTAACCAAAACCAATCAGATAAAAATACCAACGCCCTCAACATACTAACACTAGGAACCATCATTGCACGTTGGACACCACATCCCATCCTACCCAATAATCTCCCAATGAGAAACTCTATGCAATACAACGACACATGATCACCCGTTCCACCTCTAGCCTTTGAAAGTGACACTGCCTCGATCACCGTGCACACAAAACCCGTGACCTCAATCACAATGACCCATTGACTTGTCAAAAGAAAAGGGTGCATATCTGGCAACGTCGTCCTCACTGACTTTAATGACCACACCGTCCACAATCGCCTCAACTGGCGCACAATCCATCACCTACCTGACAACACACAACAAACAACTCGTAATTTCCAAACCGTATTTGGATCATACCTTAAACCACTTTGCTCATCAGCACTAAGCATCACACTACAATACCATAACACTTCTACTGCCACTCATTCCAACCACAGTTCTATCCTATCATCCCACCGGACCATCAAGCCACTACTAAAGGATTTTTCCTCAAATATCCTTAAGACAAGATTTACGTAACAAAAGAACAAGCATTATTCTCGATACTCCCCATAATGATCACTGCATACTATTAGAAAAGAACCTCAATACCAATAAATCCTCAAAACAAAAATGAGCATAAAACCCAGAATACTCAACACCCAACTGTCACCTCAATACCATTAATGATGCCATCAATCATTAACGCTTAACCGACAACTTAATCCACTCCTTCTAAGGCAATCTACATGCTTAAATGAGAAAACCTCATACTCTAGGTTCAACGTCACTACCTCCTTTCATCACTGTTCCATAGAACACTATTGACCCCAACAAAATTAAATGGCCTACCAACTAAGCCTACAAGATCAACCTCGTTCCACTCATTGTTATTATCAATCGACCTTTCTGGATCCTCAAACACCGAGTACTATCTCCTGATACATTAAACACAATTGAAATACAACCCGAATCCACAGCTTTCAAATTCTAAAACATAATTCATTTGATAACACCATACTCATTAGCTATCACTTCATCTATAAACAACCAAGCACTCCAATGACCCCATACTACCTGCCTTATAGTGTAACCCTGCTATACACAACTAAAACTAACCACTATACACCACCTCGAGACTCTCTAGACAACTGTACCAACCCAGAACTCCACTCATCAACTGAGACATGCAATTGACTCACCGAGAGTCAATTACCAACAACACACTCCTTTAGTTCTCCAATACGAGGATCACCTCTCAATAAACCACTCTCCATGACAGCCCGAACCAACATGCCTCTTAGACCATACCAAAGGATTCATATCTACCACTCGCAGACTACATTTGTGACTTAAGCAATCTCTATCACACCTACCACGTTCGGTTTGTTAAGAACCTCCGCACTAAATTGTGACCCAAGTCACTAACACTAACTTTCTATGGTCATACCAAAACCTTCACTCGCACACTTAACCTCCACGGTCACTGTGATACCCCCCGGATTTCGGAATACGGGTTGGCCAGGCCCACGCCCGAATACCCAAGGATATCAAAATAATTTGATAATAAACGAACACAGAATACAAAGGAATAAAGAAGAATAAATAAAATGCTGACAAGAAACTAAAATGATAATCTAATAATGAACTTCAGAATATATTTCCATTAGTTAATAAACTCTTCTGATACAACTGATCCTCCAAAATACAACTCGAGAATCCATATTGTGTGGACCCCTAGAAAATCCAAACTAAACAAATGACAGCAATAACTGTCTAAATCAGGAAATTGAATCATAAAGGAACTCCTATGTAGCATCGGAAGAATGAAGTAGATTGATCCTCGCTCAGCATTAATAACCTCTACTCCTGACGAACACCTGAAAAATAATGGTGGGTCAGGCCCACAAACAAGTTCTACTCTACTACAGTCCAAGCAGAGATCCGATACACGTATACATCCTAGTCAATCCAACAGTAACTAGTAGTCCGTATATATATATATATACACACACACACTAAAGGAACCTCACTAGACTATAGGGTTGTCTCAACCTGAATAGTAGGCAACACGCAAAACGCACATATAGTGGGCATGAGTACCTAGACCTACCAGGGTACACAATATCTAGCTACACATCCCTGGTAATATACGCACCCTAACCACTGATCCTGAGACTCAAGCTCATATCATGGCACCATACTTATATATATATAATCTAGTAACCATCCTATCCGGTATAAATTAATCCTCCATAAGTCATTCAACTTGTTCAGCTGACCTGACTTAAATATAAGTAGGACTTAACATTTTAGTTAATCCATTCCCTTATATAATAAATTAATCATCAATAAGTCATTCAACTTGTTCAGCTGACCTGACTTGAATATAAGTAGGACTTAACATTTTAGTTAATCCATTCCCTTATACAAAATAGGTAGGACTTAACTGATAAGTTAATCCGTTCATAGAATGCCACTGTCCCATACCGGTGCATTAAATCACATAATTCAACAATTGATGTAACGATTAAGGAAATACATCAAATAATCCAGAAATAATTATGATAATATGATATTAAGTTATCATAAAATAGGAATGACTTATTATTTATTTAAGTTTCCTATATCATATGTCCTATATAAACTGAATCTTATACATATGATGATATTTTATTATACCGTCAAATAAGCATTCTCCATATCCAATTCATCCTACACATTTAATCTCAATTGTTAAAACATATTAAAAGATTAAATTCATTCGTTTGTTTAAAACATTCAAATAGCAAGCATCATTATGATTGAGTCTATTTAAATTTATTTAAACCCAAACTTAGTTCTTATTTAATGTTTAGGAATCCTAGGCATGTTTCTACGTTCCATCATTGCACAGATATGAAATATATATAATTTAAACATGTAAAAATTCACACCGGAAATCAAATCAAAATCATGTATTTATCAATTCATAACACAAGAACAGATATGAACCAAATTCATAAAACCTATGTTCTAATCCAATTAAACATGCATAATTATTTAATTTTATGTGTTTAATAAATTCTGGAATTTCCTAGGCATACACAGAAACACGAATCAAAGGGAAAGAGATAGAAGAAGAACTTGCCTTAAACTTTCGGATCGAAAGTTAAACTTCTTCTTCCTTGATCTTCTCTCAATAGGGTTTTTCTCCTCATTCCTTCCTTTTCCTCCTTCCTCTCTAACACTATCTCTCCAGTATATATCACGTGAATATTTTTAACCCCCTTTTATAACCTATAGCTATATATTTATAGGCTAAATAAAATAACCCTAACCCTTTTCCCAATCCAAGTCAACTAAAAAAAAAAATGAAAATAAAAATATTAGAAAGGTAAGCAAAATATGTTACATATATAATTTATGTATATGTTTATTAAATAAATAAATTATACACATTCCATTATTTATTAATGGATTATCCAATAATATTTAAGTTACCATAATATTATAAAGTAACATAAAACATAACACGTATCAAATCTATATATATTTTTATTATTTAAATAAACATATACACCAGATTAAATATTACTACCCAAATTACCATAAAAGTAATTAATAAATTACTTTCTCTTTTATATATATATATTAAAAAGGTAAGTAAAATATGTTACGTATATAATTTATCTATATCCTCATTAAATAAATAAAATATATACATCAGATTATTTATTTATACTAAAGTTACCATAATATTAAAAAGGTAACTTAAAACATGTTACGTATCTTTATTATATAAATATATAAAATATATACATCAGATTATTTATTAATACTAAAGTTACTATAATATTAATAAATTACTTTCCTTTTTATATATGTATATAATATATATCTATATATATACATACATTATCCACGGGTAATAATCCATACACATCCAACCTCCTATCCAAGTAGTCCATGGGACCCAATTGGTTGTCACATTACTACTAACCATAACCATAAAAGAAAAATAAAATAAAATAATAAAAGAAAAGAAAATATTTAATTTACAATTAATCAAAACACAATTTAAGCACATAATCTAACTAAACAATTAACACATAGACAAATACAAATAATACATAGACACATAATCAAATAATCAAGTAATACCTAATTCAATTAAACACATAAGCAATTAGTCAAATAATTAATTAAATAATTAAAAAATACAATTAAAATAAATAAATAAATACTGAGACTATCCTTTTAAAATTAGGGGTATTACATTCTTCCCCCCTAATAAAAGGAATTCCGTCCTCGGAATTCGCCCTTACTTTCTTCCATTATGCTTGGAAACTATGAGCGAAAAACATCCTCATATTCCTAAATAGACGCAACCTCACTATAAGGGCTCTACTTAACTCCAATATACCAAGTGGTAGACAGGGTTCCTATATTTTAAGAAACACAATAATCATACGATGCGTAGGTTGTATCAAATAACAACGTAATCCTCCCATGTCGACAAGGGAATGATCTGCATAGCTCCAAGTGCCATAGAATATACGAATAAACTCCTATGCACCCAGCACTAATAATTTGCTAACGCTAATTCATAGGCGACTGCCTCAATTGCGAAACACAATCCTTTAAAAGTCAATGTAATAAGTAAAATTGACCTTTCTCCAAAAATCGTCTTTCTTCCTACATAGAAAACAGAACGAGCAAACTACTCCTTGATAGAAAAACTCTAGTATACGAGTTCAACTATTTACAACAGCCCACTATCGCCTCCTAACCACGTGCAGTTCAATACAAAGGAAAGTATCTCTTTCCGGCATATTTTTAAATGAAGTCAAGGTCTGATTGTACAACCCTTGCTTCCATTTCAAACCAACAAATGAGAGGTATCTACGAGGTAATATACAAAACCTCAAATGTTGTCACCCCAACCTCCTTGTGCCAACAATACCACCGACAAAAACTGAAAAGCGAAGTAAATGCTTCCAATTGTCCATGAAAACATAGGATATATGCCTCAAGCATATCCTTTATGGTCTAATTTAATTTCTCGATTAATTCATCCGTCTATATATATGAAGTAGAGCTGCTACTCTAAAATCTTCATAAAGCTCCTTCGAAATAGCACTTTGCATCCACTAATATGGACATCCATATGCTATAACACCACTATCACTGAACTATATAACTACTATGAAGTTCTAAAAAAAGCATCACTTAAATTTATGTCCTCAAGCGATCTTTCTTAATCCATCACTCGGATTCCATATGGAAAATTGAAATTCCAAATCAATGTCGATCCTTCCTACCAACTATCACTCCTGTTTAGTTCAACTTCCATATTTGTTATAGGAAGTGGCTAAAGATTCCTATGATATCTAATGATCAACTTTTCACCTTTGTAGCAGGTTTTACACTTATCCGTACCTGTTCACCAAAACTGACATTTGATGTCGTGATGTACCTTCTAACCGTCTGGGTGTACCAAGAAAAATTATAAATTTTCATCTCAGTCGCCCGACAGTCATATCACTATTTATAGAAACTACTAACTCCTCCTCCAGTACCTTAAACTCTATCTGAGTAAGGTAACACCTTCTCTAGGGTCAGCTCCGATATTCAAAATTGACCTCCTGAACTACCTTGGTAATAACAAGTGTTATTATTCACACTTTCCATCCATCTAAGCCGTCTCGTGATCCGTTATATTCGTATGAACTGATATCTTACCAGCTCGATCAAAATAGACAAAATGAAACTGATTTAATTTTATCAGTCAACCAATATCCCATCTAGAATCCTGACCTTTGCATTAAATCAGCAATCCCTCAACTAAATCCGTGAAAATGCTCTGTCATTTCCACTTCAAGTATAGAAAATAGCTGCAAGAATCCAGTGATCTCTGATGGTCCATCTCTACTATATAATAAATATTAGACTTAGAGAAAAAAAACACTATATTCCTCTTCCTGCATGTCCTTCAAACATCTGCTTCATACTGTGAAGCATCATGTTTCTACTAGGGTGAATAAAGAACTAAGAGTTGAGAAACTCAATCCTTGCATCTTCCATCAAATTTGTCTACAGAAAGTACCGTTAGTCCAGTACCACCAGCTTTCGTCTGTACCCATTGTTTAAATTGGAGCATCTTCAAAAGTGAATTCTGTAACAAAATCTATCCACCACTGATCCGTGATAAACTTGCCGATATTAAAAATCAATCGGTAATTCAATTTATCAATAGTTAACTATGACTTTAACTCAACAAAAGTCAACAAACTACGACCTTTCCATACATACCATGCACCTCATCTTTATATAAGTATTTGGTCTCACCATCGTGTTTTTGACACACCCTGCTTCTTTAAGACAAGTTAATGACAATCCGACTTCTTTATCTAACTTCAAAAGAATATGAAATCTTCCCATCCTCTACATAAGTCATCAATTTCCTTGCAACAGCTAATTGTTGCAAATTGTGACTAAAAAAATAATTCCATATTATTTATGGAAATGAAGAGACTTAGTTTCCTCCTCCATATGCAACACCGGCAAATTCCTCCCAATGACACACCCTCTTGAATAAATTCTTGATTAAGAATTTACTGATGAATATTTATTCAGTCTCCTATCCTCACTCGGTGTTATTCCAATAAGTACTTAATCCAGTACTAAATCCTCCTTCTGACTTGGTAACAACTTCTCAAATTTTCAAGAAGATGTTCAGCAAATCCAGCACCTCTGATATATCATCATGGCGTTTTAGTGATCTTTATTTACCATTACCTCACGCATACCGAAACATTAACAATCACCAATATCATGACATTGTAATATGATACGAATCCATACCTAACGTAAAGTATATCAAATTAATCGTTCTAGATTGTTTGACTCTTAGTGATGGTTTAATTATCCCATCCCAAAACACACCATAGTGACACATGTCCAGGTCCAATAGATTGGTTAGATTTATGTGTATCTACCAAATCCTATGACCGTATGCTCACAAATCTAGCGTAAATAACGCTATTACTCCATATTATTAAAACAATAATTGGTTGATCACACACTTATGTCCCCAACTAAACCACATACCAAATCCCGAGTAATTAACAAAAAAATAAAATAAAACACGTATGATAAACACAATAGAACAAAATATACTCCTACTTAGGACATCGTTCTTTCTAGAAAAGAAAGTCTCCTTTGAAATCAACCTTACTAGATTGTTTCAAAATTTCCTTTTATAGTTTCGTAAATAATCATTCAACCTCGAAACATATCTTTTACAACATCGCTTAAAAGCACAAATGTTTTCCTAAGCAAATACCAAGGGCTTAACCCTCATTCTCCTTATATGCGGAATGTAAACTGTCTTAATTGACTTTATAAATCGAATTAGAATGTCACAACATAATACCAATGCCTTTTTGTATATGATTTAAAAATTATGTATTTCGTTCTAATAAGAACACATCCGATCCCCAAACTCCTGAACAATACTTCCTATATACCTCTTTTAGAGATGGTAAGAAAGTTTAATTATTTGTAGATTGATCAACTCCAATTCTACTAATAACATTCGCTATACTACTAGCAATTCAGATCACCTCGCGCGATCATCCATCTTCAAGATTTAGTACCCTCTGTATTGGATGCACATAAATCTCCTCCATTAGGATCCTCTTCAGCTCCTACTCCTCGCTTGTCCCGATATGCGGTGACCTATCACGTACACCTAAATCCTTCCTTGGCTTATACTTTTAAAGTAACGCCAAATGAACCTAAACCGTCAATCCTTAACTCTGCCTTCTGGCAAAGAAATCGATAACGTACTCCTTTACTCCTTTGGGTCTTTATCGCTTTCGCCTTGAACTCATCCTTTTCCTAGTGCCAACCATTCTATGACTATAGAATATAATTGACATCAGCTCCTCCTAACAAACCGTAAATAGAGTATAATGAATCCTAATACGGGCTCTAAGTTTTAAGAGATGCAACGCAGAAGTCACATAAAGAAAGACACTCCTAAGGACACTTGAACCTGGAGTGCTCTGATACCAACTGTGATACCCCCCGAATTTCCAAATGCGGGTTGGCCAGGCCCACGCCCGAATACCCGAGGATATTAAAACAAATTGATAATAAAAGAACACAGAATACAAAAGAATAAAGAAGAATAAATAAAATGCTGACAAGAAACTAAAATGATAATCTAATAATAAACTTCAGAATATATTTCCATTAGTTAATAAACTCTTCTGATACAACTGATCCTCCAAAATACAACTCGGGAATCCATATTGTGTGGACCCCTAGAAAATCTAAACTAAACAAATGACAACAATAACTGTCTAAATCAGGAAACTGAATCATAAAGGAACTCCTATGTAGCATCGAAAGAATGAAGTAGATTGATCCTCGCTCAGCACGAATAACATCTACTCCTGACGAACACCTGAAAAATAATGGTGGGTCAGGCCCACAACCAAGTTCTACTCTACTACAGTCCAAGCAGAGATCCGATATATGTATACATCCTAATCAATCCAACAGTAACTAGTAGTCCGTATATATATATATATACACACACACACTAAATGAACCTCACTAGATTATAGGGTTGTCTCAACCTGAATAGTAGGCAACACGCAAAACGCACATATAGTGGGCATGAGTACCTAGACCTACCAGGGTACACAACTACACTATATCTAGCTACACATCCCTGGCAATATACGCACCCTAACCACTGATCCTGAGACTCAAGCTCATATCATGGCACCATACTTATATATATATAATCTAGTAACCATCCTATCCGGTATAAATTAATCCTCCATAAATCATTCAACTTGTTCAGCTGACCTGACTTGAATATAAGTAGGACTTAACATTTTAGTTAATCCATTCCCTTATATAATAACTTAATCATCCATAAGTCATTTAACTTGTTCAGCTGACCTAACTTGAATATAAGTAGGGCTTAACATTTTAGTTAATCCATTCCCTTATATAAAATAGGTAGGACTTAACTGATAAGTTAATCCGTTCATAGAATGCCACCGTCCCATACCGGTGCATTAAATCACACAATTCAACAATTGATGTAACGATTAAAGAAATACATCAAGCAATCCAGAAATAACTATGATAATATGATATTAAGTTATTACAAAATAGGAATGACTTATTATTTATTTAAGTTTCCTATATCATATGTCCTACATAAACTGAATCTTATACATATGATGATATTTTATTATACCGTCAAATAAGCATTCTACATATCCAATTCATCCTACACATTTAATCTCAATTGTTAAAACATATTAAAAGATTAAATTCATTCATTTGTTTAAAACATTCAAATAACAAGCATCATTATGATTGAGTCTATTTAAATTTATTTAAGCCCAAACCTAGTTCCTATTTAAATTTATTTAAACCCAAACCTAGTTCCTATTTAATGTTTAGGAATCCTAGGCATGTTTCTACGTTCCATCATTGCACAGATATGAAATATACATAATTTAAACATGTAAAAATTCACACCGGAAATCAAATCAAAATCATGTATTTATCAATTCATAACACAAGAACAGATATGAACCAAATTCATAAAACCTATGTTCTAATCCAATTAAACATGCATAATTATTTAATTTTATGTGTTTAATAAATTTTGGAATTTCCTAGACATGCACAGAAACATGAATCAAAGGGAAAGAGATAGAAGAAGAACTTGCCTTAAACTTTCGGATCGAAAGTTAAACTTGTTCTTCCTTGATCTTCTCTCAATAGAGTTTTTCTCCTCATTCATTCCTTTTCCTCATTCCCTCTCTAACACTATCTCTCCAGTATATATCACGTGAATATTTCTAACCCCCTTTTACAACCTATAGCTATATATTTATAGGCTAAATAAAATAACCCTAACCCTTTTCCCAATCTAAGTCAACTAAAAAAAATAAATAAATAAAAATATTAAAAAGGTAAGCAAAATATGTTACGTATATAATTTATGTATATGTTTATTAAATAAATAAATTATACACATTCCATTATTTATTAATGGATTATCCAATAATATTTAAGTTACCATAATATTATAAAGTAACTTAAAACATAACACGTATCAAATCTATGTATATTTTTATTATTTAAATAAACATATACACCAGATTAAATATTACTACCCAAATTACCATAAAAGTAATTAATAAATTACTTTCTCTTATATATATATATATTAAAAAGGTAAGTAAAATATGTTACGTATATAATTTATCTATATCCTCATTAAATAAATAAAATATATACATCAGATTATTTATTTATACTAAAGTTACCATAATATTAAAAAGGTAACTTAAAACATGTTACGTATCTTTATTATATAAATATATAAAATATATACATTAGATTATTTATTAATACTAAAGTTACTATAATATTAATAAATTACTTTACTTTTTATATATGTATATAATATATATCTATATATATACATACATTATCCATGGGTAATAATTCATATACATCCAACCTCCTATCCAAGTAGTCCATGGGACTCAATTGGTTGGCCCATTACTACTAACCATAACCATAAAAGAAAAATAAAATAAAATAATAAAAGAAAAGAAAACATTTAATTTACAATTAATCAAAACACCATTTAAGCACATAATCTAACTAAACAATTAACACATAGACAAATACAAATAATACATAGACACATAATCAAATAATCAAGTAATACCTAATTCAATTAAACACATAAGCAATTAGTCAAATAATTAATTAAATAATTAAAAAATACAATTAAAATAAATAAATAAATACTGAGACTATCCTTTTAAAATTAGGGGTATTACAGTCACTAAAACTCACATACCAAAGCATGAAACTCTCACACAATGCAGTCACGATGCCTTGAAATGCAACCCGTACAAAGTCATGCTCTAAGCACCACACAAAATACAACAAGAGGATGAAAGTAGCTACACGCCAAATAGTTCAATCCACGAGCTAAAAGACCAAGCCATCCGTTCGATAAGAACTGACACCCAACCATCCTGAAGCAACCGAGCTCCTCACCAACTCAGGTCAAAAACCACACAACCATCCTATGCTCGACCACATAAACACATAAAAATATAGATATGGACGTTTACAAAATGAATGAAACTACAATACCATGCTCATTACTTGTCATAGTATCATAAAAGAAAATTGCACTGATTGTGCCTACTTCTCGCCACCATCGTATATCTCATACATTCCGCCCCATCATATATGGCATGCTTACAATTAACATAAACACTTTATTTACATGTATCACAATTTAAACACGTATACACTTAGCAAATAGGCATGCCTTTCAAAATAATAAACATTTAAACAGGTAACAAGTAAGCATGTTTCTTAAACAGTTAAGCACTTTAACACATAGGCACATAAACAATGCAAGTCAACTCTCTACCCCTTCTAGGTAACCCACTACCCGTCGTCCGAAAGGTATTCGAATCTAAAGCTCTGATACCATTTTGTCACATCCTCAAATTTTCTAATAAAATGCTCTGATACCAAATTTGTAATGAACCTAAACTGATACCATTTATAAAAAAATTTCGGCATGACCTCTGCTAAAAAGGAGCTTACAATCACCTGCTCAAATAAAAAAAATGCAATGGCCCTTCCTGGCCTTTCAAGACATATCCAACCTGTCCCAACACACCATACAAAATATATATATATATATATATATATATATATATATATAAAATTCATTCTCCAATACAACAATATCAACAACCTCCTCAGGTTAGCCCATCATCGTCATCCCATTCAACTTAAGCATTTATATAGTCTCAATTTACATTTAAAAAAAAAAAAATCAAGTATCTTAGTTATATTACATGACCATGATTTGCAAAAATGAATACTCCTTTTCATAGTTTGAGACTTCACAAAAGATTAACTAATACACAAAAGGTATCAAAATATATCTCTAGTCCTCTTCATGTTTAAAAGGGATCGGCATCCACTACATCTTTTCCTAGCCTTGAATAATGTTAAATAATGGGGTGAGCAATTTGCTCAGTAGGTGGTACCTAAGACACACTTCTTGTGTCCCCATGAATCCAAACAAAGAATAGGACAATAGGGGACGGGGTCATGCTATATCGGGGAAAATACAACATAATAACCAATCTCAATATACACAATGAGATGCTATGAAATGCGATACATGCCGATGTCGTTCCCCATTTTCAACATCCAAATCCATCGCTTTCAAAATGTTAATATAACCCGCCCTTTGGTGACCCCGCAGTGATATGAGAGAAAGATTGGCTAGTGTCCCTGACCCTTGGTACCCCCGCGACGTCATTTTGGGCCCAGCTAGCTCAACCACGCTAGGGCAATCTCCCTAGTTCCCTCTAGGCTATATTAACACACCAGCCCTTTGGTGCCCCCGCAGTGACCAGGTTTTCATAAAACACTTTAATCAAAGCTTCCTTCCCAAAATTCCTCTTTTTCATTTCAAAACACTTTTCCCCATTTTCATGCCCACTGACATGCATGAACATTACATACTTTCTCAATGTCATGACAAATGAAAGACTTTTATACTACACAAATTAACATGCTTCCATTTAACAATTGCTAATAAATTACTAACACCATTGGCATGAAAAATTTACACGTAAACATGCTTTCAACAAAGTAAGTTTTAACAAGTTATCAAACACACAAGCATATAAAATCAACATTTAAGCAAGTTTTTCCACACAAATCCACATATACACATAATCATGAATTCCATATACAAAACCAAATCATTTTAGAGGCATTTATCTTAAATTAAGCATGTTTAGCTATAATTAACAAAGAATAATTCACAAGGGAGCAAGAATCTCATGGATTAGGAACCCTTACCTCAAAATGATGCAAAACCCTCAAAATGGGTTTAAATTTTTGACAATCCTAGGGAGGCCGAAAGCTGAAATTGCTGTATAGATTCGAAGGCCTCGTTGTAGGCTTTAATTTGCTGTAAACGGCTTCCAAAAACTCCAAATATTGAAGAAGTAATTTGAGATTGAAATTTGTTTCCAAAAAGAAAGAAAAAATGAAGTGAAGAATGAGAGAAAGAAAGGGGTTATGGGGAGAGAGAGAGTGAGAGACCAAAAATGGTCTCTAACCACAAATATGCATTCGTGGTGGGTCTCACCACTTTCCTTTTTTCTCTTTCCTTTTTCTTTTGTCTTAATTTCTACACCACACACATACATATTTACATATTAAATTATAACCATAGACAACACATTAAATAAATTAAATATGATGCAATTGAACCCAACTAAAATTCCCGGATGCAACAATTCCAATAGCGGGTCCCACAAGGGACCGCCCAGCCCCGAAAAACTGAAAAATGCAAAAATGATCACCCTTACATTTCAAAGAGTCTTGAACTCAATGAAAGGCCCCAAACAATTCTCAGACATAACCGACACACTCCACGGTGTGCAATACACACAACGTGAAAAAACAAAAATGCCCTCGCATTAACAAAATTTCCGGAAGAAAATGAAAAATGAAGAAAATTGGAAACATTACAATTATTATATTAATTTTTTTTTAAATAACTCTAATCATCTATTAGAGTGAAAATTCGCATTCATTAAAATTTGTAATTTAGTGATATCTTCTCTTCTTTCAAAGTGAAAGGTTTAAGGTTTGAATCTCTCCCAAAATGATAAATAAAAATAACCGCACATGTTTATAATCAAATATCTTGTGATGGACATAACGAATTACTGCAACTAGGACAAAACTTGACTCACTCTCTGGTGTAATCGACAGAGAGTGAAAAGAAGAGTATATGTTAAACTGGATAGAGTCTTCCTGAATGATGTTTGGATCAACAAATTTCCTGGCACAAAATTTTCATAAACTATGTGTTATGTTTCTGATTTTTTGACATTTTTCATTTTTTGGGATTTTCTGTTTTTGTATTTGCATTTTCGTCTTTTCTTGTTTTACGTGTCGAACACCATGAGGTGTGCCGGGTGTGTCCGAGAGTTGGTTGGGGCATTCCATTAAGTTCAAGACTCTTAAAAATGCACCGGTTGCTATTTCGGCATTTTTTCGTTTTTCGTGCCGGACGGTCCCGGGTGGGACCCGCTACCGGAATTGTCACGTACGGGGATTAGGTTGGGTCCATTTACATCTCATTCATTTTTATTTAATGTGTTTTATGTGGTTATGATTTAATAAGTGCATTTATATATATATGTGTGGTGGAAAAATAAAAGGAGAAAAAATATTTTTTTAGTGATGGTAACACTTGTTTTGTGGCCAAGAGGCCATCATTTTGGCTTCCATTTCTCTCTCAATCTCCCAGGTATCTCTCTCTTTCTCTTCTCTTTTTTTCTTTTTCTTTTTTGCAAACTTCAATCTTTGATTAATCTCAAACCGTTGGGAAATTTTTGGTGTCGTTTGTGGTAAAACGGAGGGCTCGGTGAGATCTTCGCATTGATATAAACAATTCATCATTTGGTGCACCCTAGGAATTTCGAACCTAGGGCTTGGATTTGGGGCTTTTTGCATCTTTAAGAGGTAGGGGTGTTTAATTCACAACTTCTTGGATTTTTATGAGTTATCTTGTATAAATTGTTGCCTAGCATACTTTAATTGTGTTGATTCCTTTAAAGTGACTAAATTATTGTATGTGGAGCATATGTTTATGTGTATTAGTTTGTATTGTGTGAGAAAGTATGCTAGAATGTTTATATTTCATGCCAATTGTGTTATATGAGTTGAATTTTGTGACTTAGAAGCATGATGTGGAATTTGAGATATTTCCTACAAAGTATGTATATTGTGAATATTTGAGCTTGTAAGAATGAAACCCTTTGTTGGCATGACATTGTAATGCATGAAACATTCATGCACTTCATTGGGAAAGAAATGGGGATCATGGTTTGAAAGAAATGAAAAAGTGGTTTTGGAAAACGGGGAGCGACATTTCATGACATGGCATTTCATTGCATGGCATATTTAATTGTGGTATTGGGTTAAAGATGTGGTTTTGTAGCTATAATATTATTCCTGGCATGGTATGATCTTGATCCCTTATTCCTATTCATTGTGTGGATTCACGGGGTCTTAAGAGGTGTGCCTTAAGCGCCTCCTATTGAGCTTATGCTTACCCCTTCTATATTAACATTTTTTAGGTCTTGAAAAGGAGGTGGCGGATGCCAATCTACCATAAGCTTGAAGGGTTTAGAAAAGGGTGAAGAAATCTTTTGTATTTTGAGCTGTTTTGTAAAGTCTTAATTTGAAATGTACTAAGTTGTGTAGCATGGCCTTGTAATATATAATTTTGAGCCTTGACTTTATTTTGATGTAAATTGGACAAATTGTAAGGATCATGTACATTTCTGATATGAATGGGGTTAATGAAGTTGTAATTGTAATGAATTATTGATATTTGTATCCATGAAAGTAGTATGATGCATATTAATGTGTTTGGGGACATATTTAGAGTACTTTTATAGTTACTACCAAAGTTTTATTCCTTTGCAGCAAAATACAGCAATCCAGTAGTAGGTTCATAGCTTGCAGATCCACTTCGGTCGACCGATTATTTTGTTAGCCTCAGGACTTTTCATTTATTGATAACTAGCCGACCGAAATGGTCATTTTGGTTGACCAGTATAAGGGGCACTTCAGAGGCCATTTTCGCTGACCAAAACCCTAATTCAAAACCAAAAGAGGAACAAGGATGCGCAAGCAGCTCCATTTCGATCGACCGAAATGGGTTTCGGTCGATCAAAATGGAGCTGCTTGTGCATCCTTGTTCCTCTTTTGGTTTTGAATTACCCCAAGTCTTGGAATGTTGTCTAGAACCCTCTTAAAGCTTAATTATGATGTAAGTGTGATGTGTTAACCTTCGATATGATGAAGTTGGACTTAGGTGACATCGGGTTCGAGTAAGGACCTGGTTGACGGTTCGGACCCACGGGTTCGGGTTGTTACATTACAGCAAAATCCTCTGACCATTATGGAGTGTTAATTCAGGTATCAAGCATTTTTTCCTCGGGACCTTGTAAACACCCCATTTTGCCCCACCCATTAATTCGGACATTTTGATAAATTTTTATTAAAAGTGATAATATTATTTATTTATTTTAATGGTTATCGATCTTCTGAATCCATCACACGTATAAATAT
Organism: Cornus florida; assembly: GCF_030987335.1. NCBI lineage: Eukaryota > Viridiplantae > Streptophyta > Magnoliopsida > Cornales > Cornaceae > Cornus > Cornus florida. The sequence continues at coordinate 69,693,429 of NW_026775581.1, read as the reverse complement.
ATATTTTTTAAATCACGTTGCATAGAATAATATTTTTCTAAAAGGTTATATATATATATATTTTATAGAAGGGGCATCTCCAATGATGTTATATTCTTTATAGTTTGAACTTATATTTTTTTTTATACTTATATTTTTCTATATTACAAAATTGGTGTTAATATACAAGCTCATAACTTTTATTGCTTTTCTTTATTTTATTTAATTTTTTGCGTGTGTCATATATATCTATTCACTAAGTAGCCCTACTTGCTAAGCTAGGGGATAATCCAACTTAATGTTCAAATAAATAGACCATGCAATTGTGTGCTATATATGTATAATGAATAAAATATAAAATATATATATATATATAGTAAGTAAATAAACATATTGCTAAGCATATAATGGTTGTCTAGAATATTATTGTCTGGTCAAAATGGGATTTGCATCAAGTAAAGAAAAGATATGATATATATATATATATATATATATATAATCATTTAAATTCGACCCAGGCATTAAGCCACGGCCCAAGGCCATGATCTCTCTATGGAAAGAATGTTAACAAAAATAGGTTAACAAAATAATATAAAAAGAAAGGAAAGAATAATTAATATATATATACACACACACACAGAGGCACACATGCACATTAAAAAAGAAGGGCCAGTTATCAGTTTTATAACTCCTATTGCATTAACAAAAATAGGTTAACAAAATAAAATAAAAAGAAAGGAAAGAATAATTAAAATATATATATATACACACACACAGACGCACACATGCACATTAAAAAAGGAAGGCCAGTTATCAGTTTTATAACTCCTATTGCATTAAAAAAAATAGGTTAACAAAATAAAATAAAAAGAAAGGAAAGAATAATTAAAATATATATATATATACACACACACACATAGACACACACATGCTCATAAAAAAGGAAGGCCAGTTATCAGTTTTATAACTCCTATTGCATGAGTTGCGGCACCATTTAGTGGATAGCATGATTGGTGAGTAAATAATTGAGGCAGGAATTTAAAATAATGCCAAGCGTTACTTGTCTGCTAGAGCTAGTCGGCTTATAAATATAGGATTGGCAAAAGGAGGAAGGGGACCCGAAAGCGATAAGCATTTTCCTAATACTATTCACACCCCTCTTCAGCCATCACCAAACTTCTACTTCCATCTTATGCCGGCAACCACTCAATAGTGAAGGTTCTATCCAAAAAAAAAAAAAAAAAGAGGTAGTTTTATTTTTCTTTCTATTTTTACAGATCGCTTCGCTTATTTAGATCCTAGTTCCATTGCATATATTGCTTTTAGTTATGTGCATATTTATTTACTTCGTAAATATTGTGGCCGTCTGACACCTTCGTTGTCATATTAGTCATTCTTTTATATAGAATCTCTACAGTAGCTACATGACACCTTAGTTGTCATGATAGCTATAGTTTGCTTTATTCATCATCTCTGCATCTATTTATTTATTTATTTTATTTCTTTTCGTTCTTCAAGTATTTGATTTTTTGAACTCCACATATACAATTGTTTCATGACACCCTAGTTGTCATGTAAGCCATAATTCCAAAACATGAGGGCTGTCGCAGGGTCATTAGAACGTGGTGATACTCTCAAGGGCACAAATCTTATTTACTCCTTTCCTGTAAGACCTTGTTATGGATTCACAAGTTTGGGTTATGTTGTGTTTTACATATATATATATATATATATATATATATATATATATATAACTATAGAATGGTTTATTAAGCCCACTCATGTATGATTGTGAGGTTCGGATTGCTTTCCATTTCTGTGTAAAATTGTAATAAGGAAGCTATGTGTACCATTAGTATGAAATGCACAGACCAGCCATCTCCTAAGAAAATACATTCCTTAGACATTCTTTATTTTGTCTTTATTTATCATTCAAAACAACTTCTTTAAGTGCCATTAAACCCTTATTTTATTAAAGGTTTTTCTTTAAAAGTGTAAAGAAAGTTCATAGTTTAGAAAAAAAAATGTTTTTTTAAGTACGTGCTTACAAGACTGCAAATTACGAAACCATAAAAATTTATTCATATATATAAATTTCCTTGAGACAATAAGTTTGGAATTGTTTTGATACCACAAGCTTGCGAGATAAATTATTTTTGAGGATTTAAGAAACCCCAATTTACCAAGACCATATACATAAGTCATTTAATGAATTAAGAACTCCTTGAACCTTATGTGCCTGAATAAACTACAAAGGAATAAATTTGTGTTTTAAGATAAGTTTTGAAAACATAACCCTCCAGTTACTTAGGAGATCTCTAGTAAAAGAAAATTTATTATTTAAGTTCCTAAACTATGAACTTTCTTTACACTTTTTCTTTGTAAAAGAAAATTTATTATTTAAGTTCCTAAACTTCTTTCGAAACTGGTAAGTCCGCAATCCTTTAAAATTTGGTTTTTGGATTTCAATAAACTTTTAAAATAAAACTTCCAACTCAGCATCTTTATAATAGTAAGTAAACAAAATCACCTTTTAAATATGTATTTCTGTATCTTGGGTTCTAGTTTGCATAAAGGTCAGAATTAGGAGCTAAAGGTTTAAAACAAAATAAATTTTCTTAGAGTATTTTTTTTTTTTTTAAAAAAACATCAGATTTAAGACATGAGCTTATTTAAAAGTTTTGGGCTTAGTCTCATGGTCACCTAAAACAGAACAGCATTTCATGATGTAAACTTTCAAGGACTCGCATGGCGTCATTCTAGTTTCCATAGAAACCACCCAAGTGTATGTTTTTTTCTTCTAAATATCATTGATTCTAAAGGTTTTAAATTCTAGGATCAGTTCTTCCTAAAGACCTGAATGTAGAGCTTTTTCCATGCTATTTTAAAACACAATTTCATATTATTGAAACTGGGTCATAATGAAATTCACTCTAGACTTAAAATAATTTTGTATTTAAATAATTTGTGTTTAAACAATTTAAAAAAATATTTCTTTTCAAAGCTTACTCTTTTAAAGACAAATTTTTATATGCTTTCAAATCTCTATAAGAACTCTTAAGTTTAAATTTTCTAAAACCCATACGTTTAAACATATGTGTATATATATACCAAAGTCATTTTTTATTTTATTTTATATTACGGCTTACAAAAGCATTGATCTTTTCTCTCGTAGATAAGGTTAAGCTTCCAAAGTCATATTTAGGCATCTTTAGATGCTACATTTATTCTTGTATATATATATATATATATATATATATATATATATGTTTATTTTTGGAATGCAATATAGAAAGTAAGATAAACGTGTTTCTATTGGTGTCATGGGGTGCCTAACACCTTCCCCATGCACAATCAAACCCCTGGACCATTAATCTGGTTTTCGTAGACTAAAAAATGGAGGTCAAATAATAAAATATTCGTTCTTTTTTCTCTGACAGATGGTCAGAACTTCATCTGGGTTCGAATCCTACTGAGAGGTCCACTAGAGATCAGAAATTGTTGAAGAAACAACAAGATCTTTCTTTTGTCCCTTCCAGGCGATCGGAAAATAAAGAAATGGTTAATATATTCAAGATAATTACGTATTTACAAAAGCATTGATCTTCGGGTGACCTAACACACCAATAAATCCTATGTTAGGTGGTGACTCCAAATAAATAATAATTTGACCATAGTCACTCTGTCGCATTAAACCCATTTTTTTTTTGGCCCATAAGTATTTAATATAACCCTTATCTAAAGGGTGGGAAAAATCCGGGCGCGACAGACCTAAACCTTTTAAGATGTTAAAAATGTGGTGTGTTAAGAAGACAGTGCTACCAGTGGTTCAACAAGCTTAGAATATTGAGGTGGATGGTTCTCCAATGCATAGACTTTTAAATAAACATAGGAATGTGAAAAAAGCTATTAAAGGGTGGAATAAGAATATCTTTGGGGATGTTGGTGACAAGGTCCTTATGTCTACTTTGAAGCTAGAATGAGTTCAGGACTGTTTATTGCAGAATCTATCAGATATTTTGCTTGATGAAGAACAATAGCCAGAGAAGTTTATGAAGCTGCTCTTGTAGACCAATAAATCCTTTTAGCTCAGAAATCAAGACTTACTTGGTTGAGGGATAATGATAGGTGAACTTCCTATTTTCACCAAAAGCTGAAACAACATAGAAATTTCAATGCTATACTCAAAATAGAGAATGAGGAAGGGGTGGTTTCAACTAACCCAAAGGTTATTAGTGACTGGTTTGTGGATTATTACACAAAATTTTTCTCAAAGAAGTCATCTGCTGTGGTGTGTGATATAACTCCTCGACATACTTTGAATTGCACTGATAAGGCTATGCTAGAAGGGCCTATTACATATAAAGAAGTAAAGGATGTGGTGATGAGTTTTATCCCAGACAAGGCACCAAGACCTGATGGTTTCCCTACTAGGTTCTATCAAACCTTTTGGACTGTGATTGATAAAGAAGTGTTTGTAGCTGTTCAACACTTTTTTGTGTCTAAAATTATACCTTTGGTGATTTGTTGCTCTTTCATTACTTTGATTCTAAAGGTGGGGGACGATATAAAGTTAGGGGATTTCAGGCTTATAGCCCTTTGTAACTTGGTGTTTAAGAATGTTATGAAAATTATGGCAAATAGGTTAGCTCTGGTTTATTAAATTTGGTGGGAAAGGAGCAAAGTGCCATTGTGCAGGGCAGGAAAATCTAAGAGGCAGTAATTATGGCTCATGAATTAGTGAGAGATTTCAACAAGCCTAGGAATACAGCAATGGCTTTGAAGATAAACATAAGGAAAGCTTATGATTCTGTCTCTTAGGATGGTTTGTTGACAACTTTACAGAAATATGGTTTTGGGATAATTAGATTAGTTGGATTGAAGCTATATTTCAGTCATCTAGATATTCTATTTTGATGAATGGTTCTCAAGGATTTTTTCACCCAGAGAGAGGGTTGAGACAAGGCTATCCATTTTCACCCTTACTTTTTACCTTGATTACTGAATTGTTCTCAACTTTTGTTGTTGATGCTGCTCAAAACAAAACACTGGTGGTGTTGAAATCTATGTTAAAGTATCAAAAGCCTATTAATCGTATCGTTTTTGCAGATGATCTGATTCTAGTCAGTGAGGCTTCAGTTAAAAATGCTATTACTCTTGAGGGAATTTTTAAAAGATTTGAAGATGTTACTGGACTGTAAATCAATCAGGGAAAGAGCAAAGTGCTATTCTCTAGAGTTTTGAGAAGGAAGCATTTGCTGCTGTAGGTTTTGAAATGTGCTGAAGATGAATTTTCCATTAAATACTTGGGGCTACCTTTATGTCAAAATGGTTTTAAAAGGTCTCAATGCAAGGATTTATTGGACAAGGTTACAAGTAAAATTTCTTGTTGGAACACAAAACTTCTCTCTCTGTTAGGTAAATTGGAACTTATTCGAGCTGTGATTACCCCAGTTTTTCAATATTGGTACAGTATTTATGATATTCCAGTAGTGGTTATCAACCAAATTCAGAAGCAATGCAGGGATTTCTTTTAGGGAAGTAAAGATAATGTGAAGAAGATGCATCTTCTTAATTTGGATTGCATTACTAAACCAAAAACAGAAGGGGGTTTGGAAATTAGAAAGTTGTCTGATATTTAGGTGTCAGCCCGCTGTGTGTTAGCTTGGGATTACTTGAACAACAAAGATAAGTTGTGGATCTCTTGGTTTAAGTTCAGGTATGATTAACATACAACTTTTTGGAATGCTATTGCTTCGCAGTCTAGCTCCCCTATCTGGAAATCAATGGTTGCTGGTAGGGAAGTGATGCAGCAGAATATATGTTTTGAGATTGGTGATGGCTAGCACATAACTCTCTTTAGGGATCCGTGGTGTAAAGATCAGATGTTCAATTCATTATTTGGCCATAGAGTGGTCAGAAGTTTGCATCTTCAAAGGGATGCTCCGGTCAGTTTTCTAATATTGAATGGAGCTTGGAATTTGCACAATTTGCAAAGTGAAAACTTGACAGTAGTAAAGGGATTTCTGCAGACTATGGAAATTAAAGGTGGGAAAGATAAATTGTTGTGGGATGTTGGGAAATTTAACTTCAAAAACGCTTAGAATTGTGTTAGATATATCGATATAGTGGTGTCATGGTTTAAATTGTGTTGGGGGAAAGCTCGGCCCAGATGGTCTACAACAGCTGTGTTAATGTTATTAGATAGACTTCCTACCATGTGTAATTTGCATATAAGAAGAGTCTATTTGGTTTCAAGATGCACACTTTGTCAAAAGAGTTTGGACACTACAGATCATGTGTTTGTTACTTGCCCTTTCTCTCAAGGTTTCTGGAAATGGTTGGGTGGGATTCTAGGATGGGATCTCAATAAATTTCAAGATGTGTTAACAGCTTGGGACCTTTGATGGATAATTTATATAACAAGTCAAAACAGTTGCAAAGTCTTTTTGCTGCAGGTCTGTGGTACATTTGGAGGGAAAGGTATAATAGACTTCGTGGTTCCAATAGCCTTGGTTTGGAGGTGGTGGCAAGGACTGCCTTTCTGGAAGTATGTGATGTTCAGAGAATTAATTTTAATGATGTTATTGTGTAATCTCTGTTTTGGTATAGTGCTTTTGTACTGGAAATGGGCTTATTCATTAAATTACACATTCCTAGTTTTTTTTTCCCCCCCCCTCTCTCTCTAAGGGTCTGTAATGTTTTTGTTTTTCGTTATTTTTCATTTTTGGCAAGGGCATTTTCATCTTTTCATGTTTTGAGTGCTGGACACTGTGGGATGTGCCGGGTGTGTAAGAGAGTTGGTTGGGGCATTCCATTGAGTTCTGTGTGGGACCCGCTAGTGGCATTGTCGTGTACGGGAGTTTTGGTGGGGTTCATTTACATTTCATTCACTTTATTTTAATGTGTTTCATATGGTTTTATTATGGTGTGTATGTGTATTATATATGTGTGGAAGAAAGGCAAAGTCAAAGTAGGATTTTAGTGGTGGGACCACCACTCACCCATTTTGTATGGCCAAGCATTTGGCCTCTCATTTCTCTCTCCCTGGCTGGACCTCTTTCTCTTTCTCTTCTCTTCATTTTTTCTTTGTTATTTTTTGCATCAAAACTTCCATATTTGATTACTTCTCAACCAGTGGGAATTTTGGGTACCATTTGCGGCAAAATGAAGAGCTCGGTGAGATCTTCACATAGATATAAGCAATTTTAGCTTTGGTGCACCCTAGGGATTTCGAATTCTACGGCATAAATCGATCTAATGTACAAATTTGGGGATTTTTCATCTTCTTGAAGGTAGGGGTTCTTAATGTACAAATATCTTACTCCTTTGTGAATTGTATTCATAAATTGTTACTTAGCATGCTAGTTTGAGTTGATATCCTTGTAAATGATTAAATTGATCTAAATGAATCACATGACTATGTGTTTTAGTTGATATATGTGTAATAGCATGCTTGAATGATGTGGAATTAATGTTCTACATGCTTATCTTACTAGATTATTGTCAAATGTGGGAAATGTTATAACTCTTGGGAAAATTTTGTAAAGCATGTTAAATGGCATGAGTATGGCTTAGTTGTAAAATGATAAATGTCGATATGGTATGAAAAACATGAATCATCCTTGCACTACATTGGGAAAGAAATTGGGAAAATAGTTTTGAAAGAAACAAAGATGGGACTTTGGGGAAGAAAAGTGTTTGAATAAGGTTTTATGAAAAACTCGGTCGCAGAGGGGTTACCGAAGTGCCGTGGTGTCAGTGAGGCCTAGAGTGGACTAGGGAAATCTCCGTAGTGCGGTTGAGCTATCTGGCCCATATGACGCCATGGGGTTACCATGGGTCAGGGACAGTAGCCAATCTTCCTCTCGTGTGGCCAGAGGGTCACCGTGGGATGGGTTTCACTAACATTTTGGAAATGACAATGGAATTGATTTTGGAAACGGGGAGCGACATTGCCATTACATCCCATTCCATGGCATTTGCATTCATGATTTCGGTTATGTTAATGAAGTTATATGGCCATTTTGTTCCCGGTAAAGCATAACCCCAATTACCTTATTTCTATTCATTGTTTGGATTCACGGGGTCTCAAGAGATGTACCTTAAGCACTACCTACTGAGCAAATTGTTCACCCCTTACATTAACATTTTTTTCAGGACATGGCAAGGAGTTGGCGGATGACTAACCACTATAGGCATAGGATGACCTGAAGTGAATTTTGAAAACATCCTGAAATCTTGAGCTTGTTTTTGCATAACACCATGACATGGGATGTACTAGAATTGTTTAGCATAGTTTTGTAGTAGAACTTTGAGCATGACTCTATTTTGATATAACATGGACCCTTTGTAATGACTATGTATAAAACTTATGTAAATAACGTAAATAAGGTTGTAATATGATTAACTACTGATATTTTAATCCATGAATGTAGTATGAACCATCTCACAATGCTTGAGGACAGATTTAGATCAATTTCAGAGTTCCTAATACAATTAAACTTGATTTCTTCAAAGTGTAGCTGTTCAGCATCAGGTTAGGGCTCATAAGAGCCATTTCGGTCGATTAAAATGGCACTTCGGTCGATCGAAGCTTTTCATGCTCTTGAGATCTCCTATTTCAGCCAACCGAAAAGGGGGCTTCAGTCGACCGGTTCAGGGGCAGCATTAGAGGCCATTTCGGCCGACCGAAGCCTCATTTCGGTCGACCGAAATGGTGCTGCTTTGTGTACTCTTTTTCCCTCCTTGGTATTTGTAGTTTCTAGCCTTGGGAAAGTTATTTTGAATCTCCTTAACGTTTAAATCAAGAAAAAATGATGATGTGTTGACCTAGACTGGAGGTGTTTAACTTAGGTGACCTCGGGTTCTGGTAAGGACCCGATTAACGGTTCGGACCTCCAAGTTCGGGTTGTTATAGGGTATGCCCTCTGTGCTCCTGTATTTCGGTTTATTCTTTAAGCTCAATACAACACCAATTATGAAAAAAAAAACTCATACTCACAATTAGGAATTTATATCATGATTAAGGACTATAAGAACTATAGCATTCATTGCAAATGGAGTAATGGGAAGATTCATAGGATTCACCATGAATACACTATAACAACCAGAACCCGAGGGTCTGAATTGCTAACCGGGTCCTTATCCGAACCCGAAGTCAACTAAGGGCACTACCGTCCTTTCTTATGTCAATACATAACAATAATAATAATAATAATCATAAGGGAAACACACATTAACTTAAAACGAATATAACTAAATAAAATTAAAAGTAAATAGAATATTATACTGAAAATAGAACTAACTGTAATACTATGATATCAAATTACTGAAATTAAATAATTGAATCCAAATTACAAATTACAAATTACAGTACTGGAATAACAATAGAAAAACACATTAACTTACAAATTACTGGTAGATATTGGCTGTATACAACATACTGGTGTTGTATTGCAATCCGAGAGAAAATACTTCAAAGGAAATATTACAAAGAAATATTACAAAGGAAATATGTTCGAAGCCTGAATTCTCTCTGAAAAATGAAGCCTGCCTCCCCAACGGAATGGCCTCGGAATTAATAGCCAAGCTTCTGAACTGTTGGGGACATCTTTCCGGAATCTGTGGCGTAACTTTTGGCTTTAAAAGATGCTTCTGACTGTTTTGACTGAGATGTTTATACCTTTTACTGTAGGTGAATAGTATTCACTGTTCCTGTCGTTTTATGCTGATAGTGACGGCACTGTAGATAAATAGTGTTTTTGTCAGGGGACTGTAGAAATAGTGATTCTGCCGATGGTTACTGTAGCAAATAGTAATTCTGATCGGGTACTGTAGCAAATAGTGTTTCTGACCAAATAGCGACTTTGACCTAGATTTTTGACTTTGATTATGCAAATGGATCTTGGCTATCTTGATACAAAGAATCATTAATTAGATTCCTTGGGTGATTTAATTCAGCAGCTGAGGATGTGTCATTAGCCTCTTCATCATCCTGAGAGAGGTCTTGGATGCGGTCTAAGATTGATGCTGCCATTTCTTTAAGTTCTGCAATTTCTGACTTATGAGGTCTTCTGAATCGGGTTGTGGTCTTAGAAGAGGCCTGATCTGGATTACTTTGCTTGAGACTTTGTGTGGCAGTGACTAGAGTAACTTGTTTGGGAATATGTTTTGGAAATTCATCTTCAACATAACCCATAATCCTATCAAATTTGAAAGTGTCTCACCATTTGACGTAATGGCGTCTAATGGCTGTATTGTTTTGGATATCATATTGCCATTTGAAAATCCAGGGAACCTTATATTTGCAAGAGAATAGGAGGAGAATTGAAAACTGGGAATTGTGTTTGCTAACTTTATGAATAGTATGAAAATATTTTTCTTAGTCTGCAAGGGTGAGGGGCAGGATTTCTGGAATGGCGCCATGTTGTGACCACCATTTGAGAAACTAGGTTGGGATTTGACTTCTGAACTTGTTATCAAAATTGATAAACCAAAAATGAGTAAATAACTCATTTTGGTGTAACAATATTGTTAACCAGGCTGCCATGTAGTCATAATAACTAAAATGAATTTCATGACCAGGTAGGGGCTGGAGCAAAGAGGGATGAACACCTTATTCTTCCATGGAAATGATCCTCTGGATGTATAGGGAGTGATAGATGACTTTGGTTGGATCATTGCGATCTGGAATTGACCTGATGGTTATGGATTCAGTATGATAAAGAATGTCTCTGTAGAATCCAAGTGTCTTCTGGGGATGACTTGGGAAAAAATGAAGGTTACCAGGGAAAAAAGATCACATCAAGGTAATAGGATCCTTTATGTGACTCAGGTGTGGCTCAATATAAAAAGAGGGACAAGGGGTTTTTCAAGATAATCATTGGATGACTTTTTTGGAATTAGTTGTAGGTTTTGACTGACTGGGGCTTTAACTTGGACCTGGAAGGGGTTTGGAGTAGGATTAACAAGGGCTGACTTAAATGTAGATACTTGTGTAAGTGGCTGAAACTTGTTGACTACTGTAAGAGTAGATGACTGTTGTTGGGAGACTTGGGGTACTGGAGGGCCACGAGGGGCTCTAGGGAAAATATCAAATGGTTTAATGACTTGCTTCCCCTGGGGGGCTCGGCGGGGAGGTTGCCTGTTTGCCATTCTGCAGGAATTCTCTAGTAAGAAAATCTGGAATAGAATTGTCACTCCCTTTGATATATTCTATATCAAAATCAAATATACTTAAAATTGCATGCCAACGGGCAAAAATCGGTTTAGAAGCAATATTTTCAACATCTTTTTCTAAAACATATTTAGCACTTTGACAATCAACTCTGACTAAAAACTTTTGGTTTAAATATCATCTTGAAATTTACTAATACATAAAACAATAGATAAAATTTCTTTCTTAATAGTACTATAGTTACTTTGTGATTTTGTCCAAACACCAGAATGGAAACGAACTAATTGTTCAGGTGCATTTGGACTGACTCGTTGTTTGAGGATGCCACCATAACCAATATTTGAGGCATCAATTTTAATGATTTTGAAAGAATCAGTAGTTGGAATGCCTAGACAAGGTAAAGACTTGACATATTGTTTAATGGATTTGACTATACCAGTATGAACGGAAGTCCATGGAGGAGGATTACTTTGAAGACTATTAAATAGGGCTTTACATTGTTTGCAAAGGCTTTTGTAAAAATCAGCAATATAATTGAGAGATCATAGGAACCATTGGAGCTGTGATTTTTCAAGAATTTCATCTGGAAATTTATCAGCAAATTGGATTGACCTATCAATAGGATGAATTTGTCCCTGATGAATCTGATAACCTAGGAACCTGATTTTGGTCTGGAATAACTTGATCTTGGACGTAGAAGCAACACGACCATTCTTTTGGATGACGGCAAGGAATGTTTTTAAATGTTTCCAGTGTTTATCAAAGGACTTAGAAAAAAGAAGGACATCATTAATCTAGACAATAGAGAAATGACTATAAGAATTGAAGATGTCATTCATAATATTTTGAAATTCACTAGGGGCATTTTTAAATCCAAAGGGCTTGACTTTCCACTCATAATGACCGAATGGAGTGGTCAAGGCAGCTTTATACCTGTTTTTTTTTTTAGACGGATTTGCCAAAATCCTAATTTCATATCAAATTTGGAAAAAATGACTACTTGACTTAGTCGGCTAATAAGGTCTTTTTTATTAGGGATGGGGTACCTTATCCATTCCAAAACTTTATTAAGGGGTTTATAGTTAATAAGTAGACGAGGCACTCCTTTTTCTATTTCAGAATTTTTCTGGACATAAAAAGCTGGGCACGACCATGGTGACTTACTTTTTCGAATAATCTTTTTACTTAAAAGATCATAGATTTCCTTTTTACAGAATTCCATAACTTTTGGGCTCATCTGGATTGGTCTTGCTTTAGTTGGAATATGTCATCCCCTAAATCCTTTAATGTAGGGCAACTTAACTGAGTGTCTTTTGCGATGCCAGAAAGCAGTTGGAAGATCAGAACAAACTTGTTGTTTAATTTGTTGTTCAAAATTGTGAATTTTTTGTTGAAGGACTGGGTCAGTTAATTGTTCATCTATGCATTTATAATTGACTTATTCTTTTAAAAACATCAATTGTTGAGTTTTACTTTGAAGCAAGTTTATTGTTTTGGAGACATAGGAATCAATTACCGATGTTAATTCTTTTTCAGAAGGGGGACTTAAGAATTTAAACTGGACTAGTTATCCGAATGGACGAGTGATTAATCCTTCATTATTAGTGGTGAATGGATATAAAAGGTAAACAAATGGGACTCCTAAAATTAGCTTATCAGTCATATTTTTAACCAAAACAAAGGATGTTTTAAAGCATACATTGTTTTGACAAATGTGAGCTTTGGACCATTTATATTTGATATCCATTTTACTTCAATTTGCTGAGCTTAGCTTTTCAGAGGTTTTTTCGTTGTATTTGGTTGGTATGAGACCTTCTTGTATGCAATTAAGATCAGCTCCTGTATCAATTAAAGCAATGACTTCAAGTTTGAAGTCTGTATTGATAATAAGGGTAACTTTAGCATACCATTTTTGAAATGTTATGTTAGTTAGGGTTTGGAGTTTTTGTGAGGATTCTGAATGGTTAGATTCTTCTTCATCAGAGGATGAGTCTTTTCCTTTAAGGGAGAAGGTAGGATTTGTGTTTATCTTATTGACATCATTTTTTATGACTTGGGTATCTGTCTTAAGGTTTTTAATTTCTGTTTTGATTTTGTTAATTTCAGCCTGAAGATCTTGGATGGTAACTTCTTTTGGTTGATTATTGAATCTTTCTAATGTTTTATAAAGGCTAAAATTAGGTTTGCTAACTGTTGGAGTTTCAGTTTTTGGGTTACCTAATAATATTTTAAGTTTTTTAAGATAAAAGGATTTTAACTCAGGGTCCTCTACTTTACTGATTAAATCAATTAGAAAGTGTTCATGTTCATCAGTTTTTATGAGAACATTGAGTGACTATGTTTTACAACAACTATCCTTACATCCTATTGTAATGTCAAGAGAACTAGAAGGATTATCAGATGACTGGGAAGAAGAACTATTTTCTGGATCACTACTACTTTCATCAGTGTCTCGTAGCTGGAGTATTTGGTAAAGAGACTCTTTAATGTCATTAGAAATTTGTAACTGGTTTATCTTCTTTTTTACATAACAATTTTTTGCATAATGATCGAATCTACCACATTTATAACACTTAATTTTACTGATATCTTTGGTGCCTTTGCTATCGTTTTTACTAGTGGTCTTTTTTTCTGAGTTTCTTTTTAGGCTTTTCTTTTGAATAGTATTCAATTTTGGGGAATTCTGATTTTCAATTTTCGTAATTCCTACGATATCCTTTGTGCCCCTTGTAGGATTTCCTAGGTGAAATCTTTTGTCGTGAAGGAGCTATAGGTGGAAGACCGTATTGTTCACAGAAGGTTCCCATTTCATATTTAGCTCTTTTCCGATCATCTTGTAACTGGTTACTAATTTTTATGTCAATACACATCCTTAATCCTTCCTTTTGGATTAAGCTAATGATGTTGCCGTATATGAGGTTGTCATAGTCAATGACACCTATAGCTTTACTAAATGTTTCTCGAATCTTGTGGGCAAAAAGATTGGGTAAACCATTAATGAATTTTTCTTTCCAAAATGGTTTATTACTATCATCTCTGAGCATAACTCTGGATAAGAATACATTTTTATACCACCTAAAATCACTCAGTTGGATAGGTGAGATTGGCGAGTTGGTCATGTATTCTTGCAGTAATATTACTTGGAGTACCTATGAAATGTTCGACTATATTATAAACAAGCGTGTTGACTCCATCAGGGATTCCATGTCCTATGGTTTCATAAAAATTCGGGAGTCTATTATTATCTTTCTGGACAACATTTTTGATGTTTGCACGTGAGTTTTCAGTAAGATGTTTTTCCCACCAAGATTTTAGCATTCCTGAGAATCCTGAGGTAAGTAAATCAACTATATCTAGTTGACTAAGGTTATGGGAAGTAACATAATTATTAGCCACCATAGATATGTTATTTAATTTATTCAGAATTTCTTATTCAGATAAACCATCGATATTCCATTCATAGAGTTTATTAGAAGAAACTGAAAATTGATTTTGAATATTTCTTTCTTCATATTGTAAATCTGGAGGTGTTGGCCTAGGGTACCAGTTTTTTGTAAGCCTAGTTGGGTTAACTCGTCTATTAGTAAGACGATTGAGTTCTAAGTTGGAGAAAACATGTTCAATCATCTGGATATCAGAGGGGTAATTGGAGTTGGAAGAGGAACTGTCGGAATCATCGTTATTGTTGATGACAATGAGAGTTTTTTCATCTTTTACCTTGGTTTTTCCTTTCTTAAGAGTTTGAAGAATAGTTTCAATTTGTAGAACAATAGAAGGGTCTGGCAAGGCTATGGGAAGCCCTTTTCTGTGAGTTGGCATAGAAATAAGGGGTTTTTTCCATGGGTAGAGAAGAAAGTTTTACTGTTGGTGCTGTAGGTGGTGACAAGGAAAGTTCAATTTTATCAAGTTATGTTCCAATAATGTGTAAGTGTTGATTTGTGAAATTGTTTTATTCGATTATTTTTCTGGTATCTGGATTAGTAGAGATGCTAACTTTAAGGGGAGAGGCAGTAACTTCGGTTCCCATGTGATCCAGAATTACAGATTCTAATGGGGGATGGGGAGAGGAGACTGCTGTCGTATCAGATTTTTTCCAATTAACTTTTGTTAAGACATTGACTTTGTTATGGTAGTTCTCAAGATAATCAAAGAAATTAATTTCTAACTTGTGCTCTATCATGAAGTGCTGCCATTGGCGGAGAATTTTATTTTGGTCTTTTTCAGTATGGGTTTTCCTAAAAGTTTTCCGTTTTTTCTTATTAATTAGGGAGGAATATTCATCATGTAATTTAGAGAGATTATATCTAAAAGGTTTACTTATTGTATTTAATTGTGGGTTAATGGTGTTGAGATTTTCAATAAAATCAGAAGGTGGGGGAGAATTTGGTGTGGATTTAGATTTGGTAGTGTGTATATAACAAAGATGATTAATTTGTTCTTTTATTTTAAGACCTTTTAACTTGATGTCTTTTACTCTTGGATCAAGATTGGAATTTTTTCTATGTAGGTTGGGAACTTCACTTTCTCGATCTAATAGACCAGCATCTGATCTATCAAATGAGGTAGAAGGACGAGAACGAGTCAGAAGATGTTGTTCATCAAAGTTTATTCTGACTGTTCCATCAAGAAATTCCTGGACTCTATCAAGATTACTTCTATCATTATTTATCTTGAGTGGATGATTTTCATTTTGGAGAATCCATTCATTTGGCAACGAATTGTCTTTCCAAGCAATTGTTTTCTTTATTTGGATATTAGCATCAAGGGTGCTACTTTTAATTAACAGAGTATGGCCTTTTATATCTTTCTTTGCTTTGACATTAAGATTAGTTTTTATTGTTTTATAATAGATTCTGAAAATTAGTCCTAAGGGTTGAGATCCAGGGAGCATGGGGTATCCTGATGTTTTAATATTAAGGGTCAAAGCTTTTAACAAGTGAGGATCACTTAGGCTGAGAGTTAGGTCTGGGTAACAATCGAAATGGACTGGGCCATTACAAAGACTTCTTTCCATTACTCCTAAGAGACTAAGATCATAATCTATGAACCTTGCATCTCTAAGGGCTAGTAGGACGGAAGCATTAATTCCTCTATAATAATAATAATAATAATGACAATAATAATAACAATAATAATGATGGGATCATAGCTATAAAATATGTCAAAATAGTCCACTAACCCATCAAAACCCATGAAGGAGCGTCATCCGCCACTTCCCTTCCGTATCCTGAAAAAAATATTAAATAATGTGGTGAGCTAAACGCTTAGTAGGAGGTGCCTAAGACACACCTCTTATGACCCCGTGAATCCATATAGAGAATAGAAAACATGAGAAATGGATCAAATCTCGGGAATCGAGTAAAACTACTGTATCATCAACAAACATACATTTATCAACTAACTACAAAATGTACCAAGTATGCCAATGATGTACCATGCCATGCAATGTCACTCCCCATTTCCAAAACAATACCGTTTCAACTTTCAAACTATTAGTGTAATTTGACCCAAGGCACCTCCAATGAGTCACGAAAGGGGGATTGGCTAATTATCCATGACCACAAGGCACCTCCAAGGCATTGCATCCAGCTTAGTTAACTCAATCCCTAGTCCTCTCTAGACTACACTAATACCACGGACCACTAGGCACCTCCCAGGCATCCGGTTTTCACAAATACTTTCCAAAACAATTTTCCCAAAATTATTTCATTTCATTTCAAAACAAATTTTCCCTTTCTTGCCCAATGCAATACATGAATGCTTCATGTTTTGATCACCATACCATGTCAAGTTCACAATTCCATACAATTCATCTATATCTCATTTGCATGCTTTTGGGAAAATTAAATTAATAAACTCTCAATTAACAATTTTGACAACATAGTATTTGACATTCAAGCATTCAAGTGCATATAATCAAAATCAATAAATAATACAAGCAATTTCTATCACTTTCAACACATTATACACCTTGTTATGCTCATTATACATAAAATGTCTATTACCATAAATAATACTCATAATTTAGTAAACAAGTTAACAACTTTTATAAGAAAACTCACAAAAGTCAAAGAAAATTGTGAATTAGAAACCCCTACCTCCAAAAATTACAAAACCCCCCAATTTACCGAATCCAAACCCTAGAATTCGAAATTCTTAGGGTACACTAAAACCACCTCTGCTCCGATCAAATAGAAGATCTTGACGCGCTCTCCATTTTGCCGCAAAAAGCTCTTAAAAATATCAAAAATGGAGGGCGAAATCTAAGTTTATAATGGAGAAAGAAAAAAAAGAAAAAGAAACTGATACAGAGAGGAAGAAAGAAATTATGCAAGAAAAGGAAGAAACAACATGGTCTGGCAACGACCATGTGGTCATTAAAATGACCAAAAGTATATGTGGGTCCCATGAAAAAAATAAATAAATAAAATCTTCTTTGTCATTATATACATATATATATATGTGTGTGTGTGTGTGTGTGTGTGTGTACATATACTAAACCCACCACAACACATGTTTAAAGACAGTCACATAAAATACATCAAATAATAATGCATGATATGTAATGGACCCGAAAAAAAAAATAATTCTCCTACTCAACAATTTCGATAGCGGGTCCCACTTGGATCTCCTGGCCCAAAAAATGAAAAAATGCTAAAATGGCAACTAGTGCATTTTCTAAGAGTCCTGAATTCAATAAAATGCTCCAACCAACTCTCAAACACACACGGCACACCTCATGGTGTCCGGCATGTAAAACGAGAAAAAAACGAAAAAAAATCTCACAAAATAAAAAAAATGGAAATATTACAATCTACCTTCGTTAAAGAGATTTCGTCCTTGAAATCTACCCTCCTTAAGGGAGGAGGCCCACAACCACACATCTTCCTGAGAAACACCTCACCAAACCGTAGGACTATGAGCTCACCAACCTTATGGCCTTGACACCGGAAGTCAAAAGACAATCACACACCACTGCCACTAAAACACAATGTTCACCACCTTATGAGGATACGCAACACTCATGATGAGCTCTGAAAAGTGCATATTTAAACCCCTTAAGCTTAGGTATTCTAGAACCTTTATCTACCTTATTTTCCCATTTTGTATTGATTTCGTGTTATTTCCATTTTCAGGTACTTATCCCCAAAATAAGCTAGCTCAGCCAAATAAGAGCAGAAATGAAGCAATTCTGGGATGAACCAAAGAAAGGAGCAAAGTAGAGCAAAAGGAAGCAAAGGGTGGAATTTCAGCAACTTCGATCGATCTTAAGAAAAGTTCGATCGATCCAACTTTTATCAATCTCAGCACTCCAAGATAGATCCAGGCCATGATGTCAGTTTCAAAAGTCCCAAAAGTTCGATCGATCCAACATCATTCTCTGATCGATCGAACTTTCTTGTCCTTATCCACATGCCAGATCTTATCCAGCTGTACCACCCTACCAACCACTTTTGTCCTTTTCCCAAAAATATCTTCAAAATATCTCAGATTTGTTTTTATCCAAAAAGGCGCCACCATTGAGGATCGATCCAGCTTCAATTCAATAGATCTCAGCCATGTTCGATCGATCTCACCATAGGTTCGATTGATCGAACTTCCCAAATCCTGAGAAAATTCCAAATTCCAGTTCATTAAAAGTTGTCTCATATCCAATCATTAGAGGATTATTAGTGTACAAGCCCAGCTCATTTGGGGTGATTTTTGACCTACCTATATAAGGAATATGAGCCACTTTTACACATATACACATACTTAGAGAAGATAATACTTAGAGAGAAAGCAAAAGAGAGGAGGAGGCTAGAGACACCATTAGAGACTCTTCATCAACCAAGGAGCAGATTTCTTCCATGGAGCTTCCCCTTGGGGGTTGGAGGACATCATCCATGAGTGGCTAGACATCCTTTTGGGGCTAGAGTTAGCCCTAAGCATGCTTTCTACTTCTTGATTTATGTATTTTTGAGGGGATTTGTATTGTGATACATGTCTTAACATTTATATATATATAGATCTTGTTTATTCAATGATTTGTATCGTTTAATGCTTCCAAATGATCATTTCATTCTATCCATATGTCTATGTACGCTAGAATAGATGTTCATGTGTTTGTCTCTATTTTTTATGTTATTGATGCATGTCTATGTGTATTAATGCTATAGATCTAGAGATTGTCAAGAGATAGTGCTTAATGGTATGTTCTTGTGGTTTATTTGATGGTTCATACTCATTTCTTGATGGATTGTACCTTTCCCTTAGTTTAATTAGTTTAATTTCATGTCATTAGCTTAATTGTAGTGTAGTTGTAGTTTAGATGTTAAATAGGAGGACAATCAATGCTTGTTGTTAATGTTCCATACTTGTGAAAGCAAGTAACATTTATCTCTAACCTTATGATGTATTTGGTTGTGAGCTTAAAGAAGGGATTAATGGCTTAATTTGATATGTTGTGCTATCCACCATGTTGCTTAGACAATATATGCTTAATTTGTCATCCATGCTTATTTAAACAACCACACACACACTCTTTGTTGCAATACGTGTTTTTCCCCTCATTAATCATTCATTAAAGGTGTAGAAAAGTATGCTTAGTGGTGATCTCTAAACCCCAAGATCTTTCTCTTTTTTATTCTCCTTATTGCATTATTGTTTACTTTAGTTTAATTTGCATGTAGTGTAATTCAACTAACCAACCACTACTTTGATCACTCGACCTACTAACCCTAATCTTGATTTCTCAACCTAATACGACCCTCAATCCCTTGGGACGATCCCTTCTCACTCATATTACATAGTATAGGTGTTAAACGGTTTATAAATTTAAAGTATGATGCCCACTTGACACTAATTTCCAAACTCAAAGTGTTGTGCATTATTTTGTGTACTACTCATCGGAAGATATCATAGTTTTTGGCGCCGCTGCCGGGGATTGATTGATTGGCAACGTCATGTTTGTGGAATCAATTAAGAATTAGTACTCTTTTGATCGTGTCTTTACTTTTTTTTCAATTTTTGTTACTTATTGTGTTTGTTCTTGTTTGAATAGGAGCATTAGGCTAAGAAGATGAGCAAAAGAGCATCCAAGCAAAGGAGCTAAGCAACCAAGGAAAAAGGCTAAAATCATAAAAAATTGCTGAGCCAAAAGCTAAAAATTTAGAGTTGAAGTGCTAAAGGACCTTTGTGAGCTTTTTCTTACTCAA
This sequence comes from Cornus florida, assembly GCF_030987335.1. Classification (NCBI taxonomy): domain Eukaryota; kingdom Viridiplantae; phylum Streptophyta; class Magnoliopsida; order Cornales; family Cornaceae; genus Cornus; species Cornus florida. The sequence continues at coordinate 69,673,074 of NW_026775581.1, read as the reverse complement.
ACCCTTAGTTGAATTGTCGACCCACTTGGAGGTTTGTAATTCAATTCTTAGATAAATCGTGAGCCCACGTGAAGGCAATTTACTTTTCTTGCATATTGTTGTTTAAGCATATGGGAACATTGTATATGGAAGTTTGTTGATTATTGACTTGTTGTGAAGGTGAAGTGTTTGTCATTATTTCTTGTCGTGTTGCATTGTGCATGCATGGTCGTAGATCATTGAGACCCACTCTTGTCCCTTTAAATTTTCATCTTGAATCCATTGTTCGAAGGGGAAGAGGTAGTTCTAGTCAATCCATTTTATTAATGGAAGGACACAAGAAGGACCATGTGGAGGACCTTGGTTACATAGACCAACAAGGTATCCTCCACCCCAATCTGCATCATGATAACATGCAAGTTCCATTAGGCATGCTGAGACCATTTGTTTATCCACCACAACAACAAGGCCAAGTTCCATTGGGAATGCCAAGGCCAATTTATGCTCCATCACCTCCCATCATTCAAGGCAATCAAGGTGCCCATGTTGTACCTCCAATTGTTAATCCTCCCCTTACTTTAAGAGATCACTATGTGCCTAATGAATATAATGCACCCACATGCATTCAATTGCCACCATTTAGAGCACACCACTATGAAATCAAGCCACAAACCATACAAATGTTTCCTAACTATCATGGACTTCCAAGTGAAGAACCTTACAAGCATTTGGATGAGTTTCTTGAAATATGTTCCACCGTAAAATATACGGACATGCCGGAAGAGGTCTTAAGGCTTAAACTTTTTCCATTCACCCTTAAAGACAAGGCAAAATATTGGTTTAACAATCTTAGGCCTTTTTCAATAACTTCTTGGGCAGAAATGCAACAAGAGTTCTTGAAAAAGTACTATCCGGTTTCTAAGACCAATGCCATGAGAACTTCAATTAGGGAATTTTCACATGGGGATGGGGAAACATTTCATGAGGCATGGGAATGCTTTAATGAATTGTTTAGGAAGTGTTCACATCATGACATTCCCAAATAGGAATTAGTTTAATATTTTTTTGAGAGCTTATCGGATAATTACAAGGGCATGGTTGATGCTTCCATGGGTGGCTCTTACATTGATAGGCATGAGGATAACTGGTGTGTTGGTCGTCACACGCCAAAAGTTTATGCTTATGTGGCCAAGTTTTATATTTAGAAATTACCACTACTACCTTTCACTAAAAATATAGCTAGGGCGAGTAGGGATTGTCCTAAGGGATTGAGTGTCGTACTAGGTTGAGGAATCAAAATTAGGATTAGTAGGTCGAGTGATCAAAGTAGTGGTTGGTTCGTTGAATTAAACTAGATGCAAATTAAACTAAAGTAAGCAATAATGTAATAGAGAGAATAAAAGAGAGAGAAATCTTGGGGTTTAGAGATCACCACTAAGCATAGCTTTTCTACACCTTTAGTGAATGATTAATGAGGGGAAGAACATGTATTGCAATATAGAGTGTGTGTGTGGTTGTTTCAATAAGCATGGATGACAAATTAAGCATATATTATCTAAACAACATGGTAGATAGCACAACATATCAAATTAAGCTATTAATCCTTTCTTTAAGCTCACAATCCAAACACATCACAAGGTTAGAGATACATGTTACTTGCTTTCATAAATATGGAACATCAACAACAAGCATGGATTGTCCTCCCATTTAACAACTACACTACAACTAAGCTAATGGCATGAAATTAAACTAATTAAACTAAGGGAGAGTACAATCCATCAAGAAATGTGTATGAACTATCAAATAAACCACAAGAACATGACATTAAGTACTATGTCTTGACAATCTCTAGATCTATAGCATCAACACACATAGACATGCATCAATAACACAAAAAATAGAGACAAACACATGAACATCTATTCTAGCATTCATAGACATATGGATATAATGAAAATTGGAAGCATTAAACCATATAAATCATTGAAGAAACAAGATCTATATATATAAAAGTGTCAAAACATGAATCACAATACAAATCCCCTAAAAAATACATAAATCAAGAAGTAGAAAGCATGCTTAGGGCTAACTCTAGCCCCAAGAGGATGTCTAGCCACTCATGGATGATGTCCTCTAACCTTCAAGGGCAAGCTCCATGGAAGAAATCTGCTCCTTAGTTGATGAAGAGTCTCCAATGGTGTCTCTAGCCTCCTCCTCTTCTTTGCTTCCTCCCAAAGAGTTCTATAAGGTATGATATGATATGATATTCTATGATGTGATATGATACAAAAAACAATCCTTATCCTTATATAGGTAGGTCAAATGACACCCAAAATGAGCTGGGGTCGTACAGCAAATATTCCACAATGATTGGATAAAGGACAACTTTGTGTGAACTGGAAATTTAACTTTTTTGCACTGGAGGAAGTTTGATCGATCGAACCTTGGACTTGGATCGATCGAACATGGCTGAGATCTATCGAACTTAGGCTGGATCGATCCTCAATGGTGGAGCCTTTTTGGAAAAAAACAAATCTGAGATATTTTGAAGATATTTTTGGGAAAAGGACAAAAGTAGTTGGTAGGGTGGTACAACTGGATAAGATCAATCATTTGGATAGGGACAAGAATGTTTGATCGATCAGAGAAGGAAGTTAGATCGATCAAACTTTTGAGATCTTTAAACAGGGATAAACATGACTCAGATCCATCTTAAAGTGCTGAGATCGATGAAAGTTGGATTAATCAAACTTTTCTTGAGATCGATCGAAGTTGCTGAAATTCCACCATTTGCTTCCTTTTTGCTCTACTTGGCTCTACTTTGCTCCTTTCTTTGATTCATCCCAGAATTGCTTCAATTATGCTCTTATTTGGCTGAGTTAGCTTATTTTGGGGATAAGTACTTGAAAATGGAAATAACACGAAATCAATACAAAATGGTAAAATAAGGTAGATAAAGGTCCCTGAATACCTAAGCTTAAGGGGTTTAAATATGCACTTTTCAGCACTCATCAATAACATGTGGCGTCTTTATGAAAGCATGAGTGAAAATTCTTTGCATCGTACCTTATCTTCAAAGAATGGTAGAAATTCTAGTGGTAGGAAGAGTGTTGGCTTACATCAAGTCGACCACTCCAATGAAATTGCCGCCGAATTGAAATCATTATCTCAAAGGTTTGATCAATTTTTGATCAACCAAAACTCGGTGAATCAAGTATCTTCCTTCCCTAACCATTCTCATCATGCATCTAATGAGACATGCATGACTTGTTCAAGTGTTTTACATTCTACTTCCAACTATCCCATGGACATGTGCAAAGTGAGCATAAAAAACAAGTAAATGTAACATTTGTGAATCAAGGGAACAATCCTTATGGCAATCACTACAATCCTAGTTGGAGGAATCACCCGAATTTCTCTTAGAAAAACCAAGGGGAAGGCTCAAACCCTCCCCAAGGCGGTTTTCAAGGGAAATACATTCCACCTCTACTACAAAGCCAAAGTTCCCAAGGTTTTAGATCATCATACCAATCACAAGGAAACCAATTCTCTAATTCTCATTTTCCTAATTAACCATTATATTCCCAAGAAAATGTTAGAAGTCCCGCTTTTGAAGAGAAAGTTTTGACCGCTTTGGGTACTTTAGAAGCAAACACACAATTACTTCATTCTCACTCTCAATCCATTGCTAAGCTAGAAACCCAAGTAAGGTAAATAGCTAGTACTTTGAATGCTAGAGAGAAAGGGAAAATGCCTTTGAATGCCCCACAAAAGCAACAATGTGTTGTGGAGACTCACTCCTCATCGGAAGGTCACACAGTAGAGCATGTCAATGCGGTGACTACCTTGAGAAGTGGAAAGATTGTGGACAACCAAGTGGGTATGTCCAATGAAGAGAGTGAACCGGTGCAACCACAAGTTGACACCCGTCCCGTTTCATATCCTATTCCTCCTTCATTGCATGTGCATGACCATATAAATGAGAATGTGTTGAAAAGTGATTTTGAAAAGAAAGATTTGCAAAATGATTTGAAAACTTCTTCTGTTGAAGAGACTTCAAAGAAAATTTCAGAAAAGGTTTTTGAGCCAAAAGCTCCATTCCCCGAATGCCTTAAAAGGATCCATTTCAAATGACAATCAAAAGGCCAAAGTAAATGAAATCATTGGCGCCTTTAGGCAAGTGAAAGTTAATCTTCCACTTTTGGATGCAATCAAGCAAATTCCGGCTTATGCCGAATTCTTGAAAGACTTGTATGCACCCAAAAGAGGAAGAACAAAAGCCAAGCACCTAAAAAAGTGGTCTTAACCGAGCAAGTAAGCTCAATTTTGCAGCATAACACTCTTCCAAAGTTTAAGGACCCCAGTTCACCTTCCACTTCATGCATCATTGGTGATCATATCATTAATCGGGCTCTTCTTGACCTAGGAGCAAGTGTTAATCTTCTTCCATACTCGGTATATGTCAAATTAGGCTTAGGAGACTTGAAACCGACGTTGGTAGTTTTACAACTTACAGACCGATCAATAAAAAAGCCTAGGGGTATCATTGAGGATGTCTTGATTAAGATTGATAAATTCTTCTTTCCCGTTGATTTCATTGTCATTGACACGGAACCGGTCCCAAATCCTAAGAGCCAAATTCCCGTTATCCTTGGCCGTCCTTTATTGGCAACCGCGAATGCCACCATTAATTGTAGGACAGGGATAATGAAGATTTCATTTGGCCATATGAAGGTAAAGTTGAATATTTTTAATGCAACCCCCAACTCATTTGACAAGCATGAAGAAGTGAATGTTGTCGAGAAATGTCATGACCTTAAATGTGAAGGAATTGAGTTTTTGTGTGAGACCAAAGTTTTAATAAGTCCATCTTCAACCTTGAAACCAAAGAAAGTTGTTTCAAAATCTTGTTTTGAAAGGGCATGGAAGCCCAAAGATTGCATTGACCAAGGACCAAAAACTTCTTTTGAGCTTAATCCAAAAAGTTCCTTAAAGAACCATTTGCTGGGTGGAGTTCAAAGCACTTATCACCCCATTGAGGAGGGGATGCACTATAAGATGTTTGATCCAGGCTAAAAGAGCCCAACATCATGCTAGAGACATTAAAAACTAGCAAGACATTCTGTAGGGTGTCAAAATTCATTTCTTGCGAAGTCTAGATATTGGCTTTGGGTTCATATGCATTGCTAGGAACTGTGATTAGGATTGCATGCACTTTTATGTTGAAATTAAGTATTTTGCATAAGTTCGATCGATCTCAAAATGAGTTCGATCGATCGAACTTCCCACCTGCATCAAACTTGTATCCAAATCACTCTCTGTCCAATAGTTCGAACAAAACCTGCATATTTCAACTCTCTGTCCCATCGTTCGAACTTGTTCCTAGATCGATCTAAACTTCTTCGATTGATCCAACTTCATCTTGGATCGATCTGTAGTTCCAACATTAGAAAAATTTTCAACCTGTATCCACCTGCATCCAAAAGCCTCTCTGTCTCATCGATCAAACATTTCTTCAATTCTATGCATTTTCGATTGATCGAAGGTATTCTGTGATCGATCTTGGGGAGATCAATCTTTGTTCTTTGTTTTTCAATTTTGACTTTGTTTTGACTTTGTTTTAAATTTCAATATATATATATATATATATATATCTATTTTATTACTTTTATTGGTATTTGTATTTTCAAAAAAAATAATAATAAATAAATAAAAATAAAAAATGAAAAATAATTTAAATAAATATTTTTAAAAAATCCTAAAAATATTTTACTTTTTATTTTAGTTTTTTAAAAATCACAAAAATACTTTGTCACTTAAGAGGAGAGAACAAAGTTAGTTCAATCGATCTGAGGATTCAGTTCGATCGATCGAACTAGCAAAGGAATATTTTAAAAAAATTGATTCAGAGTCATTCGATCGATTCAACAAGAATCGATCTCAGACCCTCGTTTCCCCTTCGCCGCTGCATCCCGACTCTTCCCCATCTCTGGCGAGACTCCAGCGAGCATCCCAAGCATCGAATCACTCTCTCTCCTCTCGGATCTTGAATCGAATCTCACCCCCTTCGCATCTCCACTTCTCTCTTGACTCCGGTGAGATCCAAACCTCATCTCTTTGATTCAAGCTTAGATTTGATGCATACATGATCTACATGTTAGATCTAAGTTGTTTTCATGATGAATAACTCCATTGATGAAGCTTTAAGCTTTTTGTATATATATGTATATATGTTTTTGTATTTATCATGATTTTGATTTGATTTTTGGAATATGGGCCGAACTAAATGACCTAATAGGTTGATTTGTTGTGTTGATGGGCCCACGACCATGTTCGTGAAGGCCCCGTGCCATCCACGTCACAGATCTGTGACTTTTCGAGTTTCACTTCACGATTCGATCGATCGAACCTTTTATTCGATCAATCTGTAATAGATCGTTCTCACTTATTCTTGATCGATCGAACTTGAATTGATCTCACATTTTTGTGATCGACAGAACTTCACAGATTTGTTTCACACATCTCACACACCATCTCTTGTGTTTCATGCCATCTCATACATGCCCAATATCTGTGTTTTCCACATTGGATGCATTCCCTACTTATACTATCTAGCATGTTTCATATCCTGTCACTTATTCCTTGTCACTTAAATAGATTCATGTTCCCTATCTGTTTTGTCTATCCTATTTGACATACATGATTCTATGAACTGTGCTTTAATTCTTTATATCGGCACTAACTTCCTTTGCAAGTTTTGCTTTTATTTTGCAGGCTATGGCTAGGGTCAAGATTGTAGCTCGCGGACACTATCACCGTAGGGGTAGGCTGAGTTTGGATAACGAGGCCGGTCCATCTCATTCCTAGGAGCCCACTCCACTACAGTCTCCCTTATCTGACAGCAGATTACACTCTGAAGCTGAGGCTGAGCACATACCATCTCCACGACAGCCGCCAGCTCAGCCAGCCCAGGAGTTAGACCGGCCATTATATAGATACTCACGCCTTTCAGTGGCGCATGAGTCAGTTTTTGACACAGACTTCATTTCCCAATTGGTGCTTACCCGATCAGCATATGATGATATTTTCTAGAGGGGCATCTCAGCCATACTAGCCCTTGTCTCATACCCAGTGTACCCGAGGTTGGTCCGGATGTTCTTCCAGAACCTTCGGCCTGCCCCAAGTAACCTGGCGGAGCTGCGGACCACCATTGATGGCTACCTAATCCGCATCATTATGGACACATTGTCCAGATCTTGCCAGTATCCACATGTCTGCCCTCCAGAGCTATAGGACACATATCCCACTCTCCACAGGCCCACTTATACAAACATGGCCACTTTACTCACAGGTCACTATGTCGGTGGCGAGACCTATACCACCCGGACCTATCTTCCAGATGACCTGTGGTTTTTCGACTCTGTCCTGTTCCGTAACATCTTTATGGCCAGACATAAGACACAGAGGCGCGGCGACTATCTGATAGCTCTGTACGCATTCTATACAGGGCATTGACTATCTATCCCAGTGCTCATCTGGAGCGTCATGATGAAGCTGTATGTCGACCACATCAGCAAGGCCAAGCTTAAAAGGGCTAAATATCTTCCATTTGGCCATCTTATCACCCAGATTCTATGAGACCAGCGCTATCCCTTCCAGCCACGGGAGCAGACTGAGTCTAGGGCCTGTTCCTTCAAGAAGAAGAACTGGGATAAGAGCTACAATGCTCTTATCAAGAGTCTGCGGGATGATGTTGTAGAGGCCGCTGAGGATCTAGAGGCAGAGGAGCAGGTAGCAGCAGCAGTAGGCCCGGCAGCGGACGATATACCAGTCGATTCGGCTGCCGTACACATGGACATTGATTTAGAACAGCACTCTCCAGTTGGGTCACCCATTTACGATGAGAAGCAGGCTCAGGATCATGATTCTACCGATCCAGCCACACCTGAGGCTCCTACTCACATACCCGACTTCGGAGAGCGACTTCAGACTCTAGAGGACGCCGTGGTATCTATCCGCGCAGAGACTGTCTCCATTAGAGCTGACATTGCTTCCCTCCATACGGATGTCATGACAGCATTCAGAGATCTATCCAGAGACATCTGTGGAGCGCGACCTGCCCGTCCTACTTCTTCTTCATGATTTCCATATTTTCTTACTCTATATATCTGTGATATCTGCATACTTTTGATACTGTTATATTATTTTTACAGCCGTGTTTGTCGGCTTTGATATTGGATGTACTGTACTTTATTTTGATTTATATATGCTTTCTTTATGGATGTCCTATTTTCATATTCTTATATCTATCTATTTGACCCCATCAGGTGCATCCCAGTGATTTCAATGAGAGAGAGTACTACCCAAAATTTTTAGGACCACCCTTTTACCTCTTTCTATTTTCAGTTGCTATCCCATTTACACTTGCATGTCCACTGTGCATTGTTATTATCCCTTTTGTTATCTAATGAGTTTATCCAAGTGCCAAATTTCAGGACCACAGTTAATCCCAAGTTTGGGGGGGCTATGCCACTCACTTTGGATACTTCTGTCCCAGCCATTCTTTGCCTTAATTGAACTGGTATACTCTTTCCTTTTTTTCTCTTTACACATTGAGGACATTGTGCCATTTAAGTTTGGGGGTAATGGTGCTTTGTAGTGTTTGTTTTTAAATTCAAAATTTTCAGCATGACTTGTGTATTTGAGAAATTTTCTATGATTGGTCCAAACTAGCTATGATTTTGATCTTTTGAGGACTATATTGCTTAAAGTTAAAAATTGCTTGACTTGAGAGTCCAATACTCCTTGTATGCCTTGTGGATGCCATTTAGGAGTAAATTTTTGAAAAGATTGATGTCTTACTTGCATTTATGGTCCACATCATAATGATTTTGTGATTGTTTTGAGATTCACTCTAGGATTCTACACTAGCACAGGTGCACACTAGTATTCATTTGTGGGGTACATGGTCTATGGATTATTGAATTGGTTATTTCCCAATTGAGCTAGTGGTGCATTGAAAGCTTTCATTTTAACAAAAGTGGATAACAATCCCTTTTCATTGAGTAGCCGGGATTCTAGCCTCATCAAGCACTAAACTTCTCACACCGAAAGGTGGAGGGCCCAAACTCTAGGTTAATAATTGAATTGTTTATTAAAAAAAAAGAAGTTGCAAAAGCAATAAAAAAGTGAGCACTTCTCCCAAAAGGTAAGAAGTGGGAAATGATTAGATGGAGGTTGTTTTGATTTGTAGCCTAGTTGATTTGAGCTTATAAGTCCTTAGGGGTGTTTGAACACCTAGTGCCCTAAAACCGTCTCGTTTGGGAGTCATTGACCTAATGCTCGACCTCATGAATCGCTAGAAAGCTTAATAGATCAACACATTGCACCATGCTTCCATCTTTGATCCTATAAATATATATATATGTATATATATATATATATATATATATATATATATATATATATATATATATCGAGTGAAAAGAATAAGCGCACCTAGAATAATAAAGCTTTAATAAAAGGTCCACATTTTGTCTTGATGATCGGTGCTAGATTTGTGTGCTAGTTTGAGGGTAAGGATGTGATTATTTCTTTAGTTGGCTTAGATAGCAACACACTTGATGCCGGTCCACACAAAAAGGATTCTAGAGTTGTTTTGATTTTCATAATCATTTTCTTGATGTGTGGAGGACCATACTTGTTTGCTTGATGTTGAGATTTTGGGAGATTGCTTGGAAAGGGTTGAAAAATTGCATACTTGAGGTAGTTTTCTCCCAATGCTTGTTTGCAATATTGGTGCCTCTTTTGAAAGAATGAGCTTAATGTTTGTGGGTATCATTTCTGCTAACCCTCACGAGACTTCACTCATCCACTAGGGGTAGCCTAGGGGTTTAAAAGGCTTGTTGCATATGCTAAATATAATCGTGTTCCCTACAAAAGTGGCGTTATCCATTTATTGTTTTATAGTTCATAGTTGTATAGTTGCTTATTTCATTCCTTTACTTTGTAGTTCATTGCTAGGGATTAGCAATATTTAAGTTTGGGGGTGTGATAAGCGTTGAAAAGTACGTATTTAAACCCCTTAAGCTTAGGTATTCTAGAACCTTTATCTACCTTATTTTCTTGTTTTGTATGGATTTCGTGTTATTTCCAATTTTAGGTATTTATCCCCAAAATAAGCTAACTCAGCCAAATAAGAGCAGAAATGAAGCAATTTTGGGATGAACCAAAGAAAGGAGCAAAGTAGAGCAAAATGAAGCAAAGGGTGGAATTTTAGCAACTTCGATTGATCTCAAGAAAAGTTCGATCGATCTAACTCTCATCGATCTCAACACTCCAAGATACATCTAGGCCATGATGTCATCTTCAGAAATCCCAAAAGTTTAATCGATCCAACATCGTTCTTTGATCAATCGAACTTTTTTGTCCTTATCCACATGCCAGATCTTATCCAGCTGTACCACCCTACCAACCACTTTTGTCATTTTCCTAAAAATATCTTCAAAATGTCTCAGATTTGTTTTTATCCAAAAAGGCGCCGCCATTGAGGATCGATCCAGCTTCAATTCGATAGATCTCAGCCATATCGATCAATCTCACCACAGGTTTGATCGATCGAACTTCCCAAATCTCGAGAAAATTCCAAATTCCAGCTCATTAAAAGTTGTCTCATATCCAATCATTAGAAGATTATTGGTGTATGAGCCCAGCTAATTTGGGGTGATATTTGACCTACTTATATAAGGAATATGAGCCACTTTTACACATATACACATACTTAGAGAAGACAATACTTAGTGAGGAAGCAAAGGAGAGGAGGAGGCTAGAGACACCATTGGAGACTCTTCATCAACCAATGAGCAGATTTCTTCCATAGAGCTTGCCCTTGAGGGTTGGAGGACATCATCCATGAGTGGCTAGACATCCTCTTGGGGCTAGAGTTAGCCCTAAGCATGCTTTCTACTTCTTGATTTATGTATTTTTAAGGGGATTTGTATTGTGATACATGTCTTGACACTTATATATATATAGATCTTATTTATTTAATGATTTGTATGGTTTAATGCTTTTAATTGATCATTTCATTTGATCTATATATCTATGTATGCTAGAATAGATGTTCATGTGTTTATCTCTATTTCTTGTGTTATTGATACATGTCTATGTGTATTAATGCTATAGATCTAGGGATTGTCATGACATAGTGCTTAATGGCATGTTCTTATGGTTTATTTAATGGTTCATACTCATTTCTTGATGGATTATACCTCTCCCTTAGTTTAATTAGTTTAATTTCATGTTATTAGCTTAATTGTAGTGTAGTTGTAGTTTAGATGTTAAATGGAAGGACAATCCATGCTTGTTGTTGATGTTCCATACTTATGAAAGCAAGTAACATTTATTTCTAACCTTGGGATGTGTTTGGTTGTGAGCTTAAAGAAGGGATTAATGGCTTAATTTGATATGTTGTGCTATCCACCATATTGTTTAGACAATATATGCTTAATTTGTCATCTATGCTTATTGAAACAACCACACACACACTCTTTGTTGCAATACATGTTTTTCCCCTCATTAATCATTCATTAAAGGTGTAGAAAAGTATGCTTCGTGGTGATCTCTAAACCCCAAGATCTCCCTCTCTTTTATCTCCTTATTGCATTATTGTTTACTTTAGTTTAATTTGCATCTAGTGTAATTCAACCAACCAACCACTACTTTGATCACTCAACCTACTAACCCTAATCTTGATTTCTCAACCTAATACGAGCCTCAATCCTTTAGGACGATCCCTTCTCACTCATACTATAGGGTATAGGTGTTAAGCGGTTTATAAATTTAAAGTATGATACCCACTTGACACTAATTTCCAAACTCAAGGTGTTGTGCATTATTTTGGGCACTCCTCATTGGAAGACATCAACTCATAACATAAAAACACAAAACCAAGTGGATTCTACACCCAACTCAAAATAGACATCGGTCTACTCTACACTACCACACAAGATTTCAAAGCTCGAAAAAATAACAGTCACAAGACCACTGAATATGACAACATCCAACCTCAACTCATCCTTTAGAGGACACACAAAACCTCAGATAAGGAACAATGTCCATCTCACAAGCAAGATCAACTCTAATCTACACATCTCTGTCAGACCAAACACTTACCATCTAACACCCAGCTACACCACTTTATATCGGTACAAGTAACCACCAACCATACCATTCGGCAATCATTACACTTAACAACCTCAAGATAATTAAACAACAAATCTCCCAACAACTATATAATCATGAGTTACCAAAACAATAAAACGTACTATCATGAACCTAGGACACAAATCCTCAAAACAAGATCCTCAATAATCAATGGTCGTACCATAAACCTCTATCGAACACTTGATCCTACCTAATACACCTCGTTACCCGAGACAACCACCTAAATCCACACTGTCACACCAACATAACCCACAATTCTGTGCTCTCACTGTTCCTAGCAAGTTGAAACAATCATTGACCTTTGACCCGACATCGTGCTAAAGAAGGATTGATTCAAGAGAAATGGTTGGCCAGGCCATTCTCATCCTCGATCCAATCTCAACACAGACGTCATTCCTATCCTTAAGTCTAAACCTCAAGTACGATTCCACACTATCCACAAAACAACTATGAGATTCACTCTCTCTTAATCCATCGCTTTACATAACCTTAACGACTATACAGTCACATATCTGCTCTAAAATCCTAACCATGCCTTGAACACACAACCCATAACAAATAAAAAGCAACATAGCACCAAATACCACAATCATCAACCAGTAAAAGAGCTCTCTAATCTCCTCATAATACCCATACTAGGTAGACAACTCCATAACATCATTCAATTCAATTTTGACCTAGTCAACCCACACAATTCGACTATCTCATGCCTAAGATCGCAAAACCAAAGTCAATCTTTCCCATTATTCCTAAACAAAATCCCACATTCACCTTCTCTAATCGCATAATTCTACGGCGACATCGACATTTATCCTCAAGACATTGCTCATATCAAACGCCTATGAAAACATTCGAGTGTGTAACTCACATCACATTATCTAATCATCTTTAAACTTACAATTCACAACACATCCCCTAGCTATCACCAATAGTACCAAACACTGAAAACATACAATCCCTATTAGACAACTCGTGCCTCACCCACCACTAATCAAGACCATTCTCATAACAAGCACCACTAAAAACCAATGACTTTATCTCCCTCCGTGGGAGTGAGTCGACCCTTCAACCAAACCTTTACCGGTGAACCCTAATAACACAATAACTCACATACAGGTCTATCTATCCGTAGACGCACATGACTCCTAGATGGAGAATAAGGCTCACAATAACTAACGTCTTTGCCAAGACTAGAACAAATGAAAAGGGTAACAAACCCCGCTCTTACGAGAAACTGACAACTCATACTCGAATGCCCCCGACACCCTATCACACGCTACTTACGAATCGTCTAACCATGGACACCCAATCTTACCTGAGATGGAATGAACTCCCTACACATAAGGAGAAGAACCAACTAGAAATACATACGGGACTACGATCTTGATTCTAGGCAACCTCGCTACTAACAGACCGTCATACTCCATCAACACTAGGACTTCGCAAACGCTACTCGGCAACACCTATGCTGATCAAAACCAACTAGATCCCTACCACCCATTCGTCGAGTACTAAGATACAACTCATAACACAACCATCACACAAGATCATCAATGCTCACAACATACTAACACTAGAAACAATCACAACCCTTCGAACACCATGTCCCGTTCTACCAAGAATCAGTCACTCCTAACCGATAACCTCTACGTTATAAAATGACATTTTACCATTTAGTTCATCTCTACTTAACTAGGTGACACTACCTCGATCACCATGTGCACGAGATTCGTGACCTCAATCACAACAACCCACTGACTCTTCAAAAGAAAAAGATGCCTACATGGCAATACCTCTTTCTCTGGTTCTAAAGACTAAACTGACCACAATTGCCTCAATTAGCACATAATCCCATCACTTACTTGACAACATACGACAACATTTATAATCCTAAACTACATTCGGATCATACCTGAAACCATTTTGCTCATCAACGCTAATCATCACACCATAACACCTTCACTGCCACTTATTTAAAACATCAGTTCAAACCTATCACCCTACCAGACCATCGAGTACTAACAAGCAATTCTTCTTCCAACATCCTTAAGACAACACCATTATAACAAGAAAATGGCCATTACTCTCGATACTCCCCACAACGACCACTACCTAACACTAGAAAAGAACCTCCATACAGTAATACCACGCCGTCAAAATTCTAAAAACAAAAATGAGCATAAAACCCAGAATGCTCAACACCTAACTGTCACTTCAATACCACCAACGATGCCATTAATCATTAACGTTTAACCCACAACTTGAACCACTCTTCCCAGGACAATCTACATGTCTAAACAAGAAAACTTCATACTTCAGGTTCAACGTAACTACCTCACCTCTTCACTGTTCCTCAAAACACCTTTGGCCTCTAAAAAAGTTAAATGGGGTTACCAACTAGACCTACGGGATCATCCTTGTCCCAATCATTCCAATTGTCAGTCCATCTCTTTGGATCCTCAAACAACCAACACTACCTCCTCGTACCCCGAACGAAACATAAAATTTCAACTCTAGTTCACAGCTTCCAATTTCTAAAACACCATCCATTTAGTAACACAGTACCCATCATCTATTATTTCATCCGCAAACAACTAGGCACCTCAATGACCCTATACCACCTGCTTTACCATGCATCCTTGCATTACATAGCTAAGACTGACTACTATACACTACCTCGAGACTCTCTCAACAACCGTAACAACATAATCCTGCTTGCCAACCGAGCCATATAATCAACCCACCGAGAATCGATTACCCGCGACACACTCCCGTAATTTCCCAGAATGGAAATCACCTCTCA
Organism: Cornus florida; assembly: GCF_030987335.1. NCBI lineage: Eukaryota > Viridiplantae > Streptophyta > Magnoliopsida > Cornales > Cornaceae > Cornus > Cornus florida. The sequence continues at coordinate 69,658,067 of NW_026775581.1, read as the reverse complement.
ACCAACCGTAGCCAATACACTTTCTTAGAACACACCAGAACACTCTCGACACTCACCTACAACCCATAGATCACATTCGTGACTCAACCAACCTCTGTTACACCTACCACGACCGGTTCGAAAAGAAACTCCATACCAAACCGTGACCCAAGTCACAAACACTAACCTCCTAACGTCATACCTTTCTCCCTCGAAACCCTCACTCGCACATCTAACCTCTACGATCATAGGAACCCATCCACTGATGCATGAGACTCACACACAACAAAGACACCATGCCATGAAATATGAATCCATTCTAAAGTCGTACCCTAAGCATTGCACAAAATGTAATAAGAAAAAATCAGGATGACTACACACTGAATAACTCAATCCACGAGCTAGAAGTCCATGCCATTCGTTCGATAAGAACTGACACCCAACCATCCTAGAGTAACCGAGCTCCTCTCCTACTTAGGTTAAAACTTACACAACCATCTATGTCGTGACAAATACTCTACCATACTAGCTACCATCCCAATGCTCAACCGCATAAACACATAATATAGATACATATATATATATATATATATATATATATATATATATATATATATATATATATATACGAAATGTATGAAACCTACAATATTATACGAAACATGATTGCATATATCATGATCTTTCCTTGTCACAATATCATAAAAGACAACTGCACCAACCGTGCCTACTGCTTGCCACCGTCATGTATCACATACTCTTCATCTTATCAAGTATAACATGCTTTCAATCATTATCACATAGTTTTTCCACATACATGGCCATGTAACACATATTTTAACATTTAATCCCATAAGCATGTGAACACTTAGCAAGAAGGCATGTCTTTCAAAGCCGGAAACATTTAAGCAAGTAACAAGTAGGCATGCTTTTTAATATAGTAAACACTTTAACATGCAATACTTCTAAATCAACTCAAGTCTTACTTAGGTCAACCCTACCCATCGTCCTTAGGTTTTCGAGCCTAAGGCTCTGATACCAAATTTGTAACAACCCAAACCCGAGAGTCTGAATCGCTAACCGGGTCCTTATCTGAATCCGAAGTCAACTAAGGGCACTATCATCCTTTCTATGTGGATACATAATAATAATAATAATAATAATGACAATAATAATAACAATAATAATGATGGGATCATAACTATAAAATATGTCAAAACAGTCCACTAACCCGTCAAAACCCGTGGAGGAGCGTCGTCCGCCACTTCCCTTCTGTATCCTAAAAAAAATATTAAATAATAGGGTGAGCTAAACGCTCAATAGGAGGTGCCTAAGACACACCTCTTATGACCCCGTGAATCCACATAGAGAATAGAAAGCATGAGAACAAGATCATATCTCGGGAGTCGAGTAAAACTACTGTATCATCAACAAACATACATATATCAACCAACTACCAAATGCACCAAGTATGCCAATGATGTGCCATGCCATGCAATGTCACTCCCCGTTTCTGAAACAATACCTTTTCAACTTTCAAACCATTAGTGTAATCCGATCTAAGGCACCTCCAAGGCGTCACGAAAGCGGGATTGGCTAATTATCCACGACCACAAGGCACCTCCAAAGCGTCTCATCTGGCCTAGTTAACTCAATCCCTAGTCCTCTCTAGACTACACTAACACCACGGACCACTAGGTGCCTCCTAGGTGTCCGGTTTTCACAAACACTTTCCAAAACAATTTTCCCAAAATTATTTAATTTCATTTCAAAACAAATTTTCCCTTTCTTGCCCAATGCAATGCATGAATGCTTCATGCTTTGATCACCATACCATGTCAAGTTAACAATTCCATTCAATTCATCTATATCTCATTTGCATGCTTTTGGGAAAATTAAATTAATAAATTTTCAATTAACAATTTTGATAACATAGTATTTGACATTCAAGCATTCAAGTGCATATAATCAAAATTAATAAATAATACAAGCAATTTCTATCACTTTCAACACATTACACCTTGTCATGCTCATTATACATAAAATTATCTATTACCATAAACAATACTCATAATTTAGAAAACAAGTTAACAACTTTTATAAGAAAACTCACAAAAGTCAAAGAAAATTGCGAATTAGAAATCCATACCTCCAAAAATTGCAAAAACCCCCAATTTGCCGAATCCAAACCCTAGAATTCAAAATTCTTAGGTTGCACTAAAACCACCTCTGCTCCGATCAAATTGAAGATCTCGACGCGCTCTCCATTTTGCCGCAAATGGCTCCCAAAAATATCAAAAATTGAGGGAAAAATCTAATTTTATAATGGAGAAAGAAAAAAAAGAAAAAGAAACTGATACAGAGAGGAAGAAAAAAATTATGCAAGAAAAGGAAGAAGCAATATGGTCTGGCAATGACCATGTGGTCATTAAAATGACCAAAAGCATATGTAGGTCCTATGGAAAAAAAATAAATAAATAAAATCTTCTTTGTCATTATATACATATATATATATATATATATGTGTGTGTGTGTGTGTGTGTGTGTACATACACTAAACCCACCACAACACATGTCTAAAGACAGTCACATAAAATACATCAAATAATAATGCATGATATGTAATGGAACCAAAAAATAATAATTCCCGTACTCAACAACTTCGGTAGCGGGTCTCGCCAGGGACCTTTCGGCCCGAAAAATGAAAAAATGTCGAAATGGCAACTAGTTCATTTTCTAAGAGTTCTGAATTCAAAGAAATGCCCCAGCCAACTCTCAAACACATGCGGCACACCCCACGGTGTCTGGTACGCAAAACGAAAAAAAAAATCTCACAAAATAAAAAAAATAGAAATATTACATACACGGTGTCAGTTGGGTTTTGAGAGAGTGAAAGAATAAGAAGAGAGAGGATCGAGAAAAAAGAAAAAAAAGAGAATTAGAGAGATGAGGGGATAGAGGAACAAAAAAGGGAGAGGAATGAGAAAATAGAGAGAAGCAGAGAGGAATAATAATGTGCTTTTGTGGCAGAGGTCTAGTAGGTGGTGTGTCGTCAAGCACCAACTATTAAAGATGTGCAAAAGATAGTGAATGTGCAATGTACCCAAGTTTTACATTTATAAATCCCACTACTACCATTAACTAAAAATATAGCAAGGGCGAGTAGGGATTGTCCCAAGGGATTGAAGGGCTACTAGTAATGGAAGCAACGCTTAGGGTTAGTAGGTCGAGTGATCAAAGGTAGGTTGTTTGGTTGATTAAATTACAACTATGATTAAACAAGATCAATATAAAACAAGTAATTAAATGATAGAGAAAACAAGAGAGAGAGATCTTGGGACTTAGAGATCAGCACTAAGCATCACCTTTCTATACACTCAATTCATAATTAATGAGGGGGAAAACATATGTTGCAATAATAGGGAGTGTGTGTGGTTGTTTTTACAAGCATGGATGACCAATTAAGTATATATTGTCTAATCAACACAATGAATAGCACAATACATCAAACTAAGTCATTAATCTTTCTTTAAGCTCACAATCCAAACACATCACATAATTAAAGAAATATACTACTTGCATTCATAAGTATGGAACATCAAACAACAAGCATAGATTGTCTTCCCATTTAACAACTAAGGTAGCTACACTACATCTAAGCTAATGAAATGGAAATTAAACTAATTAGACTAAGGGAGAGGCACAATCCATCAAGAAATGAGTATGAAGCATCAAATAAACCACAAGAGCATTCTATTAAGCACTATGTCTTAACAATCTCTAAATCTATAGCATCAATACACATAGTCATGCATCAACCACATAAGAGATAGAGATAAACACATGAACATCTATCCTAGCATACATAGACATATGGATAGAATGAAATGATCAATTGGAAGAATTAAACCACACAAATCATTGAATAAACAAGATCTATGTATATAAATATGTCAAAACATGTATTGCAACACAAATCCCCTAAAAAATACAAAAATCAAGGTAAAGAAAGCATGCTTAGGGCTAACTCTAACCCCAAGAGGATGTCTAGCCACTCATGAATGGTGTCCTCCAACCCTCAAAGGCTATCTCCATGGTAGAAGTGCTCTTCTTCTTGGGTAAGATGGAAAACCTCTCAAGAATGTCTCTAGCCTCCTCTTCTCTTTTCTTCCTCTCTAAGAATTGTATTTAAGACTATCAAAAACTATCTATGTAAAAGTGGTTCATATTCCTTATATAGGTAGCTCAAATGTCAAACCCAATGGTCTAGGTTCGTAAACAAGGGCTCCTCCAATAATTGCACAATGAGACAACTTTTCATGAGCTAGAGATATATTTTTTTCGGATTTGAGAGGGTTCAATCGATCGAACATGGCTGTGATCGATCAACCATGGCTAAGATCTATCAAACTTTGGCTGGATCGATCCTCCAATGGCGGCGCCTTTTTGGATAAGGAAAGATTTGAGATATTTTGGGGAATGCGACAAAAGTGGTAGGTAGGGTGGTACAACATGATAGGATGGAATCTTTTCGATCGATCTGAGAATTGTTGGATCAATCGAACTTTGTGGGATCTTTGGAGAAGGACAAAAGAGCTTGGATCCGTCTTGAAGAGTCTAGATCGATAAACTTTTGATCGATCAAAGTATTCTTGTGATCGATCGAACCTGCTAAATTTTCACACTTTGCTTCAATCTGCTTCCACTTTGCTCCCTTCTTCCATCCAGCATGAGTTAGCTTCTTTTAAGCTCTTATTTGGCAGAATTAGCTTATTTTGGGGATATGCACCTAAAAAAGCAATAACACGAAATTAGTTTAAAAAGGGAAAGTAAGATAGATAAAAGTCTTAGAATACCTAAGCTTAAGGGGTTTAAATGCGCACTTTTCAACGCTCATCACACCCTCAAACTTAAATATTGCTAGTCCCTAGTAATGAACTACAAAGTAAAGGAATGAAATGAACAACTATATAAGTATGAACTAGAAAACTATAAATGGATAACGCCACTTTTGTAGGGAACACGATTGCATTTAGCATATGTAACAAGCCTTTTAAACCCATAGGTTACCCATATTGGACGAGTGAAGTCTCGTAAGGGTTTCCAGAAATGATACCCACAAACATTAAGCTCATTCTCACAAAAGAGGCACCAATGTTGCAAACAAGCATTGGGAGAAAACTACCTCAAGTATGCAATTTTTCAACCTTTTCCAAGCAATCTCCCAAAATTTCAACATCAAGCAAGCAAGTATAGTCCTCCACACATCAAGAAGATGATCATGCAAATCAAAACAACACTAGAATCATTTTTAAGTGGATCGGCATCAAGTGTGTTGCTATCTAAGCCAACTAAAGAAATGATCACATCCTTACCCTTAAACTAGCACACAAATCTAGTACTGATCATCAAGACAAAGAGTGGACCTTTTATTAAATCTTTATTGATCTAGGTGTGCTTATTTTTATTTTTTTATTTTTTTATTTTTTTTAATCCTAAGGATCAAAGATGGAAGCATAGTGCAATGTGTCGATCTATTAAGCTTTCTAGCGATCTATGAGGTCGAGCATTAGGTCAATAACTCCCAAACCGAACGGCTTTAGGGCATTAGGCGTTCAAACACCCTTAAGGACTTACAAGCTCAAATCAACTAGGCTACAAATCAAAACAACCTTCATCTAATCATTTTCTACTTCTAACCTTTTGGGAGAAGTCCTCACTTTTTATTGTTTTTGCAACTTTTTTTTTTTTTTTTTTTTTTTTTTTTTTAAGTTCAATTATTAACCTAGAGTTTGGCCCCTCCACCTTTTGGCACAAGAAATTCTGTATTTGATGAGGCTAGAATCCCGGCTACTCTTTGTTATCCACTTTTATCAAAATGAAAGCTTTTAATGCACTACTAGCCCAATTGGGATATAACTAATTCAATAATCAACAAAGCATGTACCCCACAAATGAATGCTAGTTTGTGCCTGTGCCAGTGTAGAATCCTAGAGTGAATCTCAAAACAATCACAAAATTAGGATGATGTGGACCACAAGTGCAAGCAAGATATCAATCTTTCAAAAAATTTACTCCTAAGTGGCATCCACAAGGCATACAAGGAGTATTGGACTATCAAGTCAAGCAATTTTTAAATTTTAAGCAATATAGTCCTCAAAAAATTAAAATCATCGCTAAAATGGATCTCCAATCTCAATCATGCATTTAAAGTTCAACTTAAGTAGAATATAACAAAGACACCTTACCCCCAAACTTAAACCGCACATTGTCCTCAATGTGTAATGAGAATAATGGAAAAGATGGAAAGAGTATACCATAGTGGCAAAGACATGAAGCCCGGCAATGATCCAATTCGAAAGACGTCTCCCCTAAACTTGAAATCAATAACCTACTTGAATAACCAAACTAGCAAACTCACATCAAATATCAAATGGGATGAGAATAATCAAATCATGCATTCTAAAGCAATATAACACAAGATGAAAGAGAGATATGAGATCAAGCCCAATAGAAAATATAAAAGTAGTATGACTACACATAAGGGCACAATGGTAAAATATTATAGTTTTTTTTTTTCTTTTTTTTTTTAAACAAGATTAAATAATATGTAAGAAAATATGAACAATGATTGCTAAGTTTAACGTCTCTAGCTAGACGAAATGCTGCTTTAAAAGATTTAGATACATATATATATATATATATATATATTATTTATTTATTTATTTATTTTTTAGAAAGCTTCAGATCGATCGAACTTCGATCGATCTAATTTTCAATCGATTTAAATGATGAAATCTTGCAGAGAAGTTCGGACGATGCACAAAGAGGTAAAATATGCAAGGATTCAAAAATTTTCTAAGTATGGAACTGAGATTGATCGAAGAGAAAGTTCGACCGATCTTGAATGACTCAGATCGATCTAGGATGAAATTCAATTGATACACAAAGAGCTGATTTATGTAGGAAATTTCAGATTGATGGAACAGAGCAATGATTGGATGCAAGGATGGGTGTTCGATCGATTGAACCTCATTTGAGATCGATCGAACATGCAAGAATATGCAGAAAATTGAGCTTTCTCTTGAGACTAATGAATGCATCACTATATCTCTTCATAGACTAGATGTACCAAAAGGGCAACTTCCATATGTCTTTGAAAAACTTGTCCTTCAATATAGGGTTTCAACCTTTGCCCATTCACCTTGAAATGTTGCCATTTTTTAAACTTTGAATTTCAACCGCCCCATGCGGTGCAACGAAGATGATCTCATATGGACCTTCCCATTTGGTTCGCAACTTCCCAGGAAAGAGTTTTAATCTAGAGTTGAAAAGCCAAGCTTTTTGACCCGGCTCAAAAGATTTCTTCCTAATGTGTTTGTCATGAAAAGCTTTAGTCCTCTCTTTATAGAGTTTGGCATTGTCACAAGCATTGCCTCAATTCTTCCAACTCATTTAATTGGAGTAAGCGATTCTCTCTGGCTTTGTCAAGGTCAAAATTGAGCTTCTTAACTGCCCACAAAGCTTTGTGTTCTAGCTCAATCGAAAGATGGCAAGGCATTCCATAAACAAGTCTAGAAGGAGACATGCTAATGGGAGTCTTGTATGCTGTTCGGTAAGCCCACAAAGCATCATTCAATTTGCATGACCAATCCTTCCAGGTTATGTTAACCGTTTTCTCAAGAATATGCTTAATTTCCCGGTTTAACACTTTTACTTATCCACTTGTTTGAGGATGATAAGGAGTGGTGACTTTATGTATAACGGAGTACTTAAGAAAGAGTTTCTTTAAGAATTGATTGCAAAAATGCTTTCCCCCGTCACTAATCATAGTCTTTGGCATACCAAAATGAGCAAAGTTATTGGATTTAATGAATTGAATAACCACGAAGTGGTCATTGGTTTTGGTAGCACAAGCCTCCACCCACTTTGAAACATAATCAATGGGAAGCAAAATGTATTGATATCCATAAGACATAGAAAAAGGACCCATGAAATCAATGCCCCAAATATCAAAAATCTCTACAACAATAATATTTGTCAAAGGCATCATGTCTCTTCTTGACATTAAGCCCATCTTTTGACATCTTTCACACGACTTGCAAAAATTGTAAGCATCTCTATGGATTGTGGGCCAAAAGAGCCCACTTTGAAGAACCTTCAAGGCAGTTTTCTTTGCACTAAAATGCCCACCACATGCAAGAGTATGACAAAACATAAGAACGCTTGGAATTTCACTCTCCAGAATGCATCTTCTCACAATTTGATCCGGACAATATCGGTGTAAGACAGGATCTTCCCAATAGTAATGCCGGATGTTGGCAAAGAAACGGTTCTTTTCGTTCTTTGTCCAAGTAGTTGGAAGCTTGCCAATTGCCAAATAGTTTACAATGTCGGAAAACCAAGGCATTTATCCATTAGAAACTTGAAAAAGTTGTTCATCCGGAAATGAAACACGAATTGGTGGGCTAAGGGAAGATTCAACTACCAACCTTGAGAGATGATCGGCAACCACATTTTTGTTACCTTTCTTATCTTTGATTTCAAAGTCAAATTCCTGAAGGAGCAAAATCCATCTTATTAAACGAGGCTTTGTTTCCTTCTTAGTCAAGAGGTGATTTAAAGCAGTATGATCAGAATAGACAATGACTTTTGATCCTAAGAGGTAGGACCAAAATTTGTTAAGAGCATATACTATAGCAAGTAATTCCTTCTCGGTAGTAGAGTAATTTAATTGAGCTCCCGAGAGGGTCCTGCTTGCATAGTATACAACGCATGGAAGTATTCCTACCCTTTGCCCCAAAATTGCTCCCATGGCATAATCAGAAGCATCAGACATTATTTCAAATGGTAATGACCAATTGGGAGGCTGCATAATAGGAGCGAATGATAACATGCCACGCAATTTATGGAAAGCATCAAGGCATGCTTGATCAATGACAAAAGGAGTTTCCTTGGCGAGAAGATTGCACAAGGGTCTAGCAATTTTGCTAAAGTCTTTGATGAAACGGCGGTAGAAGCTGGCATGACCTAGAAAGGAGCGAACTTCTCTCACCGTAGAAGGTGGAAGTAATTCAGAAATGAGCTCAACTTTCGCTTTATCCACCTCAATTCCCCTTTTTGAGATGACGTGACCTAAAACAATACCTTCTTGAACCATGAAATGGCTCTTTTCCCAGCTAAGAACAAGATTTGTTTCACGACATCTTTTAAGCACTAAATTCAAGTTTTTGAGGCATACATCAAATGATGACCCAAAGACAGAAAATTCATCCATAAAGACCTCTAGATACTCTTCCACCATGTCAAAAAAAATTGACATCATACATCTTTGAAATGTGGCAGGGGCGTTGCACAAACCAAATGACATCCATCTATATGCAAATGTGCCGAAATGACAAGTAAATGTGGTTTTCTCTCGGTCTAAGGGGTCAAGGGCTATTTGATTGTACCTGAATAGCCATCAAGAAAACAATAGTATTGTTGCTCGGACAATCTCTCTAGGATTTGATCAATAAATGGCAAAGCGAAGTGATCTTTCCTAGTGGCGGCATTTAATTTTCAATAATCAATGCATACTCGCTAACAATTAGCGGTACACTTAGAAATTGCCTCACCTTTTGCAGTTTCAACCACCATAATCCCCGATTTCTTAGGAACTACTTGAGTTAGACTCACCCATTTGCTATTAGAGATTGGATAAAAGATACCGGCATCTAAGAGTTTAACTACTTCTTTCTTAACCACTTCTTTCATGTTTGGATTTAATCTTCTTTAGGCATCTCTAAAAGGTTTTGCATCTTCTTCCATAAGAATGCGATGCATACAAATGGAAGGATCGATTCCTTTTAGATCCGCCACACTCCATCCTATGGCTTCCTTATTTTCTTTAAGCATATTCAAAAGAGAATTCTCTTGATCTTTTTCAAGATTTGAAGAGATGATGACCGGAAGAGTCTCTTTTGGGCCAAGGAAGGCATCTTTAAGATCGAGAGGGAGAGTTTTAAGCTCAATAGTGGGTGAAGAGACTAGAGATGGAACCAGTGGAGTGCTAGAGAGTGGAGGAAGATGTTCTTTTGGATCTTTACAAGGTGGAAAATCCAAACTTGCAATGGATTCCATTAGATTATTAACTTCATTCATTGACCTTTCACTATCAAAACCATAATTACCATACATTTCAAGAAGACAAGATGCAAGAGGGTCCTCAGAAAGAAGAGATGAAAGATTATCCTCGGTTAGCTGTTTTATGACCATTGTGGGAATAGATTCCTCAACAACTTCATCCGAGACATCTATGAGACAACACTTATTTTCATCTATGGGATGTCGACTTGCATTGAAAATATTAAGCTTAACCATCATATTACCAAAAGAAAGGTCCATGACACCGGATCTACAATTAATGGTAGCATTTGCGGTAGCAAGAAATGGCCTCCCTAAGATGATGGGGATGTGATTGGTGGGATTTGCAACTGGTTCAGTATAAAGAACTACGAAATCAACCAGGAAGTAAAACTTGTCAACCTTTATGAGTATGTCCTCAATCATGCCCCTAGGTGTTTTAACAGATGTATCGGCCAATTGAAGCACCACCAAGGTTGGCTTTAATTTATTCAAACCTAGTTGGACATATACGGAGTAAGGAATCAAATTAGAACTTGCCCCTAAGTCAAGAAGAGCTCTACGAACTTCATGGGTTCCAATTACACATGAGATGGTTAGAGCACCGGGATCTTTGAACTTAGGTGGAGTATTATGTTGGATAATGGAGCTCACTTGCTCCATTAGGAACACTTTTTTAGGGCCTTGTCCCTTGCTCTTCCTCTTTTGTGTGCAAAGATCTTTCAAAAATTTTGTATACGGCAGAATTTGCTTAATTGCATCCAAGAGAGGAAGATTTATGTTAACTTGTTTGAAGACTTCTATCATGTCATGGATTTTTTTCCCTCCTGCCTCCCAAAAGGTGAAGTTTCTTTCAAAGCATAAGGAAATGGAGCTTTTGGCTCATAAGACTTTGCAATTCGAGGGGATGATGAAGAAGGTTGAGGATTCCCTCTAGGGCCATGCTCATCCAGGGAAGTAGGAATAACATTGGAAATGGGACGGGTGTCAACTTTTGGTTTCACCGATTCACTATCTTCACTTGGTTGTTCAACCCTATTGTCAACTTGTCTAACACTTCTCAAAGTAGTAATTGCTTGCACTTGCTCTTGGGAAAGACACCCCAATGTGGAGTTTGCTTCCACAAAATGTTGAGCTTTTGGGTTCCTTTCGGGTTGGCTAGGCAATTTACCAATTTCTCTAGCATTTAATGCATTAGCTATCATCCTGATTTGAGATTCAAGCTTTGATATCAATTGGGAATGAGAATGCAACAAATTGGTGCTCATTTTCAAACTACCCAAAGCTACTAAGACTTTATCTTCAAATGTGGGGTTGCTAGAGAGTGCATGAGGATGATTAGAGTTACTTTGAGGATTATAAGCTTGAGGATAACAGAAATGGTCCATTCTTTGACGAAAAGAAGAAGATGAGACGAACCCTTTTGAACCTCTATTTCTTTGGTGAGAAGGAACATATCGGTTTTAAAATTTTTTTACTTGAAAAGGATTTGAATGCTCACTCCACACCGAAACATAAGCATTTGAAAGAAGGTGAGCAAATGTGGCATTGACTTGTTCATCAAGCACATGTCCATGGGGACAATTGGAAGTAGTATGCAATACACTTGAACAAGTCATGCATGGCTCACAAGAATGATGAAGATGATGATTAAGAAGAGGAAATGATTGTTTTGCCGGTTTTTGACTCAATAAAGATTGATCAAGTTTTTGAGTTAGAGTTTTGACCTGGGCAACAATTACCATTAGACTTCCAATTTGACATACTTTCAAATATTTCTTTTTGTTATTGGAATCATGACCCAACCGAGAAGTGTGACATTTATGCAATGAATTTTTACTCATTTTTCTTAAAAAGGTACCAAACATCATCTTCATGCTTCCCAAAATATGATCCTCCATATGAGGTATCAACTATGTCCTTGTGAGTGTCGGATAGGCTTTTATAGAAATATTGGACAACTTGCCATTTTGGAATACCATGATGTGGACACTTTCTTAGCAAGTCATTCAATCTTTCCCAAGCCTCATGTAAAAGTTCTCCTTCCCTTTGAGAAAATTCATGAATAGAAGTTCGTATAACATTGGTCAAACTCACGGGGTAAAATTTCTTTAAAAATTCATTTTGTATTTGTAACCAAGAAGTTATTGAATTTGCCCCTAAGTAGTTGAACCAATGCTTAGCTTTATTTTTAAGAGTAAAAGGGAAGAGAAGTAACTTAAGAACTTCCTCTAGGACATTCATATACCTCACAGTGGAGCATATTTCAAGAAATTCATCAAGATGTTTATATGGCTCCTCACCATCTAAGCCATAAAATAGTGGACATATTTGAATGGTCTCGGGCTTAATCTCATATTGATTGGCCTCAAAATTAGGAAGCATGATGCAAGTTGGTGCATGATATTCATGAAGATTATAATGATCACGAATGATCATTAGAGGAATTGGAGCTTGAACTCCAAGAGGAAATTGGTTGAAAGGAGGATGCTCCCTGAAGTTTGGGTCTAAATAACCAAGATGACCCTCTAGATTTTCCATTGATTATGATGATAGGTTGGTTAAGACCGCACAAAATTCAAGAAACACATCAATGACATCATTTAAGCATGCACTTCGCCCCCGTAACAAATCAATCAACAAATCTCCGCATACAATGATCCCATGCTCCCATGCTTAACCAACATGCAAAGAAAAGTAAATTGCCTCCATGCGGGCTCACAATTTATCTAAGAAATGAAAAACAAGCCTCCACGCGGGCCGACAATTTAACTAGAGCTTGAGTTAGAAAGATCTCACAAAGGGTCCTTAATCAACTTCAATTCATTTTCAACTTCCAAACTTTGCTATGCTTTGCATTTTTTTAGATTTTTAGTCCTTTTTGTGCTTAGCTTAGCTCCTTGCTTGAATTCTCCTTTACTTAACCTCCTTGATCAATTTCACCTAGCCAAATAAGAACAAACACAATAAGTAACCAAAAATAAAATAAAGAAAAGACACGATCAAAAGTGTACTAATCCCTAATTGTTTCCAAAACACGGTGTTGCCAGTTAAATCCCCGGCAACGGTGCCAAAAACTTGGTGTGCCGCCAAGGACCAAAGCCTAAAGATGTGCAAGATAGTGAATGTGCAATGTAGCTAAGTTTTACATTTATAAATTCCACTACTACCATTAACTAAAAATATAGCAAGGGCAAGTAGGGATCGTCCCAATGGATTGAAGGGCTACTAGTAATGGAAACAATGCTTAGGGTTAGTAGGTTGAGTGATTAAATGTAGGTTGTTTGGTTGATTAAACTACAATTAGGATTAAACAAGAACAATATAAAACGAGTAATTAAATGATAGAGAAAACAAGAGAGAGAGACCTTGGGACTTAGAGATCACCACTAAGCATCACCTTTCTATACACTCAATTCACAATTAATGAGGGGGGAAACATATGTTGCAACAATAGTGAGTGTGTGTGGTTGTTTTTATAAGCATAGATGACCAATTAAGTATATATTGTCTAAACAACACAATGAATAACACAGTACATCAAACTAAGTCATTAATCCTTCTATAAGCTCACAATCCAAACACATCACATAATTAGAGAAATATACTACTTGCATTCATAAGTATGGAACATCAAACAACAAGTATGGATTGTCCTTCCATTTAACAACTAAGGTAGCTACACTACATCTAAGCTAATGACATGGAAATTAAACTAATTAGATAAGGCAGAGGCACAATCCATCAAGAAATGAGTATGAACCATCAAATAAACCAAAAGAGCATTCTATTAAGCACTATATCTTGACAATCTCTAAATCTATAGCATCAACACACATCGACATACATCAACAACACAAGAGATAGAGATAAACACATGAACATCTATCCTAGCATACATAGACATATGGATAGAATGAAATGATCAATTGGAAGAATTAAACCACAGAAATTATTGAATAAACAAGATCTATGTATATAAATATGTCAAAACATGTATTACAACACAAATCCCCTAAAAAATACATAAATCAAGGTAAAAAAAGCATGCTTAGGGCTAACTCTAGCTCCAAGAGGATGTCTAGCCACTCATGAATGGTGTCCTCCAACCTTCAAGGGCTATCTCCATAGTAGAAGTACTCTTCTTCTTGGGGAAGATGGAAAACCTCTCAATAATGTCTCTAGCCTCCTCTTCTCTTTTCTTCCTCTCTAAGAATTGTATCTAAGACTATAAAAAACTATCTATGTAAAAGTGGCTCATATTCCTTATATAGGTAGCTTAAATGTCACACCCAATGGTCTAGGCTCGTACACAAGAGCTCATCTAATGATTGCACAGTGAGATAACTTTTAATGAGCTGGAGATATATTTTTTTCAGATTTGAGAGGGTTCGATCAATCGAACATGGCTGTGATCGATCGAACATGGCTGAGATCTATCAAACTTTGGCTGGATCGATCTTTTAATGGCAGCGCCTTTTTGGATAGGGACAGATCTGAGATATTTTGGGGAACGAGACAAAAGTGGTAGGTAGGGTGGTACAACAAGATTAGATAGAATCTTTTCGATTGATTTAAGAATTGTTGGATCGATCAAACTTTGTGGGATCTTTGGATAAGGACAAAAGAGATTGGATCCATCTTGGAGAGTTTAGATCGATGAACTTTCGATTGATCGAAGTATTCTTGTGATCGATCGAACCTGCTAAATTTCCACACTTTACTTCAATCTGCTTCCACTTTGCTCCTTTCTTCCATCTAGCTTGAGTTAGCTTCTTTTAAGCTCTTATTTGGTAGAATTAGCTTATTTTGGAGATAAGCACCTAAAAAGGGCAATAACACGAAATTAGTCTAAAACGGGAAAGTTAGATAGATAAAGGTTCTAGAATACCTAAGCTTAAGAGGTTTAAATGCGCACTTTTTAGTGCTCATCAGTAGGGGGAGAGAGTGATGAGACATAATTAGTGTGATAATTAATACGTGAATATGGTTCCAAGTGAAAAACAAATGGGATAAGGATTCCTTTCTGGCCAAACAAAGACAATAGTGGTATAGAATAATCAACACGTCAGTGACCTAGCGGTATTAGACCTTTACTTCTTAAAGGAAGGTCAAGGTTTGAGTCTGAGCGGAGGCATGTGTGTGTGAGTATTAACTAAAAAAAAAAATAAAGAACAGTGGTTTAGAATATAGAGATGAGCAACTAGAGATTTATCCCAAGTTGACAATTAAATTTTGAATGCAATTTTTAAACCAAGGGCAACAAAAAGAGCAAAGGTCAGGCTTGGCAGAAGGGACAGCAGCACAGAAGATATATGCCCCCAGGAGTTGAGGATTAAGTCACTAACCTTAGAATGAAAATCAAAAGGAGTAGATTTTAGCTCACTGTAGTTCCCTCCAGTAATCCAAATTTATTATACAATGCATCAATGGAATATATTTTCCAATCATTCTCCATCTCAATATGCAGTTTCATCTCCATTTTCTTTTTTACAATGCATTCCATAACACGCGCCATCTCCATTTACCTTATTCAACCAATAAGTTTTAGATTCTTGGATCAAAGACGACACTAATCCCACAAGAGGATCCTCCCCAAATCATAATCACAGTCATTTCCACAGAGCATTGTATGTCACAGTCAATAGAAGGAAATACCATTCAGCTCACACCCTGAGTCAAGGACTCTGGTATTTCTGGACACACAAAGAGTTGAAAATCTGTAAATAGATATACACCCATGTGAAACTACAAGCACACAACCAGTAAATTTCCTGTCACTGAAAATTAACTGCTCCAAACATCAAGAAATCAAAAAATGCACTCTTGTTTCTTGATTTGAGCTTGCCTCCAATGCATTTCGTTACTATTTTTGTAACGACCCTCACCCTGACCAGACACAATATTGTCCGCTTTTGGCTCACCCAGACCAGAGACTTCCCAGGGGGTTACCCATCCTGGTACTACTCCAAGTTAAGCACGCTTAACTACAGAGTTCTGATGAGTTCACGGCCATCACGGCTTTAAAACGCGTTGTGTCATAGAAGGGTGTTGAATCTACATATAGCACTTGCCCCATCCACACCCAGACAATGTGGGATTGTGCACCTGTAGCTCGCCCAGTGTGGTAGCCTACTGGTGCCCCCTGCACACGCTCACACACACCCGCCCACAAGGTCGCCACAATCACCCCCCCTTTGGGGCCCAACGTCCTCGTTGGCCACACTTCTGGCTGGGTCAGGCTCTGATACCATTTGTAACGACCCTCACCCTGGCCAGACACAATATTGTCCGCTTTTGGCTCACCCAGACCAGAGACTTCCCAGGGGGTCACCCATCCTGGTACTACCCCAAGTTAAGCACGCTTAACTACAGATCTCTGATGGGTTCACAGCCATCACGGCTTTAAAATGCGTTGTGTCATAGAATGGTGTTGAATCTACATATAGCACTTGCCCCATCCACACCCAGACGATATGGGATTGTGCACCTGTAGCTCGCCCAGTGTGGTAGCTTACTGGTGCCCCCTGCACACGCTCACACACACCCGCCCACAAGGTCGCCACAATCACCCCCCCCCCCCTTTGGGGCCTAACGTCCTCGTTGGCCACACTTCCGGCTGGGTCAGGCTCTGATACCATTTGTAACGACCCTCACCCTGGCCAGACACAATATTGTCCGCTTTTGGCTCACCCAGATCAGAGACTTCCCAGGGGGTCACCCATCCTGGTACTACTCCAAGTTAAGCACGCTTAACTACAGAGTTCTGATGGGTTCACGGCCATCACGGCTTTAAAACGCGTTGTCATAGAATGGTGTTGAATCTACATATAGCACTTGCCCCATCCACACCCAGACGATATGGGATTGTGCACCTGTAGGTCGCCCAGTGTGGTAGCCTACTGGTGCCCCCTACACACGCTCACACACACCCGCCCACAAGGTCGCCACAATTTTAGCTTCTTTTATACTACGTATTAAGTTTTTTTAGAAAAAAAATTGATATGTCTTCCCTTCATTTTCACTAGTGATATTTTAAGAATTAGTTACATCTGTGTAACAGTGTAAGCATTAAAGTTTTACAATTGATGCTTAGAGGTTGGCTGAGGATTAAAAAAAATATATCAAATATCAACAACTCTGCTTTTGCATACAAAAACTGCAGAGAATTTGTTCATCCAATCGTGTGACTTACAATTTTCAGTCAAACACAGACGCACGAACCCACACATCAAGTAGGACTTCAACTTCAGGATCATGATAGACTCAAATTTTTCTACAAACTCTTAACATGGTGAAATTCAGAAACACCGATGAACCATCAGCATTCAGCACAAATAAATTTTTAGCAGCAATATCACCTTGCCACAGGACTTACTCCACCCTCCAAATTCATTGGTATCACTGCAGTTATATCATTTGATTGATCTGAATCATGTCGAGCTACCACGATTGTGAAACACTCCTTCAATTCCATCGCCACATAATTCATGGTTGGCCTTTTTGTGGAAGTACGAGATACACAAGCCATAGCTAAATCTACAGCTTTCCAAACAGAATTAACATCACAATCTTCCTCTAACTTGGGATCAACAATACTTCTAGCATCCTCATTTTCAAGCACGGAACTAACCCATTGAATTATGTGAGTCATGTCAGGACTTTTGGGGATTAGTGGCTGGCCTGTGATTATCTCCAATATAACAATTCCAAAGCTATAGACATCACTTTTCTTAGTCAACCTATGTGATGTGAAATACCTGCAATCCAAACCTAGTAATCAATTTCTTGTAATAATATAATTTACTTCTTCAAATAAATGAATTCAAAATATGATTTTTTTTTTTTTTTTTGGGAGGGGGTAGGGGGAGGGAAAAATTGAATGACAATACTCACTCAGGGTCAAGGTATCCAGGAGTGCCAGCAACAATAGTTGAGACATGCGTGCCAATTTCAGTTGGAAAAACTCTAGACAGTCCAAAATCAGCAAGTTTGGCTTGGAATTTTTCATTTAATAAGATATTGGTAGAGTTGACATCTCTGTGGATTATTGAAGGCTTACAACCATGGTGTAGATACTCCAGTCCTTCAATTCCACTCAACATTTTTTCGGTAATTAAAATCTAGAAGGAAAATAATAGGTAAAAGAGAAAATATATGGCATTCATGAACTTACTAACCTTGTGCTGCATCTGATGCTATTCGAATCCTCTCTTCCCAACTTAAAACATTTGGATTTCTATCTGTGTCCATAAATTAGCAATTCATGTCTTTTTGTTAATGATATTACAACCACGTATACTTTACTATTCAGAAACTTTCAAGTGTGACGTGTATACCAGACAGATGACATTCTAAGTCTCCACTAACCATGTACTCATAGATGATTCCCAAGTTGGTGCCTTCATTGCAGTAACCGACAAGAGAAGTTAAGTTTTTATGATGAACACTCAAAAGAAGTTTGGCCTGCAACGTAAAACCACATTTAGTTTCATGCATACACTGATGAACTTAAAATTTCTGCTAGAAAGCGACCTTTCATTGGATTGCATTCTATAATGGCAATGGTTATGAAAGCTGTTAGTGGGGTTATGCAAGCTAGGTACCTCGGCTTGGAATTCCTTATACCCTTGAGTTGATGACGAAGATAACATCTTTACAGCAACCTGAGTGTCCCCTACATTGCCATGGTAAACTGTTCCAAACCCTCCTTTCCAAATAATCCTTTGGAAGTTGTTGGTAATACTCGTTACCGCATAGTATGTAAACTCTCGATTCTTTACATCAAATGTCCCATCTTTTTGTTTCTTGACTACTAAGATCATATTGAATTCAATTAAACATAGTTTGATTTGGAAAAACTTTAATTATGGATGTTGGATATTAAGATATGAAACGCTGGATCTTTAAACTATATATGAGTATAATAGTTCTCATACCTTGTTTTCTCTTTTCAAAGATCCATAAGGCAGCCCCTATTGCAATTAAGAGTACAGACAATGCAGTAACAGATGCTACTACCGGACCAATAACCTTGTTCGTTTTCTTTTTGCACGGACTAGACAGACAAGGATTTGTGTTTTCAGTAGCTTTTGATGAAAAATGTTAAAAAACTAAGAATCAATGAATACTTATAATATATGCTATATAATGTCAATGGTAGCTATTAAGAAGTCCTAATCATTTAGCATCTTTGAAGTATGGAAATGTTTGATGATTAACCATTTCAAAGAAAAATCAAAAGTAAGTCAAATTTGTGTTACTTTTAAATACTTTCTGGCATGTATGGGGAAAAAGTGAATTACTAAATCAAGAATCGTCACAACAATATATATATATATATGTATATTTGGTGTAAGTGTGTGTGTGTGTGTAATTCTCTTATGGCTTTGCAGAAAGAGCAAACGTCAAAAAGAGCGATCCATTTTTTGCCTTTTCAAGGAGTTCTGCTGGAACCGGACTAGTGAAATTGTTTCTTCTCAAGTTTCTGCACAAGGAGACCAATTCAACATCATCACTTGTTTTATATGTTGTTAGGCTAAAAATTCAAGTCACATAGGATTAGGGAAGTAACTTACAGGAATGTCAACAAGGTCAACTGAGATAGAAAATTAGGCACCTGCCCAGTTAATTTGTTGTTTGACAAATCCCTGAATTAAAACTTTGTTTATAATTAGTTATCTAAAAGAACAAGTTCCATATCCTTAGCAAGTTGACATCCTAGTGGTTCTTGTGAGATGAACATACTTACAAAGATTTTATCACCGTGAGATTCGATATGTAAGGTGCAATCTCCCCTGTCAGTCCACTTGAGGATAAGTTCCTGATTGCAATTTGAATAATGCTGTGAAGATATGGATTTAATGGGAAAATTAAAATAATTATTTAAAGTGATAAATATACAAGAATGTGATCCTAGAAGGACTGAAACCATCATAGCTACAAGTGAGGCCAAGCCAAACAAAAGATTCGGGAACACATGGATCTCTTTGCCAGTTCCTTTTTACTCCATACGTTGATTTGATGCCCAGGATAGCAGAAACTAATGTTCAGAAAATAAGAGAGTTTAAACATGGACTTAAGAAGAAGAAGGTGTGCACGAGATGCAATGAGATTGAAAAAACTTTAATAAATGTTGGTAAGAACTTATCATCATCATCATCTGTTTGTGAATGTATAATCTGTATCACAGTATAAAGCTCCATGGCATTTAAGATGGGTGGAAGGGTTGAATTTTTTGTTTTGATGAATGAAATATTAAACACGTCAAAAGACACAGGGTTTGTGTTCCCGACTGTCTGTGTGAAAAAATAATCAGGAACAAGAGGTTTGTTCCCCCATAGTGTCCCATTTATATAGATGTAGAATTCTCTAGATTGATTATGTTGCAACACTTCAACTTCAGCAAAGTGCATGTAGATATAACATTGGTCAGAGGAATTTCTATGATACGACCGTAGGTTCAACGAGTCACTAGCCTTTTCTGAGGTGATAGCTGTGCTCATGACAGCAAGCGGTACTTGGAATAGATTGGAAGCTAGGGAATTCATGGTAGACAAATTTCTTATCATCCTTGGGTTAGTGATCAAAGGAGTAGGGTTCCACTTGCGGTCATAAGCGTCATCTTTGAACCTAAATGAGATATTAGTACCATAGTGAGATTTTTAATCAGTATTTTAAAATAGAAATAATATAGAGATACTAATTGGTTCACCTTGGACATGAAAGATGGCATACCTGACCAATTCTTCTGTTTTTGAACCGAAATTTGAACGATCAACGAGGAGCAGTGATCCAGATGCAGTTTCATACATAGAGTTATTCAAAGGCCTTAGCTCTAATGCTGATATGAAAGGTGTTCCAAGGCCTTTGTCTTGGAGACAAACATATACATAATCGCTATTGAGAACATGTATGATCTCACTCCACGCAACAATAGATGAATCAAACAATGAAATGCTGTCCCAGAAATCAACTCCAATGTACAAATCAAACGATGGTGGTTTATCTTGGGCATCATAGTTTCCATACATGAACCAGGCCCTTATCAAGTATTTGTTACCTTTCCCACTTGCAGGTCTTATGGTGAAGCAATTTCTGGTTCCTTCAGGAAAGCTTCTAACATTCAAGAACTGTTGTTCGATTGAGTTAGTCTTAAATTCAGGAGATATAGACTTGCTTACACCAGTCTCTATAAAAGCTGCATCTGAACTATAAGGTATCCAGTTGTCTCATCTGTGTAGTTGGAATCTTCAGATATCCCACAATCTATGCTTATGAAGCCTGTAACAGAGAGACCTTAATTAGCTATATATATATTGTTTTTACAAAAAACATTTAACATTTTTATCTCAAGAAAGTGTCAACAAACCTGAAGGGACCTGGGCATGAGCTCCAAGGGCAAAAGCACCAAGAATTAATGCGAAGAGGAAGCATTTTGGCATCCCCATCCTTCGATGCAGAGCCTATAAGAGAATTGATCTTATATTTATATTCCTACATCATATGTATACCAATATGCTGCTAATGTTGTCAGAAATAATATAACAAGATAAAATATTGGAGCTACTTTATCAATCCTATTAAACCTAAGCTACGATGATGACTTAGGAAACCTTTTATTAATGTGTATAGAAGTCAAATTGCAAATCATAATGTTTATTTTAAAAGTTCAGACCTTGAGTAGTCTTGTTCATTATGTTATTTAACCTGTAGCCGGCCAATATAAGAAAATACATACGAAAATCTTACTAATACCTGAGGAAAGTATTGCCAAACAGATATTGAAGATGTGACACACACACACAAACACATTGTACCAGAATGTAAGTGACTGTCATGGTGTTGATAGCCCACCAACTTGTGGAATGATTATCACTCAAATGCGGCATTCAAAACAAAGAAACTACTTGTTGCCTATGAACCCTGCTTGTGGAGAGAGCAGAATTCAAGGAATACTAAAAACAGATATAATTGGCTGTCATCTATATATTAACTCGTTTTTATAAGTTTAAACTTGACTATTCTTCATATTGACACGTCTTCAGCACAACTATTATAACTGAGTTTATTTTGCCACCTTCACACTGATTTGGTAGCTAAAGTATTAAAGAAATCATAGGAATGTCAAATTAATCCTTTGTTTAGTCAGCAAGATTAATGGGTCAATACCAAGAATTTGGCTCACCTTTAAAATATAGTACCTAATTAGTTGTGTTAGTCATTCAAGTTTATCATTAAACCACAATGATTTAGCCTTATCAAGAAGTGTATTATGATTTATTTTTCTTATAGACAGCTAGGATTTGACATTGAAGTATCTTTGTTATTTCCTAAGTTCTTCACTTCCTAGAATGGAATCGAACCCCCCCCCCCCCCCCCCACATGGTAGCGATCCAACTAAAGATTTTGATTCTAGTGGGGACAGCTATGATCATGGTAGCTGCGGTGAAGTAGGCACGGGTATCAACAATAATTCCAACTAAAATACTTGCAAAACATAAATTAAGTATTGTCCGATTTTATCTTAGTGAAAATATTAGCTAATTCTCTTTGTTGAATTGTTGAAACGTGAAAGACTATTGCACGTTTTCATTTTTTTATTTGGCAAGGAACATTATGTTTTTTATTTGAGCATCTAATAATTGATCCTAAAAGCTTCTATAAAAAATAGAGGAGTGCTAACGACCGTCTAGTAATCACCTTCAATTGAAAACTAATAACAACTGCTGTGAACTATTAAGATTGGTTTTTCAACTAATCACAACAACTGTGAAATAAAAATAAATAAAATCACAACAGTTGTGATTTGTTGAAAAACTAATCACAACCGTTCACAGCTGTTGTGATTAGTCTTCAACCAATCATTGAAAGCGATAGCGACTGTGCTAGCACTCCTCGTATAGACAATCCTTACAAAAAGAAAATTAACTTCTACTCCTCAAGTTTAAATATTTACTTCTACCATAAATTGGGTTTGGTGGCCTTTTATCTTTCTTTTTGAAGCTGGGACGCAAACAGAGCATCTGAGCTGCTTGAGCGAAATGCACATTAGTTTTTCAGAATAGATATTATCTGCATTGCTTGTTCATTGATCAATTTTGCTTAATTATCTGTAATCTTTTTACTTTAGACTGTAAAATTGATTATGGTACCTTTTTTTCTTTTACTTTTTCGGTAGGTAAGCTGAGATTTAATTGGAAAGAAGCAATTACAGGTTTAGAAGGGGCATTCCCCAAAATTAACAACAACAACAAAGTAAAATAAAAAATAAAAAAATAAAAAAAAAGGCCACCAGCTCAAGAAAAGAAAAACAAAAAGGCATCAAACACAATAAACACCATGGAAAGGAATACATGATGAAGAAAATTGGATAAAAGCTATAAGCACAAAGCATACACCAAATTACAGGCACAAAGCATCGATTACAGTACTTGATTTCGAAGCTGACATACCTCGGCAATATTATTTTGTATCAGTTCTTCTTCCTGAGATTGGTAACTGGATTTTCCTTGACATTCTGGTTGGGTTGTTTCTGTTCAGTCAACATATGCCTTTATTCAAATTACTTGTGACTCCCATTTGTAGTAAGGTCTTCATTTGAATGTGCATTGGCATCAATCTCACAATAATTTCATGTTGTGGGCCTGTGGCATTCACCTGGGGTGTATCCAAAATTTTATTTTCTAACACTTGATTATAGTGATATTTTTGGAGGACAATTTGGAGGATTAGAATTTTCAAGATATTATGGAATTTCAAACTAGTTTCCCAACACCTCATCTAACTAGTTTGAAATTTTCACTTTCGCAAGTCTCTATCATCCTAAACTTCAAAATCTCTCTATCACTAATATTTTTTTAATACCACTGTTTTGCTTGTCATTTGCTTTCCTTCCCTAGTGTCACGGGCCTAGAGATTTGGCGCAGCGGCACGGCCCGTGCGGCACCAAGGCGTTGCTTCAGCTCGCGCAAGCGCCCTGGTCAGCCACCACGACCTGCCCTCCCAAGGATACATGCTAACTGGTTTCGGCCTGCCATGGCCTCGTCAGGGGAACGGCTCCAGCTCCCGACCAGTTTGTGCAGGGATGGCCAACTCCCTTCTTCATAGTCAAGTCCAAGACCAGCGACAAGCACCTCGAACTGAACCGAGTCGACCTGCCTGAACTCTGAAGAGGTACCATCCTGTGCTCCTGCACGCCCCTTCCCTGGAACCATTCCCAGTCAAACTCTGCTCTTTGCCAACCAGCATGCGTGTCTTCCATCCTCCAAGCGTCTTAGGAATCACTTCGTGACATTCTCCCCCACCCAAATCCTGCGACGTCCTCGTCGCAGTGCGGCGCTTCACTACTGCGTCCACTCCCTTCCAAAGTCTGCCTCCATGCGGTATGCTCACCTTCCCACCATCGCTTCCTTGTGCAGTTCCCTGCACTGCACTCGCCCAATGATAGGCCTCGGACCAAGGGGACGTCCACTCCTCAAGGACGTGACTCTTCTCCGTCATGCCGCCTCCGCGACATCCCGAGCAAGCAATGGCCTTCTGCCGACTTGATGCTCGCCCTTCACCATGGTTTGCATCACCCAAGGACTAAGCACGAACTTTGGTGCGCGCGGCCCTCCGGCCCTTCAATGCGCAACTTCAACGGACGCCTCTTCCTGGGGAGATGGAGGCTCTCCCCCCCAACTGCATTGATTCCTCCACATCGACGCAACTTCAATGCACCGTCTTCATTCTCTGACCCCTCCTGGACCGACAAGGGGGCACCCCACCGTGCTTTACCCCAAGTCCTGCTCTGATACCATTTGTCACGGGCCTAGAGATTTGGCGCAGCGGCACGGCCCGTGCGGCACCAAGGCGTTGCTTCAGCTCGCGCAAGCGCCCTGGTCAGCCACCACGACCTGCCCTCCCAAGGATACATGCTAACTGGTTTCGGCCTGCCATGGCCTCGTCAGGGGAACGGCTCCAGCTCCCGACCAGTTTGTGCAGGGATGGCCAACTCCCTTCTTCATAGTCAAGTCCAAGACCAGCGACAAGCACCTCGAACTGAACCGAGTCGACCTGCCTGAACTCTGAAGAGGTACCATCCTGTGCTCCTGCACGCCCCTTCCCTGGAACCATTCCCAGTCAAACTCTGCTCTTTGCCAACCAGCATGCGTGTCTTCCATCCTCCAAGCGTCTTAGGAATCACTTCGTGACACTAGGCTCTATTGTAAGATATATTTTAACAAAAAAATCATAAAAATTAATAATGCAGGGCCTTCATTATAAAAATTATTATTATCTTAATTATGAAAAAGAGGTTACTTTGTCAACCTTGTATAAGGGGTCTTCACCACCTGTAACGTTTCCGATTTTAAGCCTTTTTTCAATTTTCTAGGATTTTGTTGCCGCAAGGGTATTTTGGTCATTTCACTTTTACGCGTGGGATTTTGGTTGAGTCCAATTGTTTTTGGTGCATTTATTTTCATGTGACTTATGTAGTATTTACATGATGGTGCACTATGTATTCATATGTGGAGTAAATTAAATCAAATGAAAAAGTCAAAGGATAGTGGTGAGACCCACCACTACCCAATTTATGGTCTAGAGACCATTTTCCCTTCATTTCTTTCTCTCTCCCCGTCTAATTCTTTTCTCTCTCAATTTCTCTTCTCTTTTTTCTTCTACTTGACAACCAATCTTTGAAACAAGATTTCTTTCTCATTTCATGCCGAATTAAGGTGACGTTTGAGGCAAAACGAAGCCCACGACGAACTCTACACATCCATACCAGCAATTATAGATTTCGTGCACCTTTTGGAGTTCGAATTTTGAGACCCACTTTGAGGGTTTTTGCATTCTAAGAGGTATGAGTTCCTAATCCATGTGTTCTTGCTCCCTTGTGAGTTATTCCTTGTTAATTGTGGTTAAATGTGATTAAATTGATGATTAACATGTTTAATTAAGTTGATTGCCTCTAAAATGATGTGATTTTGTACGTGAGATTCATATTTATGTGTATATGTGGATTTGTGAAATAAACATGTTTAGATGTTGATTTTACATGCTTGTGTGTTTGTAACTTGGTAGAATTTGTTATGTGGAAAGCATGCCTTATTTAAATTAATTACCTTGAAAGTGATACAATTGTTGAATTAGAAAATTATGCCTATATATGTGTAATTGTTAATTTATGTGGAGAGCATGCTTGATATGTAAATTTTCCATGACTATGATGATTGATAAATTGTCAGGAAATTTGTGTGGATCTATGTTAATTGTGTAATGATAGTTCCCTCCATTTCCATAGTATAAAATGGGTGTGCATTATGCATCCATGACATTAGGCATGAAGAAAAAAGGGAAAATGTTTTGAAAACAAAAAAAGGGAATTTTGGGAAATAAGTTTTTGATAAAAAGAATTTTGAGAAAACTCGGTCGCTGCTGAGTCACCAACGGGCCGGTAGGTTAATGTAGCCTAGAGAGAATTAGGGAGATTGCCCTAGCGTGGTTGAGCTATTTGAACCCCTCGATGACGCTACGGAGTCACCAAAGGTCTTGGGACAGTAGCAAATCATTCTCTCGGCGCTGCGAGGGTACCAAAGGGGGTTACATTAACAGTTTGGAAAGTGACAGATGAATGATTTTGAAAATGGGGAGCGACATGTGACACGCATTGCATTCCATTGTATTGTATTGTTGATGTTGAGTTTGGATGTGATGTTGTACTTTCCCGACATAGTATGACCCCGATTCCTATTGCTCTATTCTTTGTATGAATTCACGGGGACACAAGAGGTGTGTCTTAGGTGCCACCTACTGAGCAATATGCTCACCCCATTTATTCAACTTTTTTTTTCAGGAAATGGGAAAGAAGTGGCGGATGAAAATCCCCCACAAGCTTGAAGAAGATTAGGAGTTGTATTTTGTTATCTTTTGTATCTTAGCCCATTTTTTTTGTATAGTCTCAAAACTAAAATGTCGTGTATTCATTTTTGCAAGACAAGGTCATGTATTATAAATCATAACTCTTGTTGATATTTTGAAGGGAAGCAAGACTATGTAAATGCTTAAGTTGAATGGGATGACGATGATGGGCTAACTTGGGGAGGTTGTTGATGTTGTGGTATTGGAGAATATATTATATTTCTTTTGTATTGTGTGTTGGAACAGGTTGGATAAATCTTGATATTTTTTTTCATTTGAACAGGTTGTGATAGGACCCTTTTTAGGGGAGGTCATGCCGAATTTTTTTTTTTTTTAATTTGGTATCAGTTTAGGAACGTTACAAATTTGGTATTAGAGCGATGTTTCGAAAACCTTAGGACGACGGGTAGAGGCTTATGTAGGATTGCATGGGAAGTTGTTTGCTTTCCGTATGAGATCATTTGTTGCATGTTTTGATATTTGAAGAAGCATGTTTATTTGTTTACTTGCTTATTTGCTTATGTGATCATATGTTTATGTGTTTAAAATAATGTATACTATTACCAGGATAATGATTGAAAGCATGTTGATTTCAATATGATGATAAGTACGACAACCATATTAATGGCGAGTTGTAAGTACGGATTGTGCAAGTGTGTAGTATGGGGAAACGATGATGACAATAGAAGGGATAATTAATTTCACTTAATAATTTAGTAAATTCGTAGTTTAAACTTATGTGATAGGACACGGTCGTGTCAAAAGTGTTATTTCAGCTATATGTATATGCGTATGCCTTGTATGTATACCTATGTACCTTTATGCATGTATGTGGTCAAGCATAGGATAGTTGTGTGTTTTGACCTGAGAAGGTGAGGAGCTCAGTTGCTCCAGGGTTGTTTGGGTGTTGGTTCTTGTCGAACTATGGCGTGGGTTTCTAACTCGCGGATTGAGTTATTTTGTGTGCAATCATTTTGATTTTCTTGTCGCATTTGGTGAAGCGCTTAGAGCACGACGGTAAAACAAGTTTATATTTCATGGCTAGGTGTTCTTATTGTGTGAGGGTGTTCATAGCTTTCAGTCAGGGCTACATGATTGTATTGTACTGATCCTTTTTCTTTCCATTTTAGAGTCATGCCTCCGAAGAGACGTAGAGAAGCAGATAATGATGGGGAGCAGAACGAGCTCTATAAAGGGAATCTTTTGGTTAAGAATTTGGTTGAGGTTACGACAAACTTTGTACGTGCAGTAGTCATGGAAACTCAAAGGTCGATAGTACAGTTAGAGAGAAAGGACGGATCAAGAGATAGGGATTTATGGAATCAGGTTAAGGAAGTGGACATGTTGTCTAAGAGTCATGTACGAAATGTGTTAAAGGGTGATTCTTCTCGTTCCCCCGCTGTTTTTACATCATCACTAGAGACATCCCCTAAGATTTAGAAGGCTTGCTATAAGTGCAAGCAGATAGGTCATTTAAGAGCAGAGTGCCCTTGGGATCGGCCTAGTTCTGCAGTTTGTTTTAAATGTGGTTAGCCTGATCATAGGAAGAAGGATTGTCCCAAAATAGGTGGAATTCTAGTTGGCGAGGTAGGCTCAGGGCAAGGACCGACTCGACTTTCAGTATCACAGATCGGTGTTCAGCTTGGAGAGTCACATGAATGGCAGACTCAGGATCGTATAGTCAACCAAGTTGTTTTACTTATTGAATCACCAGAGAGACCTCCTGTAGTCAAAGGTATGTAATTGCATTAATTTTTAGCATTTTATTGGTGTTTCCTTTTGGGTAAGTGTTTGATCTAACGAGTAATGGAAATAGTGATGGTTATAGTAATGATGTTGAACTTAGGACATGAGGTTTTCTTGTTTAGTCACGTGGATTGCCTTAGAGGGAATGGATTAGGTGGTTGGTTGAGCGTTAATGATTGATGGCAACATTCATGGTATTAAGGTGACAGTTGGGTGTTAGGTATTTTGGGTTTTATACTCATTTTTGTTTTGAGGATTCATTGGTTTTGAAGCTTCTTTCTAGTAGTAGGTAGTGATCGTTATGGGGAGTATCGAGAGTAATGTTTGTTCTTTTGTTATAGTGGTATTGTCTTAAGGATGTTTGAGGAAAAGTCGCTTAGTGGTGGCTTAATGGTCTGGTGGGTTGGTAGGTTTGAACCGTTGTTTCGAATGAGTGGCAGTAGAGGCATTATGGCGTGATATTTTGTATTGATGAGCATAATGGTTTTAGGCATGATTCAAGGATGGATTAGAATTAGGAGTGTTATTGTATGTTGTCAGGTTAATGATGAGATTGTGCGCCAGTTAAAGCGATTGTGGACAGCTTAGTTCTTAGAGCCAGCAAGAGCGGTGCTGCCAGATAAATACTTTTTCTTTTGAGGAGTCAGTGGATTATTGTGATTGAAGTTACGAGTCCAGTGTGTACGATGACCGAGGCAATGTCGCCTGGGTTGGTATGGTTGAAGTGGACAGTAAAGTGTCGTTATATTTCACAGAGTTTCTCATTTAGAGATTATCGGGTAGGAGGGGATGTGTTGTCCAACTTACAGCAATGTTTCCTAGTGTTAGTATATTAAGGGTGTTGGTGCTTTTATCTGGCTAGTTTTGGTTAGCGTAGTGTTACGGAGAAGCATGTGCGAGGCATTTGTGTTAATAGAGTGTGAGGGTTTGTTTGTGGTGAGGTCACCTAGATTGGTGTTCGTAGTTCTCTATGTGTTACTAGTCATTTCTTTTCCTAGTGCATAGGAAGTTCATTTCATCTCAGGAGCGAGTGGGGGTCCATGGTTGGACAATTGATGAGTAACGTGTAATAGGGTGTCGGGTGCATACATGTGCAAGTTGTTGGTCTCTTGTGAGAGCGGGGCTTGTTACTCTTCCGTTTGTTTTAGTCTTGGCAAGGGTGTTAATTGTTATAAGTCTTGTCTCTGTCTAGGAGTTGTCTGCGTCCGTGGAAGGACGGAATCGCGAATGAGTGTTACTCTGTTAGAGTTCGTCGATTGAGGTTTTGATTGAAGGGGCCGACTTACTTCCACGGAAGGAGGTATAGCCTTTAGTTTTTTAGTCCTTGTTTTGAGGATGGTTTTGACTGGTAGAATTTGAGGCACGAGTTGCCAAATGAGGTTTGTATTTCTAATGTTTGTTATTCGTAGTGGTAGCTAGGGAATGTGTCATCAATTAAAATTTGAGAATAATCAAGTGATGTGATATGACTCATGTATTCAGATGATTGTAGAGGTGATTGATTTTGGTAGTGACTTAAGGATAAATGTTCATATTGCCTGGGTGTTATACAATTAGAGAATGATTATGGGATTCCATTGGAGAATAGTACGGATAACTGACTCTGGTTTTGAGGTTTCAGGTATGAGACAGTCATATTGGATGTTTTGAAGAAGTAAGAATTGAATTGAATGATCTTAGAGAGTTATTTGTATGGTATGGTGTTATGAAGAGATCAGGGATCTTATGAGCTAGTTGACGATTAATGTAATTGGTGTTGTGATACCTTTAGTTGTTATAGGTTGTGTGATCGAGATATGATTGGGGTTCTGAGGATAGGTTTATGATTGTATGGTTGTTGGGGTTCTGTAAAGCGATGGATTGATTAGAGAGTGGATCTTGTGGTTGTTTTGTGGACTGTATGGGGTTGTGTTTGAGTTTTAGACCTGAGGACAGGAACGATGTCTGTGCCGAGATCGGATTGAGGATGAGAATGGCCTGGCCAACCATTTCTCCTGAATCAATCCTTCTTTGGCACGATATCGGGTCAAAGGTCAACGATCGTTCCAACTTGTTAGTGATAGTGAGAGTATGGTACTGTATGTTGTGTTGGTGTGGCAATGTGGACTTACCTGATTTATCTTGAGTGACGAAAGGTGTTAGTGGTATTGGGTGTTTGATAACAAGTTAGTTGTACAATCATTGATTATACTCGTTTTGAGGACTTGTGTTCAGAATACAGAGTAGTACATTTTATTGTTTTGGTGACTCATGATTGAATAATTGTTAAGGGATTCATCATTTAGTTATCTTGAGGTTGACCAATATTATAGTTATTGGCTAGTGTGATTGGTGGTCATTATATGATTTTGTAGGAGTATAGATGTATATTGGATGACGAGTATTGGTTGGATAGTGACGTGTAGATTGGATATGAGTCTGATTGTGTACTGGATGAGGTTTCTCATTTGGTGTCTGAGTTGCCCTTTAGAAGGATGAGTGTGATAGGATGTCATCATGTTCCGGGGTCTTGTGATGATTCTTCTTCGAGCTCCGAAGTATTATGTAGCAGTGTAGAGGAGACCGGTGTTGGTCTTAAGTCGAGTATAGGATTCAATGGGTTTTGTGCATGATGTTGTGAGTGATGAGTTCCCCCATAGGAGTGGTGATCATTGGGTTTTCTGGTGGCAGTGTGTGATTGCCTGTTGGCGCTGGTGTCAAAGGCAGTATAGTTGTTGAGTTCTTAATCTCGGGATTTTGTGAGGTGTTCTCTAAAAGAGTGTGGTTGTGGGCCTCCTTCTTTAAGGAGGGTAGATTTTGAGGACGAAATCTCTTTAAGGAGGGTAGATTGTAACGTTTCCGATTTTCAGCCTTTTTTCAATTTTCTAGGATTTTGTTGCCGCAAGGGTATTTTGGTCATTTCACTTTTACGGGTGGGATTTTGGTTGAGTTCAATTGTTTTTGGTGCATTTATTTTCATGTGACTTATGTAGTATTTGCATGGTGGTGCACTATGTATTCATATGTGGAGTAAATTAAATCAAATGGAAAAAGGAAAAGTCAAAGGATAGTGGTGGGACACACCACTACCCAATTTATGGTTTAGAGACCATTTTCCCTTCATTTCTTTCTCTCTCCCCGTCCAATTCTTTTCTCTCTCAGTTTCTCTTCTCTTTTTTCTTCCACTTGACAACCAATCTTTGAAACAAGATTTCTTTCTCATTTCATGCCGGATTAAGGTGCCGTTTGAGGCAAAACGAAGCCCACGACGAACTCTACACATCCATACTAGCAATTGCAGATTTCGTGCGCCCTTTGGAGTTCGAATTTTGAGACCTACTTTGAGGGTTTTGGCATTCTAAGAGGTAGGGGTTCCTAATCCATGTGTTCTTGCTCCCTTGTGAGTTATTCCTTGTTAATTGTGGTTAAATGTGATTAAATTGATGATTAACATGTTTAATTAAGTTGATTGCCTCTAAAATGATGTGATTTTGTATGTGAGATTCATATTTATGTGTATATGTGGATTTATGAAATAAACATGTTTAGATGTTGATTTTACATGCTTGTGTGTTTGTAACTTGGTAGAATTTGTTATGTGGAAAGTATGCCTTATTTAAATTAATTACCTTGAAAGTGATACAATTGTTAAATTAGAAAATTATGCCTATATATGTGTAATTGTTAATTTATGTGGAGAGCATGCTTGATATGTGAATTTTCCATGACTATGATGATTGATAATGTAAAGTTTTTGACTTATCTATATATATATTTAGTATAATGACTTTTCAACTGTGGGGCCCACCTGAGATATAAGGGTCATTACAGACCCATTTAATTCCAATTTGCTTTCTCTCTCGGGCAGCTTATATCTCTCTCTCGCTGTTTCTGTTTTTTTTCTTTTCTTTTTTCTTTTTCAACTTCAATCCTTGATTTCTCTCTCAATTCTTGGCGGATTTAGGTGCCGTTTGAGGCAAAACAACGAGCACGACGAGCTCTACATGCTAGTACCAGAAATTCCATCTTTTGGTCCTCTTTGGGAGCTCGAATTTAAGGACCCATTTTAAGGGTTTTGTGCAATCTTGAGGTAGGGGCCCTTAACTCATGATGTTCTTGCTCTTTTGTGAATTATACCTCCTAAATTGTTGAAAAGCATGCTTATTTTTGAATTAATTGTATTAAAGATGATGTAAGTGTTCTATGTGAGGTTATGATTAAATGTGTTACTTGAGTTGTATGAGAACATGTTTATTTGACTAATTTCCTTGTCTGATAAATTGATTTACCATGCTTATATTGTTGTAAAACTTGCTATAATGATATGGGATGGCATGTGTAATTTTCCTAGAGTACTTGTAATGTATGCACAATTGTATAATGTGAAAGCCTTCACTTCCATGGCATTAAGAACATGATGTACATGCATACCATAAGACATGATTGGGAAGATTGTTTTTGAAATGAAAATAGGGAGTTTTGGGGAAATGTATTTTGATGAAAGTGTTTTTGGAAAACCCGGTCGCCACGGGGGTACCAAAGGGCCGGAGTGTTAATATAGCCTAGAGGGGACTAGGGAGTCGCCTTAGGGTGGTTGAGCTAGCTGGGCCTCATAATGACTCCGCGAGGTTACCAAGGGTCAGGGATACTAGCCAATCCTCCTCTCGTGTCACTGCGGGGTCACCAAAGGGCGGGTTATATTAACAGTTTGAAAGTGATGGATTTTAAATGTGAAAACGGGGAGCGACATCGGCATGCATTCACATTTCATGGCATTGCATTGTTTGTACTTGAGTTTGATTGGAATGTTGTATTATCCCGATATTGTATGATCCCCATTCCCATTGACCTATTCTATGTTTGGATTTACGGGGACACAAGATGCGTGTCTTAAGTGTCACCTACTGAGCATATAGCTCACCCTGCATACTTATTATTTTTTTCAGGTCATGGCAAAGAAACGGCGGATGACAATCCTCCGCAAACTTGAAAGTTGTTAGAAGGTTGTTTGCTATTTTGTATTTTGACCATTCTATGTATATTCATAGTTGTGGAAATGTAACTAAGTTAGTATTCATGGCCTTGTAATTTAAGAACGAACTTATCTTTTGTTTAATGTATATGAAACTAATGGAATCATGGTATATATATTTCCATGTAATTGTATTTTGTAACGTTGTAAGACATGGACTTTAGATCTTAACCATGTATTTTGGGACTGTAATTATGATAATTTGGATTAATTGGTGTGTGCATGTTCTACTATGAGAGGAACTATGTTGAGGTGTGATGAATAGGATGCTGGAGTATATTTTTTTGTTTTGTGTATTGGGGCAGGTTGTTGAAGGCCCATTTTTAGGGGAGGTTATGCCGAATTTTTTTAAAATTTTGGCATCAACTAGGGTCGTTACAAATTTGGTATCAGAGCAATGGTTCGAATACCATTAGGACGACGGGTAGAGGCTTACCTAGGGTTGTCGAGGAAGTCATTTGTATTGTTATTTGCTTGTTTGGAAAAGTGTTTTGCTATGTGAAAAAGCATGCTCAACTACTTACTTGTTTACGTGCTTATATGCCTATATTAATGTGTTCATTGCATAGTATTACATGCTAAATGTT
This sequence comes from Cornus florida, assembly GCF_030987335.1. Taxonomy (NCBI): domain Eukaryota; kingdom Viridiplantae; phylum Streptophyta; class Magnoliopsida; order Cornales; family Cornaceae; genus Cornus; species Cornus florida. The sequence goes on along the minus strand of NW_026775581.1, from coordinate 69,623,714 downwards.
TGTACAGTATGTTTTTGCATTGGGTTGTTCACTGTTGGACCTTAGTGTTATTGTTATTGAATTGTTTCCTTTGTTTTATAGAACGATGTCACGGAGTGAGGAAATCAGGGACGTTGGCCCTAGACCGACTAGGGGTGATGTTGGCGAGAGCTCCAGCTCCAATCCGGAGGAGCTAAATGATGAGGACATACTTCTTAGGGACTTGATTCCCCCGAGAACTGTCCCCACAAGAAGGGATAATGTTGAAGCACCCGTAGAAGTGGGTGAAGGTTCTGTGGCACTGGAGTTTAATCGTTTGTTGCAAAATGTCGTGAGGGCAACAATTGATGCTCAATCGTAGTCGGCACCACAACCTACAGTTCAAGTTGAGGAGACGCCAGCTCAGAAGCGTTTCAAGATTATTAAGGGGTTTTCTCAGCTGATGCCAGTTATGTTTGAGGGCGGTGCGGATCCAATGATAGCAGATGACTACATGGAGCAAGTTGAAACTCAATTGACTTTTATGGATGTGACAGAGGATCATTTGAAGATCATCCTAGCTACTTATAAGTTTGCTAAGGATGCTAAATTATGGTGGAAGTCGGTTACGAGCCGATACAAGGTAAAAGAGATGAGTTGGGACAAGTTCAAGGAATTGTTTTATGAAAAGTACTTTCCGTTTTCCAAAAGATGGGAGTTACAAGACCAGTTTCATAACCTTATCCAAGGGAGCATGTCAGTGGCAGAATATGAAAACAAGTTCACTTCACTTTCTCGCTTTGCTTCAAAAATGGTGAGAGATGAAGTTAACAAGACTCGAAAGTTTGTTTCTGGTCTTAATGATCAGATGAGGGCGTTGATCATAGCACAGTTCATTAAGGTTTACTCTGAAGCAGTGGAAAGGGCTTTGATTCTGGAAGCTGATAATAAAGAGAAGGATGCAAGAAGAGAACAGTTGAAGCAAAAGAGGGGTGCAGGGCCATCTTCAGAAGGATCTTCTTGGAAAAGAAACAGGGGCGGTCCATCTCAGTTTCAGGGACAGCAGTCTGCACGATCTGCTTCTACCACTCCGTTGCCAGCTGGGTCTGATAGGAATGCAGTTGTTTGCTTTTAATGTCAGCAGCCTAGGCATTACAAGTCCAGTTGTCCTATGAGATTGACTTCAGTTTCTTCAGCTCCGAAGGCTTGTTATGGGTGTGGCCAGCAGGGCCATTTGATTCGGGACTGTCCGAGTCAGGGAGCAGGCACCACTAGTGGCAGAGGGTCATGGCAGAGGCCGTTACAGTCGGCTACGGTTCAATCAGGTTTCAGACCACCGCCGCCACCACCACAGCCTGCCTTATCTTCTCAGGGTTCACGACCAGCTAGAAGGGATACTCCTACTGTGTCGGCACAACAGTCTGGTGTTCAGATTAGTAGTTCACAGGTACAGGCACCGCAGGGGCTTGTCTTTGCCCTTGCATCATCGACTGATACATCTCCTGGATCTTCAGTTCTCCGAGGTATATTTCCAGTGTTTGGTTCTTGGGCCCGTGTTTTGTTTGATTCTGGTGCATCTCATTCTTTTATTTCATCATCATTTGCACTTGCATCGGGGTTAGAGGTTAGTTTTATGGATCGGGCGTTATGTGTTGATATGCCAGTTAGAGTTTCAGTGTTTTTGAGCCGAGTCGTGAGGGACTGTTCCATTGTGATAGCCGAGCGGACTTTTGTGTTTGACCTTATCCTCCTGGAGATGACTAGCTTTAATGTCATTCTCGGGATGGATTGGTTAGCTTCTTTTCATGCCACGATCGACTGTTTCAGAGGAAGGGTTATAGTTTGTACTCCCGAGGGAGACTGTTTCTTTTTTGTGGGAGATCGAAGTGATTCCCACATTTCATCATTTTATGGAATTCGTGGACAGAGTCGTGGTGATTACTTTTTGGCTAGCCTTATAGCCGAAGAGGATGATGTTGTGGAAGAATATTATCCTGCAGTTGTTCGTGATTTTCTGGATGTGTTTCCAGAGGATTTGACAGAGTTGCCTCCACACCGAGAAGTGGAGTTCTCTATTGAGTTAATGCCAGGTATCGCGCCAATTTCTATGGCACCGTATCGTATGGCACCAGTTGAATTAGAGGAATTAAAAAGACAGCTTGATGATTTGAGGATGAAAGGTTTCATTTGACCGAGTGTGTCACCATGGGGCGCACCGGTCTTGTTTCCTAAGAAGAAAGATGGTTTTTTGAGGTTGTGCATCGATTATTAGAAGTTGAATCGCGCCACCATCAAGAACAAGTATCCTTTGCCAAGGATAGATGATTTATTTGATCAGTTGAGGGGAGCCAATTGTTTCTCCAAGATTGACTTGAGGTCTAGCTATTACCAGTTACGGGTTAGGGATGAGGATATCCCGAAGACAGCATTCCGTACACGGCATGGACATTATGAGTTCCTTGTTATGCCTTTTGGCTTGACTAATGCTCCAGCGGCATTCATAGACTTAATGAACCGTGTCTTTCACGATTACTTGGACCAGTTTGTGATAGTTTTCGTGGATGACATTCTTGTGTATTCACGATCTCGGGAGGAACACGAGATCCATTTAAGTATTGTTTTACAGATTTTGCGGGAGCACCGGTTGTATGCCAAATATGATAAATGTGAGTTTTGGCTACAAGAGGTGAAGTTTTTGGGACATGTTGTTTCAGAAGGCGGAGTGTCAGTTGATCCATCAAAGATTGAAGCTGTTTTGAATTGGGAGCAACCCAAGAATGTGTTTGAGATCCGTAGTTTTCTTGGTCTAGCGGGTTACTACCGGAGGTTTGTGAAAGATTTCTCCCGTTTGGCAGCGTCTATGACCCGTTTAACCCGGAAAGGGATTAAGTTTACATGGAATGAAGCCTATGAGTCATCTTTCCAGAAATTGAAGATAAGATTGACTACGACTCCAGTGTTGGTGATACCTGAGCGTGGCTTGGGTTATGTGATCTATTGTGATGCTTCACGTGATGGTTTAGGGTGTGTGTTGATGCAGGATGGTAGAGTAGTGGCTTATGGGTCTCGACAGTTGAAGACTCACGAGTACAACTACCCTACTCATGATTTGGAGTTGGCGGCAGTTGTGTTTGCTTTGAAGTGTTGGAGACACTACTTGTATGGTGAGAGATTCGAGGTGTACTCGGATCATAAAAGTCTTAAGTACCTTTTCTCCCAAAAGGACTTGAACAATAGACAGAGAAGATGGGTTGAATTCTTGGAAGATTATAATTTTGATCTACAATATCATCCGGGCAAGGCAAATGTGGTAGCAGATGCCTTAAGCCAAAAATCTCATGGAACTTTGGCCTGTCTGGCTATTCGGAAGTGAAAGATGCTTAAGGATTTGGCAGAGATGGGATTGTATTGTTTTGATGACGATGTTGACAGTGAGCCGGCATTCTTGTTTAGTCTTATGGCTTAGCCTACTCTTATTGTACGAGTGATTGAGTCACAGAGACAGGACCCGGATTTAGATGCCATTCACGCTTTGATCTCCAATGGTGAGACAGTGAAAGATTGGGCTTTGTATACAGATGGGGGTCTACGGTTCAGGGGTTTGTTGGTGGTTCCTACTGTTTGTCGTGAGGATGTCTTACGGGAGTTTCACACTTCCCGCTTTGCAATTCATCCAGGTGGTACCAAGATGTATCACAATTTGAGACGTCAGTATTAGTGGAACGGGATGAAAAAAGATGTTGCACAGTTTGTGGCTAGATGCTTTACCTGTCAGCAGGTGAAGGCTGAGCATCAGAGACCAGCCGGTTTGTGGCAACCATTACCTGTAGTGCAATGGAAATGGGAGCATATTGCTATGGATTTTGTGACAGGTCTTCCAAAGTCACGAAGGGGCAATGAGTCCGTATGGGTCATCATTGACAGATTGACCAAAACGGCTCACTTTTTGCCTATTAAGGCAACAGATGATGCAGAAAAGCTTGGTGTTCTTAATGTGAAGGAGATTGTAAGGTTGCATGGAGTTCCAGTAACCATTGTTTCAGATAGGGATGCTAAGTTCACTTCGAAGTTTTGGGAAGGACTTCAAGCAGCGTTTGGCTCAGCGTTGCACCTGAGTACGGCATTCCATCCACAGACTGATGGTCAGTCGGAGCGTACTATCCAGATTTTGGAGGATATGCTTCGGGCATGTGTGCTTGACTTGGGTGGTAGTTGGGAGGATCACCTTCCACTTATTGAATTTGCCTACAACAACAGTTATCAGGCGAGCATTCAGATGGCTCCATTTGAGGCGTTGTATGGTAGACCTTGTAGGTCTCCTGTTTGTTGGACTGAGGTAGGTGAGACAGCCGCCTTAGGACCTGACATTGTACTCGAGACTGCTGAGAAGATTAAGTTGATAAGACAAAGGTCACTTACAACTCAGAGCCGACAGAAGAGTTATGCGGATAAGCGGAGACGGTCGTTATCCTTTGAGGTGGGAGACCACGTTTTTCTTCGGGTTTTTCCATGGAAGGGATTGATGAGATTCGGGAAAAATGGTAAGTTGTCTCCACGATTCATTGGACCATTTGAGATTTTGGACCGTGTAGGAGAGGTTGCCTACAGACTTGCTTTGCCACCACAGTTGGATAGGGTCCACAATGTTTTCCATGTATCGATGTTACGGAAGTACGAGCCAGATCCATCTCACATTTTGAGTTGGGTTGATGTAGACATTGATGAGGATGTTTCCTACGAGGAAGGACCAGTTTAGATTCTTGACACACAACAAAAGGTGTTGAGGAACAAGACGATATCAATGGTGAAAGTCCTTTGGAGACACCACGGAGTCGAGGAGGCTACTTGGGAGCTCGAACAGGAGGTTCGCTCTAAGTATCCAGAGTTGTTTTCTTCTCCAGGTATGTCTTGATTTCGGGGACGAAATCTTTTAAAGTTGGGGAGAATGTAAAGTTTTTGACTTATCTATATATATATTTAGTATAATGACTTTTCAACTGTGGGGCCCACCTGAGATATAAGGGTCATTACAGACCCATTTAATTCCAATTTGCTTTCTCTCTCGGGCAGCTTATATATCTCTCTCTCGCTGCTTCTGTTTTTTTTCTTTTCTTTTTTCTTTTTCAACTTCAATCCTTGATTTCTCTCTCAATTCTTAGCGGATTTAGGTGCCGTTTGAGGCAAAACGACGAGCACGACGAGCTCTACGTGCTAGTACCAGAAATTCCAGCTTTTGGTCCTCTTTGGGAGCTCGAATTTAAGGACCCATTTTAAGGGTTTTGTGCAATCTTGAGGTAGGGGCCCTTAACTCATGATGTTCTTGCTCTTTTGTGAATTATACCTCCTAAATTGTTGAAAAGCATGCTTATTTTTGAATTAATTGTATTAAAGATGATGTAAGTGTTATATGTGAGGTTATGATTAAATGTGTTACTTGAGTTGTATGAGAACATGTTTATTTGACTAATTTCCTTATCTGATAAATTGATTTACCATGCTTATATTGTTGTAAAACTTGCTAGAATGATATCGGATGGCATGTGTAATTTTCCTAGAGTACTTGTAATGTATGCACAATTGTATAATGTGAAAGCCTTCATTTCCATGGCATTAAGAACATGATGTACATGCATACCATGAGACATGATTGGGAAGATTGTTTTTGAAATGAAAATAGGGAGTTTTGGGGAAAAGTATTTTAATGAAAGTGTTTTTGGAAAACCCGGTCGCCGCGGGGGTACCAAAGGGCCGGAGTGTTAATATAGCCTAGAGGGGACTAGGGAGTCGCCCTAGCGTGGTTGAGCTAGCTGGGCCCCATAATGACGCCGCGGGGTTACCAAGGGTCAGGACACTAGCCAATCCTCCTCTCGTGTCGCTGCGGGGTCACCAAAGGGCGGGTTATATTAACAGTTTGAAAGTGATGGATTTTAAATGTGAAAACGGGGAGCGACATCGGCATGCATTCGCATTTCATGGCATTGCATTGTTTGTACTTGAGTTTGATTGGAATGTTGTATTATCCCGATATTGTATGATCCCCATTCTCATTGACCTATTCTATGTTTGGATTCACGGGGACACAAGATGCGTGTCTTAAGTGTCACCTACTGAGCATATAGCTCACCCTGCATACTTATTATTTTTTTCAGGTCATGGCAAAGAAACGGCGGATGACAATCCTCCGCAAACTTGAAAGTTGTTAGAAGGTTGTTTGCTATCTTGTATTTTGACCATTCTATGTATATTCATAGTTGTGGAAATGTAACTAAGTTAGTATTCATGGCCTTGTAATTTAAGAACAAACTTATCTTTTGTTTAATGTAAATGAAACTAATGGAATCATGGTATATATATTTCCATGTAATTGTATCATGTAATGTTGTAAGACATAGACTTTAGATCTTAACCGTGTATTTTGGGACTGTAATTATGATAATTTGGATTAATTGGTGTGTCCATGTTCTACCATAAGAGGAACTATGTTGAGGTGTGATGAATGGGATGCTGGAGTATATTTTTTTGTTTTGTGTAATGGGGCAGGTTGTTGAAGGCCCATTTTTAGGGGAGGTTATGCCGAATTTTTTTTAAAATTTTGGCATCAGCTAGGGTCGTTACAGATAAATTGTCAGGAAATTTGTGTGGATCTATGTTAATTGTGTAATAATAGTTCCCTCCATTTCCATAGTATAAAATGGGTGTGCATTATGCATCCATGGCATTGCGCATGAAGGAAAAAGGGAAAATGTTTTGAAAACAAAAAAAGAGAATTTTGGGAAATAAGTTTTTGATAAAAAGAATTTTGAGAAAACCCGGTCGCTGCGGAGTCACCAACGGGCCGGTAGGTAATGTAGCCTAGAGGGAACTAGGGAGATTGCCCTAGCGTGGTTGAGCTACTTGGGCCCCTCGATAACGCTGCGGAGTCACCAAAGGTTTAGGGACAGTAGCCAATCCTTCTCTCGTTGCTGCGGGGGTACCAAAGGGGGTTACATTAACAGTTTGGAAAGTGACAGATGAATGATTTTGAAAATGGGGAGCGACATGTGTCACGCATTGCATTCCATTGTATTGTATTGTTGATGTTGAGTTTGGATGTGATGTTGTACTTTCCCGACATAGTATGACCCCGATTCCTATTGCTCTATTCTTTGTATGAATTCATGGGGACACAAGAGGTATGTCTTAGGTGCCACCTACTGAGCAATATGCTCACCTCATTTATTTAACTTTTTTTTTTTTTTCAGGAAATGGGAAAGAAGTGGCGGATGAAAATCCTCCACAAGCTTGAAGAAGATTAGGAGTTGTATTTTGTTATCTTTTGTATCTTAGCCCATTTTTTTTGTATAGTCTCAAAACTAAAATGTCGTGTATTCATTTTTGCAAGACAAGGTCATGTATTATAAATCATAACTCTTGTTGATATTTTGAAGGGAAGCAAGACTATGTAAATGCTTAAGTTGAATGGGATGACGATGATGGGCTAACTTGGGGAGATTGTTGATGTTGTGGTATTGGGGAATGTATTATATTTCTTTTGTATTGTGTGTTGGGACAGGTTGGATAAGTCTTGAAAGGCCATCGCATTTTTTTTCATTTGAACAAGTTGTGGTAGGACCCTTTTTAGGGGAGGTCATGTCGAATTTTTTTTTTTTTTTGAATTTGGTATCAGTTTAGGGGCGTTACACCACCTCTGAAATGTCTAAATTACCTGTACACTCTCTTGTTGTCTAACTCTTCTCTCTTTCTTTGTCTGCTTAGTTATATTTCTCCATATACATATATATCTATATGTATGTATATACAGTTTTCGTATTTGATGTGTTTATGGGCAACGAGAATATGGTTACATCGTCTTCCTTCGGATGTGTCTTTATCATTTTAGCTCACTGTACTTCCCTCCAGTAATCCAAATTTATTATACAATGTATTAATGGAATATATTTTCCAATCATTCTCCATCTCAACATGGATTTTCATCCCCATTTTCTTTTTCACAATGTATTCCATACCATGCTCCATCTCCATTTACCTTATTCACCTGGCAACACTAATCCCATAGGAAGATCCTCCCTTGCCTCCTTAGAGTCGCCTAGTCACTATCACCGCCATTTCTACATAGCATTGTATGTCACAGTCGATAGAGGGCAATACCATTCAGCTCACACCCTTGAGTTAAGGACTCTGGCACCACCGCACACACAAAGTGATGAAAAACGTGTAAATACAAGTGAAACTACAAGCACACAACCAGTAGATTGCCTGTCACTACCATCGAAATAAAAAAATGCTCCCCTGTTTTTTCATTTGAGCTTGCCTCCAATGCATTTGATCGCCATTTTAGCTTCTTTTTTTTTATAGGCCTTCCTTTTTCATTTTCACCAGCACTATTTTAAGAATTAGTTACATCTGTGTAAGCGATAAATTTATACAATTGATGCTTTAGAGGTTGGCTGAAATTTTTAAAAAATAAATATATATCAAATATCAATAGTCGGCTTTTGCGTACAAAAACTACATAGAATTTGTTCATACCATCGTGTAACTCACAATTTGCACCCAATAATACACAAACATGCACAAACACACACCCCTCCACTGGGACAAAGACTTCAGGGTCATGATAGACTCCAAGTTTTCTACAGACTCTTAACATGGTGAAATACAAATACAGAAACACCGACGCAGTACCATCAGCATCCAACAGAAATAACTTTTAGCAGAGATCTCACCTTGCCACGGGACTCACTCCAGTCTCCAAATTCATTGGTATCATTGCAATTGAATCATTTGATTGATCTGACTCATGTGGCGCTACCACCATTGCCGCACACTCCTTCAATTCCGTAACAACATAATTCATGGTTGGCCTTCTGGTGGAAATGCGAGATACACAAGCCATTGCTAGTTCTACAGCTTTCCAAACAGAATTAACATCGTAGTCTTCCTGTAAGTTGGGATCAACAATACTTCTAACATCCCCATTTTCAAGCATGGAACTAACCCATTGAATTGTGTGAGTGTTGTCAGGACTTTTGGGTATTGGTGGCTGGCCAGTGATTATCTCCAATATAACAATTCCAAAGCTATAGATATCACTTTTCTCAGTCAACCTATGTGATGTGAAATACCTGTAAAACAAACCTAGTAATCAATTTCATGTAATTAACAATATAATTTACTTCTTCAAACAAATGAATTCAAATTTTTTTTTTTTTTTGTGGGAGGGGGAGGGGAAAATGGAATAATAATACTCACTCCTGGTCAAGGTACCCAGGAGTGCCAGCAACAACTGTTGATACATGTGTGCCAATTTCTGTTGGAAAAACTCTGGACAGTCCAAAATCAGCAAGTTTGGCTTGGAATTTTTCATTTAATAAGATATTGGTAGACTTGATATCTCGGTGGATTATTGGTGGCTTACAACCATGGTGTAGATACTCCAATCCTTCAATTCCAATCAACATTTTTGGGGTAGTTAAATTTATAAGGAAAATAATAAGTAAAAGGGAAAATAAATGGCATTCATCAACTTACTAACCTTGTGCAGCATCTACTGCTATCCGAATCCTCTCTTCCCAACTTAAAACATTTGGATTTCTTTCTGTGTGCACAAATTAGCAATTCAAGCCTTTTTGTTAATGGTATTAGAATAACGTATACTTTTCTTGTCAGAAACTTTTAAGTGTAAATTGTATACCTGATAGGTGACTTTCCAAGTCTCCATTAACCATGTACTCATAGATGATTCCCAAGTTGGTGCCTTCATTGCAGTACCCAACAAGAGAAGTTAAGTTTCTATGATGAACACTCATAAGAAGTTTTGCCTGCAGCATAAAACCACATTTAGTTTAATGCATACATTGATGAACGCAAAATTTCTACTGGAAATGCGACATCTCATTGGATTGCATCCAATAATAGCAATGGTTTGGAAAGCTGTTACTAGAGTTATGCAGTCTACCTCGGTCTGGAATTCCTTATACCCTTGAACTGATGATGAAGAGAGCATCTTTACAGCAACTTGAGTGTCCCCTACATTGCCATGGTAAACTGTTCCAAATCCTCCTTTCCCAATAACCCTTTGGAACTTGTTGGTAATACTCAGGACCTCAGAGTATGTAAACCCTCAATTCTTTACATCAAAGGCCCCATCTTTCTGTTTCCTGACTACTAAGATCATATTGAATTGAAATAGATATAGTTTAATCATTGAAAGTCGGATATTAAGATTCGAAACTCTTGATGTTTAAACTTTGAGAATAATCCCATACCTTGTTTTCTCTTTTCAATGATCCATAAGGCAGACCCTATTGCAATTAAGAGCACAGACAATGCAGTAACAGATGCTACTACCGGAACAACAACCTTGTTCCTTTTCTTTTTGCATGGAATAGACTGACAGGAATTTGTGTTTTCAGTCACTTGATCAGTTGCATCGATACTGTTTTTGATGACAAATGTTAAACTAAGAATCATTGGTAGCTATTAAGGAGTCCTAATGATTGGCAACTTTTAAGCATGGAAATGTTTAATGATTTACCATTTCAAAGAAAAATAAATATGACAGTCAGCTGTGTATTACTTTTAAAAACTTTTGGAGATATATTGGGGGAAAAGTGCAATATTAAATCAAGAATCATCATGTAAAAAGAGCTAACCTCAATAATAGTGATCCATTTTTTGATTTTTCAAGGAGTTCTTCTGGAACTGGACCAGTGAAATTGTTTCCTCTCAAGTTTCTGCCAACGTAGAGCAAACGTGATGGCCTGTTCTGTGCTGTTAAGCTTACAAGTCAAATCACAGAGAAAAGTAACTTACAGGACTGTCAAAGAATCAAGTTGGGATAGAAAACTAGGCACCGGTCCAGTTAGTTTATTGTTCGACAAATCCCTGAATTGAGCAGAAGTATAAGTTTGTCTATAATTTGTTATCTAGAAGAATAAGTTGACATCTTAGTGGCTTTTGTGAGATCATTGTACTTACAAAGATTGTATCACCGTGAGATTGAAAATTTGAGGAGCAATCTCCCCTGTCAGTCCACTTGAGGATAAATTCCTGATTGCAAGTTGAATAATGCTGTGAATATATGGATTTGGATGAAAAAATTAGTATAATTATTTAAAGGCATAAACATACATTGATGTGATCCTAGCGGGATTGAAAACATCATAGCTGCAATTGAGGCCAGCCCACACAAAACCTTCAGGAACACATGGATCCCCCTGCCAGTTCCTTTTCATTCCATATGTTGATTTGATGCCTAGGATAGCAGAAACTAATATTCCAAAAATATGAGAGTTAAAACATGAAGAAGAAAAAAGGAATGCACTATATGAAATGAGATTGAAAATAAAATAAATGTTGGTAATCACTTGCCATCTTCATCATCTGTTTGTGAATGTATAATCTGTTTCAGAGTATAAACCTCCATTGCATTTATGATGGGTAGAAGGGTTGAATTTTTTGTTTTGGTGATTGAAATATTAAACACTTCTAAAGACAGAGGCGCTGTGCTATATACTGTATCTGCTGAAAAATAATCAGGAACTTCTGGATATTTCAACCATCGTGTCCCATTTATATTGATGTAGAATTCTCTGGATTGATTATGTTGCAATACTTCAACTTCAGCAAAGTGCATGTAGATATAAAATTGGTCAGAAGAATTGTTAGGATACCACCAAAAATTCAATGAGTCACTAGCATTTTGTGACGTGATAGCTGTGCTCATGACAGCAGGTGGTACTTGGTAGAAATCGGGAGCTAGAGAGTTCATGGTAGACAAATTTCTTATCATTTTGGGGTTACTGACCAAGGGATAAAACATCAATGGAAAAGGGTTCCATACACGATCATAAGGATCATCTTTGTACCTAAATGAGATATTAGTACCATAGTGAGATTTTTATTCAGTATTTGGAAAAAAAAAAAAAAAAAAAAGGGGGAAAAAGAAAAAAAAATACTTTGTTATGAAAGATGGCGTATACCTGACTAAGTCTTTTGCTGTTGAACCCAAATCCAAACGATCAAAGAGGGACAGTGATCCAGATACAGTTGTATAAATAGAGTTATTCAAAGGCCTTAGCTCTAATGCTGATATGAAAGGTGTTCCGAGACCTTTGTCTTGGAGACAAACATATAAATACTCATCGGTGAGGACATGTATAATCTCACTCCACCAAATATAAGATGAAACAAACAATGACACGCTATCCCATAAATCAGCTCCAAGGTACAAATCGAATGACGGTGGTTTACCTTGGGCATCATAGTTTCCATACATGAACCAGGCCCTTATCAAAAATTTGTTACCTTTCCCTGTTGCAGGTCTTATGGTGTAGCAATTTCTGGTTCCTTCAGGAAAGCCCCTAACAGTCAACAACTGTTGTTGGAGTGAGTTAGTCTTAAATTCGGGAGATATAGACATGCTTACACCAGTGTCTATAAAAGCTGCATCTGAACTATAATGTATTCCGGTTGTCTCATCCGTGTAGCTGGAATCATCGGATATCCCACAATCTAAGCTTATGAAACCTTTGAAAATGAAAGAAAGTCATATGTTTAGTGTAACAAAAATAAATATATCGTATACATATCTCAAGAAAGTGTTTAAAAACCTGAATTATTAGGGACCTGGGCATGAACTGCAAGGACAAAAGTACCAAGGATTAATGCAAAGAAGAAGCATTTTGGCATTTCCATCTTTCTATTCCGAGTCTTCATGCAGAAGAGGCAAGGCTTATAGGAGGTTTGATCTTATATTTATATTCCTACATCCTATGTATATGCTGCTCACGTTGTAATATAATATGATAAGTTAAAGTATGTGAGCTACTCTGTCAACCCTCTTGAACCTATGTAGGATGTTGACATAGGTAACCTTTTATTAATGTGTATACAAGTCAAATGACAAATCATAATGTTTATTTTAAATGTTCAAACCTTATGTAGTCTTGTTCATCATGTTACTTGTAGTTAATATAAGAAAGTACATATGAAAATATTTTTTTCGGAAATGCATATGAAGATCTTACTAATGGCAGAGGAAATTAATGTCTAAACAAATATGATGTGATACACACACATGTACAAGAATGTAAGTGACTATCATGGTGTTGAATCACTCAAATGCAACATTCAAAACAAATAAACTACTCTTTGCCTATGAACCCTGCATGTGGAGAGAGCAGGATTCCAGGAATACTAAAAATTATTTTAAGAATGTTTCTTGGCTATCATCTATTATTTTTAGATGAACATAACATGTATATTTATTAGGGCAATTGCTATAAACCCCCTCAAACTATCAGTAAGCCAGCATATAAACTAAAATTTTCACACAAAAACCCTAAAACTATCACGTTTTGTAGCAAAAAACAATCACATTTTTGAGAAGTTAACGGCTAAGTGGGGCAAGCCAGTCACGTTAGAAGGTAATTTTTATTAAATGAAAAAAATGCCCTTCTAAAGCTCAAAAGACAATGACGCCCTTTTTTTTTTTTTTGTTCCTAGTTGGTACTCACACACATCCAAGAAATTATTTGCACCGGGAATTAATCCTAAGACCTGATGCCAAAGATGGCCTTTTGACCGTTATAAATCCCTAACTCCGAACCTCTCCCTCTCTCAATCTATCTATCTATCTATATATATATGTCCAATACGTATCCAAGCTTCACGGTTTTAGCATGGAAATATCTATCAGTTGCACTGTCTGACAACACAGTGGACGCTTTTGAAACACGTACTAGCACATGTGGTCTCATTAGGCCAAAAAAACCTTCATGCTGTATTCTATGAAACAACTCATTAGCTTCTTCTCCATCATCATTTTGAGCATACCCAGTAATCATAGTGTTCCAAGTCACAAGATTATGAGTTTCCATCCGATCAAAAACACAAGTACCACATATTTAAACAATCACCCTTTTTAGGGTATAGGCTCACCTCCCCTTTGAAGGAGGTGAGGTTATACCATTAGGTTAATGGCGCATTGGTTAAATGATCACATTATAAATGCATATCAATTACAAACCCGACAACAAATATATCCATATCAAAAGCAAATTTTATTGCACCACAGTGCACTTACTGATCTAGCAATGAGTAAAATTGTTTGCAAACAATTTCCAATCAGAACAATTATTTATCAAATAATAAAACAAACCACAAGCTTCTCAATGCAAACCCATTTGCTAGTACCTTGCAATCATCGAATTTCATGAGTCAGCATCTCGTTTAAGCATTTCATCAAACACCTGACGAGCTTCAATTATGCAGTCACGCACCCAGTACATTATTATCGACCCACTTGCAACAAAGAACTGTTGCATTAACCAATTCTTGACAACCATGCAATGCAAGCTTGTTCCAAAACTAGAACAAGAAGTTAAACACTGTCCCGAAACTTGTTCCACCTGCATCAAACAACTGTTGCATGAACCCATTCCTGACAATCAGAACTTGGATAATAAATGAAATGAGGTTGTTTTAATTATGGAATTTATTTATTTTTTTCATGGCAAAAAAATCACACACCAATTTGTTTTTATGGAAACTCAACCCTGGCCTTAAAAGTAGGAGAGATACCACGTAGACTACATTGCCTTTAAAATAGTATTCTATCAAGAATATTTTGCCTAGTTTTTAGGAGGTAAAGTGTAATTAGGGGATTATTTGTTAATCATTGATAATTCGAGGGCTTTATTGCAGTTAATCCTATTTATTATATGTATATTTGTAAACTATTGTACTAAGAATTTGACTCTCCTCTGAGGTTGACACCTTGGCACGGATTTGGTTGCAGAAGTATTAAAGAAATCAAAGGAATGTCAAATTAATCCTTAATTTGTTTGGTGATAGCAAGATTAATGGGTCAAACTCTGAGAATTTGGTTCCTTTTGTAAAATATAGTACCCTAATAAGTTTTTTTCGTCATTCAAGATTATAATTAAAGAATCACAATGATTATAACAACCCCTTTTTTTTTTTTTTTTTTTTTTTTTTTTTTTTTTTTGGGTATAGACAGCTAGGATTTTTGACTTTTAAGAATCTTTGTTATTTTACAAATAATAATTCCAAAATACTTGCAAACAATGAATTGATTATTGTCCGATTGTAGTGAAAATATTAGCAAATTCTATTGGTTGTATTGTTGAAACATTAAAGACAATTGCACATTTTCATTTTGTATTTGGCAAGGCACTTTATATATATATATATATATATTTGAGCATTTAAAAATGAGTTGTGACATAGTCGAAAAATTCGCCTCAGCTACATTTATGAAAAAAGAAAATTACAAATAAGTAAAAAAATAAAATAGTGAATATGTCCGATTGTCAGACCAATTATCATTTTCTATTGTGGATTGAATTTGGTGACCTCCTTAGCTTTCTTTTTAAAGTTGGGACTGCAAACAGATCATCCGTGGCCTTTCCTGCTGAAGAGAAATGCACATTAGTTTTTCAGAATTATAAAGAATACATATCAATCTGCCTAGCTTGTTCATTGATCACATATGCTTAATGCTTTGTCTGCAAACTTTTGATTTTAGTCTGTAATTAAAATATATTACTTGATATTAGTTTGTATCAGTTCTATCAGTTCTTGTTCCTCATAAGATTGGTGTAGATTTCTTAAGAATTTTAGTTTAGTTGTATCTGTTCAGTTGAGATATGCCTTTGTTTAAATTACTTGTGACTTCCATTTGAATTTGCATTGACATTAACATCAGAATAATTTCATGTTGTGACATTCATGTGAATTGCATTGATGTAAAAGTAGAACATTAGTGGTAAATAAAGTCAAAAAAGAAAAGAAAAAGGGAGTAAGCAAGGAGTGGAATTTGCATTGGCATCAAGTAGAACATTAGGGGGAAGAAAGTAAAAAAAATAAAAATAAAATAAAAAAATCAAGAAGTGGGTATGTAGGGTTGTGTTAATAAATAAGTGTAGTGATGTTGTTCGAGTGTTAAAGGGTTAGGTTTTAAGTGCCCCCATCCTATGATTTTAGGTTTGAATTCACTTCCCATTTATTTTCACCAATTACTAACTCTCCTTGTCAGATAATAAATAAATAAAACTAATTGGGAGAAATATTATATTTAATTAATTTTTTTTTTTTTTTTGGTTTTTTTTAAATGTTAAGAAATTTCAATCCACTTTCCCATCTTAATTTGAAATTTTCACTTTCTTAGGTCTCTATCATCCTAAACTTCAATATTTTCAGAGTTTTCAAATCAACCATTTTCCATTTCCTCTTTTGGTTGGGACTCGAAAAAAAAAAAAAAAAAAAAGAGTTAGAAAGTGAAGTGAATGCCTGTAAACTATTAGGGTCCGTTTGGCATGTGCTTTGTTTTTGGCGTTTTGTTTTTAGTTAAAACGGAAACAGTGTTTTTGCTGTAGGAGTGTTTTGGAAAAAATTTGGAAGCTCGTTTGGAAACGATGTTTTGCTGTGGAAATGTCGAAAGCAAAAACATGCAAAACATGTTTGGTAAGTCATGCGTTTCAAAATTTTTGAAAACAAAATATGTTTGGTCAGTCCAACTGTTGTAAAAAAAAAAAAAAACAGAAATAAAAAAACATGTTTGGTTATCCTTGTTTTTTATTTGTTTTTATAAATTTTATGTATATTTATAAATAGTTATCATATTTTTAATAAATATGGAGAAATTTGAACCCACAAACATATATATATATATATAAATTTTTTCAATAACCTATTTACAAGTTGTTTGCAATAACTCACCTCAATTTTATTATCATTATACATGTATAGTCCAACACAACATTAAAAATAAAAATATTTCTAGTCACATTTTACTATACTACATGAGAATCAACATTTGTAAAAAAAATTAGCAATAACCTATTTACAAGTTCTTTGCAATAACCTGCTTCAATTTTATTATCCTGTTACCTGTATAGTCCAACACAACATTAAAATAAAAACAAACCCAACTGAAAGCATAATTGAAATAGAGTGTATACCATTTACAAGTCTTTAAATATTCAACCAACAAATTAAACAAGTTTAAGTTGTACATAAAATGTTTGGAACAAAGCATTAACAATACATAGTTGTCAGTAAAAATTGATAAGAAGTTCATAAAGTGGATGACAATGGCAACGACACATCATCTTCATAACAGCACATGTGGCCTTTAAGAGAACATCAACACACTTCATATCTGCAATAATAGCATTTAAGTTGAATTATATATCTGCAAAAATGATTTATATTACATATATATATTATAAGCTTACAATAGCAACAAATATATGACATATAAAAGAAAAAATATACCATCACTTTCAGAAGGATCAAAAGTGCTAAAGAGAATTCCAAATTCGATCAGCAATAGTATTACGCAACTGATCCATTTCTCGAAGCTGAGCCGAAGGCACATGCTCAACAATCTCATCATCTTCACCATCACTTTGAGGAGGATCGTTACTATCAAATAAATTATCAGGCTGATGCTGATTTCTGATGAAATTGTGTAATGTGCAACAAGCCATTACAATCAATACTTGTGTTGAAAACTTATAAGGAGGCATTGCCCTCAAAATAGCGAATTTCATCTTCAACAACCCAAAGCATCGCTCAATTATATTTCTCAAAGATGAATGCCTATGATTGAACACTTCCTCCCGACCACGAGGTTGTCTAGTCCTACGATATTCCTGAAAGTGGTAAGTATGACCTCGAAATGGGGCCAAATAACCAGGCTTGTTGGCATATCCTGAGTCCACCAAATAATACTTACCTGCCATGTTTAAAATACATAAAGATATATACAGTAAGATAAACTAACCATATATTAAGTGAATTTGTAAGATAATATTACCTGCTGGTGGAGCTGGAAAGTTCATTGCCTCATTCTCAATACACTCCTTTAGGATTCTCGAATCATTAGCGGAGCCTTCCCACCCAGCTAGCACATATGTGAACCTCATGTCAAAGTCACATACAGCCATTACATTTTATATGGTATAACCCTTTCTACCACGAAATGGAAGTTGTGTACTTGTTGGCAGAGTTGCAGGAATGTGGGTTCCATCTATAGCTCCCACGCAATTCTTAAAGTAAGGGAAAAACCTAGAAGACTCTCTAATCTTATTCGGAATCACAGAAAAATCAGGAGGGGCAATGATATGGGTGCCCAACTGACATACTACATGTAACACAGCATGGAAGTGTCTGGAAATGGTTTCAGTGGAGTGCTGAAATCTCTCAGCTACAACACGATTCCTTTGATTATGAGATAAAGTGAGCAAAAAGATTGCCACTTGTTCATAAACAGTTAAAAATTTAGAATCTTTCAGCCCTATACCTTTCAGGGAACTACACAATATTCTAAAAACTTCAGGATACATCCTAAAATTTTCATAACATCTTTCTCTGTGGCCGTTTAAAATCTCCATAACATACGTTTCCCCTTGTAAAATGGAATCCCTACAACTCCTCTTTTGATAGAAGTTTTACTCTTCTAAAAGAGTAGCAAATATTAAGACACTCTCATTGTCCTCCTCATCGTCATAAAATTGAATTATTCTTCTTATATGGTTCCACATATCCATTGCCCTATTTAAAGATTTAATAGAAGCAAAGCATTTAAGTTAATAAGCAAAACAATTAAATAATAAACAAAATATTTAAATAATAAACAAAGCATTTGAGTTAATAAGCTTAACATTTAAGTAATAAATAAAATATTTAAGTTAATAAGCAAAACATTTAACTTAATAAGAAAAACATTTAAATAATAGCAGTACAGTCATCCAAGAAATAAAAGTATTTAGTTATTACAGTCATCCAAATGTGAGATAGTAATAAGTTAAACAAACAACAAAACACAATCATCCATAAAGAAAGACTCAAACATTTAGTGCCCAACCAATTCTTATCTCCTCAGGAGAACTGAGAAAAAATTTCTGCCACTTCTCAGAATCATGTAACAACTTCGATACCTTAGCAAATTGGGCCATCTCAATTCCAGGTATTTTTTGTAAAAGGAGCATGCAGGCTTCAAACATTTCATCATCTTTATCCTTTTTAGAGGGAGAGAGAAATTCATCATCTCCTTTCTCACATGAAGATACACGAGTAGAAGTAGAAGATGCTTTAATTGCTTTCTCTATTGCAGCTTCCATTCTCTTAGTTCTCCTCGCAGAATTCTCATCCATGCCTGACAAGAGTGCAGCCATACTGGGAGATAAACTATCTCTTTTGGCTTTCTTACTTTTACGTAAAGGTGGGGGACTGACATGACAACCCTCTTCCTCATCATCGTCATCATTGGGAGTGGGCAAAATGATTGTGGGGGGTGCTGTAGTGGAGGGGTGGGCATGCATTCCTGTTGCATATGTGTCCCCAAATATAGTCGACATCTTGTCAAAATGCTTATATCCATGTCTACGAAACTTATTTGTACCCTTAATAACCTACAAAATTTTGTTACAATATTAACCTCATAACAAATAATATACGATATTTTATTATTTATTTAGGACTAATAATTAAATTACTAACCTTGCTCAACCTGCCCCATCTCTCTTCCTCAACTATAACCATACCCGTCTCATGGTTATATCCCACGCCAGTCTCCGATAACAATTTCTTAAACTCGATATAAATTGTCCTCAATTGGTTAAACTTATTCCGAAGTTGGGTTTTGTCAAATATTATCCCTGTTTGAACCTTCATTTCTTTTACCATAGTAGTCCAACCTTTTGGATTAAATGTTGTGTCAGTACGATTGCCAGCCCTAACTTGTTCCTCCATAATATTACAGAATTTTTCAGTAAGTGAGTCATCCCATAACACTTTTCCATCTTTCGTAACTTCAGCCACCCCTTCTTCTTCAATTGTCAGATATTTACCACATTGTTCCACATTCTCAACATTGATATCCATCTAACAGATTAATAACAACACTATAATTAATAACAACAAAAATAATATATATTACTTCAATAACTCATACTATTACTTCAATAACTCAAAGCCATATAAGTTCAAGCATCTCATGAGTTAAAAGTAATTCAATTGGGGATGGAACTTGAGAAAAATAGAAGAGAAAAATAGATCTCTAGCAGCAATTCAAGCATCTAATGAGTTAAAAGTAAAACAATTGGGGATGGAAATGTGAATTAGGGCACGAACCCTTGAATTGGACCAATTATATATATATATATATATATATATATATATATATATATATATATATATATATTCCCTTTCGTTTACTTCAACATTTTATTACTCAGTTTTCAACATTATTTTCTTCACAGCCAAATGGTAAAGAATTACTGTGAACAAATGGTGGTTCAAAAAGATGTTGACAGATGCAGCTCCACAAGTTGCGGCGAGAAAAGGGAATAGAATTGATACAGTGTACAATCAGTTCTAAGTTTGTAACTTAGAAGTTATAACGACCATTATATTCACTAGGCCATTTTTTGGGCTCTCTGGTCCTCTAGAGTGATGCAACATATAGGACCCACCTTTCCACTATCTCACCCATTAATCACTCAGTTAATTTTTATTTATTTATTTATTTATTATTATTATTATATATGTTAAAAAAAAAAAACCCCACATGCACACTCACTTTCTTCCTATTTAAACTTCAATCCTCACTCCTTCTATTTTAAAAATCGAGAAAGTATTACTAAATTACGGTACTGCCTCTCCTCTCTACCACCACTACATTTGTTAATTTTTCGTAATTCATACCACATTCAAGAAATTTGAACCAAGCTCAAACCAACCCGTGTGTCTATATATATATATATTTCCCCCTCTTTCTAAGACAATTTTTTAATGCATAAGCAGTAAGATATATAATGAATGAAGATATGCAATAAAATAGGGTGAATATTGGGACATGATTTTAACCATCCAATAAGCCAAACAAGTGCACAACTACCACATTACCGATCATCCATTGACCCAAATGGCCCAGCATTATCACTCATTCTTTTCCAAATGGGAGGTTGGGAGTTTGAACCTCGGTGGAGGTAGTAGGATGTGTACATATTTGCTTAAAAAAAAAAAAGTCATTCATTGACCCAAGTCACAACGCTCCAGTAACATCAACCTGCATCACCACTATCTACCCAAAATCCAACACCACTCTTGTGCCACATCCAATTCAACTTAAAATCAACATATCTACCAAAATAAACACCATTAAAAACCTCCTCTTTTTTTTCTTTTTCCTTTTTGTTCCTTTTTCTTTTCTATTGCACTTTCTGGACTACTTATTATAGGATGATTTTTTAACTTTACAGAAAGGGAAACACTACAAACGTCAATGACACAATGTTGTTGTTGTTGTTTTTTATTTATACAAGTCTGTGTTGTTGTTACAAGAGATTACAGCTAAATTGCAGAATAAAACCTTCCACTCAAGTTGTGCAATGTACTAGACTTATGACTCTAAATTTTACCATTGTCCTGTCAAAATTATGCAAATTTATAAAAAGTTGTAAATGAACACAGAAGATGTGACCAGTATAATGAGAAAGATAAATTAATTAACATAAAATTACAGACACTGTGTTGTTTCTATCACTGTTAACAAGAGAACCTTCACAAAAATAGACTGGACGCAATACAAGTAGGCAAATTAGCCTTAGAAATTGAGAATCAACCATGTGGGTTGAATGAGGGCCTGTTTGGGAGATGTTTTGACGAAGTAAGAATACAGTAGTTTACTTTTCCTTACAGGGTCTAATTTAGTAGCCAGTTGTTGCAATTCAAGAATGTTTTATTTTTTAAGCATGTAGTTTCACCACAAACATATATAAGCAAGAAGGCACATTCCTTATAGCACAACTTCAATGTAATAGAAATTCATAAATTGCACTGCAATGATTCAGTAGGCCCAAGTTACCAATAATCTAGATGATGTCGACAATGTTCTAATGCGCACTGCACAAATACTGCAATTTGCAGAGATTGGATGAAGTCAAACATATATTTCAATTCAATTAATTTTAACAACAAAGCTTATCTGCCCAATACATACCTTCAGTCAACTTCTAATCCCTTGTGTTAACACAAACACATGTACAAACACATACAAATACAAACATACACACGCATTAGCATTATAAAAGTTGCTTTTGTAATAATAAAAAAATGGCCGACTCCCAGAAACTAAATTGAAGAACAAATCATGAAGCATATCTAATATAACAAGTCTAATAATTAGGAAATTCATCAATCATCATGCCAATGCTATTTCAGTGAAGTATTCAAGGAGTGAAACTAGGATTCTGAGAACTCGAAGGTACAATTTGTACCTAAGAAAAACAACAATCCACAACAAGTAACTACGAGTTTCAATTTTTTTTTTTATTTCTCTTCTTTTTCCAGCGTTTTCTTACCAAACAAACGGAGATTAGGGTTTTAAAAAAAGAGATGGGGAAAATGAAATTACCAACGGCGCCACCAGGAGCACCACCGATTGCAACGCCTGCTGCAATTCGAGTTAGACAACTATCCTTCGCCATACCTATTTTCTCTCACTAGACTCTCCTTCCCTCCCTCTTTCTCTCTCTACAGATTGGTGACTGAGGGTTTACTTGGGTTTTATTTGAGGTTTTAATGAAAAGGATCAATTGGTGGAAGCCGAAATAACACAAGAGGGGCAAAAACTGTTTCACAGAGGAAAATAAAATGGAGGAAAAGATAAAAACAAGAGAGAGAGGCATGCACCTGGTTAGAGATCGTCGAAGAGATCGGCCGAAAACAACAGTGGAATCGTCCTTCTCAGTTGTTGCCCAGCCGTCGCCAAGAATCGCCTACAATCGCCAGACCAAACGAGCAAAGCAAACCCTAGATTGTTGCAACTTTTTGGTTTTATACGTGAAACAAGTGTTGCATCCGCTATAGTTAAATGCCCGTTTTTGCTTCTTCCGCTACAGTAATTCTTACCCCAAATAAAACCAAAACAACAAAAAACACCAATTTGGTGTTTCATATTTTGGGCCCAATTTTGAAAATGTTTTACAACTGTTTGAAACACAACAAGCCCAACCAAACATGTTTTGGGCTTAAAAGAGGTTACTGTAGCAAGTCTAAAACAAAACAAAACATCTCCCAAACAGGCCCTTATTACCTACATGTTTTTGTAATGATGAAAACATTTCTATGAAAAACTGCATTAAATGTTTTGAAGAGCGTGGAAGTTGAAAATTCTCTTTTACTTATCAACGTGAAACTAAAGTAAGAATATAAAATTTGTACAATTTGGTTAAATCAATCTTCCTCTAGACACAAAGGGCTGTAGTCGAATGGCATTTTCAAGTTTTTGCAAGAATAGAAGGTGGAGAATTTATGTCTTAGGGTGAAAGTTTACAATACTTCGGATACCGTATCGTGGTGTTCTCGACTGTTGAATGTGGTAGTGAGACCTATCTGGTGAATGATCAAACAATTGAAAACCTAAGGATACGGTACTCTTGGGGTATTGTAGACTTTCTTGTCCCTAGGAGCATGCGAATGTAGAGAATGTATAAGATACTTGAGATATGATACTCCTTTTTTAAAAAAAAAATAACAAAAAAAAAACTCTTTATTTTTCTTGATAAAAGAGAAGTGGAGAGTTTCCCAATCAGTTCTACATGTATACAAAATTTCATCTTAGTTTTAAACTATTGAATCTTCCAATTATACCTTTATCAAATTCAAGTTTTCTATTCCAAAATTGATATGTAATTTTTCTTTTTCTTTTTTTTTTTTTCTAAGTACTTTTAAATTTAATTCTAAGTACTTTTAAATTTTATGATACCCCATCTAAAAAAAAAACTCTTTATTTTTCTTGATAAAAGAGAAGTGGAGAGTTTTCCTATCAGTTCTACTTGTATATTGTAACGACCCGAACTCGGAGGTCTGAATCGATTACCGGGTCCTTACTCGAACCCGAAATCGTCTAAGGGCACTATAGTCAACTCCAAGGTCGATACATAATAAACGTATCATCCCAAGGCTATACAAAAAAAAAAAAAAAATGAGATTATTAATATAAAGGATGTCAAAACAGTCCATTAACTCATTTAAACTCGTGGAGGAGTATCGTTTGCCACTTCCTTCCTGTGACCTAAAAATTTTAATAATAAGGGGTGAGCACAACGGCTCAGTAGAAATCGTCTAAGGCGTCAAGTTTGGACTCCCTTGAGCCACTTATCACATAATGGGATAAAAGATATTAGGGTCATGCATTGGAAGTCCACGTAACATTTACATCAGAACAAGCATTATTTTTAGTCACACATTATAATTCTATAAAATGTCGCGAATGATATAAAATGTAATGTACTCTGTCCCATACTTGGTCTCTACCGACCCACTTTCCACTTTTCGAAAACCGCTAACTGACTTTACCAATGCGAGATTGATAGCTATCCCCGGTTCTAATTTTGGCAAAGCCTGGCAATTGTTTTGGGCCTAGTATCAACTTTTTCACGCCCTACACCGAACCGCGCTCTCTCTAGGTCAAGTTAGCCCCGAACTCGCGAAATCCGATTCATTTAAAAAAAAAAAAAAACTTCCCTTTCAAATAAAAACTTTTATTTTGTAAAACTTCCTTTCTCAAAACCTTTATCAAAATTTCCGTTCTTTCCATGTCATGCAATGCACCATGTTATGTCCTCTAAACATCAATCTCATCACAACAATAATGATATCAGCACGATAATCACAACTCAATGGACATAAACAAGGCATTCCATAATAAATAATTATGATCATAGCATGCTTTAAAATATCATACGACAATATCATATTTCACTTGTAATATTTGTAATTTTTATATTTATATATATGTGTGTGGTGTAAAAAGAAAATGAAAATAAAAGAAAAAGGAAATTAATTTTGGTGGTGTGACCCACCACCACTTTTAATGGCCAAAAGGCCACATTTGAGGCCTCAAACTCTCTCTCTCTCCTGTAAGTTTCTCTATCTTCTTCTCTTTCTAGATTTTTCTTTTTCTTTTGGTTTCAAATTTTCAAACTTTGATTTCTCCTTCATCTTTTGGAGATTTTGGGTGCCATTTGCGACAAATTAAAGAGCGCGTCGAGATCTTCGATTTGATCAGAGCAAAAGTGGTTTTGGTGCACCCTAATAATTTCGAATTCTAGGGTTTGGATTCGGCAAATTGGGGGTTTTTTGCAATTTTTGGAGGTATGGGTTTCTAATCCACAATTTTCTTTGACTTTTGTGAGTTTTCTTATAAAAGTTGTTAAGTTGTCTACTAAATTATGAGTGTTGTTTATGATTATAGGCATTTTATATATAATGAGCATTACAAGGTGTATAATGTGTTGAAAGTGATAAAAATTGCATATATTATTTATTGATTTTGATTATATGCACTTGAATACTTGAATGTCAAATATTGTGTTGTCAAAATTGTTAATTGAGAGTTTATTAATTTAATTTTCCCAAAAGCATGCAAATGAGATATAGATGAATTGTAAGGAATTGTGAATTTGACATGGTATAGTGATCAAAGCACGAAGCATTCATGCATTGCATTGGGCAAGAAAGGGAAAATTTGTTTTGAAATAAAATGAAATAATTTTGGGAAAATTGTTTTGAAAAGTGTTTGTGAAAACCGGACGCCTAGGAGGCGCCTAGTGGTCCATGGTGTTAGTGTATGTGATGTCCATCACTTTTTCAATTATTCCTGGGCATTTCTCATTTTGGCATAAGTGATTATTTCGTTACCTCGGGTTACGTGCCATGTTTGGGATTGCATGTCACAAAGGTTTTATAGTGATTTAGAGTGTTTCATGGAGTTTGGGAAGCATGGATATGCTAGTTGAACCGTTTGGACAGTTTATGGATTTTTGGACAGAGCGACTCGTGTGGGTCCCACGCCAGAATTTTTGGATTTTGAATTATTTTCTTAATTGAAAAATAATTATCTTGGATGTCATTTACATAATTCATGAGGGTGGAATGGTCATTTGATGATGTGATGGAATGGTTGTAGTTTAATGAAGAGGTGGGGACATTTTGGTTATTTCCTTGGTCCACCTTTTGACCCTTTGTGAGTTTGACACTTAAGCATGCACTTGGCAAGTTTTTAGCCATAATCTGTATGACTCCTCACGTAGAAGAGAGTTTCAGCTGATGGGTTCCTCATGTTAATTCCATTTTTTTCTTCCTTTAACCAATTTCGTCCTCCATTAGAGGGGTTTTTGAAGCACCATTTAGAGAGACTTGTAGTGAGAGTTTGATGTTGAGGTGTGAATGAAAAATGACCTAGAGGGAATGAGGTTTCCATTGATATAGTATATGTGGTCATTCCTTAATCTATGGGTTTCAGAAAGTGCCTTGAAAAGAGGAGGATCTTAGTTGTGCTTTAATGGAGAGTTCTTCATCTTCATCATCTTGTTGGTGGGTTCGATCTATCTTTGGAATAGCTTGGAGGTGTTTGTTCCTAGGGTTTGAACTCCCTTGAGGTAGGATTTTCTAACCCTCAATTCTTTTGCCTTTAGTGAGTTAATCTCTTTCAATTTAAGTTGTAAAGTGTATAAAAATGAAACTGAAGCATGTTGAAACTATTTGGCTGAAATTACATGCTACAATTTTGCTCAAATTTATGTAAATTCATAATTTATCTTTTAGAGATGATTTGATATTATGATAATATAGTTAATTAGATTTCATTGAGAATTGGTTTCATTTAAATTGGTTGAGAAATGAATTTATTACGAACTTTTGAAGTTATAGTGTTCTTGCTGGAAATTCTGGGTTGGGGCAGATTTTTTTTCGAGTTTTCTCATCAAACCTGATTTAAATGGTAAGGAATTTTGGTGAAGTAAGATTTTATCTTGAAAATATAATCTTTATAATTTCAATGGGCTTTGGATTCACTCAATTTGGATGAGAATTGAATTTTTTCAAAGTTGGAAGCAACAGGCTGGAAATCAGTTTTCTGGGCAGCATTTATTTTGAATTTATGGGTCAAAACTGTTCCAATTGGGAAGGGATTTTGTTAAACTAAATTGACACATTCAAAGAACATTGTTTAAGCTTTCATTAGGCTTTGGATTAACTCAATTTGGATGAGAATTAAATTTTTTATGATTTTTCAAAGTTGGAAGCAACAGGCTGAAAATCAGTTTTCTAGGCAGCATTTATTGCGAATTTATGGGTCAAAACTGTTCCAATTGGGAAGGGATTTTGTTAAACTAAATTAACACATTCAAAGTACATTGTTTAAGCTTTCATTAGGCTTTGGAATCACTCAATTTGATTTAGAATTGAAATTGTTATGAATTTTCAAAGATGTAGGTAACAAGCTGCGTATGAATTGTTAACAACTAGTAGGAGTTGTTTTAACCCTCACACCCTTTGTTTCCTTATGAACTAAATCTTTTAAATTGAACCACTATATGACTTGAATTAGGCTTTCTTTACAAGCATGTTGTGTAATAAAAATCTGAAATTTTGTAGCTTAGACAGAAATGATGTGCTATGTGTTTTAAATATGGAATTTGAGCTCTTAAAATGTTGTTGGTGTTTATGTGCCTAAAACTGAAATTCTAGTAATCACAATGGTTGTATTGTTATTGTTTGACAAGCTGGAAATTATATATTTAGTTCACTTCAATTATGGGCTATTTTGTTATAAGTTTGGTGTTGTATTAGTGTTCAAAAACTAAATGATATATTATCCTTGAAACATGCTGCCATGATAAATTTGCTGCCAAAGTGTGTCCATAGAATATGATTTTGATGTGAGTAATGATGTGGTATTATAATAATGTGAAGCATGTGACATTCATGCATATTATTGGGGAAAAAAAAAATGATTTGAAAGAAATGATATGGATTTTTGGGAATGAATTTTGAAAAGGATTTTGTGAAAAACCCGGCCGCCTAGGAGTTGCCTAGGGACCACGACATTAGTGAGGCCTAGAGGGGACTAGGGAAATCGCCCTAGTGTGGTTGTGTTACCTGGGCCCCAAATGACGCCATGGAGTTGCCATAGGTCAAGGACAGTGGCCAATCCTCCTTTCGTGCCGCCATGGAGTTGCCATGGGATGGGTTCACTAACGGTTTGGAAATGATGATGGAAATGGTTTTGGAAAAATGGGGAGCGACATCGCATGACATTACAACCATTGCATGGCATATCCATTCATGACTTGGTCTATAAATGTGATATTGTGGTTATTTTTCTCCCGGCATAGCGTAGTACTATCTAAGAAATTTATTGGAAAGAATGTGGTAATTATGGAGTAATAGAGATGGATATTCTCAGTTTGTGGTTATGATTAGACATGAGTAGTTATCCTTTTGTCTAGGTGCAGTAAATCATTAATACTAAAAGGTACCTTAAGTATTAATAAAGGGATAGTCTTTTTACGGTACAGGGGCATACCTTTAGATTGATGCTTGTGATAATGAGAAATGTGATTCCTTGTATAGAAAGTTGTAATAAGGGAAATGGTTTAGACTCTGTGTATATAGTACTTCATATTCTTCTGTATTGACTGTTTTCTGAGACAGCATGATGATGTGATAATTATTTTTTTCCCCGGATTTGCATGACTCCTTTTCTGATTCCTATTCTTTGTTTGGATTCATGGGGGTATTAAGGGGTTGTGGTTAGGTATTTCCTACTGAGCTGTGGTTGCTCATTCCTATTATACATACATTTTTTTCAGGTTATGGACAAGAGGTCATAGAGGACATTCCTCCACAGCCATGGACGGATGTTGGGTTTTATTTTGTTGTATATCTTTATGTAAATAGAGAATGTATATTTTGAAACCAACATGTATATTTATAAATATTATTCCCAACAGATTTTGTTTAATTATTGTAATTAAAGGATTATAGGGTTTTACGTATGAAACCTACTTTTATATTTTCAAGTAATGTGTGGGCCGAGAAATGGATTTCGTGTGTGTGTGTTGGGACAAAGTACTTTATTTAGCATGATTTTTGAAACCAGGGGATTTTTTTTATTATCATCCTTGAGTATTAAAGTTTTATTTAAAATTTTTGGACAGTGTTCCAGGGCTCGGTCACACGTTTCTGAATATGAGTATTTCTTTGTTCCGTTTTATGTTCACAACTTGGATTACGGTCTAGGGTCGTGACAGTGTAGTCTAGGGAGGATTAGGGATTGAGTTAACTAGGCCGGATGCGACGCCTTGGAGGTGCCTTGTGGTCATGGATAGTTAGTCAATCCCCCTTTCGTGACGCTTTGAAGGTGCCTTGGGTCGGATTACACTAACAGTTTGGAAGTTGAAATGGTATTGTTTCGAAAACGGGGAGTGACATTGTATGGCATGGCACATCATTGCCATACTTGGTGCATTTGATAGTTGGTTGATATATGTATGTTTGTTGATGATACCGTAGTTTTACTCGACTCCCGAGATATGATCTCATTCTCATACTTTCTATTCTCTATATGGATTCACAGGGTCATAAGAGGTGTGTCTTAGACACCTCCTACTGAGCATTTAGCTCACCCCATTATTTAACATTTTTCAGGACACGAAAGGGAAGTGGCGGACGACGGTCCTCCACTAGGTTCAATGGGTTAGTAGACCGTTTTGATATACTTTGTAGCTATGATCTCATTTTATTACTATTATTTCTTTACTATTATTATTATTATTATTATTATTATAAACCCTAGGATGACACGTATATTATGTATTGACATAGGAAAGGACAATAGTGCCTTTAGTTGACCTTGGGTTCGGGTAAGGACCCGGTTAGCGATTTGGACCCTCGGGTTCGGGTCGTTACAAAATTTGTATCAGAGCATTAGGTTCGAATACCCAAGGACGACGGGTAGGGTTGGCCTAAGCGGGACTTAGATTGATTTAGAAGTATTGCATGTTAAAGTGTTATTGTTTTGAGAAACATGTTTACTTGTTACTTGCTTATATGTTTACAGTTTTGAAGGCATGCCTACTTGCTAAGTGCTTACGTGTTTACAATGCCAGTAAATATAAATAAAGTGTACATGTTATATGAAAGCATGTTAATTATGATAAGATAACAAGTATAAGGAATATGGTGACGGCAAGTAGTAGATACGGTGGGTGCAGTTTCGTTTTAATGATAATATGACAAATAGTGAGCACGGTAGGTGCAAACATGTTTCGTATGGTATTGTAGGTTTCATTCATTTTTTATGAGTATATATATATCTCTATTCTTAAGTGTTTATACGGTTAAGCATTAGGATGGTTGCTAATAAGGTGGGGTACTTGTCACGGCAATGAGGGTTGTGTAAGTTTTGACCTGAGTAGGTGAGGAGCTCGGTTGCTCTAGGGTTGTTTGGGTGTTAGTTCTTTTCGGATGAATGGCTTAGTCTTTTAGCTCGTGGATTGAGCTATTTGGTGTGTGGTCATTTTGATCTTTTTGGTGTGTTTTGTGCGGTGTTTAGGGCACGACTTTAGAATAGGTTTGTATTTCGTGGTATGTATTTTTGTTGTGGGTGAGTTCCATGCATTGGTGTATGGGTTCTGGTGACCGTGCAGGTTAGGTGTGCGAGTGAGGGCTTCGGTATGACCTTAGGAGGTTGGTGTTAGTTACTTGGGTCACGGTTTGGTATGGAGATTTTTATTAAATCGGTCATGGTAGGTGACAGAGGTTGTTTGAGTCACGAATGTAGTCAATGGGTTGTAGACGTGTATTTCGGGTATTCTGGTACAGTCTGAGGACGCATGTTGGTCAATGTTGTTAAGGGGATTGTTGGATTCAGTAGGTCTAGTGTGACGTAGGCATTGACTGGAATCGTGCCAGTGTTAGGTGATTGATTGTTTGATGTGATTTATTTCGTGGGTTGTAAGAGTCTATTTTAGAGATTGGTTTGTCAAAGAATGATTCTTATTTTGGATAGTTGTAGGAGCTTGATATGGGTAATTAACTCTCAGTGAGTCAATTGTATGGTTCGGTGGATCAGCGGAGTTCTAGGTTGGCACGACTGTCTAGAGAGTCTTGAGGTGGTATATGGTGGTCGATTTTAGCTGTGTAATGCAGGATTGTAGTATAAGGTAGGTTATATGAGGTCATTGTAGTGCTCGGTTGTTTGCGGATGAAATGACTGGTGGTAAGTATTGCGATACCAAATAGATTATGTTGTGGGAGTTGAAAGTTGTGGACTGGAGTTGAATTTTATGTTGCGTCTAGGGTATGAAGGGGCAGTACTTGTAGTTTAAGGATTGAAAGGGATGGACTGATGATTAGAATGATTAGGATGAGGGTGATTTCGTAGGTCAAGTAGGTAGCCCCATTTGACTTTTATCGGGGCTAAGGGAGTTTTGAGGAACGGGGAAGAGGGGAAGTAGTGACGTTGAACCTAGGGTATGAAGCTTTCTTGTTAAGGCATGTAGATTGTCTTAGGAAGAATGGTCGGACTAGTCAATTAAGTGTTGGTGACTGATAGTGTTGTAGATGGTTTGAGGAGACATTTCAATGTTGAGCATTCTGGTTTTTGCGCTCATTTTTCCTTTGGGATTTGTCGGAATGGTATTGCCGTATAGAGATTCTTTTCTAGTGGCAAGTAGTGGTTGTTGTGGGAGGTATCGAGAGTAATGCTTATTCTTTTGTTATGATGATGTCATAGGAAGAATTGCTTGGTAGTGACTTAGTGATCTGGTGAGATGAGAGGTTTGAGTTGTCATTCGAGGATGATGGTAGTAGAGGCGTTATAGCGTGATGTTTAGTATTGATGAGCATAATGGTTTGGGGTATGATCTGAGGGTGGATTAGAAAGTATGACTTATTGTTGTATGTTGTCAGGTAGGTGATGGGATTGTGCGCCAGTTGAAGCGAATGTGGTCGGCTTAGTCTTTAGAGCCAGAGAGGACGATGTTGTCAGAAAGACATTTTTTTCTTTTGACGAGTCAGTGGGTTGTTGTGACTGAGGTCACAAGTCGGGTGAGCAAGGTGATCGAGGCAGTATCGTCTAGGAAGGAAGTGATGGAAGGGGTGGTAAAGTGTCATTTTATGGCATAGGGGTTGTCATTTGGAAGTGACGGGATATGGTGTCCAATGGGTTGTGATCGTTTCTAGTGTTGGTATGTTGTGAGCATTGATGCTCTTGTCTGGTGGTTGTCTCGTGAGTTGTATCTTAGTACTCGACGAATGGATGGTAGGGATCTAATTGGTTTTGGTTAGCATGGGTGTTGCGGGGTATCGTATGCGAGGTTTCTGTGTTGACAGTATATGATGATCCGTTAGTGGCAAGGTCGTTTAGAATTGAGTTTGCAGTTCCGTACGGGTATCCATTTGGTTTTTTTCTTTGTGTGTAAGGAGTTTAGTTCATCTCAGGTGAGATTGGGTGTCTATGGTTGGATAGTTTGTGTGTAGTATGTGACAAGGTGTCAGGTGCATTCGAGTACGAGTTGTCAGTCTCTCGTGAGAGCGGGGTTTGTTACCCTTTCCAATTGTTCCAGTCCTGGCAAGGACGTCGTCTGTCGTGAGTCTTGTTTTCCATTTAGGAGTTGTGCGTGTCCGTGGGTGGACAGACCTGTGTGTCATTTGTTATGTTATTGAGTTCATCACTAAAGGTTTGGTTAATTTGGTCGACTCACTCCCACAGAGGGAGATAAAGTCATCGTTTTTTTTTTAGTAGTGCTTGTTTTGATGGTAGTTTTGATTGCACGACTTGCTGTACTTTTGGTGATGGCTAGGGGTGTGCCGTGAATTATAAGCTTGAGGATAGTTAGGTGATGTAATATGAATCATGTACTCGAGTGTTCTATAGATGTCTGATTTGATCAGTATCTTGAGGACAAATGTTGGTATTATTTGAGTGTTAATTAGCTAGAAAGTGATTATGGGATTCCGTTGAAGAATAATAGGAATGATAAACTTTGGTTTTGAGGTTTCAGGTATGAGATGGTCGCATTGTGTGCTTTGACGAGGTAAAAATTGAATCGAATGATCTTAAGGGAGTTGTTTGCATGGTATGGGTGTTATAAAGAGATCAGAGATCTTATGCGCTAGTCGATGATTATGGTACTTGGTGTCGTATTACTATTAGCTTGTCATGGGTTGTGTGATTGAGGTATGATCGGATTTTAAAGCTGGTGTGTGACTGTATAGTTGTTGAGGTTAAGTAAAGCGACAGATTAATTATAGAGTGGATCTCGTGGTTGTTTTGTGGACTATATGGGGTTGTGCTTGAGGTTTAGACCTGAGGACAGGAACGACATCTTTGTTAAGACCAGATTGATGATGAGAATGGTCTGGCCAACTATTTCTCTTGAATCAGTCCCTCTTTAGCATGATGTTGGGTCGAAGGTCAAGGATTGGTTCTACTTGTTAGTGACAGTGAGAGCATGGTATTGTGCGTCGTGTTAGTATGGCGGTGTGGATTCAGAGGATTTGTTCTGGGTGACGAGGTGTGTTAGGTAGGATCAAGTGTCTAATAAAGGGTTCTGGTACAACCATTAACTATTGAAGATCTTGCTTTAAGGATTTGTATTTTAAGTGCAGGATAGTATGTTTTATTGTTCCAGTGACTCATGCTTATGTAGTCGTTGGGAGATTAATTATTTAGTCATCTTGAGGATGATAAGTTTAGTGATTGCCGCTTGGTGTGGTTGGTAGTCGTTGTGCGAGTATGTAAAGGTCTAGTTAAATGTTAGGTGGTGAGTGTTTAGTCTGACAGAGTTGTGTAGATTAGAGTTGAGCTTGATTGTGAGATGGATGGGGTTATTTGTCTGGAGTTTTGTGTGTCCGTTTAGAGAGGAGTTGAGATTGGATATTGTCATGTTCGATAGTTTAGAGACCGTTCTTCTTCCAGGCTTTAAAGTCTTGCGTAACAGTGTATAGTGGACTAATATCCGTTGAGAATAGGATGTAGGGCCAAGTTGATCTCTTGTTCTGATGTCGTGAGTAATGAGCACCCTCATAGGGTGGTGACTATTGTGTTTTTGTAGCAATGGTGTGTGATTGCCTGGTGACGTCTGTTGTCAAAGGCAATAATGTTGGTGGATCCATGGTTTTGGGGTTTTGTAAGGTGTTCTCGGTAAAAGGTGTGGTTGTGGGCCTCCTTCTTTAAGGAGGGTAGATTTCGAGGACGAAATCTTTTAAGGAGGATAGATTGTAATATTTGTGATTTTTATATTTATATACATGTGTGTGGTGTAAAAAGAAAATGAAAATAAAAGAAAAACAAAATTAATTTTAGTGGTGGGACCCACCACCACTTTTAATGGCCAAAGGCCACATTTGAGGCCTCAAACTCTTTCTCTCCCGTAAGTCACTCTCTCTTCTTCTCTTTCTAGATTTTTCTTTTTCTTTTGGTTTCAAATTTTCAAACTTTGATTTCTACTTCATCTTTTGGAGATTTTGGGTGCCGTTTGCGACAAATAAAAGAGCGCGTCGAGATCTTCGATTTGATCGGAGCAAAACTGGTTTTGGTGCACTCTAAGAATTTCAAATTCTAGGGTTTGGATTCGGCAAATTGGGGGTTTTTACAATTTTTGGAGGTAGGGGTTTCTAATCCACAATTTTCTTTGACTTTTGTGAGTTTTTTTTATAAAAGTTGTTAAGTTGTCTACTAAATTTTGAGTGTTGTTTATGGTTATAGGCATTTTATATATAATGAGCATGACAAGGTGTATAATGTGTTGAAAGTAATAGAAATTGCTTGTTTTATTTATTGATTTTGATTATATGCACTTGAATGCTTGAATGTCAAATACTATGTTGTCAAAATTGTTAATTGAGAGTTTATTAATTTAATTTTCCCAAAAGCATGCAAATGAGATATAGATGAATTGTAAGGAATTGTGAACTTGACATGGTATAGTGATCAAAGCATGAAGCATTCATGCATTGCATTGGGCAAGAAAGGGAAAATTTGTTTTGAAATGAAATGAAATAATTTTGGGAAAATTGTTTTGGAAAGTGTTTGTGAAAACCAGACGCCTAGGAGGCGTCTAGTGGTCCGTGGTGTTAGTGTAGTCTAGGGAGGATTAGGGATTGAGTTAACTAGACCGGATGCGACGCCTTAGAGGTGCCTTGTGGTCGTGAATAGTTAGTCAATCCCCCTTTCGTGACGCCTTGGAAGTGCCTTGGGTCGGATTACACTAACGGTTTGGAAGTTAAAATGGTACTGTTTCGAAAACGGGGAGTGACATTGCATGGCATGGCACATCATTGGCATACTTTGTGCATTTGGTAGTCGGTTTATATATGTATGTTTGTTGATGATACAGTGGTTTTACTCGACTCCCGAGATATGATCCCGTTCTCATACTTTCTATTCTCTATGTGGATTCACGGGGTCATAAGAGGTGTGTCTTAGGCACCTCCTACTTAGCATTTAGCTCATCCCATTATTTAACATTTTTCAGGACATGGAAGGAAAGTGGCGGACGACGGTCCTCCGCAGGGTTCGATGGGTTACTAGACCGTTTTGACATACTTTGTAACTATGATCTCATTTTATTACTCATTTTATTATTATTATTTCTTTATTATTATTATTATAAACCCTAGGATGACACGTATATTATGTATTGACATAGGAAAGAACGATAGTGCCTTTAGTTGACCATAGGTTTGGGTAAGGACCCGGTTAGCGATTCGGACCCTTAGGTTTGGGTCGTTACAAAATTTGTATCAGAGCGTTAGGTTCGAATACCGAAGGACGACGGGTAGGGTTGGCCTAAGCAGGACTTAGATTGATTTAGAAGTATTGCATGTTAAAGTGTTATTATTTTGAGAAACATGTTTACTTATTATTTGCTTATATGTTTACAGTTTTGAAGGCATGCCTACTTGCTAATTGCTTACGTGTTTAAAATGCCAGTAAATATAAATGAAGTGTACATGTTATATGAAAGTATGTTAATTGTGATAAGATAACAAGTACAAGGAATATGGTGACGGCAAGTGGTAGACACGGTGGGTGCAGTTTTGTTTTAATGATAATATGACAAATAGTGAGCACGGTAGGTGCAAACATGTTTCGTATGGTATTGTGGGTTTCATTCATTTCGTATGAGTATATAAATATCTCTATTCTTATGTGTTTATACGGTTAAACATTAGGATGGTTGTTAGTAAGGTGGGGTACTTGTCATGGCATTAAGGGTTGTGTAAGTTTTGACCTGAGTAGGTGAGGAGCTCGGTTACTCTAGGGTTGTTTGGGTGTTAGTTCTTATCGGACGAATGGCTTAGTCTTTTAACTCGTGGATTGAGCTATTTGGTGTGTGGTCATTTTGATCTTTTTGGCGTGTTTTGTGCGATGTTTAGGGCACGACTTTAGAATAGGTTTGTATTTCGTGGTATGTATTTTTGTTATGGGTGAGTTCCATGCATTGGTGTATGGGTTCTGGTGACCGTGCAGGTCAGGTGTGCAAGTGAGGGCTCCGGGATGACCTTAGGAGGTTGGTGTTAGTGACTTAGGCCACGGTTTGGTATGGAGGTTCTTATTGAACCGGTCATGGTTGGTGACAGAGGTTGTTTGAGTCACGAATGTAGTCAATGGGTTGTGGACTTGTATTTCAGGTATTCTGGTACAGTCTGAGGACGCATGTTGATCAATGTTGTTAAGGGGATTGTCGGATTCAGTAGGTCTAGTGTGACGTAAGCATTGACTGGAATCGTGCCAGTGTTAGGTGATTGACTGTTTGATGTGATTCATTTCGTGGGTTGTAAGAGTCTGTTTTTAGAGATTGGTTTGTCAAAGAATGATTCTTATTTTGGATAGTTGTAGGAGCTTGATATGGGTAATTAACTCTCAGTGAGTCAGTTGTATGGTTCGGTGGATCAATGGAGTTTTGGGTTGGCACGACTGTCTACAGAGTCTTGAGGAGGTATATAGTGGTCGATTTTAGCTGTATAATGTAGGATTGTAGTATAAGGTAGGTTATATGAGGTCATTGTAGTGCTCGGTTATTTGCGGATGAAATGACTGGTGGTAAGTATTGCGATACCAAATAGATTATGTTTTGGGAGTTGAAAGTTGTGGACTGGAGTTGAATTTTATGTTGCGTCTAGGGTATGAAGGGGTAGTACTTGTAGTTCAAGGATTGAAAGGGATAGACTGATTATTAGAATGATTGCGATGAAGGTGATTTCGTAGGTCTAGTAGGTAGCCCCATTTAACTTTTATCGGGGCTAGGGGGGTTTTGTGGAACGGGGAAGAGGGGAAGTAGTGATGTTGAACCTAGGGTATGAATCTTTCTTGTTAAGGCATGTAGATTATCTTAGGAAGAATGGTCGGAGTAGTCGATTAAGTGTTGGTGACTGATTGTGTTGTAGATGGTTTGAGGAGACATTTCAATGTTGAGCATTCTAGTTTTTGCGCTCATTTTCCTTTGGGATTTGTCAGAATGGTATTGCCGTATAGAGATTCTTTTCTAGTGGCAAGTAGTGGTTGTTGTGGGAGCTATCGAGAGTACTGCTTATTCTTTTGTTATGATGATGTTGTAGGAAGAATTGCTTGGTAGTGACTTAGTGATCTGGTGAGATGAGAGGTTTGAGTTGTCATTCGAGGATGATGGTACTAGAGGCGTTATAGCGTGATGTTTAGTATTGATGAGCATAATGGTTTGGGGTATGATCAGAGGGTGGATTAAAAAGTATGACTTATTGTTGTAGGTTGTCAGGTAGGTGATGGGATTGTGCGCCAGTTGAAGTGATTGTGGTTGGCTTAGTCTTTAGAGCCAGAGAGGACGATGTTTTCAGAAATGCATCTTTTTCTTTTGATGAGTTAATGGGTTGTTGTGACTGAGGTCCCGAGTCGGGTGGGCATGGTGATCGAGGCAGTATCGTCTAGGAAGGAAGTGATGGACGGGGTGGTAAAGTGTCATTTTATGGCATAGGGGTTGTCATTTGGTAGTGACGGGATGTGGTGTCCAATGGGTTGTGATCGTTTCTAGTGTTGGTATGTTGTGTGCGTTGATGGTCTTGTCTGATGGTTGTCGTGAGTTGTATCTTAGTACTCGACGAATAGATGGTAGGAATCTAATTGGTTTTGGTTAGCATGGGTGTTACGGGGTATCGTATGCGAGGTTTCTATCTTAACAGTGTATGATGATTCGTTAGTTGCAAGATCGCTTAGAATTGACTTCGTAGTTCTGTACGGGTATCTATTTGGTTTTTCTCTTTATGTCTAAGGAGTTTAGTTCAGCTCAGGTGAGATTGGGTGTCCATAGTTGGATAGTTTGTGTGTAGTATGTGACAAGGTGTCGGGTGCATTCAAGTACGAGTTGGTAGTCTCTCGTGAGAGCGTGGTTTGTTACCCTTTCCATTTGTTCCAGTCCTGGCAAGGACATCGTTTGTCGTGAGTCTTATTTTCCATTTAGGGGTTATGCGTGTCCGTGGGTGGATGGACCTATGTGAGATTTGTTATGTTGTTGAGTTCATCGCTAAAGGTTTGGTTGATTTGGTCGACTCACTCCCACAGAGGGAGATAAAGTCATCATTTTTTTTTTTTTAGTAGTGCTTTTTTTTTTGGTGGTTTTAATGGCACGAGTTGCTATACTTTTGGTGATGGCTAGGGGTGTGCCATGAATTATAAACTTGAGGATGGTTAGGTGATGTGATATGAATCATGTACTCGAGTGTTCTATAGATGTCTGATTTGATCAGTATCTTGAGGACAAATGTTGGTATTGTTTGAGTGTTAATTAGCTAGAAAGTGATTATGAGATTCCGTTGAAGAATAATAGGAATGATTAACTTAGGTTTTGAGGTTTCAAATATGAGATGGTCGCATTGTGTGTTTTGACGAGGTAAAAATTGAATCGAATGATCTTAAAGGAGTTGTTTGTATGGTATGGGTGTTATGAAGAGATCAGAAATCTTATACGCTAGTCGATGATTATGCTACTTGGTGTCGTATTGCTATTAGCTTGTCATGGGTTGTGTGATTGAGTGATGATCGGATTTTAAAGCTGGTGTGCGACTGTATAGTTGTTGAGGTTAAGTAAAGCGACAGATTTATTATAAAGTGGATCTCGTGGTTGTTTTGTGGACTGTATGGGGTTGTGCTTGAGGTTTAGACCTGAGGACAGGAACAACATCTTTGTTGAGACTGGATCGATGATGAGAATGGTCTGGCCAACCATTTCTCTTGAATCAATCCCTCTTTAGCACGATGTCAGGTCAAAGGTCAAGGATTGGTTATACTTGTTAGCGACAGTGAGAGCATGGTATTGTGCGTCGTGTTAGTGTGGCAGTGTGGATTCAGAGGATTTATTCTGGGTGACGAGGTGTGTTAGGTAGGATCAAGTGTCTAATAAAGGGTTCTGGTACAACCATTAACTATTGAAGATCTTGCTTTGAGGATTTGTATTTTAAGTGCAGGATAGTTTGTTTTATTGTTCTGGTGACTTATGTTTATGTAATCGTTGGGAGATTCATTATTTAGTCATCTTGAGGATGATAAGTTTAGTGATTGCCGCTTGGTGTGGTTGGTAGTCGTTGTACGGGTATGTAAAGGTGTAGTTAAATGTTAGGTGGTGAGTGTTCGGTTTGACAAAGATGTGTAGATTAGAGTTGAGCTTTATTGTGAGATGGATGGGGTTATTTGTCTGGAGTTTTGTGTGTCCGTTTAGGGAGGAGTTGAGATTGGATATTGTCATGTTCGGTAGTTTAGAGACCGTTCTTCTTCCGGGCTTCGAAGTCTTGCGTAACAGTGTATAGTGCACTAATGTCCATTGAGAGTAGGATGTAGGGCCTAGTTGATCTCGTGTTCTGATGTCGTGAGTAATTAGTACCCTCATAGGGTGTTGAGCATTATGTTTTTGTAGCAATGGTGTGTGATTGCCTGGTGACGTCCGTTGTCAAAGGCAATAATGTTGGTGAATCCATGGTTTTGAGGTTTTGTAAGGTGTTCTCGGGAAAAAGGTGTGGTTGTGGGCCTCCTTCTTTAAGGAGGGTAGATGTCGAGGATGAAATCTTTTAAGCAGGATAGATTGTAATATTTGTGATTTTTATATTTATATATATATGTGTGTGGTGTAAAAAGAAAATGAAAATAAAAGAAAAACGAAATTAATTTTGGTGGTGGGACCCACCACCACTTTTAATGGCCAAAAGGCCACATTTGAGGCCTCAAACTCTTTCTCTCCCGTAAGTCTCTCTCTCTTCTTCTCTTTCTAGATTTTTCTTTTTCTTTTGGTTTCAAATTTTCAAACTTTGATTTCTCCTTCATCTTTTGGAGATTTTAGGTGCCGTTTGCGAGAAATAAAAGAGCACGTCGAGATCTTCGATTTGATCGGAGCAAAACTGGTTTTGGTGCACCCTAAGATTTCGAATTCTAGGGTTTGGATTCGGCAAATTATGAGTGTTGTTTATGGTTATAGGCATTTTATGTATAATGAGCATGACAAGGTGTATAATGTGTTGAAAGTAATAGAAATTGCTTGTATTATTTATTGATTTTGATTATATGCACTTGAATGCTTGCATGTCAAATACTATGTTGTCAAAATTGTTAATTGAGAGTTTATTAATTTAATTTTCCCAAAAGCATGCAAATGAGATATAGATGAATTGTAAGGAATTGTGAACTTGACATGGCATAGTAATCAAAGCATGAAGCATTCATGCATTGCATTAGGCAAGAAAGGGAAAATTTGTTTTGAAATGAAATAAAATAATTTTAGGAAAATTGTTTTGGAAAGTGTTTGTGAAAACCGGACTCCTAGGAGGCGCCTAGTGGTCCATGGTGTTAGTGTAGTCTAGGGAGGATTAGGGATTGAGTTAACTAGGCCGGATGCGACGCCTTAGAGGTGCCTTGTGGTCGTGGATAGTTAGTCAATCCCCCTTTCGTGATGCATTGGAGGTGTTTTGGGTCGGATTACACTAACGGTTTGGAAGTTGAAATGGTACTGTTTCGAAAACGGAGAGTGACATTGCATGGCATGGCATATCATTGGCATACGTGGTGCATTTGGTAGTCGGTTTATATATGTATGTTTGTTGATGATACAGTGGTTTTACTCGACTCTCGAGATATGATCCCGTTCTCATACTTTATATTCTCTATGCGGATTCACGGGGTCATAAGAGGTGTGTCTTAGGCACTCCTACTGAACATTTAGCTCACCCCATTATTTAACATTTTTCAGGACATGGAAGGGAAGTGGCGGACGACAGTCCTCCACAGGGTTCGATGGGTTAGTAGACCGTTTTGACATACTTTGTAGCTATGATCTCATTTTATTACTATTAGTTCTTTATTATTATTTTTATTATTATTTTTATAAACCCTAGGATGATACGTATATTATGTATTGACATAGGAAAGGACAATAGTGCCTTTAGTTGACCTTGGGTTCGAGTAAGGACCCGGTTAGCGATTTGGACCCTCGGGTTCAGGTCGTTACATCATTATACCATTTCGAGTAAAGCACCTTTCTCAAGAATCAAGTATAAGCATGCCTCATATAAAATCATAATAATTCACATCATTCTTTTGACACATAAGAAAACAAATCATGCTTTCAGCATTAAATCACGTTACTTATATACAAATACAACAATTTCAGTTCATAGTCCTTAAATTTACACTACTTAATGAAGAGGAAAGTAGAATTTGCTTAAATAAAAGGCAAAGCTTAAGGTATTAGGAAGACCCCTACCTCAAAAGTAGCCAAAATGCATCGCCGCCCAAAAAAGTCAATGCCGGTCAACGGCAGTCAAAGCCGGTCAACGGTGGCAGAATGGAAAATTATTCAGTGGAAACGTAGCCGACCACGAGGAGATTCTACTATTCCAAAGGCGTGTCTCTGGAATCCGACTCGAAGTGACCCAAAACCCGCTCCGTAATTTTAGAACTAAAAATTTCAAAAATTTGTAAAATAATCACTGCTCTTCCGAAAATTAAATCCTTTCACTCTGTGATAGAGAACGACGAGGGGAACATTTTTCGTCAAGGAACCAGGACTATAAACCCGACCAATTGGCCGAAAATTAGAGGAGAAATATGAAGCTTAAAAGGAATGAAAAAAGAAAAGAAAAAGAAAGCAGGAAAGAGAGATATATTGCGTGAGAGAGAGATGGAACTGATGCTGAAATGGTTATAAGGCCATTATAATGGCTTAGTAAAAGGACGGGTCCCACTAGCTTTAATAAAAATCTCACCTTTATATATATATATATATATATATATATATATATAGATATATACACTTTAAAACATCCTCAACCACATATAAAACATGTATCCATATAAAATGCATTAAACAGACATGTATAAAATGTAATAATTCCCGTACACAACGACCTAGAAACGAAAAAATGCCGAAATGACAATCAATGCATTTTCAGGAGTCCTGAACTAGAGAAAATGCCCCAAAAACTTTCAGGACTCACCCGGCACACCCCACGGTGTCCGGCACGCAAAATGAGGCAATAAGAAAAAGTTTAGAAAAACTAAAAAAAAAATCTAAAAAATAAAAAAAGATAAAAATCAAGATCATTACAATCTACCCTCATTAATAAGATTTTGTCTTCGAAATCTATCCTCCTTAAAGAAGGAGACCCACAACCACACACCTTCCCGAGAAACACCTCACCCAACCGTAGGACTATGAGCTCACCAACTTTATTGCCTGTGACACTGGACGTCATTAGGCAATCACACACTACTGCTACAAATTCAGTGCTCGCCACCCTATGAAAGGTACTCATCACTCACAACATCATACACAAAACCCGCTGGATTCTACACCTGACTCAAAACCGACATTGGTCCACTTTACACCGCTACGCAAGGCTTCGAAGCCCGAAAGAAGAACGGTCATAAGACCCCTGAACATGACGACATCCGATCTCAACTTATTCTTTAAAGGACACACAAAATCCCAGACAAGAAACTTCGTCCATCTCACAATCAAGCACAAACTCAAATCTACACATCCCTGTCAGACCAACACTCGTTATCTATCACATAGCTACACCATCGCATAATCGCATCAGTGACTACTAACTGCATTATTT
Source organism: Cornus florida (assembly GCF_030987335.1). Lineage (NCBI taxonomy): Eukaryota > Viridiplantae > Streptophyta > Magnoliopsida > Cornales > Cornaceae > Cornus > Cornus florida. The sequence goes on along the minus strand of NW_026775581.1, from coordinate 69,580,784 downwards.
AGCAATCATTATACTAAACCACTTCAAGATGACTAGACCATAAATCTCCCAATGACTACATAAACATGAGTCACCAAATCAGTAAAACGTACTATCATGTACCCAGAACACAAATCTTCAAAACAATATCATTAATAATCAATGGTCGGACACTTGGTCCTACCTATACACCTCGTCACCCAAGATATATCATCTGAATCCATAAAATACTATTATTCCAATGAATGTCCTTCCCAGACCAGATCCATATTGTTACACTGACACAACACACAACACCTTACTCTCACTGTTGCTAATAAGTCGAAATAATCATTGACCTTTGAGCCGACATCGTGTTAAAGATAGACTGATTTAGGAAAAATGGTTGGCCAGGCTATTCTCGTTATCGATTGGATCTCAATATAGACGTTGTTCCTGTCCTCAGGTCCAAACCTCAAACACAATCCACAAGACAACCATGAGATCTCTTACTATCAATCCATCGCTCTACGAAACCTTAACAACTATACAGTCACATACCTATTCTAAATATCACAATCATGTCTTAATCCTACAACCCATAACTAGCTAAAAGTAACATGGCACCAAATACCATAATCATTGACTTACATAAAAGCTCTCCAATCTCTCACAACATCCATACCAGGTAAACAACTCCATAATATTATTCGATTCAATCCTTATTTCATCAAACACACAATACGACTATCTCATGCCTGAAATCAATCATTCCCATTATTCCTCAACGGAATCCCACATTCACTTTCTTTAATCACGTAGTTTTAAGGCGACATCGACACTTGTCCTCAAGACACTAGTCAAATCAGATATCTATAAAAATATCCGAGTACATGACTCACATCACATCACCTAACCATCCTCGAACTTACAGTTCATGATACACCTCTAGCCATCACTGCTAGTATTAGACATTGGAAACACATAATCCATATTCAGTAACTCGTGCCTCACATACCACTGGTCGAAACCACTCTCAAAACATGCACTACCAAGACCAAAGACTCCACCTCCCTCTATAGGAGTGAGTCAACCCATACAACCAAACCTTTAACGGTGAACTTTAACAGCATAACAAACCACAAATGATTTAGCCTATTCGCGGGCTCGCACACTCCTAGATGGAGGACAAGATATACTACAAATGACGTCCTTGTCAGGACCAGAACAAATGAAAAGGATAATAAACCCCACTCTCAATGACTATGATGCTTCCATTTTTCGCCATTATCCATTTTTTTAGAAATTTGTCGTTGTAAGGGCATTTTCGTTTTTTGCTGTTTTGTGTACCGGACACTGTGGAATGTGCCGGTTGTGTCCAAGAGTTGGTTGGGGCATTTCATTGAGTTCAGGACTCTTTGAAATGTAAGGTTGGTCATTTCTGCATTTTTTCATTTTTCGGCCAGCTAGACCCATGTGGGACCCGCTACCGAAATTTTTGCATATGGGGATTTTAGTTGGGTCCATTTGTATCCCATGCATTTTATTTATTGTGCTTTATTTAGGTTTTATATAATTGCATATATATATATATATATATATATATATATTTGTGTGATGTAAAATAAATAAATAAATAAAAGAAATAAAAAAAGAAAATAAAAGAAAAAGGGGTGGGACCCACATTAATGTTTTAAGATAGGGTTAGAGGCATTTTGGCCTCATTTTCTTTTCCTTTCTCTCTCTTCCCGCAAGTCTCTCTCTCCCCCTCTCAAATTTCTTTTTTTTTTTTCTTTTTCCTTTTTGCTTCAAAGCTACAAAACTTGATTTCTCCTTCATCTTTTGGTATTTTTGAGAGCCGTTTAAGGCAAATTGAATATCACGGTGACATTTACGAATTGATCAGAGCAATTCCTTGTTTGGTGCACTCTAGGGGATTCGAGATTTAGGGCACAAATTGGGGGTTTTAGCTTATCTTGAGGTAGGGATCTTTAATCCATACAATCTTGCACCTTTGTGAGTTAATTTTACTTGATTAATGTTCTAGCATGCTAAATTGTGTTGATTACTCTTTAAAGTGACTTGATTGTGTATATAAAGTATGCGAGTATGTGTATTTAATTGAGTTGTGTGAAAAGCATGCCTAATGTGTTAATTTTCCATGCCTATGGTGCTATTTATCTTGCTAGAAATTGCTATGTGGGAGCATGTTAAATTGTGTAGTAGAGATCCTTTTATTTTCATAGTAAGGGTAAAGCATTGGGCATGAAAAAGGGCAAAGTGATTTAAAGTGAATGAAAAAGGGGTTTTGGGGAAAAATATTTGAGAAAAGGATTTTGTGAAAACCTGGAAACCAATGGGGTATCGAGGGTCTGTGGCATTAATGTAACCTAGAGGGAACTAGGGAGATCGCCCTAGCGTGGTTGAGCTATCTGGGCCCCAAATGACGCCGTGGGGTTACCAAGGGTCAGGGACAATAGCCAATCCTTCTCTTGTGTTGCCAAGGGGGTACCGAGGGACGCGTTACATTAATGGTTTGAAAAGTGGAGAATGGAAGTAAATTTGAAAATGGGGAGCGACATACATAGTCTCGCATTTTATGGCATGGCATTGTTTATTTTGAATTTGAAATTAATGTTGTACTCCCTTTCGGTAAAGCATGACCCCTATCCTCTATCCCTATTCATTATTTAGATTCACAGGGTCACAAGAGGTGTGTCTTAGGCACCACCTATTGAGCAAATTGCTCACCTCATTACATTTAACATTTTTCAGGGTTTGGGTCATTACAAACTTGGTATCAGAGCGATGGTTCGAAAACCATTAGGACGACGGGTAGAGGCCTACATAGAGTTGCATAGGAAGTTGTTTGTATTGTTATGCGATTATTTGCTATGTGTTTTATTATTTGAAGAAGCATGCTTAACTCTTTGTTTGTTTATGTGCTAACATGTTTATGCTAAAGTGTTTCTTGCATAGTTTTGTATGCTAAATGTTAGTACGACATCATTTCGTGTTGAGTCATCCTTAATGGACCTTAGTGTCATGTCATTGAACCGTTTTCTTATTTTATAGCACGATGCCACCACGAAAGGAACTAAGGGGTGTTGGCCCTAGGCCGATAAGAGGAGATATTGGTAAGAGCTCTAGCTCCAATCCAGTGGAGCAGGTTGGAGAGGACACACTTCTTAGGGATTTGATTACCCCAAGAGGTGTTTCTACTAGAAGCGATGATATTGAAGCACCCGTTGAAGAGGGTGAAGGTTTGGCGGAACTAGTATTGAACCGTTTGCTATAGAGTGCCTTAAGGGCAACAATAGCTACTCTTCCGCAATCGGTACCACAACTGGTGGCTCAAGTTGAGGAGACACCAGTACAGAAGCATCTCAAGTTGATTTTAGGGTTTTCCAAGTTAATGCCAGTAATGTTCGAGGGTGGTGCAGATCCAATAGTAGCGGACGACTACATGGATCAAGTAGAAACCCATTTGACTTCTTTGGATATGACAGATGATTATATAAAAATCATCCTAGCCACTTACAGGTTTTCCAAGGATGCCAAGCTTTGGTGGAAATCAGTTACCAACTGGCACAAGGTGGAGGAGATGAGTTGGGATATGTTTAATGAGCTATTCTACGAGAAGTATTTTCTAGTCACCAAGAGATGGGAGCTAAGGGATTAGTTTAATGGCCTTATCCAAGGTAATATATCAGTGACAGAATACGAGAACAAGTTCACCTCTCTCTCTCGCTTTGCTCCAGAGATGGTGAGCAATGAAATTGATAAGACTCGAAAGTTTGTTTCCGGGCTTGATTATAAAATGAGGCTATTGATAACGGCACAGCATATTAAAGTTTATTCGGAGGCAGTGGAGAGGGCATTGATGCTTGAAGGGGAGGCCAAAGATAGAAATGTAAGAAAGGAACTGTGGAAATAAAAGAGGAATGCAAGACCATCTTCGGAAGGACAGTCATGGAAGAGGAATATGGGTGGTTCATCTCAGTTTTAGGGGCAACAGTCTATACGATCCGCTCCTACTACTCCTATACCAGCTGGGTCTGACAAAAGTGGAGTTATTTGTATCAATGTCAGCAGCCTGGACATTACAAGTTTAGATGTCCTATGAACTCGACCACAGTTTCTACGTCATCGAGAGCTTGTTATGGGTATGGCCAGCAGGGCCATCAGATTCACGATTGTCCTAAGCAGGGAGCAGGCACCACTAGTGGCAGAGGGTCACGGCAGAGGCCGTAGCAGTCGGCTACAGCTCAGTCAGGTTTCAGACCACAGCCACCACCATAGCCTACCATGTCTTCTCAGGGTTCACGACCAGCTAGGAGGGATACTCCTACTGTGTCAGTGCAGTAGTCTGGTGTTCAGGTTGGCAGTTCTCAGGCACTGGCACCACTGGGACGTGTCTTTGCACTTACACCGACTGATGCATCTTCTAGACCGTCTGTTCTCCGAGGTATCTTTCTAGTGTTTGGTTCTTGGGCTCGTGTTTTCTTTAACTCTGGTGCATCTTATTCCTTCATTGTATCATCATTTGCACTTGTATCGGGGTTAGAGGTCAGTTTCATGGATCAGGCATTACGTGTTGATAGGCTAGTTAGGGTTTCAGTGTTCTTGAGCCGAGTTATGAGAGACTGTTCTATCGTGATAGCCGGGCGGACTTTTGTGTTTGACCTTATCCTCCTGGAGATGACTAACTTTGATGTCATTCTCGGGATGGATTGGTTAGCTTCATTCCGTTCTACGATTGCCTGGTTCAGAGGAAGAATCACAGTTTGCACTCCCGAAGGAGATTGCTTATTTTTTTATAAGAGATCGAAGTGATTCCCAACCTTCATCATTGTATGGAATTTTTGAAAAGGCCGTGGTAATTACTTCTTGGCTAGTCTTTTAGCAAAAGAAGATGGTGTTGTGGGAGGGGTTTATCCGTCAATTATTCGTGACTTCTTGGATGTTTTTTTGGAGGACTTGACAGAGTTACCTCCACATCGAGAGATGGAGTTTGCTATTGATTTAATGCCCAATACCGCACCAATTTCTATGGCACCGTATCGTAAGGAAATAGTTGAATTGGAAGAATTGAGGAAACAGCTTGATGATTTGAGGATGAAAGGTTTCATCCGACCGAGTGTGTCACCGTGGGGGGCACCGGTCTTGTTTGCTACGAAAAAAGATGGTTCTTTGAGGTTGTGCATTGATTATAGGAAGTTGAATCATACCACCATCAAGAACAAGTATCCTTTGCCAAGGTTAGATGATTTGTTTGATCAGTTGAGGGGAGCCAGCTATTTTTTGAAGATTGACTTAAGGTCAGGCTATTATCAGTTGTGAGTTAAGGATGAGGATATCCCAAAAATAGCGTTTCGTACACAGTATGGACATAATGAGTTCCTTGTTATGCCTTTTGGCTTGACTAAAGCGCCAGCGACATTCATAGACTTAATGTACTGCGTCTTTCACAATTACTTAGACCAGTTTGTGGTAGTTTTCGTGTATGACATTCGTGTGTATTCATGATCTCGGGAGGAGCATGAGATCTATTTGAGTATTGTATTGCAGATTTTGAGGGAGCACTGATTGTATGCCAAATATGAGAAGTGTGAGTTTTGGCTACAAGAGGTGAAATTTTGGGACATGTTATCTCGGAAGGCGGAGTGTCAGTGGATCCATCGAAGATAGAAGCAATTTTGACTTAGGAGCATTCCAAGAATGTTTTTGAGATCCGAAGTTTCCTTGGCCTAGCGGGTTATTATCGTAGATCTGTGAAGGATTTTTCTCGTTTGGCAGCACCTATAACCCGCTTGACCCAGAATGGGATCAAGTTTGTGTGGAATGAAGCATGTGAGTCATCCTTTCAAGAGTTGAAGACAAGGTTGACTAGAGCTCCAGTGTTGGTGATACTAGAGCGTGGCTTGGGTTATGTGAGTTATTGTGATGCTTCACATAATGGTTTGGGTTATGTGCTGATACAGGATGGTAAAGTAATGGCATATGGGTCTCGGTAGTTAAAGACTCACGAGCTTAACTACCATACTCATGACCTGGAGTTAGAGGCAGTAATGTTTACTTTGAAGTATTGGAGACATTACTTGTATGGTGAGAGATTCGAGGTGTTCTCGAATCACAAGAGTCTCAAGTACCTTTTCTCCCAAAAGGACTTGAACAACAAATAGAGGTGATAGCTTAAATTCTTGGAAGATTACAATTTTGATTTGCAGTATCATCCGGGTAAGGCAAATGTGGTAGCTGATGACTTAAGCCAAAAATCTCGTGGAACTTTGGCCAGTTTGGCTATTCGAAAATGGAAGATGCTTGAGGATCTGGCAGAAATAGGGTTACAGTGTTTTGATGATGATGTTTGTGGTGAGTCGGCATTCTTTTTTAGTCTTGTGGCTCAGCCTACTCTTGTCGGACAAGTGATTGAGTCACAGAGATAGGATCCAGATTTGGATGCCATCTGCACTCTGATCTCGAGTGGTGAGATAGTGAAAGATTGGACCTTACATACAGATGGAGGTCTACGGTACAAGGGCCTATTGGTTATTTCCACAAGATGTAGTGAGGACGTCTTACGGGAGTTTCACACTTCCTGCTTTGCAGTTTATCCAGGTGGTACGAAGACGTATCACAATTTGAGACGTCAGTATTGGTGGAATAGGATAAAGAAAGATATGCACAGTTTGTGGCCAAATGCCTTACCTGTCAACAAGTGAAGGCCGAGCATCAAAGACCAGCAGGTTTGTTGCAACCGTTGCCTGTAGCGCAGTGGAAATAGGAGCAAATTGCTATGAATTTTGTGACAGGTCTTTCAAGGTCACGAGAGGGAAATGAAGCCGTATGGGTCATCATTGACAGATTGACCAAGACAACTCACTTTTTGCCTATTAAGGCAACAAATGATGCAAAGGCGCTTAATGTTCTATATGTAAAGGAGATTGTAAGGTTGCACGGAGTTCCAGTAACCATTGTTTTGGACAGGGATGCCAAGTTCACTTCAAAGTTCTGGGAAGGACTTCAAGCAGCGTTTGGTTCAGCGTTGCACCTTAGTACGACATTCCATCCGCAAACAGACGGCCAGTCAGAGCATACCATCCAGATCTTGGAGGATATATTTCGGGTATGTATACTTGATATGGGAGATAGTTGGGAGGATCACCTTCCACTTATTGAGTTTGCCTACAACAGTTATCAGGCGAGCATTGAGAAGGCTCTATTTGAGGCGTTGTATGGTAGACCTTGTAGGTCTCTTGTTTGTTAGACTAAAGTAGGCGAGACAGCCACCTTAGGACCCAACATAGTACTCGAGACTACCGAGAAGATTAAGCTAATCAAGTAGAGGTTGCTCACAGCTCAGAGCTGATAAAAGAGTTAGGCAGATAGGCGGAGACAACCGCTATCTTTTGAGGTGGGAGACCACGTCTTTCTACGGGTTTCTCTACGGAAGGGGTTGATGAAATTCGGGAAAAGTGGCAAGTTATCGCCACGATTCATTGGACCGTTTGAGATTTTGGACCATGTAGGAGAGGTTGCCTACAGACTTGCTTTGCCGCCGTAGATGAATAGTGTTCATAATGTTTTTCATGTCTCAATGTTACGGAAGTATGAACAGGATCCATCTCACATTTTGAGTTGGGTTGATGTGGATATTGATGAGGATGTCTCCTATGAAGAGAGACCAGTCTAGATCCTTAACACACGGTAGAAGGTGTTAAGGGACAAGACGATACCACTAGTAAAGGTTCTTTGGAGACACCACAGAGTCGAGGAAGTTACTTAGGAGCTCGAACAGGAGGTTCACTCCAAGTATCCAGTGTTGTTTTCTTCCCCAGGTATGACTTGATTTCGGGGATGAAATCCTTTTAAATTGGGGAGATTGTGATGATTCTATTTCGCTATTATCCATTTTTTTGAAAATTTGTCGTGGCAAGGGCATTTTCGTCTTTTACTGTTTTGCGTACCAGACACTGTGGAGTATGCCGGTTGTGTCCAAGAGTTGGTTGGGGCATTTTATTGAGTTTGGAACTCTTTGAAATGCAAGGTTGGTCATTTTAGCATTTTTTTGTTTTTCGAGCCGGACGGTTACTTGTGGGACCCGCTACCGAAATTGTTGCATACGGGGATTTTAGTTGGGTCCATTTACAACCCATGTATTTTATTTAATGTGCTTTATTTGGGTTTTATATAGTTGCATATATATATATATATATATATATATATATTTGTGTGATGTAAAAAAAAAATAAAAATAATAAAAATAAAAAAAAAAAGCGGTGGGACCCACATTAATGTTTTAAGGTAGGGTTAGAAGCATTTTGGCCTCATTTTCCTTTCCTCTCTCTCTTCTCGTAAGTCTTTCTCTCCCCCTCTCAAATTTCTTTCTCTTTTTCCTTTTTGCTTCAAAGCTACAAAACTTGATTTCTTCTTCATCTTTTGGTATTTTTGAGAGCCGTTTGGAGCAAATTGAAGATCACAGTGAGATTCGAATTGATTAGAGCAATTCCTTGTTTGGTGCACTTTAGGGGATTCAAGATTTAGGGCACAAATTAGGGGTTTTAGCTTGTCTTGAGGTAGGGGTCTTTAATCCATACAATCCTGCATTAATTTTACTTAATTAATGTTCTAGCATGCTAAATTGTGTTGATTGCTCTTTAAAGTGACTTGATTGTGTATATGAAGTATGTGAGTATGTGTATTTAATTGAATTGTGTGAAAATCATGCCTAATGTGTTAATTTTCCATGCCTATGGTGCTATTTATCTTGCTAGAAATTGCTATGTGGGAGCATGTTAAATTGTGTAGTAGAGATCCTTTTATTTTCATAGTAAGGGTAAAGCTATGTGACATACATTCATAACATTGGGCATGAAAAAGGGCAAAGTGATTTGAAGTGAATAAAAAAGGGGTTTTGGGGAAAAATATTTGAGAAAAGGATTTTGTGAAAACCCGGAAACCAAGGGGGTACCGAGGGTCTGTGGCGTTAATGTAGCCTAGAGGGAACTAGGGAGATCGCCCTAGCGTGGTTGAGCTATCTGGGCCCCAAATGACGCCGCAGGGTTACCAAGGGTCAAGGACAGTAGCCAATCCTTCTCTGGTGTCGCCAAGGGGGTATCGAGGGATGGGTTACGTTAATGGTTTGAAAAGTGGAGAATGGAAGTAAATTTGAAAATGGGGAGCGACATACATAGTCTCGCATTTCATGGCATGGCATTGTTTATTTTGAATTTGGAATTAATGTTATACTCCCTTTTGGTAAAGCATGACCCCTATCATCTATCCCTATTCATTATTTGGATTTACGGGGTCACAAGAGGTGTGTCTTAGGCACCACCTACTGAGCAAATTGCTCACCCCATTTCATTTAACATTTTTCAGGGTTCGGGTCGTTACAATGACAACTCGTACTTGAATGCACCTAACACCCTGTCACACTTTTCTCACCAATCATCCAACCTTGGACACCCAACCTTACCAGAGGTAAACTAAACTTCTTACACGCAAGGAGAATAGCCAACCAGATACTCGTACGAAACCACAAACTCAAATCTAGGTGACCTCACCACTAACGGACCTTCATACACTATCGACACCGGAACCTCGCATACGCTATACCGCAATTGTGATAACCCGAATTTTTTTTAGGTTTTAAATTATATTTATTTCATGTTTTTAAGTGAACAAAATTGATTATTTTGTTTTAATCAGAGACTTACCCACTGGAGATTTTGGGTTTCAGTTTATTTGATTTGATTTTTTGATTACATATTATATATATTTAAATGTTTGTGTAACATATAATGGTGGCTATAATGTTTCCATTTTTCGCCATTTTTCCATTTTTTTGAAAATTTGTCGTTGCAAGGGCATTTTTGTCTTTTGCCATTTTGCGTACCGGACACTGCGGAGTGTGCTGGTTTTGTCCGAGAGTTGGTTAGGGGCATTTCATTAAGTCCAGGACTCTTTGAAAAGTAAGGGTTACCATTTTTGCATTTTCCCATTTTTCGGGTAAGACGATCCCGTGTGGGACCTGTTACTGTAATTGTCGTGCACGGGAGTATTGGTTTGGTCCATTTGCATCACATGCATTTTTGTTTAATATTTTTGTGTGGTTGAGGATTATTATGTGTAGGTATATGTGTATGTAGAATTTGGTGCAAAGAAAAAAGAATAAAAATAAAACTTTTTAATTAAAATTGGTGGGACCCACCACTTACCTTTAAGTGGCAAAGAGACCACCATTGGTCTCACAATCCTCTCTCTCTCCTGTAGCTCACTCTTTCCCCTCTTATTCTTCATTTTTTCTTTTTTTCTTTTTATAAATTTCAATCTTAGATTTCTCCCTCAATTCTTGGTATTTTTGGGAGCCGTTCGCAGCATATTAAAGAGCTCGCTGAGATCTACAAGTTGATCAGAGCAATTTCTTGGTTGGTGCACTTTATGAATTTCAAAATCTAGGCCATAAATTTGGGGGTTTTTACAATTCCTAAGGTAGGGGTCTCTAATTCATGTTTTCTTGTGCCTTTATGAGTTGATTACTTGTAATTGTTGCTAGCATGTTTAATTAGTGTTACTTACTCCTAAAATAATTTAATTGTGGTATACAAAGTTCATATTATGTGTATTAGTTGTTTTTTTTTGGTGAAAAACATACCTAAGTGTTAATCTTCTATGTCTATTGTGTTGTAAACTTGCTAGAGATTTGGATTAAAAGAGCTGAGAATTGAATTTTTAGGAGGAAGAACTTTTTCATTGTTTCTTCCATTAACCTTGTTATCCACAACTCGACCACTCCTAAGGATGGTGATTACTTGGACTTGTTTATGAGTTGGCCCACTCGAAGGAGGGGTTTCGTCAATCACATAAATCCCTCTAGGATTCTCAAATGGTTGAGCGGGAAGCTTCTTATCTATTTGAAGAAGTTAGTTCGTTGAAGTGGCTATTTGCCCCACTTGATTCTCAAGTTTAGCAATTAACTGAGTATGAGAATGAACCATTTAGAGAGTGGGTTGCAATGATGTCAAGAGTTGCTTGTTGGATTCCATCATTTGCTTGTTTGCAGCTAAAATCTCATCAGTTGGAAATACAGGAGGTTGATTAGAGATATTTGGATTCTACGGAGGACGGTAGCTTGATGAGGCTTGAAATTGCCTATTTTGAAATTGAGAGGAGGGCTGATTTTGCTGCCCTTAATTTTGAAATTATGAATTTTGTGGGGCTTGTTGCCTCCATGAGAAATTCGGATGATCTCTCTATCCCGGATTATAGGTATTGGAGTAAGGATTGTTTCCGGACCTGAAAAACATCGCGTTTGCTTGCTCATAATTGGGATTAGGAAATTGCTCTGGTGTGGGGCAATCTTTCGAGAGATGGAAAGGACTTGTGCATGATGCACACACCGCACTTGCCGAATTTTAAGACAAAGAAGGAGAAAGATGTGGTGCCATTAATTGATAGAATTTATAAGCTATGGCATCCACTTAAGAAGATTCTTCCCTCATTGTTTTTGGTTGACAAGGATTGGTGTTTTTAGCATTGGTTGAGATCGGAGCCCTACGAGAATTGTGTTGTAATGAATTTGCACTCAAATTCTCGAGTAAGGTCCAAACCTCGTCTGCATTCTTAGACATGAACATCCCTCCACATGAGGAGTCGACCATGAGTCTATGTGGTTTGGTTAAACCATCATAGAAGGCTTGCACTAATTGCCATTTTGGAATTAGATGGTGTGGGCATTTCCTAAGAAGATCTTGTAATCTTTCCCAAGTCTCATGGAATTGTTCTCCATCAATTTCAGAAAAACTAAGAATGGAGCGCCTCATTTGATTGGTTTTACTCACCGGATAGTATTTCTTTAGAAATTCTTGTTGCAATTGGGCCCATGTTGTGATCGAGTTCGCAACAAGGGAGTTTAACCAATACTTTGCCATATCTTTCAAGGAGAATGGAAATAGATACAGGTGGAGTGCATTCTCAGGGAAACCCCTCATCTTGATACTAGAGCAAATTGCAAGGAACTTATCAAGATGCTTATAGGGATTTTCATTATCAAAGCCATGAAAGGATGGAAGCATTTGGATGGTGCTAGATTTGATTTCATATTGAGCGGCTTCGATATTTGGCATCACTATGCAAGAGGGAGAAGCATAAGTGGTAAGGATGAAAAGGTCCCGAAGAGTCATGGGAACCACATTTGGAATTTCAGCCCTAGTATTTTTTATCCCCTCATTCTCCAAATTTTCTTCCTTACCGGCCATTGTATTAAATTGAAGTTCAATTCCTCTTATGTTAGCAGATTCCCTAAGGTTTCTTCTAAAAGTCCTTTCAAGTGAATTTATGTCAACTGGCGAGTCAAGAGTTGGTAAGGAAAGTAATCTACGGCTAAACATCAACAAATCACAACACAATCAAAACAATAATACATCACCATAACCTCCACAAACGATGTTCCCGTTCTCCTCAATTATCAACAACAGAAATTAAATGGCCACAACAAGGGCCGATGCTTTGCAATATAGAAAAACAAAAATAACCTCAACAAGGGCTTCACAATTCAACTATCTCTAATTTAATCACATGCAAGATATTCACAACCTTGGGACCAGGACTTCGAAAACTTACCGGGAGTCTTTTAGACTTACCAATTTGCTAGCTTTCCCACGGCAAGCCTTGAGTACCTAGAATCTCACAAGAAAACTTGAAACACAAATTAATCGAAACCAACGAGAAAATATCTACTAGAGTACAATATTCACAATCAAACCAAAGTTAATCCTATAACCTCGGTTGTAAAACCGTTTGTAGTCCCCGGCAACGACGCCAAAAATTGATCGGTTGTCAATTTATACATCAACCTTTGCAATAGCACAAATCGTCGTAAAATAGGGCTATTGATCGGGTAAGTTGAACCACTGGGACTGCTAGTTTATGGCAACCAAGGTGTCTAAAATCACTTTTAGAATGATGAAGGTATATAGAGTTTTGTTTGGGTTGTCACTAAAATTAGGAATCGAAAAATGCATAAAATGGTAATTTATGAAAAATTAAAAAGATAAAGATAATGTAGAGGGGACTAGGGAAGTGAATCCACTACCTACCCTATAAACATGCTAGTTGAGGTAAATTTAAGGGAAATAACATAAACATGTGACCATGAAATGCTACAACACAAAATTGCTACATTCTTTCACGAAATTCATGAAATCAATGGCAAGAATAACCTATCAAAGTTACACATGCTTGAACTACCTAAACTAGTGTGTAGTCTTAGACATGCTTGTTAAGCTAGAGATTATCAAGCCATCAATCACATGATAAGAGCACATGAAGTTAAAAATCAAGATTAATCCATCAAAGGGAAATCCTAAGCCATGGACTAACAAGGTTCTCATACAACATGCCATTAAAACCATTCCACAATCTCCTTTTCATTATCACTATGAAAAATCAAGTAATACAACCATGAGAACATACATTCTAAGACAAGAAAATAAATTCAACATGATCATTTATTTCAAATTCAGTTCATTACATCAAGTGTAGACTCTAGATTATGGAACACCCACATATATACATCATTTTCCCTAAAATAAACCAAAATCTAGAACATGCTTACTAGAGAGGGCTTCATCACCTCCCTAGATAGGGAGTTTATTGCTCATGGATGCACTAGAGGAAGGAGAAAGGATGAAGAAACCTTCCATTTTCACACCTAGAGGACCCAAAATACACAAACCCTCAAGAACTTCTCTTTCTCTCTCTAAAACTTAGCAAAAAAATGAGATATGGAATAATACATGCTTCCTCCCTTTTATCAAGCCAAAATCCTCCCTCTCACCACACAATCCCGAGCTCCAACTACCATAGAAGCAATAAGGACCACAAAAATTGCATAGGGGACAAAATACAGCTTGAATTAAGAGCAGGTGATCTACTTTCTGCAGATCGGCTGGGGCCCGCGGAGCGCTAGAGGTAATTTGGAGTGATTGGCCACCACCTGCGGTGGCGCAGCGGGCGCCCGCGGAGCCTTGTCTTCAGAGCACTCAGCCCTCACTTTTGCCATTTTGATTGGTCCGATGACATGGCCATCATTTTTAATGCAAAGCTGCAAAACTCACGCACATGCTAACTCAAGAAACTTGGCTCAAATAATGGTCCCAGCAACGGCGTGCTCTGATCCTTCGAAGGATTGTCAAAACCACTCTTTTAATTATATTCGGGGGAATCAACCTGAAAGTAGATGAAAGCAAACAAATAAAGCTAAACTATACATTATTATCAATCAGGATGCCGAGTTCACTTCAAAGTTTTGGGAAGGACTTCAAGCTGCATTTGGCTCTGCGTTGCACCTGAGTACAGCATTCCATCCACAGACTGACGGCCAGTCGGAGCGTACCATCCAAATTTTAGAGGTTATGCTTTGGGCATGTGTGCTTGACTTGGGTGGTAGTTAGGAAGATCATCTACCGCTTAGTGAGTTTTCTTACAATAACAGTTATCAGGTGAGTAGTGAGATGGCTCCATTTAAGACGTTGTATGGCAGACCTTGTAGGTATCCAGTCTGTTGGACTGAGGTAGGCGAGACAGTTGTCTTAGGACCCAACATAGTACTTGAGACTACTAAGAAGATTAAGCTGGTCAGGCAGAGATTGCTTACAGCTCAGAGCCGATAGAAGAACTATGCAGATAGGCAGAGACGACCACTATCTTTTGAGGTTGGAGACCAAGTTTTTCTACGGGTTTCTCCACAGAAGGGATTGATGAGATTCAGGAAAAGTGGCAAGTTATCGCCATGATTCATTGGACCATTTGAGGTCTTAGGCCATGTAGGAGAGGTTGCCTATAGACTTGTTTGGCCGTCGCAAATGGACAGAGTTCATAAGGTTTTTCATGTCTCGATGCTACGAAAGTATGAGCCAGATCCGTCTCATATTTTGAGTTGGGTTGATATGGACATTGATGAGGATGTTTCCTATGAAGAGGGACCACTTCAAATCCTTGACACACGACAGAAGGTGTTAAGGGACAAGACGATACCGTTAGTGAAAGTTCTTTGGAGACACCACGGAGTCGAGAAGGCTGCTTGGGAGCTTGAACAGGAGGTTTGCTCCAAGTACCCAGTGTTGTTTTCTTCCCTATGTATGGCTTGATTTCGGTGATGAAATCCTTTTAAGTTGGGGAGATTGTGATGTTTCCATTTTTTGCCATTTTTCATTTTCCGAGAATTTTGTCATTACAAGGGCATTTTCGTCTTTTTTTGTTTTACGTATCGGACACTGTGAAGTGTGCTGGTTGTGTCCGAGAGTTGGTTGGGGTATTTCACTGAGTTCAGGACTCTTTGAAATGCAAGGTTTGTCATTTTGGCATTTTTCAGTTTTTCGTGCCGGACGGTCCCATGCTACCGGAATTGCTGCATACCGGGATTTTGGTTGGGTCCGTTTACATCACATGCATTTTTATTTAATGTGCTGTATGTAGTTATTGTATAGTTGGTGCATATATATATGTTTGTAGTGAGAATTAATAAGAAAAAGAAAAAGGAAAATTTTATAAAAAGGAGGTGGGACCCACCATTCTTGATTTTTAAGAGACAAGAGGCATTTTAGCCTCATTTTCCTCTTCATTCTCTCTCTCCCCACTAGCCTCTCTCTCTCTCTCCCAATTCTGATCGGTTGATCAACTATACATCAACCTTCGCAATAGCACGAATCATTGTAAAATAGGGCTATTGGTCGGGTAAGTCGAACCACAGGGACTACGCTAGTCTAATACAACCTAAATGTCTAGAATCATTCTTAGAATGATGAAGGGTGTATAGAGGTTTTGTTGGATGTCACTTAAGCGAGGAATATTGAAATTGCATAAATTAGAAACTTGCAAGAATTAAAAAGAAACGAAATACAAATAGAGAAAAACTAGGGAAATGAATCCGCTCCAACCCTATACAAATTCTAGATTGAGATTAAATTGGGAAAATCAACATAAATGATGGTCATGACACATAACAACCATTGGTTGCTATACTATCCTCAAGAGGTTCATTAAATCAAAAACAAGAATAATCCATCAAAGATTCACATGCTTGAACTACCTAAACTAGGGTGTAGTCTTCAACATGCTCCCTAAGCCAAAGATTATCAAGCCCTTAATTAAATGATGAGAGCACACAAAGTTAAGAATCAAGTATAAACCATCAAAGGGCATCCTAAGCAATGATTTATCAAAGTTCTCAAACTCCATGCCATTAAAACCATTCTATGATCTAACTTCCATTGTCACTATGAAAATGCAAGCAATATGATTAGGAAGAGAAACCATCTAAGACAAGATGAATAGCTCAAAATAATCATGTATAGACATTAGAATTCATTACAACACATATGATGCTCTAGATCATAAAATCACCAACAATAATACATTGAAATCCCAAAAGTAAAATCTACACTAGAACATGCTTACAAGGGAGGGGCTTCATCACCTCCCTAGAGAAGATTTAGTTACCCATAGGAGCAATGGAAGAAGGAAGAAGCTTGAAGACCTCCTCCATTTTCGTGCTCCCTTCTTCAAGCTTGAAGAACTCTATCTCCTTGCTCTCTTCTCTCTCTTCCAATCTTGTAGAATATGGGATAATGATATGTGTGGCCTTCCTTGCCTTATCTACCACCAAAAGGTCACCAACCAACATCTCCAACCACTTCATTAAAGAGGAAAGCAAAGTGAAGAAACCAAGGTGCAAGTGGGCTGAAATGAGCCATTTCCGAAGGGCATTCTGCCCAAAATTCGAGCACTCTAAGCAAGGCCTCGAGCACTCGAATTTAGTGTAAAAATGCCCATGCTTCACTTGCTCCGCCCAGACCTACTTTGGTTAAACAGCCATAACTTTGCACTCCGAATTCCGAATGATGAACCGTTTGAAGATTTAGAAAGCTAATTCAGAGCTCTAAATATTTTATGTTTTGGTGGAGATCCAATTCTCAAGGATGGTTGGTCGAAAATGAAGATCAAGGCAGAATTTCATTGCTGCCAGGCAGTTCTGCGCGCCTCTGGTAACAAGGCCATAACTCTCTGCTCCGAGCTCCGAATGACAAACCGTTTGAAGATTTGGAAAGCTGATTCAGAGCTCTAAATCTTTAATGTTATGAGAGAAGTCCAGTTTTCGAGTTTGGAAGGTCAAAATGGCGAGCAAAGCCCAGGTTCTACTGCTGCCAGAATTCAGCATTGGCACCTTTTGTTGCTCAAGATTCCACAAGGCCTTATTCTTGTTCCATTTTGGCCAATGAACCTGAAAATGCATAAAAACATAGAAATGAAGATAATCTACATAAATTAACATACAACGGACTTTACTAATGCAATTTAGGGCGCTTGAATATATAATATTCGGCGCTTATCACACCCCCAAACTTACATTTTGCTAGTCCCTTAGCAAAACTACAATGAAAAATTTAATGAAAAGACAACCATGGGCTTGCTACTGCAAAAATATCATCCATGGCAAAATAAGATATATACATTGCTCAAAAATAACTTGAAATAGAAAAAGAGCTGGAGATGGGGTCATTGGGAAGACTACCTTGCATATATGAAGCATTGATACAAAAATTGGCTAAATACATTTCCACATACATGCATCAACATCAAAGTCTATATAAATAACTCAATTATCATCTCTTGAATGGAAATCAACTCTAGCTTCAGTGAAAGTGAATTGGATTCTCAACATGCGGCTTTTACTTTCTTTTCCAATTCCAAAGCACAAGTTTGCAAATCATTAAATTCCCCTTTAAATGAGGTCCCTAAGGCATGATTTTATTTACAAGACAACTTTTGTTGCTTGTTGACAATTTATTGTAACTCATAAGCGAAACATAGAATGGTTGTGCAATGCTGAAGTCCCTTAAGCTTTCTAACCAACCTATGTAGCAAGCGTTAGGCCAACAACTCCCAAACCAGATGGCTTTAGGGTGTTAAGTGTAGAGACACTCCATAGGGCTTAATAGCTCAAGTTGGAAAGGCTACGAACTCCAACGAACCATGTTTATTACCAGTTTATTTTTTGAATGACCGTGCAATGTTTAAGTCCCTTAAGCTTTCTAACCAACCCTTGTAGCAAGCGTTAGGCCAACAACTCCCAAACCAGATGGCTTTAGGGTGTTAAGTGTAGAGACACTCCTAGGGCTTAATAGCTCGAGTTGGAAAGGCTACGAACGTCAACTGGTCATTATTTTCTTTCCTTTTCAGTTTTTTTTTTTTTTTTTTTTTTTTTTTTTTTTTTAGCTCAAAATAAATCATGCCAAAGATATTCATCCATTAGGTTCATTAAATCAGATTAACTAGGGCAAGGTCAAGGTCAATCAAGTTGCATGCCTCACAGTTAAGTTTCCAATGTGCATCTGTGCATTGTGAAGCTTAAAAGAGTGTCAAATCCAGCGAGAATTTAATTGAGACATTTATACAGACTAATTTGAATCTACATGATCATTTCAACTCAAATTTTCTTTATTTTCAAAAATATCAGCTGCTTCTATACACAAAGTTTTAAACATATGCTTTCATCTCCAACAGGTTTCAAATTCCATTATCATTGCTTAGCAAAAATGTAAAACCAAAAATACATAAATGCACCCCCAAACTTGAATGTCACATTGTCCTCAATGTGAGAAGACAAGTAAATCAAAATAAGAGCAAAAAAGGGGGGAAAGGAACAATAATACCAAGTGGAGTGACACAGGCGAAGATGTTCAGCTATGTGAGTGCGCAACTGCGTCCCCCAAACTTGGACATGAAGACCTATCAAAATACAACTAAAATATACATGTAAAAGCATAGGTCTCTTAAGAAAAACAGGAACAGAAAAAATAATACGAACATGAATGTTATTAAAAGATAGAAATCTATACAAAAACATAAATTGGCACACATTAGCCACAAGTTTAAAATGGATAGCAAAAGAATGCCAAAAGCCGTGCATTTAGAGAGATAAAGTTGGCTTAGGCAATTCGTCAAACACGTGGTGTGCAAGACAAAAAGGAAGAGGGCCAAAGGTTGATTAGAGATGAGAAAATCCAAAAATTTGGCCCTGCAAATGCAATACACAACTCCCAAACAATCACAAATCCTTCACACAAGCAATCCCATCCTCCATGGATCAAAAATTAAAAGAAAAAAGAGGGTAGACACTTACCCAACAATGGAGAACCAAAGGCCCTGTGTGCGTGGGATAAATGGTGGGGATGGGTGGGAGGTTGATGATGGTGCTTGGGTTAGAGGAGAGTGGAGAAAAAGGTGGAGGAGGTGAAGGTAGGTTTGCATGGGGTGGTGAGGTTGAGGGTGGTTGGGTTGTGGAGTTGGTGGAGGAGAGGGGTTGGCAGCCGAGGAGAGGAGATGAGGTTGAGTGAGAGTGGTGGGCTGTGGTTTTAAAAGGGAGAGGGAAGCTTGGTTCGAGCACTCGAAGGGTGTCTTCGAGTGCTCGAAATTGGGGCAGTGGGCTCGGCTGTGAGGATGGTGTATTGTGCTCCACACTTCGAGCACTCGAAATAGGACTTCGAGTGCTCGAAGTCTTGGCAGTGAGTGAGGGAAATGTGGTAGTGAGGTGGTGATTGGTCGAGAGTGGTGAGTCAAGCAAGGTGGTGAGGGTGGGTTTGATGGGTTGAGGTTGGCCGAGAGAGATGAGGAAGGTTGGGGGGGTTGATGGTGGTGAGTTATGGGTTGCATGCATGGTGGGATGAGATAAGGGTGGTGAAGTGAGGTTGATGGTGGTTGAATGGTGTGAGGCCGAGAGGGATGGTGGTTGGTTTGGGAGGTGAGATGCGGGTTGAGGATGATGAGGTGAGGTTGATGCGTTTGAGATGAAGGTTGTGCATGCATGGTTGTGCATGCATTGGTGTGGGTTGATGTGGGTTGGTTGAGGAGTTGCCGAGAGGGAGAAGGGTGGTGGTTTGGTGAGGTGAGTTGTGAGAGATGAGGGCTCGGGTGAGGAAGGAAGAGAAGTTGGTTCACACTTCGAGCACTCGAAATGGGACTTCGAGTGCTCGAAGTCTTGGCAGTGAGCAGGCTAAGGAAATGGTGAAGCTTCGAGCACTTGAAGCTTGGCCTACGAGTGCTCGATTCTGAGGCAGTAGCTGCAGAAGTTGGGCTGAAAATTTGGAGCAATCCAAATGGAAGCTAGAGTGCTCCAAAAATGGGCAGTGAGCTTGGGATTGATGGTGAAGACATTTGGAGCAATCCAAATGGAATTTAGAGTGCTCCAAAATGGGTAGTAGCTCATGGAATTTTGGTTAGATCATTCGAGCACTAGAATCTTGGCCCAGTGAGCATTTTGAATTGATGCAATTGCTGAAACAAATGTGTCAAACTTTGCAACATCTTGCTAATGCATGAATATAATTGGAAATTTTTTTCAAAATGTAACACATTTCCAATGTATAGATGAATTTTGAACTTTGCAAATTCATTCCATTCCAATGCAAGGATGTAAAAAAAATTTTAAACTTGGCATGCCATTCCCATGCATGGAAAGATTTTTAAAGCTTTGCATGGCAGTTGGAAAAATATTTGAAAACTTTGCATGCCATTCCATGCATCGAAAATTTTTCATGTCATTCCCATGCATCGAAAAATCATTGCAAGCAGCAGCTTCAATTCAAGCCATGCATGGAAAATTTTAAAACTTTGCACATTATTCCAATCTAATGCATGGATGGATTTTTGAAGCTTTGCATGCATGGAAAGAAATTGAAATTTTGCATGGGACAATGCATGGGGAATTTTGAAAAATTTTCAAACATTGCAAATGCTTGGAAAAATTTTAAACAGTGCAAGAATTTCAATGCATGGATGATTTTGCGAAAATTTTCAAGAATGTATTACAAATGAGACATTATGCACATGAGTAGCATTCCCAAGATCCGATGAAATTGCTAGGAAGCGATGGAAATTTCCGGGAATGAAAATTAGAGTTGAGAAGGTCTAAGAAAAATCAAATTTTTGGCTTTTCTAAACCGTTTCCCATAAAATTTCATGGCTCAGGCAATTGATCATTAGGGAGGCATTGAAGTCGAAAGAATTGCTCCCCAAGGGTGCTAAATTTAACGTCGATAGCTAGACGCACCGAGATCAGGTTAGTCCTCCTTACCCTATACCATGTCTCTCTAGAGAGTCATAGGTCCCCAAATAGGATAATTCTTTTAAAAGTGGAGGAGGAAGACTTTGAAGACAAAAGTGGAAAAGAGGTAACGGAAAGACCTCAACCCACTCTTCTTTCTCAATGAAGAACTTTGGACTATGGGGCTGATTTGGATTATGGGAAGATGGATCAAGTGAGGGCACACCTAGCAAAGGGTTTTGAAAAATCATATTTAGCATGGGAATGCCCGGAGAATTATCCTTCAAACTTTCAACATCCTCCCCACACTTATCCGGTGGTTCGGGCTCAACAGTTTGAGATAACTCAAGTGAGGGAATGGGATGAGATGCAAGCTCCCAAGAAAGAGATACATTTGATGTTGACAAAGGAAAAGAATGAATATGTGGATGAATATTAAGCAAAGAATTCACCTCTGAAATGGAATTGTCAACATTAAAATCCTCACAATTGAAATGAGCCAAACAAGCTTTTAGAGGATCCTCCATTAAAGGAGGTGCATCAAGCAAAGGATTATGTAGGGGCTGTTTTGGAGTAGGGTAGACAATCTCTACATCATTATTTTTCCCATTTTGAACCACAATTGCTTCATTTTGATGTGTGGCAACACTTTGATCTTTAACCACCATTTCATCATTTTCACATGTAACAACCACTTGATCATTCTCATGATGAAAGTTACTAGGAGTAATCTCATCATTCATAGAATTTTCTTTTGGATTGGCCATAAATTCAAATGAAAATGTTTCCTCCTCTTCATGATTTTTAGCATTAATCCTTTGTTGAATTTGAGATATTTGGTCATCTATCATTGCACTAACTTGGGACTGGTGATATGGTACCACTTGATTGATAAACTTTACTGTGGATTGCATGCTAGCAAGGGAAGCCAATAGTTGATTGTTGGAGTCTATCATTTGCGTGTGCATAGACTCCATCATTTGTTTGTTAGCAACAATTAGCTCATCCAATGGAGACGGTGGAAAAGGAGAAGAGGGCGGGAAAGAATGATCACTGGGTTGAAAAGGTTGCATATGAGATTGTGGGGTTGAATTTCCTATGTCATGCCACAAGAAGTTTTGTTGGTCTCCCCAACCCGAGTTGTAACCATTGAAGTATGGATTACTACCTGGTTCAAAGAAATTTTCATTTGGTTGCTCTAGATAAAAATCCGAGAATTGTCTCGTTGGAAGACAATCTCTAGTATGATGTGAATTACTAGAGCAAAAAGCACAAAACGCATGTGGTGTGTAGAATTGAGTTGGGAGATAATTATCCTCCATCTAGGAGTAATTCAACAACACACAAAGCAATCAATACAACACTTCATCACCATAACCTCCACATATGATATTCCCTTTCTCCTCAATTATCAAGACAAAAATTAAATTGGCCACGACAAGGACCGATGCTTGAACACGAAATTTAAATAGGATAAGAGCCTCAACAAGGGCTTCACAACTAAACTAAAACTAAATTTAACACATGCACAATATTCACAACTCGAAACTAGAAGTCACGAGACTTACCTGGGGTCCTCTAAACTTACAATTTGCTAGCATTCCCACGGCGAGCTTCGAGTCCATAGAATCTTACAACACTTAAAACACAAAGATAGTCAAAACACACAAGGAATATTCACAAGACACAATATTCACAATCAAACTAAAATTAACCCTAGAACTTTGGTCGCTAAACCGTTTGCAGTCCCCGGCAGCGGCGCCAAAAATTGATCGGTTGATCAACTATACATCAACCTTCGCAATAGCACGAATCATTGTAAAATAGGGCTATTGGTCGGGTAAGTCGAACCACAGGGACTACGCTAGTCTAATACAACCTAAATGTCTAGAATCATTCTTAGAATGATGAAGGGTGTATAGAGGTTTTGTTGGATGTCACTTAAGCTAGGAATATTGAAATTGCATAAATTAGAAACTTGCAAGAATTAAAAAGAAACGAAATACAAATAGAGAAAAACTAGGGAAATGAATCCGCTCCAACCCTATACAAATTCTAGATTGAGATTAAATTGGAAAAATCAACATAAATGATGGTCATGACACATAACAACCCTTGGTTGCTATACTATCCTCAAGAGGTTCATTAAATCAAAAACAAGAATAATCCATCAAAGATTCACATGCTTGAACTACCTAAACTAGGGTGTAGTCTTCAACATGCTCCCTAAGCCAAAGATTATCAAGCCCTTAATTAAATGATGAGAGCACACAAAGTTAAGAATCAAGTATAAACCATCAAAGGGCATCCTAAGCAATGATTTATCAAAGTTCTCAAACTCCATGCCATTAAAACCATTCTATGATCTAACTTCCATTGTCACTATGGAAATGCAAGCAATATGATTAGGAAGAGAAACCATCTAAGACAAGATGAATAGCTCAAAATAATCATGTATAGACATTAGAATTCATTACAACACATATGATGCTCTAGATCATAAAATCACCAACAATAATACATTGAAATCCCAAAAGTAAAATCTACACTAGAACATGCTTACAAGGGAGGGGCTTCATCACCTCCCTAGAGAAGATTTAGTTACCCATAGGAGCAATGGAAGAAGGAAGAAGCTTGAAGACCTCCTCCATTTTCGTGCTCCCTTCTTCAAGCTTGAAGAACTCTATCTCCTTGCTCTCTTCTCTCTCTTCCAATCTTGTAGAATATGGGATAATGATATGTGTGGCCTTCCTTGCCTTATCTACCACCAAAAGGTCACCAACCAACATCTCCAACCACTTCATTAAAGAGGAAAGCAAAGTGAAGAAACCAAGGTGCAAGTGGGCTGAAATGAGCCATTTCCGAAGGGCATTCTGCCCAAAATTCGAGCACTCTAAGCAAGGCCTCGAGCACTCGAATTTAGTGTAAAAATGCCCATGCTTCACTTGCTCCGCCCAGACCTACTTTGGTTAAACAGCCATAACTTTGCACTCCGAATTCCGAATGATGAACCGTTTGAAGATTTAGAAAGCTAATTCAGAGCTCTAAATATTTTATGTTTTGGTGGAGATCCAATTCTCAAGGATGGTTGGTCGAAAATGAAGATCAAGGCAGAATTTCATTGCTGCCAGGCAGTTCTGCGCGCCTCTGGTAACAAGGCCATAACTCTCTGCTCCGAGCTCCGAATGACAAACCGTTTGAAGATTTGGAAAGCTGATTCAGAGCTCTAAATCTTTAATGTTATGAGAGAAGTCCAGTTCTCGAGTTTGGAAGGTCAAAATGGCGAGCAAAGCCCAGGTTCTACTGCTGCCAGAATTCAGCATTGGCACCTTTTGTTGCTCAAGATTCCACAAGGCCTTATTCTTGTTCCATTTTGGCCAATGAACCTGAAAATGCATAAAAACATAGAAATGAAGATAATCTACATAAATTAACATACAACGGACTTTACTAATGCAATTTAGGGCGCTTGAATATATAATATTCGGCGCTTATCACTCATCTCATTTTTTTTTTTTCTTTCCAAGTGAGCTTCAATTCTTGATTTCTCCTTCATCTTTTGGAGTTTTTGAGTGTCGTTTGCGCCAAATTGAAGAACATGATGAAATCTACGTTTTGATCGAAGCCAACCTTCATTTGGCCACCATTTTGGGGATATCAAAATTCTAGGGTTTGAGGTGAATTTGAGGGTTTTTCTTTAAATTAGAGGTAGGGGTCTCTAAAACATGGTTCTTCTTATACTTTGTGAATTTAATTCTTAGAAATTGTTGAATTGCATGTTTAATTAGTATAAGTTCTTGGAAATTGTTTAAATACCATGTATAAAATTGTGACAAGGTGTTATTTGATATATTGTGCTTAAGCATACTTTTGTGAAATGAAATTTTGTGAGTTATATGCTTAATATGTTAGAAAAATATGAAATGGAAACAAGAGTTGTGTATCTTAGTGATTTAATTATAAAAGCATATGTAAACTCTTGTGATTGAATTAATGAATGAAGTATGAAGCATTCATGCATCCATTGGGAAAGAAAAAGGGAGAAAAATGTTTTAAAACAAATGAAATTATTTTTGGGAAAATATTTTCAAAGGTGTTTGCGAAAACTGGACGCCTAGGAGGCACATAGTGGTCCATATTGTTAGTGTAGTCTAGACAGGAGTAAGGTTAAGCTTACTAGGACGGATGCGACGCCTTGGAGGTACCTTGTGGTCTTGGATAGTTAGTCAATCTTCCATTCGTGACGCCTTGGAGGTGCCTTGGTTCGGATTACATTAACGGTTTGGAAGTTGAAGTGGAAATGTTTCGGATATAGAGAGTGACATTTGCATAACATTGTACTTCATTAGACTATATGGTGTGTATGTATTTGGATGACAATTGTTATATACTTGTTGTTGTAGTTGTTGCCATGTAACCCCTATGTCATGATCCATTTTCTCTTTCACCTATTTCCTTATGTAGATTCACGGGGTCATAAGAAGTGTGTCTTAGGCACCACCTACTGAGCTTAGGCTCACCTCATTGTTATTTAACATTTTTTTCAGGGCTAGGAAAAGAAGTAGTGGGCGCTGACCCACTACAAGCTTGAGGAAGAATAGAAGTTTATATTTTGTCATCTTTTGTATTTAACCCATTCTTTTGTAAAGTTGGAACCTATGAAATGTAATTGTATTGTAATGTGACTATAATCTTTTGACAACACTTGATGTATATTTGGAACTATGGGAATATGTGGAGGTGAATGGGCACTGGAGTTATGTTTTGATTAATTATAGATGTCTTTCAATTATATTATATTATGTTCTTTTGCCGTAAATTCAGAAATTTGATTGCGTAACAGGTCCGGTGTGGGTTTGGTTTGTAACAAACATAGTCAGGAACCATTCCAGGGAGTTGGAGCATGAGAAGCCTTGTTTTGGCCGGTTGATCCTTACCATCAGCCGACCGAACCCCCTTCATCAACCTACCGATGGGCTATTTTGAAAAATCCCGAGAGCATGCAAGTTTCACAACCATTTCAGCCGGCTGACCTAGGGTCAGCCAGCCGACTAAGGGCTATCAGCCCGTTGACCCTTCCCTTTTTTGACTCGCACATTGACTATCTTTGTATAGTGTACATTTGTTGTATTTTGAACCCCTGGACCAGCTGGTGTATCAAGTATTGATGTAGGAAATGACGATGTTGTCCTTAGTTGACCTCGGGTTCGGGCAAGGACCCGGTTAGTGATTCGGACCCCCGGGTTTAGGTCGTTACATGTGATAACCCGAATTTTTAAGATTTTAATTTAATTTATTTCATAATTTTTAGTCTTCATATTTAATTTTAAATTGGAGATTGATGATTAAACTATTTGATTTATTTTTGTGTTATATATATATATATATATATATATATATATATATGTAATCTGATGGATGGAAAAGCAGGTGCCAAATTAGAAATGGGAAGAGAAAAAGGAAATGGAAAAGATTTTTGTGCGAGCCCACTTAAAGATGAGTAATGGGGTTGATTTGGTTTTGTTATTTATTTATTTATTATATATATATATATATATATATATAGTATGTTTGTGATAAGAAGGCAGGTGGCTGCGAAAATTGAAAAGAAAAGAAAGAAAGCGTTGGTTAATGAAATGAATAGAAAAGAAAGAAAAGAAAGTGGGGCGGGACCCATTAGGAATTGCTTGGCCAAAAATTGTTTTGGCCTTGGCTCTAAAATTTCACGTGGGTTTGGTCTGATGGAGTGAGATTTTGTAAGTAACGATGTGAAAAGATGATGATAAGGAAAAAGAAAGCATGGGTGGCGGGGCCCACATTAGATATTTGATATTTAGTGGTTAGTTGAGTGTGATGATGTGTCGGTACAAATTTTCTTTATAAATTTGTATCAGCTTTGTGACCTTGGAAAGATGTAGAGATAGGAAGAAAAA
Source organism: Cornus florida (assembly GCF_030987335.1). Taxonomy (NCBI): domain Eukaryota; kingdom Viridiplantae; phylum Streptophyta; class Magnoliopsida; order Cornales; family Cornaceae; genus Cornus; species Cornus florida. Next base: position 69,553,784 of record NW_026775581.1, on the reverse strand, counting down.
AAAAATTAAAAAAAAAAAAAAAAGTTAGAGAAATTAGAGAGACAGAGAGGGCCGAGATTGAGAAGAGGTAGTGAGAGGCCGAGAGTTGCAGAGGAGTCCGGGAGTTTGAGGCCTTGATGATCCAGTGATGAAATAAATCTTTTTCAGTGTAGGGTTCTCTATACATTGAATGGCATAGGGTGGTTTTGTTTCAATGGTTTTTATTAAATGTTTTAATTAAATTCATATGTATTTTGTTTATATACTCACTTGAATATGTATATTTTGTAAAGTTGTTTTGTTAAACCTCCATGAAATTCTTGTTATGATTTTTCCTACTGGGATTTTCTGTCTCACCACCCTCCAGTTTCAGGTACCAAAGATGAACGTGAATTATTAGATTCGGGCTTAAGTGGAAAAGTCGGCGTTACAGGATTTTATTTCATTTATTTGGAGAACTTTCGTGTATTTTTTAGGAAATTGACTTTGTATAAAAGAGGGCCTTTTTTTATGATCCTGGTGTATTTTGATGTATTTTGATTTGTATAAATTAAGGATTTTCTTATTAGGATTTTCGGGTCGTGACAAAATGGTATCAGAGCCTGTACCCAGCCGGAAGTGTGAGTGTAGTGATGATGTAGACTGGTGTGAGTGGGCGAGTGTGTAGTTCTAGTTAGCTACCACTTGTAGCCAGGTGTGTGTGGGCGAATGGTGTTCACTTGTAGCTACTGGGATAGTTGGTTAATGTGGTTGGGCAGGTAGCTCGGGTTTGTTATTGTTTTTTTTAGTGAGCGGGTGACGCATCGACTAGCTACCACAATGGTTACGGAGTTTGTGGGCAGGTGACTAGCACTGGCAGCTACCACAACGTCCTACATATCACGGTATCTCACATCGCCTGGGGTAAGGATTTTTGGACTTTGTTTTGTGGTTATTGGTGTTTTCGGGTATATTAAGACTGTTGGATCTGAATTTCGGGAACGAAATTCTCTTTAAGTGGTGGAGAATGTGATACCCAGATTTTTAAGATTTTAATTTAATTTATTTCATGATTTTTAGTTGTCTTATTTAATTTTAAATTGGAGATTGAAGATTAAGCTATTTGATTTATTTTTGTGTTATATATATGTATATATATATATATATATATATATATATATATGTAATCTGATGGTTGGAAAAGCAGGTGCCGAATTGGAAATGGGAAGAGAAAAAGGAAATGGAAAAGATTTTTGTGCGGGCCCACTTAGAGATGAGTAATGGGGTTGATTTTGTTTTGTTATTTAGTTTATATATATATATATATATATATATATAGTATGTTTGTGATAAGAAGGCAAGTGGCTACGAAAATTGAAAAGAAAAAAAAGAAGGAGCTGGTTAGTGAAATGATGAGAAAAAAGAGAAAATAATGTGGGGCAGAACCCACTAGGAATTGCTTGGCCAAAAATTGTTTTGGCCTTGGCTCTGAAATTTCATATGGGTTTGGTCTAATGGAGTGAGATTTTGTATGTAATGATGTGAAAAGATGATGAGAATGAAAAAGAAAGCATGGGTGGCGGGGCCCACATTAGATATTTGATATTTGGTGGTTAGCTGTATGTGATGATGTGTCAGTACAAATTTCCTTTATAAATTTGTATCAGCTTTGTAACCTAGGAAAGATGTAGAGATGGGAAGAAGAAGAAGAAGAAAAAAAAAAATAAATAAATAAAAATATAAAAAATATAAAAAAATTAGAGAAATTAGAGAGAGAGAGACAGAGAGGGCTGAGATTGAGGAGAGACAGTGAGAGGCCAAGAGTTGCAGAGGCGTCTGGGAGTTTGAGGCCTTGATGATCCAGTGATGAAATAAATCTTTTTCAGTGTAAGGTTCTCTATACCTTGAATGGCATAGGGTGGTTTTGTTTCAATGGTTTTTATTAAATGTTTTAATTAAATGCATATGTATTTTGTTTATATACTCACATGAATATGTATATTTTGTAAAGCTGTTTTGTTAAACCTCCATGAAATTTTTGTTATGGTTTTTCCTATTGGGACTTTCTGTCTCACCACTCTCCAGTTTCAGGTGCCAAAGATGAACGTAGATTGTTAGATTTCAGCTTAAGTGGAAAACTCGGCGTTGCAGGATTTTATTTCATTTACTTGGAGAACTTTTGTGTATTTTTAAGGAAATTGACTTTGTATAAAAGAAGGTATTTTTTTTTATGATCCTGGTGTATTTTGATGTATTTTGATTTGTATAAATTCAGGATTTTCTTATTAGGATTTTCGGGTCGTGACATAATGTAATTGCTCTTTTGACAGTATTTTGTTATAAATTGGGATCACGTTGATATTTTGAAATGAATGAACAAATGATGAAATATTTTGGGTTGCCCTTGTAATAAAAATGTTGAAAGTATTTTGACTATGGTATTTTCTGTATTTTGTTGCCGTGAATTCAGAATTAAACGTTTATCAGATTTGTCTCGTAATGAACTCAGTTTTCTTGTGTTCCAGCTGTAGTTAGCAGCATTCCAGGGGCCTGTCGGCCGGTTGACAAGGAGAATCAGTCGACCAATGGGGCATTTTTGGGTATTCCAGAGAGTTGAGTCTCTAGAAGTGGCGTTTTGGTCGGCCAAAGAGCCTTGTCAACCAACCGAACCTCTACTTTCGGCCGACCGAACCCTCATCTCCAGTCGGCTGAGAGGCCATTTTATAGAAGTCCCAAGAGTATGCACATTTGTGCATCGTTTTAACCGGCCGACCTGTAACGACCCAAATCCTCATGGATCCGGATCATTAAACGGGTCCTTACCCGACCCAAAATCATCCAAGGGTAAAATGGTCTTTTCACATTAAATTTAAATAATAAGGTCCAAAAGGACAAAATGGTAATTTGTTACAATTCAATAAATTGAGACTCAAGGGTGCAATGGTCATTAACTTGTATCACATAGTAAATAAAATAAGGTTCGGAGCAATATAGTCCTTTCGGGGGTCAAAATATAATTATGGCATTTTAGTGGGTCAAAGAAAATAATTACGTGTAATTTCACTTGGTGCCAAAGTGTAATTTAAGAACTTAAATAGTAATTACATTTGTGACGTAAACCTGTCGACGTATATGCATCATACGTCGACTGGTTTGGGTTATGAACAGTGGTGATACCCAATGCCAAGATACTGGTCGACGTGTGGTAAGCTACACATCAACTGGTTTGGAACGTGTATAACATTACCACACTGTAAAGATACCGGTCGACGTATGGGGAGCCACACATCGACTGGTTCACGTAATACGGTCGATGTATAGGATTTTTACGTCGACTAGTTTAGGTCATTCACGTTTAAAAGCCCACTGTCAGGATACCGGTCGACGTATAGGAAGCTACATGTCAACTGGTTCATGCAACTCGGTCGATGTATGGGGTTTTACGTCGACTGGTTTGGGTTATCCTTACCCACTGTCCAAACACCTGTGCCACTACACTCACGTACATAAACTAAGATACATTTCAACATTAAATTGCAATAATAACCACCACTTGATAACGTAATTTACAACATGTTATATGATATACAAGAATTAACATGATACGAATTTAATTACATTACCCAAATGGCCATATACGTGATGAATCCAAATAATTCACATATTGCAAAATAATACATTTTGTGTCATGCATTCTACAAAAATAGTTCAAGTCCCACAAAATACATTCAAAAATGCCTTTAAGTTCCCTTAGCTCTGTGGTGGATTATCATCCGCCAATTCCTTGCCATGACCTGAAAAATATAATATATATAGTGGGGTGAGCGAATTGCTCAGTAGGTAGCGCCTAAGACGCACCTCATGAGACCCCGTGAATCCAAAACAAAGAATAGGCCAATAGGAGTTGGGGTCATACAACATAGGTGAGAATACAACATGGTTATCATTCTCAACACAAATAATAAGATGGAATGGAGATGCAATGCATGCTGATGTCGCTCCCCCTTTTCACAATCAGAATCATCGCTTTCAAATTGTTAATGTAACCCCCTTTGGTGACTCCGCAGCGCCGAGAGAAAGATTGGCTACTATACCTGACCTTTGGTGACTCCGCAGCGTCATTATAGGGCCCAGATAGCTCAACCACGCTAGGGCAATCTCCCTAGTTCCCTCTAGGTTACATTAACCTACCGGCCCGTTTGTGACTCCGCAGCGACCGGGTTTTATCAAAACACTTTCATCAGTACATTCTTTCCCAAAACTCCCCATTTTCATTTCAAAAACAGTTTCTTCCCTTCATGCAACCCAATGGTGTATATGCATGTTTCATGATCTCAATACTATGAAAATGAGGAATTTTACACCACACAAATAAGCATGTTCTCATACTTTTAATATTTAAACATACTTTTAATATTTAAACAATAATGAATTATCACAAAATACAATAGGGCATGCATTCATACACCATTTACAGCATGTGCATAATACAATAGGCATAAAACTCATTATATAAGCATGCTTCTCATATAGCACAATCAAGACAAGTCCTCACATATTCACATATATACAATCAAGACCATTTAGGCTACAATTAACACAATTAAGCATGCTATAACACAATTCATGTAGATTAACTCACAAAGGTGCATGAATAATGTGAATTAGGAAGCCCCTACCTCTTAAAATGCGAAAACCCTCAAAATGGGTCATGATTTTCGGACTCCCTAGGCTGCGCAAAGACTGAAATTGTTGGTACCCATGCGTAGAGCTCGCCGTGCTCTCCATTTTGCAGCAAACGACACTCCAAAATGCCAAGTGTTGAAAAAGTTATCAAGCCTCAAAGATTGGAGCCAAAACAAAAGGAAAATGAAATGGAAATGGAAGGGAGGAAGAAAGCTACGGGAGAATGAGAGTTGAGAGACCAAAAATGTGGTCTCAAGACAAGGAATGGGTTAGTGGTGGGTCCCGCCACTATCTCATTTTCTTTTTGCTTTAATTTTTACACTACATACACACACAAGTACACCACATGCAAATACTACTTAATCCACATAATTTAAAATGTACACAATGCAAATGGACCCAACCACAATCCCGTACACATAACGTGAAAAGACGAGAATGCCCTTAGGGCGACAAAATTCAAGAAAAAAAATAAAAATGGTGAAAATCAAAAACGTCACAATCTACCCTCCTTAAAGAAATTTCGTACTCGAAATCTACCCTCCTTAAAGAAATGGCACAACAGTTACACACTCTCTAAGAACACCTTACAAAATTCCGAGACTATGAATCCACTAACATTATTGCCTTTGACACCGAACGTCGACAGGCAATCACAATCTGTCGCCAGAAAACCCAATGATCACCACCCTACGAGGATATTCCTCACGCACAACATTATACACAAAACCCGTTGAATTACATACTCAACTTAAATATTTTGGCTAAGATCAAGTGTAGTACTACTTTCTATGCGTTTTGGCTTTTAGTATTTATTTATTAATAAAAAATAAAAATAAAAAAGAGTTTTATAAACTAAAAATTAACTAAAAATTATTTAAATAGTTTAATTCAAATTACAAATTACCTAAGAAAATTTATAAAAAATATATTTAAAGAGTTTAATTCAAATTACAAATTACCTAATAAAATTCAATTTTCTGGTCCCACATTGGTTTTAAATAAAAAGGATTACATGGAAGTCTCTTGTAAAACTATTGACCTAAAGAAATAATAATCACACATTTCTCGGCCTTTTGGCTAAGATCAAGTGTAGTACTAAATTTTTTTGGGTCGACCTTTTGGCTAACCATTCTTGGTCTTTTGGTTAAAATCAAGTGTAGTACTACTTTCTTGACCTTTTGGTTTTCAGTATTTATTTATTAATATAAAAAATAAAAGTTTTTATAGACAAAAAATTACCTAAAAGTTATTTAAAGAGTTTAATTCAAATTACAAATTACCTAATAAAATTTATAAAAATAAATTTAAAAAGTTTAATTCAAATTACAAATTACCTGATAAAATTCAATTTTCTTGTCCCACATTGGTTTTAAATAAAAAGGATTACATGGAAGCCTCTAATAAAACTATAGACCTAAAGATATTATAATCACACCTGATGAGCGCTGAAAAGTGCGCATTTAAACCCCTTTAACTTAGATATTCTAGAACCTTTATCTATCTTATTTTCTCGCTTTGTATTGATTTCATATTATTTCCATTTTTAGGTACTTATTCCTAAAATAAGCTAAGTCAGCCACATAAAAGCAGAAATGAAGCAATTCTGGGATGAATCAAAGAAAGGAGTAAAGTAGAGCAAAATGAAGCAAAGGGTGGAATTTCAGCAACTTCGATCGATCTCAAGAAAAGTTCGATCGATCCAACTTTCACGGATCTCAGCACTTCAAGATGGATTTGAGCCATATTTGTCCCTATTCAAAGATCTCAAAGTTCGATCGATCCAACTTGATTCTCTGATCGATCGAACTTTCTTATCCTTATCCACATGCTAGATCTTATCCAGCTGTACCACCCTACCAACCACTTTTGTCCTTTTCCCAAAAATATCTTCAAAATATCTCAGATTTGTTTTTATCTAAAAAGGCACCGCCATAGAGGATCGATCCAACTTCAATTCGATAGATTTCAGCCATGTTCGATCGATCTCACCACAAGTTCGATCGATCGAACTTCCCAAATCCTGAGAAAATCCAAATTCTAGCTCATTAAAAGTTTTCTCATATCCAATCATTGGAGGAATATTGGTGTATGAGCCCAGCTCATTTGGGGTGATATTTGACCTACCTATATAAGGAATATGAGCCACTTTTAGAGAGGGGAGACTAGAGACTTTGATATACTTGAGAGGCACAATATTGATATTCTTAGTGAAGAAGAAAATAAAGGAGGAGGCTAGAGACACAAGCTTGGAGTTCTTCCTTTAACCAAGAAGATGAGCAATTTCTACCATGGAGTTAGCCCTTGAGGGTTGGAGGACACCATCCATGAGTGGCTAGACATCCTCTTGGTGCTAGAGTTAGCCCTAAGTATGCTTTCTACATCTTGATTTACGTATTTTTGAGGGGATTTGTATTGTGATACATGTTTTGACACTTTTATATATATAGATCTTGTTTATTTAATGATTTATATGGTTTAATGCTTCCAATTGATCATTTCATTCTATCCATATGTCTATGTATACTAGAATAGATGTTCATGTGTTTGTCTCTATTTCTTGTGTTATTTATGCATGTTTATGTGTATTAATACTATAGATCTAGAGATTGTCAAGACATAGTGCTTCATGGAATGTTCTTGTGGTTTATTTGATGGTTCATACTTATTTCTTAATGGATTGTACTTCTCCTTTAGTTTAATTAGTTTAATTTCATGTCATTAGCTTAATTGTAGTGTAGTTGTAGTTTAGATGTTAAATGAGAGGACAATCAATGCTTGTTATTTGATGTTCTATACTTCTAAAAGCAAGTAACATGTATGTCTAACCTTGTGATATGTTTGGATTGTGAACTTAAAGAAATGATTAATAGCTTAGTTTGATATATTGTGCTATCCACCATATTGCTTAGACAATATATGCTTAGTTTGTCATATATGCTTGTTGAAACAACCACACACACACACACTTTGTTGCAATACATGTTTTCCCCCTCATAAATCACTCATTAAGGGTGTAAAAAAGTTATGCTTAATGGTGATTTCTAAATCCCAAGATTCCTCTCTTATTTTCTCTCAGTTACATTTAATTGCCTACTTTAATTTAAATTACATCTTAGTGTAATTCAACCACCAACCAATCTTTTGATCACTTGACCTACTAACCCTAATCTTGATTCCTCAACCTTGTACGACCCACCAATCCTTTGGGACGATCCCTACTTGCCCTACCTATATTTTTAGTGAAAGGTAGTAGTGGCAATTTCTAAATATAAAACTTGGCCACATTCATCATAGCTCTACACCATTATCTTTTGGTATCACAAACCGTAGGTTTTGGGGTTGACGACCCGAGACCACACCAACACCTTTCTCAGCCTTTTGGCTAAGATCAAGTGTAGTACTAAATGTTTTTGGGTTGGCCTTTTGGCTAACCTTTCTTGGTTTTTTGGCTAAGATCAAGTGTAATACTACTTTCGGCCTTTTGGCTTTCCGTATTTATTTATTAATATAAAAAAAGAGTTTTATAAACAAAAATTATTACCTAAAAAAATTCAAATTACCTATTTTATCTATTTGTTGTTTCTAAAAAAATATGTACTCCCTCCATATGTAAGTCATTTTTTGCCTTGCTACACAAAATATGTTTAAAATTATAGAAACTCTAAAAATTATTACATAATAAAATTCAAATAAAATATTTATTAAAATTCTAACACAAAATATATTTCAAATTATAGAAACTCTAAAAATTATTAATTAATAAAATTCAAATAAAATATAAAATTTATTACCTAATAAAATTTAATTAAAATATTTATTAAAACTCTAACACGAAATACATTTCAATTTATATATTTCAAATGATAGAAACTCTAAAAATTATTACCTAATAAAATTCAAATAAAATATTTATTAAAACTCTAATAAAAAATATATTTCAAATTATAGAAACTCTAAAAAAGAGTTTCTATAAAACTCTGAAAATTATTACCTAATAAAATTTAAGTTACCTATTTTATCTATTTGTTGTTTCTAAAAAAATATGTACTCCCTCTATATGTAAGTCTTTTTTTGCCTTGCTACACAAAATATGTTTCAAATTATAGAAACTCTAAAAATTATTACATAATAAAATTCAAATAAAATATTTATTAAAACTCTAACACGAAATATATTTCAAATTATAGAAACTCTAAAAATTATTAATTAATAAAATTCAAATAAAATATAAAATTTATTACCTAATAAAATTTAATTAAAATATTTATTAAAACTCTAACACGAAATACATTTCAATTTATATATTTCAAATGATAGAAACTCTAAAAATTATTACCTAATAAAATTCAAATAAAATATTTATTAAAACTCTAATAAAAAATATATTTCAAATTATAGAAACTCTAAAAAAGAGTTTCTATAAAACTCTGAAAATTATTACCTAATAAAATTTAAGTTACCTATTTTATCTATTTGTTGTTTCTAAAAAAATATGTACTCCCTCTATATGTAAGTCTTTTTTTGCCTTGCTACACAAAATATGTTTCAAATTATAGAAACTCTAAAAATTATTACATAATAAAATTCAAATAAAATATTTATTAAAACTCTAACACGAAATATATTTCAAATTATAGAAACTCTAAAAATTATTAATTAATAAAATTCAAATAAAATATAAAATTTATTACCTAATAAAATTTAATTAAAATATTTATTAAAACTCTAACACGAAATACATTTCAATTTATATATTTCAAATGATAGAAACTCTAAAAATTATTACCTAATAAAATTCAAATAAAATATTTATTAAAACTCTAATAAAAAATATATTTCAAATTATAGAAACTCTAAAAAAGAGTTTCTATAAAACTCTGAAAATTATTACCTAATAAAATTTAAGTTACCTATTTTATCTATTTATTGTTTCTAAAAAAGTCTATACTCTCTCTATATATTAGTCTTTTTTTGCCTTCCTGTAATCATATCAGTTTTATATGTTTTTTTTCAAGGTATGTGTAACCCCCCCTCCCCCAGTTTTTACAATGTTTTATTCCCAGATTATGCATTTTTTTATTATTATTATTTGTCTCACCCCCATATCATGCATTGTTTTATTATTTTTTATTTGTCTCATACCCAGATCATGAATTGTTTTATTAATTTTTATTTGTCTCATACCCAGATCATGCATTGTTTTATTATTTTTTGAGTTATGAATTCTTTTATTTGTCCATAGCTTATGCCTTCCGAATATGATATTCTCTATAGAATAACCCTCAGCATTTTAACCCCTGAAGAAACTGAGAAGAAACTAACTATTTGACTGGCCGAATTTAGAACGATGGAACTGAAGTTATTGAATTCAAGTTTCTTAATAACACCTTGAGGAGCTTGAAGTAGTAAGCTTAGAAACAATAAAATTTAATTTTGTGGACTTCAAGAAGCTGAACAAATACATTGATGCAAAATAAAATATGGGTTAGTTATCATTTAATTCTCAACTCTCCATATATATGTTCTCTCTTGTACATATATAAAAAAAAAAAATTAAAATTAACATTAATATTTTATTTTTAATCTTGCTAAATGATTTGGGAATTGTTATTAAGGTATCTCCCTCATTGAACATATGTAAGAAGAACAACAAAAGTACAACCAAAAAGCGGGAAGTCATTATAATGGACATGAGGTACGTCATTACTATATTACATATACAATCATAATTATGCAAATATAATATAATGACTAAAGTAATTAATCTTTATTACAGTTCAAGGACAATTACTTTGACGTTATGGGAGGATCTTGCTGAGAATGAAGGAAATTTTATCATGGAGCTAATACATGAAAGACTTATCATCACAGTTACACATGTGGCAATCAACACCTACAAAGGTAAATTATCATACAAATTGATATTATTTGCATTATATATTATTAAGTAAATCTATAATAACAAATTTTTACAAATAACAATGTATATTCCAGGCCTGTCGCTTCAAACACAAAAAGGATCTACATTGCAAATTAATATGGATATTGAAAGTGTCAAAGCATTAATATATTGATTTTTTATTTATTGTAACTTCTTTTACATTTATATACACTATTTGTAGAAAAAGAACATGTTTTTTTGTTTTATTTATTTAATTAATTATTTTACAAGATAATTTATATGTGGACAGGTCCAAAGAGAACATAAATAACAAAGATATAACAAGTTTGATTTTTAGTACAAAAAATAAAAAATTCAATGGTGCTGAAAAGTCAAACTTCAAAACATAATAGGAAAATCTACAATGTCCTTTGAGGTATTAAATTTCAAAATATTTCTTAATCTTCTTTAATTGTGTATCACATTTTTATATTCAATTTATATATTGAGAAGTTATATTTTGTTGCATAACCTGTAGAAAACAAATTACTCTTTCGAAGCAACAATTAAAAATGTTGTCAATGATCGCGAATCGTGGTACAACGCGTATGAGAAATGCAACAAGAAAATTAAAGTTGAAAAAGATAAAGTATACTATCCTCAATGCAACACAATAGACCCAAAATGCTTTCAAAAGTATTATTACATCTTAAAATTAATCTTATTATTGTATTTATTTAAATGGTTTAATAATATTACAAAATAAATAATTATTTGTCTTTACTCTTGTGCAGATTCATGATGATAATTAAAGTGCGAAATATGGAACATATTGGAACACTTGCAACCCTAACAGTGTTCAATGATTGCCAAATATTAATAAATTGTTCTTTAGATGATTTACTACAATTACAAATTGAGGTAATTTTTCATCTTTATTCATAAAATTTTAATTAAATTAAAAAAATATTTACTTGAATTTCTCAATAGCTCTAAATTCTCAATAGCTCTAAATTATATTTGTTCTTTTTTGCAAAATAAGGATGAATTCAGCAACAAAGTGACAAGCTGTAAAGGAAATTTTTTTTTTTTTTTTTTTTTTTCTGGTGAAGATAGACAATACTCAATAACTAATCGTGAAAACTTATTTTGCGGTGGAAGAATTAAAAGAATTGACACTTGACAATGATTCATTTCATGAAGAAATGAAATATGCAAAAAATATAAAGATTGAGAAATAAATAATTTATGAATACTTTTATTTTTAAACAGTTATAGTTTTGGATTTTCTAATATATTTGGTTTCTTTTGAGGTGACAATTATTACAATCTAAAAATTATTGGTACCCTTTCGGATTTTATAATATATAGAATTTTTATATAGTATTTATTTATGAAAATTTGTAAATTATAGAATTTTATTTTCATATATTTTTTAAATGTTTATAGTTTTCATTCATACATCAATGCAAAACCTAATTTTGTTTCTTTTGAGGTGATAATTATTACTCTCTAAGGCATTCTGGGCCTAAAACTGTTTTGCCTATTTTTTTTTTTTTTATAAAACTATTAACAATTAAAAAATATATGAAAATTAAAATTATATAAGTTAGAAAACATTCATCACGTGCATCACACGCGCCTTTTTCTAATATATATATAGAGAGAGAGTGTACAGAAAAAGAGTTTAGAAAAGAGAGTCGCTGGCGGTGCAGATGAGATGGTTTTGAGAAGAGGCGGTGAAGAAGACCCACTTAGGGGTATTTTTGTAATTTAAAAATTATAATTATCAGTTTTAAATTTAATATTAATTATAAGGTTAATTTTGTCATTTAATATTTTAATAAACGGGTCGGGTCACGGGTATGTGATAAATTGATAGCATTTCTTTAGTTTAGAGGAGTGTTTAATTTTAGCCGAGATCTTTTAGACGGAAATGATAGTAGAGATTATGTAATTTTTCCCCTTTGGTTAATCTCCAAAATAGACCTGAATAAAGATCAATTTCAGGCCTAATTTCAATACAATTAGCTGGCCTAGGGTTCAAATGAATAAAGCTCATAGCCCAAAACCCTACCAACTTAGGTCCAAAATCAGATAAGACGTGTATTAATTTAGGTTGGACATCGATGAGATATAACAGGCCTGGGCCACAACGCCACCGACGATTTCAAGGAACCACCCGAACTAGATGGCCCATCCACGATCCCGAGGCTGTTTACTAATAGGAATTATTATCTACATTCACTGTCAATTCTTAAAAAATAGAAACAAAATTTATTTATTTTTAACCTAGCAGGGAAGGAAAATTTTACATAATGTGTCTCCTACAATTTTCAGCAATTGAAAATTATCTCTTAATTATTTTTTTCTTTCTACACTCTTTAACTCTTCAAAATAAAATCATGGCTCCACTCCGAGTTTGCCTGGTCAAATCAATCTAGATTAAATTTCTTTTAAGAATGTACAAAAAATCACTTGAATCATACAAAATCGTTACTTCAGTTCAGTTCCGGTTCCAAAATGTGGAACCGTTAGTTTACGGTTTCGATTCTGATTCCAAGTCCATTAAAAAGGTATCAACAGGCCTGTGATCTAACGTATAAGGTTCCTATTTTTTAAAGGAAGGGTAAGGGTTCGAACCTCAGTAGAGGTAAGTGTGTTTGAGTCCTAATTAAGTAAAAAATATATATATATATATGCATATATACATATATTACGGTATTACCATATCATATCGAATACTGTGGACTCCTGATCCTTGGGAATCTAACTTTTAACCTCTACTGAATTCTCTACATATGTGTGTATTATCTTACTTTAGACCCAAAAATAATATATATACATATATATATATATATATATAGAGAGAGAGAGAGAGAGAGAGGAGTAATATGGAAGGAAGAGGTGAGATACTAGGGGTGACAGGTGGCCGGGTTGGGTCAGATTTGGGTTGGGTTGAAAATAGACGTGTGAATATGGGTCAAGATTCATATTCAACCCGTTCAGAACGGGTTGAAAATGGACAAGTTCAATCCGTTATGAACCCGTGGACTCATTAATTATTATTTTTAATTTTTATGATTTTTTTAATTTTAAATTCTTTAAATTAGTTTAAAATTAATTTTTTTTTTTTTTTAATTTTTTTTATGGTACAGGATGTGTTATTACCATGCAATTGCCAGACACACCACGTCCGGCATCTCCGAGGGTCAATCTTACTTTTGAGTTTGGGAGATGTCATGGAATATCAATAATGGATCTATCACTCCCAAAAAAGCAATTGACTTGTGTTTCTGAGTCTGTGGATGGAAAAACACTTTGCTGTTAATTAAGTTATATTATGTTATGCGACTATTTTGGTTTCTTTAATCTCTAATCTCTGAATATCAGAGAAAAATAGCACTTTTATTAAAGCAATAATTTACCAAATGCAAACAATTTACCTCTCATCTTTACATACATATATATATATATATATTTTAATCCGGACATGCATACTTGGGAAAAGAACATAAGAAAAATATTTTCAAATTTTTAGTCAGAAATTGCAGCAAACATTAGCCAGACAGTCGACAATGCCATGAGAAGTGGGGAACTAATAAGTAGGTAGATGATTGAATATTCTCAAAACTTACCTTTCTAAAAAAAAAAAAAAAATTGAAACTCACATATTACAGATTTAATTAAAATCTAATTCAACAATCTGATTTAGAGATTTTGATATATATATATAAAAAAATAAAAAAAAATAGAGACTAATAATAAGTTTCCAAGGTATCTTACAGGAAAAAAAAAAAAAAAAAAAAAAAAAAAAGGTTTCAAAATATTATTATTTTTTTCAGAAGGTTTTAAAATTTTTTATTTTTAAATTTTTTAAAATTATTTTTAATTATTTAACATTTTTTAAATTATTTTTTTTAGAAGAAATTTTTAGAGAGAAACTTAGAGAGAGAGAATTGATGAGAGACAAATTTAGAAAGAGAGGATTGTGAGTAAGAAAATTTTAGAGAGAAAAATTAGCTGAGTGCAATATAGAATAGATATGTGTTGTGTATTTATTATGTGATGGGTGAAATATGAGTTGAATATGGTTAACTATATTCAATCCATATTGATCCTTAAATTAAGTAGTTTAAAATTATCTAACCATTTTAATCCTCAAATTAAATATGATTGACCCATAACTATAAAAAATGAACGAATATGAACGGATTGATGATTCTTGACCCATTTTATTACCCTTATGAGATACCTACCACGATGGATTAGTCATCATGCTATGGTTAATGGGTGTAGGCATGCATTACTCTTGCCACTGATGGTCAACTGCAGGCATTTTACGAGGCATTACGCAACCATCCCCCTCTCAATTGCAGGTATTTTATGAGGCATTACTCACTCTATGTATTACTCTTGCCATTTATGGTCAACTGGAGGTATTTTATGACCCATTACGCAAGAAACCTATTCTCAATTGCAGGAATCATCATTATTATATATTTATACTATGTAATTTCTCTCAGAAAGTTGGTATCAACAACCATAACTGTATATTTATTTATTTTTTTATTTTTTTAGCTTGTCCGCAAGTGTTGGGTCATGTTCAATTTGTGTCAATGTGAGATTAGAGTTTTTAACTTTTCAACCTTGCCTAGCAAGAGAACCGATTTACTTTATTTATTTATTTTTTTGACTAAAATTGTCAATGCATGCATGAATAAAATTATTGTGTAATGGCACTTCTGATATATATGTCTTTTTCATTATTTAATTGAAAAATTATTAATTTCCAATAAATAAAATAAAATAAAGTTGGCATATAATTTGGCGGACTAATGATTGGACTAATGGTTGCAAGACGATGTAATAATTTATCTTATTTACTTTCTCATTCAATGCATTCCAATTACTTCCTCCACACGGCACACATCACTCCATTCAACTCACACACTTCACATATTCAACGCACACACTTCACGGTCGCCATGCATTTCATGCTCAATTCATTCCCTACCACACGTACACACTTCACCCACTAAGGGGTGGCAAAATTTTCCAATCCGGTGGGAAACCGTCCTGCCCCCGCCCCATTTAAAGCAGGTTTGGAGAACCGTTTATTTAAATGGGGTAAGGATAGGGGTTAAAAAAAAAAAAATCGGCCAGTTGCGGGGCAGGGGCGGGAGACTAAGATCCCGGCCTCATACCTGCCCCGTAACCGCCCCGTGTATATGTGCTATGATTGTATTTAAATAAAAATATAATCGGTTATGGGGCGGGGGCGAGGGCAGGGCAAGTGGGGCAGAGGCGAGGACGGTTATGGGAATTAGAGGCAAAAAATTAACCGGTTATGGGACGATTTTGGGGGCACCAAAATTAAACGGGGGCGGAAATAGGGAATGGGAAACCCGCCCCAAACCGCCCCATTGCCATCCTACACCCACCCCACAAAAATTTGTGCCACTTCAGTCATCAAAATTTCATCTTACTCGCAATTCGTTTGGGACAAATCAAGCAACGAATATAACGATGAACATAAGTGAAATGTTTTAAGCTCAAAATACTTACCTTCTCGAATTCTGTGTCTCTCGTCCTCTTGAATTTGACTTGGCAACAATTGAAAAAGACACAAATTAATATTCTCTATTTTAATATATAACACTTTTTTTCATTGTGCTACTATAAGTTCCCGGATTCTAGCAAACCAAATGAATCTGTAATATGACAATGAGATAAGCAGACTAAAGCAGTAGAGTTCTACAAGAATGTCATAGTGGAGGAATAGTGTGGTCGGAAATAATGGCTTCTACAGACTACATGCTATTCATTTGGATTTTACTCCATTGGCTTCTGTATGAATTGAATCTTTGACTGGAAATATATATATACATATATTCTCTTATGCACTCTCCAAAATTCTCTTTATTTTTGTTGTGGGTAATATATATATATATTGTTTTGTAAAGTTGTTTATTGGGTTTCTCTTTAAAATTTAATTGTGATCACATAATACCAAATCAAAATATATACAATTATGAAAAGTTGAGTGGATTATGTATTTATCTAATCATTGATACATATAAATGGCTGAGAAAATTAGCGTTTTTATTTATGAGAAAGAGATCACTGTTGATGGTAAAAAATCGTCTGTCCCTAATGGAACGGTATAGAAACCCTTTTTGTTCCTGAAGAAAAAAATTAGAACGCGTGGTGGAATACGGGCGGGAATGGGATTTGATAATTAAAAAGCCGCCCCGCACGGTTATAATAAATTTTTTATAACTATATACCTCTAAGTTCTTACTCAAGTAACCAAAACCCATGAAAAAAAAAATAAAAAAAATACCCCAAACCCCATTCTTTTACTATCAATGGGCTTCTAAGTTGCTATTTACTATTATTTTTATCCAAATAATTAATTTGCTTAGATCCACAATAAAAAAAAAAATTTGTGTAAACGAGTGAGTACGGAATTACTTGTCTCCCAACTGGATGAATATGACTTTGAGAAATAAACCCGTCTTGGGTATGGTAATGGGATTTTCATTAATTATACAGGACAGGTACAGGCTTAAGCAAACCCCTGTTTTACCCGTCTTGGGTATGGTATGAGATTTTCATTATTTATACAGGGCAGGTACAGGTTTAAGCAAACCCCTGTTTTACCCACCCCGTTTCCATCCTTAGGTGCCTCAATCGAAGATATGTACAAGTATACATTGAATTTAAGCTAGGGGGAAGTCTGAAAAACACTCATATGATTTTCAATTTGTGTGAATTATATACTTTTCACTAGATTTGTTTATATAAATTCATACTAGATATAAAAATGAGCAATTAAGCACCTTCGGTGAGAATCCTGGTGAAAATTCAGGTGAGTTGTGGCACATGACCATTTTAAACCTTTTATTTCCAAAATTGCCCTTTTATATTTCTTTACTATCCCTCACCATATATATATATATATATATATATATATATATATATAGTTGTATAATTTCACTTTCTCTTTCTCTCTCTACAGTCTCTATCTTCAGTTTGGTTTATAGTCTCCGGAATTGGCACAACATGAATTGTAAATTACTGGAATAATAACAATAATAATAACGGTAGTTATCATAATGAATGAGTATAGTAGATTTAAGTAGAGTAGGGTCATCTTTCAATTTTGTTTGAATCTGGAATTTTTGGATTTGGTTGATGCGTGGTCTTGTTCACTTATGGTATCAGAGCCATCAGGTGGTGATTAAGCCCATTTAACCTTTCTACATTTCTGTTTCCGGACCTGGATCCCCGTTTAGGCTAGGTGTGCCGCTTTGGGTTGGTCGGACGGACGGTCATTTAGGTAAGGTTCAATGAGTTTTTTCAACCGTAGCATGTCTTCGGCATCGTCAGCTCCTCTTGGAGAAAGAGTGATAGTTAACCAAGAAGAACAGCATATTGATAGTGGTCAGAATGATCAATGGGATACTTGGAATATACCCAAGGTTCCCATTAGGGATATTTACAAATCTTCGACTTTCAACCTCAAAATAGGATACTCCATCAAAACTGTTGAACAAACTATTTCTCTCAAAAACCCTTTTGAAGTCATCCAACTTTTGCAAAAAAGAGCCATAGTAGAACACAAAAAGAAGTACAAATTCCTACATATAAGGCTTGTCCAAGTTGCAGTTAAACCTCTTACCTCAAGGAGACTTAACACTGCTATCATGCTTACTCTTAAGGATTGTAGGCATCTCGATTTTGAAACCTCTTTGTTAGGAGTTTGTTAAACTAGTCTTTTTGATGGCCCACAATACTTCAATTGTTTTCCAAATTATTCAGTAACTCTTGATGATCCAACAATCCTCCATACTTTAACCCTCAATGTCTCAAGTAGTGGTTATAAAATGATGGATGGAGCCATACCCTTCAATGTTGTCTATAGAATCCACTACAAAGTCTATACAACCCAAGTCAGCCCTCATGCTCTTCGTGAGTCTCCCAAATGAGAAACCCTTCTTCTTCATACTAATGACGAAAATTCACAAACCTATATTCCAAAAACCATCACTTGGAATGAAGTCACTTTTTCGAAAGAGTGGACTCTCGAGCATGCAGCTCCTCCTTCAAAGATCGAGAATAAAAGGTTGGAACAAATATCTCAATTTTCTGATGGCACGGTAAAGGTTAGATTTAATTCTAACAGGCCCAATAGACTTTCTATCCAAGAAATAGAAAGACCTAGACTTTCTATCCAAGAAATAGAAGACCTAGATCCTCTTTTTCTCATGCTACTCACACAAACTATTCAACAGCCCCTTCCCGAAAATCATTTTCAGGAACACCTACAAGGTATCCAAATCTCGTTGGTGTCAAAAACAAAGAAGTTGCTAACTCAGTTTACCAGGACAATGTTAGCATACAATCTGAGAAAGAAGACATCCATCCTCTTCGCAGCACCTACCCAAACTAATTCTCAAAACAAAGGTCTGCAAAACCCTCCTCTAAACGAGGATCATCATGATTCCCCTCCATCCCCAAATGATTCTCAGTTTGAAGATTCCGATCATCAGATTCATCAGCTCTACATGATAGAAAAGGTTTATGAGATCGATAAAGAAATCTTACGCAAAGATTTCTACTCTGCGATCAATGATTCCAAAAGACAATGGTATTTCCAAACCTTTTCTGCTAAAAAAACCATCCTTATTAGAGATGAGTGGTATGCTTTCTGCATACACCACAAGTTCTCAGCCCCTTTATTCACATGGTTTGAAAAATATTGTCTTAACAACAATATTGATTTTCCTTTCTCCACAATCAAATCCTTAAATGTCACAACCAAATCCACCATTACCTAGCAAACATCCCGTGGTGAAGCCATTGAAGCCATCCATCCCCCAGCCGAGGCAATCGAATTCAAGACAAAGGCATCAAGAACAATCACACTTACTGCTTCTCCTTTCAAGACAAAGGCAGTCGCCAACGACAATACCACATCCACGACCCGTGATGTTCGAAGCATCATAGAATAAAATAACTGCACGAACCAACACCTCCAGACACTTGGCGATCAGCTTTCTCGGGTGGAAACCTTGCTTCAGAAAGAACAAATTATCCTCATTCAATCTGATAATGCTCCCCCTTTCATACCCCATGAAATCCCCTTACACTTGTCTAAATAACTATCAAAATGTAGTGCCATTGAAGAAGCACAGGACAAGATTAAGCGTATCGAATCCCTTATGACTTCCACAACTACGATTCCTGATACGCCTGAAAGACCCCTTAGAGCCATCAATACTCTTGACCAAGAAATTGGTACTGATACTGAAATTGATGAAATTACTGAGGTCTTCTAGAACCAACATGTCAATACTTTAGAACCAACTTCTTCTCGAAACTACTATCCCAGGTCAACTTTCCCTGACCTCCAGATCGAATAACGAGGCCAGTTTTCCCAAGCTGCTTATCATGGTGGTACCATTTATGAATGGAACATAGATGGCAAAACTGAGTATCACATTCTTAATACACTTCAAGAAATGACAATGGTCAGCACTGCTTACAAAACCAAGAATGACTCTTCTGATCATGCTATAGCACAACTCCTCGTAGGAGGATTCACAAGCCAACTCAAAGGATGGTGGGATAACATATATTCTCACTCCAGATAAACGACAAGCCATTCTTAACTCTGTCAAAACAACTCCTGAAGGAACAGTTATCAAAACAGAAGAAGGTGCAGATATAGAAGATGCAGTTGCTACTCTCATTTTCTCTATCGCTAAACAATTCCTCGGTGACCTCTTAATTGTTAGAGATAAGACCTCAGAAATTTTAGCCAACCTTAGATGTCGCAAACTCCAGGATTTCAGATGGTACAAGGATGTCTTCCTCTCAAAGGTCTTTACCAGGACTGATTGTAACCAAGCCTTTTGGAAAAAAAAAGTTCATTGCTGGATTCCCCAATTTTTTTGCTGAAAGAATTCACAAGCATTTCAGATCAAAACATAATGGCTATATTCCTTATGACTCCCTCACCTATGGTGACATCATCAGTACCATTACAGCTGAAGGAATTGCTCTCTGCACCGATTTCAAACTCCAACAGCAAATCAAGCATGAGAATGCCACTAGCAAAAACGAATTAAGAACTTTTTGCCAACAATTCGGCTTTGAAAACCTAACCCCTCCTTCCAAACGAAAGAGTCACACCCGCTACAGAAAGACTTTTCCCAAGAGATACGAAAACAGGTCACAGTATAACAAGAACAAGCCCTCCGTTGCAGATAAATATCTCTCCTCTGAGAAAAATAGACAGAAAAATGCCCCTCCTCCAAAACATTTTCAAAAGAAGCCTGTCACCTCAAAAGCAGATATAAAATGCTTCAAGTGTGGCAAGATGGGTCACTACAAACGCGATTGCAGGGCCAAACAGAAGATCAATATACTTGATCTCCCCGAAACCATCAGAAGCCAACTAATGCAAATTCTTTTAAACTCTTCAGATGAAGAATCCGAACATGATATCAATGGTATTCAAGAAGATGACTATCATGCTGATACAAATTATGATTCTAATTCTTTCAACCCATCTTTGGATGACCAACCTATCAAAACCAAATGCATCTGTATAATTACTAAGGATCAAGAATTCATGTTGGAACTCATTGACAAAATAGAAGATTTTGATCAGCGCAAGGAATGCTTGATTAAATTCACCAACAGCATTGGCCAAAGGAACGACAAAGCTCCCGCTGTTATACCAAATACTTACAACCTTACTGATATCTTTGAAAGATTTTGTACAAAGCCCCAGATGCCAATTACGATTCAAGATCTCCATAAAGAAATCAAACAAATCAAGCAAGAGATTTCAATCCTAAAGCAAGAGGGCAAGGCTTTGAAAGATTCCACTGCTCATGATATCCTTACCCTCAGAAGCCAAATTCTTTTTCAACAATCCCAGATAGATGCCTTACTACCTAAGTCCTCTGCAAAACTTGAACAACAAGTTTCTGAAAATCCCACCAAGGACAATGAGAGTTACATCAACCTTCTGACCCAGATAACATTTTAGAAATGGCATGTTAATCTGAAAATTGTCATCAACAAAGACCATACCATTCATACAGTGGCTCTCATTGACTCTGGTGCTGATCTCAATTGTATCAATGAATGACTTGTCCCTACGAAATACTTTGAGAAAACCAAAGAACGACTTCAAGGTGCTAATGGTTCGTGACTCGCTGTTCAGTACAAGTTAACCAAAGCCCATGTTTGTAATCAAAGGGTCTTTGTATTAAAACACCTTTCATTCTTATCAAAGACCTCAATACCCCTGTTATTTTGGGAACTCCATTTATTTCTCTTCTTTACCCGTTCAAAGTTGATAGCCAAGGCATTTCAACAAGTCTAGTTGGACAAGAAATTTGCTTTCCTTTTGCTCATCCTATAGACACCAAGGATCTCAATACCATTAAGGATTCCTATGTTACTCAGGTCCCTGCTGTCAACAGGATTGAGAGCAAAACGAAGCATTTAGACTTTCTCAAACAAGAACTAATCTTCAAACAGATTGATGAACGACTCAGTCACAAAAGTCTCCAAGACTCTATTCAAAGGTTCAGATTGAGACTTGAAAGTCAAGTTTGCTCTGATCTCCCAAACGCTTTTTGGCACAGAAGACAACACATTGTTGAATTACCTTATGAAAAATATTTCAATGAAAAGGATATCCCTACCAAAGCCCGTCCTAGCCAAATGAGTCAAGAACTTCTTGATTACTGTATGAAAGAAGTACAGGAATTATTGAACAAATCCCTCATCCGAAAAAGCCGTTCCCCATGGAGCTGTGTTGCTTTCTATGTCCAAAAGAATGCTGAAATAGAAAGAAGTGTTCCCAGATTAGTTATCAATTACAAGCCCCTCAATGAAGTTCTTCAATGGATCAGGTATCCCCTGCCCAACAAAAAGGACCTAATCCAATGTCTAGTTCATGCAACTGTTTTCTCAAAGTTTGATCTCAAGTTAGGATTCTGGCAAATCCAAATTACTGAAAAAGATAGATACAAAACAGCTTTCACGGTTCCTTTTGGCCATTACGAATGGAATATGATGCCTTTCGGATTAAAAAATGCCCTTTCAGAATTCCAAAAAAATTATGAATGATATTTTTATTCATCTTATGAATTTTTCAATTGTTTATATTGATGATATACTAATATTTTCTTCTTCTATAGATGCTCATTGGAAACATCTCAATATATTTGCTCAAACCATCAAGCATAATGGATTAGTCATTTCTTTATCAAAGTTAACCTTGTTTCAGACCAAGATTAGGTTCTTAGGTTTTCAGATCTACCAAGGAACTGTCATCTCAATCAACAGATCCATCCAATTTGCTGACAAATTCCCTGATGAAATTAAAGACAAAACCCAGCTTCAAAGATTTTTAAGATGCCTAAATTATCTTTCTGAGTTTTTCAAGGATCTTTCTCTTCTTTGTGCTCCAATACGCCAAAGATTAAAAAAGTCCCCTCCCCCATGGTCCGATGAACATACAAAAACAGTCAAAATCCTTAAAAGTAAAGCAAAAAACCTCCCTTGCCTATCTATTGTTGATTCAGAAGCCTTCAAAATTGTAGAAACTGATGCCTCTGAATTAGGATATGGAGGTATCCTAAAACAAAAAACAGGTGACAATGAACAACTAGTTCAGTTCGCCTCTGCCACATGGAACAAAGCACAACAAAATTACTCTACAATCAAAAAGGAAATTTTATCTATAGTTTTATGCATTTCAAAATTTCAAAGTGATTTACTAAATCAAAAATTTTTAGTTCGTATTGATTGCCAATCTGCAAAAACTGTTTTAAAGAAAGATGTTCATAACATAGCCTCAAAACAAATTTTTGCCCGATGGCAAGCTATTCTTTCTATATTTGACTTTGATATTGAATATATAAAAGGAGAAAACAATTCTCTTCCTGATTTTCTCACTAGAGAATTTTTGCAGGGAAAAGCAGGAGCTTAAGGGCGGTTACCATGCCTCCCAAGACAGGTAGAGGAGCCTCAGATCTGCATATATATGTATATTAAATTCAAAATTGTCATTTAATTATATCTACTTACATATGGAAGTTCACAATTATTCCTTTTCAAAAAAAAGTTCAAAATTATTATTATCGAAAAAAAAATTCAAAGAAATTAGATTTTAATATATGGATTTTGAACTTCTGATTCTTGTAGATTTTGTAGTTTGCAGTTACAGAGAGAGAGAGGGGGCCGTTAAGTTTAGAGTTGAGAACAAGAATAGAGTTGGAGGCGATTGGGGAGGCTGAAATGATTTGCCCTAATATATAAAAAAATCATAAAAAATTTCACCAAATAGGATTTAGTTTGCAAGACAAGAATTATAAACCTTGATTAGTTGATTTAGAAAAAAAAATAAAACAAAACCCATAGATAAACTGAAATATATGGGTTTTAATTAAACTTCTGATTCTTGTAGATTTTGTAGTTTGTAGTTGCAGAGAGAGAGAGAGAGAGAGAGAGAGAGGGCAAGCTTGAGAGTTGAGAGACAGCGACTGAAGCTTGCGAACGGCGAACCCGAACTGGAACAACGGGTGATGGAAATGGAAAGATATGGGTTTTGATTTTTTGAACAATCTGAAATGATATACCGATATGGGTTTTGATATAGGTAATAGGTTTTAAACTTTTGATTCTTGCAGACAGATAGATAAACTCAAATATATTGGTTTTGCACTTCTGATAGATTTTGTAGTTTGTAGTTTTTTTTTTTTTGGGGGGGCGGGGGGGGGGATTTTAGTAATTTCGGTACCGATTAATAGAGGTTAACTTCGCGCCGGGGGGGGGGGGGGGGGGGGGAGGGATTTTAGTCTTTTTGTAGTTTCGGTACCGATCAATAGAGGTTAACTCCCAAAAGACACTAATTCGCACCATTTTTAAAGTATAGGGGAGGTGAACAAATAATGGGGAGTTATACGTACTATTTCGATATCACAGGAATGTAAATGCAAGCCTTTAAGTTATTGCACTATATACTATTGTATTATTTTAGTGATATTTAGCATTTTCCTTCTTAAATAAAGTACACAAACATCCTTATGTGGTATGAAATTAATGCCTTGAATTAATGCACAAACTTTGAACTAATTTTTTCCAATTTCAATTCTATTCTACCCAATAGCATTATAATTATTGGTCTGAGACATTTAATAGTTCTCTCAACTTCAAGTCATTGATCAATATAAGACTAGTGGTGTGATATTTGGGTCAGTCAATGAGGGTTGGAAACAATGCGTGGATCAGAGCAATCAGTCATTATCTGCAATTTTTTTTTTTTTTTTTCTCTTGACATTATCTGCAATTAAAAATCTCAGGACTAGTACTGTACGAGAAGTAGAATTATTTTGTTAACAGTCTAAAAACAATGCACCTTAATAGAGGACAGTTGACAAGGCATGAACATAGCAAGTCTAGCAACAATAAGGGGAAAAAAAAATTGTAGGCATTGTCAAACAATACGAGTATAAATACCTTTCATGGGATACAAACTACACCATCACCTTTTCTACTCCTTTCTGGCAAATACCTTAAAGTTCTCATTCCTTAAAACTCTCTAACAATGGCCCCGGCCGTGTCCACACTTCTCTCCGGCTCGTCGGATGTCAAAAACTTTGTAATGAAAGAAGGTTATGGCGTGAAGGGTCTTGCAGATATGGGACTCAGTGCCCTACCCAAGCAATATATTCAACCTCTTGAAGAAAGGGCTAGTACCATCAAAATAGCGTCTGAAGAGTCCATACCAGTCATTGACATGTCAAATTGGGATGATCCGAAGGTGGCTGAAACGATATGTGATGCAGCAGAGAAGTGGGGGTTCTTTCAAATTGTCAATCATGGTGTGCCCATTGAAGTACTTGAGGATGTGAAGAACGCGACTCATGAGTTCTTTGGATTGCCCGCAGAGGAGAAGAGGAAGTACTCTAAAGAGCATTCCCTTACCAACAATGTCCGGTTTGGCACGAGCTTCAGTCCTGTGGCTGAGAAGGCTCTGGAGTGGAAAGATTACCTTAGCCTCTTCTATGTTTCAGAAGATGATGCTAGTGCATTCTGGCCTCCTGCGTGCAAGTAAGCATGCAAAGTTTTATTAAAGAAACAGTAGAACACAAATATACAGTCATAGATGCATACACACAAAACAATTATGCAGATACAAGCACCCATGAACACATGCATTTACACACTTATATACGTGCATAAATGCAAATATTAACTATATTTGTATATCACCCTTCTTGGGTTTTTACAATTCAGTCGTTCCTCATCCTTTCAGCACTTCTTAACTAATTAAATTTGTATATTATTTATTTATTATTATTATACAATAAACACTTCCTCTTTCAGCAGTTGTTAACAAAGAATAGATGTCGGTTAACATATATACGTGTGTGTGTGTCTCTGCACTAATTTCAACAACTAGGCCTTTTTCTCAACTATTTAGGATTGGAACATGAATCTTTTGTTTTCATTATGGTCTATTTAAGGCCATAGCCCCAGTCAATCTGCATACTATCGTATCATTCCTTACCAATGCATGTATTTGTGCATTAATTAATACACGAATATAGGTTAATACACCTTTCAATATATATATATATAGAGAGAGAGAGAGAGGTTAATACAATGTTTTCATATACTAACTATTGTATGAATTTAGGGACCAAGCACTGGAATTCATGAAGAGATCTGAGTTTGTAATTAGGAGGCTGTTAGAGGCACTGATGAATAGACTCAATGTAAAGGTGATTGACCAAACAAAAGAGTTCCTTTTGATGGGTTCAAAGAGAATCAACCTAAACTACTATCCCAAATGTCCTAATCCTGAGCTAACAGTAGGAATAGGGCGTCACTCAGATGTCTCAACACTAACTGTCCTACTCCAAGACAATATTGGTGGGCTCTATGTGAGGAAAATGGATGGGGACGAAAGTTGGATCCATGTCCCACCGGTCAATGGATCGCTTGTCATCAACATCGGTGATGCACTACAGATAATGAGCAATGGACGATACAAGAGCATTGAGCACCGTGTGATTGCTAATGGAAGCAACACCAGGATTTCAATCCCAATCTTTGTGAACCCAAGACCTGGTGATGTTATTGGCCCTTTGCCGGAGGTGCTCGAGAGTGGAGAGAAACCAATATATAAGGAAGTTCTCTACTCGGATTATGTTAGGCATTTCTTCAAGAAACCTCATGATGGGAAGGACACTGTTGAATATGCAAAGATTTGAGAACTCTCTCTAATCTCTTCCTTTTGAACTGGGAAATTAATAAAGAGAATAAACATGGCAAAAGATAAGAGATGTTGTTCAGGGAGAACAGTATGTTGTCCTTGACCTGTCTAATATATATGGATTGTACCTTCTTTTTTTAGAGGTATATGCAGATGTTCCTGTTGTTTTCCCACCAATAAAGGATGTATGCTTTTTGTTTTTCCTGTTGTAATCCTAATTATGGAAAAGGGCACAATATACTAATAGAGACATCAAGAGCTGATTCCCAATGGTTTCCATCTAAGTAAATTCGATCATTTCATATTTGGATCCTTTGTCTAAACTAGATTTTTCCAACCAAGTCATGAGATGGGTTGACAAAATTTTGGACATCGAAGGAAAAAACCTAGCACAAGCTTGTTGGCTATTTCTTGATACTACTTTGTTGGCTATTTCTCTGATACCACTTTCTGACTTTGCTCTGATACCACTTTGTTAAAAATAATGGGCTATACAAACAAATGCAACTCTATATAATTTGAAAGAGAAATGGAGGAAGAAATATATTATTTCACTTATATCCAACTTATTCTTATTTTAAAATGACTAAAGTACATGATTATATATGTCTCACATATGTACGTGTACCCATTACATTTAAATGTCCCACTAACATAATTTTCAATAGGCATAACTCCCACTAACCCACTAAAATGACCATTACTAGTTGTAACTCTCATGACTCTTGATTTTACAATACTTTAACTCTCACTAAGACAATTTACTACCCACTAACATATATGTTAAATTCACACATGCATCATGGATATAAAAATACTTGAAAATACTAAATACTAAAATCAAGTTTATTTTTCAACACCCCCCTTTAAACTTGATTTTGTAACTTGAAAATAAACTTCTTATTAATCTTGGAGGCTTGATCAAAAGTTCGATAGTTGATCTTCAATTCCACTTCCTTCAATAGCTTCAATCTTCTTGGCCATTTCCATTGATGTGTAGGGCTTGTGAAACTTCTTTAAATGCTTGAATAATGCTCTCTTATGATCAACATTTATCTTCTTTACATGGGTGCACCATCCTTTTTCTCTCTTCTTGAATTCTTGAAACTTCTTGAACTTCTTATGTGCTTCTTCTTTGGAATAAAAAAATAACTCCATATTCACCCAACCTGTGTCAATTACAAAATTCTCCAGACCATCTTGTAAAAAATAATTCAAAAAATTCTTCTCGCCTTTAGCTTCAATCTCATAATTAATTGGAATAATTTTCTTGAAGAGAAGTTTATCATTCTCCACAAAAAAAAACATTATTTGATGAATATGAAGAAATAATAATTTCATCAAATAAGTCAAATATAACTTCTTTCAAGGTAGAATTTGTAACCATACTTGAAAATGTTAACTCACCAACTTGAACTTTTGCATCTTCTTTAGCAATTTCTTCTTCTAAATCTTCTATTTTCACTTCATCCTCCACTTTTTCAATTTCTTTTTTAACATCTTTTCTTACCTTTTCCTCATTCATCATTTCAAATTCTCCTTTAACTTTTGAATCTCCAAAATTTTCAACTTCTTTTACATGATACACCTTTTCGTTCTCCACAACTTTGTCCTCAAAACTTTCATAATCAGCATTCGTAAACTCATCATCTTCAAAGCATTGTACCCAATACTTCATGGGTAATGATTCACCTCTATGATTGGAAACGATGATCTCGAGCATCTTCTAAATACAACTTGGAGTTTTGGACTCTCCAAAATACTCTCAAATGTCTTGATGTATTACCTTTTGCAACACTACCCATGCCTTATCTTCTTTTTTTTCACGAAATTTGTTGGACATGTCATTCTTTGGCTCTTCTCCAACAACATCCCACAAATCACATGCTTTGAGGTATGAAGTCATGATGATTCTCATTTCTCTTGTAATTAGAAAACATCATCTTTTCACTAAGAAAATACATTTTCCCTTCTTCTTCATCATCAAGGAGAAACATGTTTCCTTAAAATGTTGAACCATCTAGGATCAACTTCGTCACGCCTTTAGGATTGTCTAGTCTCTAAACATGAATCTGGCTCTAATATGGAACCTGGTTCTGATAATAACTTGGCTTTTATACCACTTTGTTGGCTATTTCTCTAATACCACTTTGTTGGAAATAGTGGGCTTTACAAATAAATGCAACTCTATATAATTTGAAAGAAAAATAGAGGAAGAAATATATTATTTCACTTATATCCAACATATTCTTATTCTAAAATGACTAGAGTACATGATTATATAGGCCTCACATATGTATGTGTAATCTTCAATAGGCATAACTCCCACTAACCCACTAAAATGACCATTACTAGTTATAACTCTCATGACTCTTGATTTTCCAATACTTTAACTCCCACTAAGACAATTTACTACCTATTAACATATATGCTAAATTCACACATGCATCATGGATATAAAAATATTTGAAAATACTAACTACTAAAATCAAGTTTATTTTTCAACACAAGCTAACTTTTATATCTTAGTCACTATAGCATAGAAGTTCAACTATAAAGGCCATTGAGGCAATGGCCTAAGGTCCCCACTTGACAAAGAACAAAACTAAGTTATGTTTTGTGTTCCTAACATTATGACTAAGTTCAAAGGAAAAAGAAAAAAAAAAAAAAAAAAAAAAAAAAAAAAAAAAAAAAAAAAGAACCTTACAATGGCAATCAAAGAATAGCCTAACGGGCATTGTGGCAAACTCTCACTCGAAGACGATGTTTTCTCTCGTGAGCATCTTGGGCTTCAAAAATAAGGCGAATTCTTATTCTTCGTTCTTAGTCAAACTTATCATTCTTAATGTAGTTCTTAGTCAAACTTATCATTCTTAATGTAAAATTTACGAAAAATATGCGTTAAATTTCTATTTACTTATATTCTTGTTCTTTGGTTTAAAATCCAATTAGTTTGGTCTTCTTGAATGTTATCTTTTTACAGAGGAGCTGGGGGGGCTGAATTTTTTTTAATAGTAGTAATTTTTTCTTTTTCAACCTATGAAATTTTAATGTTGCCACCTCCCGAAATTACAAAAAAAAAAAAAAATTCACTTTTGCCCCCTCACAAATTTTCTGGGTCCGTCTCTGGCCATAGTGTTTCTATTAGGGAAGGTGTACTATTGAATCTATGATGAACTTTCTTGTTTAGTACTCGATCTGCATTCAGAATCTCAGATGATATAATCTGATGGAACCATTCTATGTATATACGGATGAGATATAATCATATGAATTTTTATGCCCCGGCGGATATGAACGATTATGCTACTATTTTGATGGCTATGGTCCAAGTCATATGGCCGTGTCATTCTTGGAAATCTCAACCAAAAATCTCGACTCTGTCCCCAAATTATACTGAGCTGGCCTTGCGATAGCAGTGAGGTCACATTGATTGAAACAGAGGGGGAAATGGGTTTCAACTTCCAAATCATGGCTTTTCTGGGCATTTACAAAGTCAACTTATGAGGCCAGTGCTTTCTTAAGCTTGGAAGCTATCATTTTTCAAATTAATGGGAATAGCCTAATAGGTTTCATGAGCAGGATGCAGCATGTAGTGGAAAGCCTGGAGATTTTTTCAAAGCAAAACTAATACTGCAACCCATATACATTGTCAAACCTGCCACCCTTCCTTTGAAGGCTCATTACCCTGTTTTGGTCCTGCTGCAACAGGATTTTGGGGCGAGACTCGAGAGACTTAAGACAAACCTAAAAGAGGACTACCCGGTACACGAGACTCCTATTATTGCGAGACCTAGGAGGATTTGATGTATCTCATATTATCTGTATATGTAAAGAGATTTTTTTTTTAATAAAGCAACCTTACGATTGTGCCAAGACCTTAAGGAAGACAAACCTAACCTCATATATTTAGAGTACAGTAACTACATCATGTAAACCGGTGAACCAGACAACAGCCCTCACTTTAGAGCTCATAAATTGACATAAAAAAAATAAAAATAAAAAAAAAAGTCCATAAATTTTTATTCTTTCAGTTATTATATAAACATAGATCAAATCTGAAGATCTTAATAGTACATTTCATCAGATTCTCTTAAATAGGACATGCAATTCAAAAAAATATATAAAAAAACAAATAAAGTATATGTAAACACAGCTAGTGGAGTCTTGGGAGAGGATCATTCACATACATCATCACAGCTTTCAATAAGCACCACCATTCACAACATTTAACAACAAAAGAAAAGACAAACCCACATAGGCAGTTCCCAAATAAAAAATGTGACAGATCACATAAAGAAGATAGATTTAAAAAATTTATTCATTTCTGTTGCTCGGCCGCGGGCAAAGCCTCCAGACAATAATTAAGTGCTTGAAGGGCGAGAATTCTTCTCCATGTTCACTGCTTTGTGTTTGCGTCCAGTTTTGGGCAACCTTTTTTCTGTGGCTCCTGTGTGGGCAGCTCTGGGATGGGCCTTGTACTCTTGGGCTTGTTTATTCGGTTAGCTTGGGCTAACCATCCAGCTTGTACTATTGTTGCTATTTTATAAAATTTATTTACCTTTCTAAAAAATATATATATATATAGATTTAAAAGGTAACGAAATGAAACAAGAGATGTGGTTTGTCACCTCCGCGAGCGCCGAATATGAATCATATTATATGAGGTCCAGCTTTGAAAACTGGGCTTGGAGGGGAAGAGAGATTGCCCTTAGAATGTACAAGGTATTATACATTTGTTTTTTTTATTTTTTTAAATTTTTATTTTAAATATAAAACAATACTTATTTAGGCTCTTGTTTGGATGTAAAATATTTTTAGATTTTTTTTTTATTAAAATTTTTTTAATAAGTTATTTTATATGTCCCCGTCCGATAGACTCAGACTTCAATATAAACTTAAATATTTGCCGAACACCAAAAAATAATATAAAAAAAAATTTCACCTAAAAAAGAAATTTATTTTCTCAGAAAAATATTTTACCTAGAAACACTTGTAGCCTTAGTTTTGCGTTTTTTAATTATGTATTTGATTATATTGTAAAAAATGATTAGGAAAATCAAGTCTTACTTTTTCTTACTATAAAAGGCCAAAAAAAACTAATGTTATAAAATTGTTATAAGACTAATGAGTCATTTAAATTATAAATAACGCAATCTTTTGGTTACACATTTACTTATATCGAATTAAAAAAAATTAGAATTATAATTCTTACAAAAAAAAATTATATGTAATTAAATTCATTTATCTGACTATTTAAACATGTCCAAATTTTTAATAAATTTTTTTATAAAGGGTAAATTTTTATTCAAATTATTAGAATAGCAATAAATAATAATAATTTATTTAAATTTTTAATAGAATTTTTACATTTTGTATATTATAAATTATAGTGGTTAAATTTATGAAAGATTTTTGGAATTGAACTTAATTTAACTTCATAATATAATATATATTAATTAACTAAAATTTAAAAGTACATAGAAAAAAAAAAAAAAAAACGAAAGATTACGTATCAATTTTGGAATAGAAAAATTTATTGCAAAATTCTACTTCTATTTGATAAGGGTATAATTGAAAGATTCAATAATTTAAAACTTCGATGAAATTTTGTATAAAAGTAGAACTTAGTAAAACTCTCCACTTTTCTTTTTTTTTTTTTTATCAAGAAAAATAACGTAACATATCTCAATTATAGTATACTTTCTCCACACTCTCATGTTTCTAGGGACGAGAAAGCCTACAATATCCTGAGAATATAGTATCGTTGAAGTTTATCAACTGTTTGATCATCCATCAGATGAGTCTCATCACTACATTTAATGACGGAGAATCCCAAGCTACGGTACCTGAAGTATTGTAAACTTTCGCCGAAGGCAAACTCTCCACCTTCTACTCTTGAAAAACGGAAAATGAGATTGGACTGTAGCAGAATTAAGTCACATAAAGTGGGAGTGAAAGGGAAAGCGAATTCGAGAGCGGGAGCGTGAGCGTGAGCGCGGCAGAATTAAGTCATAAATAATGAAAATTTGTGCCAGAGCGCGCGCAAAGCGTGAGAGCAGAAACGCGTTTAGATCGTGAGAACGATACCCATTGAAAATAATTGTGTGATTTAACTTTGTGTCCAGAGGAAGATTGATTTAACCAAATTGTGCAAATTTTATTTTCTACTTCAGTTTCACGTTGATAAGTAAAGAGAAATTTTCAACATCCACGCTCTTCAAAATATTTAATGCATTTTTTCATAGAAATGTTTTCACCATTGCAAAAACATGTAGATAATAATTTAGTCTACTATCATTCACTTCACTTTCTACTTCTGTTTTTTTTCCTAGCGTCTTCCCAAGTCCCAACCAAACAAAGCTTAGAGAATGAGAGGAAATGACGAGGAAAATAGTTGTTTTGAAAAGATAGAAACTCTGAAAATATTGAAGTTTAAGTTTAGGATGATAGAGGCCTAAGAAAGTGAAAATTTCAAATTAAGATGGGAAAGTAGATTGAAATTTCTTAACATTTAAAAAAAAAAAAAAAATTTAATTAAATATAATATTTATCCCAATTAGAGTTTTTTTTTTTTTGGACAATACTTATGTAGTGAGGATATATATCATATTCATCGCTAATGTAGACCAATAATAAATTGACATGTGATCTTTAATTACCAAATCAAAGATGGTGGGTAGATTTTTTTTTTTTTTTACCTAACAAGGAGATTTAGTAGTTAGTGAGGAAAAGGAGGAAGTGAATTCGAACCTAAGATCATACGGTGCGGGCACTTAAGACTTAATCCTTTAATACTCTGGCAACACCACTACACTTATTGACAAAACCGCACATATCCAATTCTTCTTCGTTTTTTTTTTTTTTTTTTTTTTTTGACTTTCTTCCCACTAATGTTCTAATTCTACATCAATGCAATTCATAAAATGAAATTATTGTGTTATTGATGCCAACGAAAATTCCAGTTCTTGCTTCCTCTCTTCTTCTTCTTCTTCTTCTTTTTTTTTTTTTTTTTTTTTTTTTTTTTTGACTTTATTCCCACTAATGTTCTACTTCTACATCAATGCAATTCACAACATGAATGTCACAACATAAAATTATTGTGATGTTAATGTCAATGCAAATTCAAATGAAAATCTTACAACAAAGGGAAGTCGCAAGTAATTTAAACAAAAGGCATATCTTAACTGAACACATACAACTAAAAGTCTAAAATTCCAAAGAAATCTACACCAATCTTATCAGGAACAAGAACTGATAGAACTGATACAAACTAGGTTGGAACCGATATATTAAAATAGTGAGTATCGAGGCTTAGAGACGCGTAATCGCTTCTTGCAGATAGTTGAAGTCTCTCCCACGTGCAACGGAAGACAAATGGCAGCACTATCTCCGGGATTCAACTATAAGCCCAGATATCAAATCTGTATGTTCATGAAGGTTGCACTTCTTCTTCATGAACCTGTGTATTTATCTCCGTCTGATCAACAGAAAATATGAAACTCACACACACTCAAAATCAATAGTTTAAAAACACTTTTTCAAATCCCTTTTGATTAACTCTAACTAGTTTAGAGAGTGTGTGTATCGTAGGCTTCATATGCCATACTATATATACTAAAATATTTAGAAGACATTAAGTATTTAATGTAACTCATAAATAATATATTAATATAGTAGATTAAATGCATCAGGTAAAGAACTTAAAGCTTAAATTTAAAGTTTGTAATATCAAAACTTTGTCTTCATAAATATAGACTTACTAAATTAATTTGAAACATAACTCCAACAATCCCCCACTTGTTTCAAATTCATTTTGTTGATCGGTACAGTCATGTGCATCAATACTAGTGTCTTTTACCTAGTGTAACTACCCTTGATTTCATCTAGGAACTTGGTGAACGATGTCATGATCCAAAAACCACGTTGATGAATAAGAAATACTATACACACATTTCTGTTCGAAGATAAAGTACTAAAGCTTGACACGTTTCGGCCATGTGTCCGGAATCCATACTTCTGAGTGTTGTTAAGGATCAAGCCTGTCTTGATCCTATAGAAGCGGCCCTACTTCCACACTTAGATCGGTGTGTCCATCAAGAGTGACCTTGCATACTCCAACTGAATACCGGTTATGGACTCATTAAGAGAATTTAATCTCATCCTCTTCATTGCAAGATAAATTAATGAATCTATCAAGAGTGATTATGTACACCCCAATCAGAAATCCAATCTATAGAATTCATTAAGAGACTCATGTCTCAGCCTCCTTATTGATTATACGGTGAATCTATCAAGAGTGATCCTTTACACTCCAATCGAAAATCGATCTATAGATTCATTAAGAGATCTAAAATCTCAACTTCCTCAGTTACAGGATTGAGCACCCACATCACATTATAGGAAAAGGAACATTGATGTGCTCACATAAGTTGTTGTGTTACTTATTTTTCCCATTGAACCCAGGAGAAATATCACTGGGTTGGGTTCCCATAACATCACAACATCGATTACAAGCTCTTTTCAATCCCTTTAGATGTCTTGGACCACAAGGTCCTTTCACATGTCTTTCGACATTGGATATGCCAAATGAGATATAGCCTTGGAAATTAAGTCCTTTCACATGTCTTTCGACAATGGATATGCCAAATTAGATTTGACCCTGAACACTAGGTCCCTTCACATGTCTTTCGACAATGGATCTGCCAAATAAGATTTGGCCTTAGACAATAAGTCCCTTTATATGTCTTTCGACAGTGGATCTGCCAAATTAGATTTGGCCTTTATACAACAAACTGTGATATTCCATTAGCCAGGATCTCTTCAAGATAATTGTGCTTCAACTGCACATGTATGGACTTTTCATTGTAACACTCGTTGTGAGCTTGAAGCATCGCAACCTTATTGTCACGAAAATATTTCAAAGGCAGTATAGGCTTACTTCATATTGGAATACCCTCCAGTAAGATCATTACCCAATCAATTTTCTCTCCAGTAGAGAAAATGCAATAACATTCAGATTTCATTGAGGAATGAGTTATACAAGTCCACCCTTTTAATTTCCAATAAATCATAACTCCACCCACGGTGAAGATCCAAGCTGGTACGAACATTGAGCATCCATAGCAAAGAACAGCTATGTATTTGCAATAATCCGACCCATGATCCATAGTAGTCTACAAGTACCTCTATATTTTCATAAGAGAAATTCATGATCTCTTCATAGATTATTTTTGTACTTGATAACAAGTTGTGTTTGCCATGGTGTAGTTCATTGCATCATGATGACCGCCAATAATTTGAGAATTCAAGTTAATTCAATGCACTACCTTGATTGCAAACTGACTCTGATCTGGGATCAATAAGAACAAAGACTGCAGTATCTGATCGATAAGATTTTGGATCTTTCAAGATTAATTGATAAAATTGGATTGCGTGAGAGTAAATCCATGTTGAGGCCCACAATTTAATTTACACAATCACACTAGCTTCCTTAAGATCCATCATGTCAAAAGTTCAAATTAAGAACTTAATACGCAAATAATAATTGCCAGAATTCCCTTGGAATCTCCTTTTATCAATATGAAATTCAGCTGCAATCATTACTTTCCTAAACTTTCATTCCTCTATTTAGGAGCTTTCAAAAATGAGTTTTCAAGGATAAAAATTAGTATCATCAATAAAATGATAATATATCACTTTCCTTCATGAAAATAATTAGCTCATTTCAAACATGTCAATATGGATCAAATTTCCAGTATTTGTGTCTTTTCAACACATCAATAAAAATTTACATACTACATGTAATGCTTTAATCCACTTGAACCTTACCATTGGTTATCCTTTTGATTAATGAATTTAAACTCATGTAATCAAGTATATGACATGTCATAAATTAAGAAATTTATAGTAACCAAATATCAGTTTTATAATTGGAAAGCATACCGTTAATAGAGTCATTTCGACAATCATACCAATTTTAGACGAAAAATTGATGACTTTAAAACTCACCTCGAATCCATTATTTGCAAATCTGAAGACCTCCTTCAGATGTATCACTTACCAGAAATTATGCTTATGCATGCTACTTTAGAAGTTGAAGAGTTCTCCTCTTATATTGTCATTTGATCCCCCCACTAATCATAAATCTTGCATGATTTTGACTAATTGTAATGTGAAGAGATGATCTAGTTTCAATCAACCGATGGCATGCATCCCGAAAGATAATAAACTTCTTTTGTGATCTTCTCGTTCATCACAGAATATGATCTAATCAGGCGGAAACTGACCTACTAGAGCTTTCAACTTTCAAGTAATAAATATAAGTATATTCAAAATGAGTATCAACCTTTCGATCAATCCCTGACAAATCCTTTGATAAAAGGATTTAGTTCATTGACTAAGTTTATAACACGTTATTAATCAATGACTTTGGCAATATAAATATAAATTATTGCACAAATTTAGACATACCTTTAATGAAAAGATTATTTCAAGGAACATACCAGAATTGCAATTTCATCCAATTGCCCTCGTGCCCACCAACATAGGATATTGGGTTACATGATTCCCACACTAGGCATGGAAGAATTCTGGTCACCTTTAGTATGATAAAATGCCAATTCAATCCACCTTATGATCTTCTCATTGATTAAATTAAACTTGATCAGATGATGTTTTGTCACCCAGAACAGCTGGACATGGCTTAGTCATGACAAAAGTGAATTTTCAATTGTCAAAGGAAAAATAAAATTTTCCTTTCCACCGTTGGGGTGCATATATATATATATATATATATATATACACCCCATCAAAGCCTCGATATTCGGTTGAGAAACCGAATAATCAGTGTTGGACAACAACGAAAATGAATCTATTCGAGAGAAAGCTATTTTCAAATTGTTGGAACCGATATATTAAAATGGTGCGTATCGAGGCTTAGAGGTGCGTAATCGCTTCTTAAAGATAGTTGAAGCCTCTCCAACGTACAACGGAAGACAAATGGCAGCACTATCTCCAGGATTCAACTAAGCTCAAATATCAAATATGTATATTCATGAAGGTTGCACTTCTTCTTCATGAACCTGTGTATTTATTTCCGTCTGCTCAACAGAAAATATGAAACTCACACACACTCAAAATCAATAGTTTGAAAACACCTTTTCAAATCCCTTTTGATTAACTCTAACTAGTTTAGAGAATGTGTGTATCGTAGGCTTCATATGCCATACTATATATACTAAAATATTTAGAAGACATTAAGTATTTAATGTAACTCATAAATAACATATTAATATAATAGATTAAATGCATCAGGTGAAGAACTTAAAGCTTAAGTTTAAAGTTTGTAATATCAAAACTTTGTCTTCATAAATATAGAGTTACTAAATTAATTTGAAACATAACTCCAACAAACTAATATCAAGTAATATATTTTAATTGCAGACTAAAATCAAAAGTTTGCAGACAAAGCATTAAGCATATGTGATCAGTGAATAAGCAAGGCAGATTGATATGTATTCTTTATAATTCTGAAAAACTAATGTGCATTTCTCTTCAGCAGGAAAGGCCATGGATACACTGTTTATAGTCCTAACTTTAAAAAGAAAGCTAAGGAGGTCACCAAATTTAATCCACAATAGAAAATAACAATTAGTCGGACATATTCACTAATTATTTATTTATTTGTAATTTTTTTTTTCTTTCATAACTGTAGTCGAGGCCAACTTTCCAACTCTCCGTCACATGAAAATTTCTTCAAGAAAATTGTAGGAAAATATCATATTATAGTTTGGATACCTAAATTACCCTTATTTTATAAAATAATAAAAAAATTAGGAATAAAATATATTAAAAAAATGATAAAATTTTCAATTAATTTAGAGCTTTTGAATTACTATTATTCATATAGGATGAAAAACAACTAAGAATGGAAGTCAAGTTAATTAAAAATTTATCAATCATAAAGTTGTTAGTGGACTCCAATTTTTTGAAACCTAGTAAAAAATTGTTATTGTTTCTAAATATAAAATTAAGTTATTGGGTAAAATAATATTAATGAAGTTGTTGGGTAAAATAGGAATACTAAATAAAAAGACATGCTTTCACGGGAAAATAAAATTTTCCCGTGTTTTGTGAAGAAAACATTTTGAAGAAAATAAAGGGTTACAAGAATCCTAATTTTCTAGAACTTTTTCTTTTCTATCTAACCAAACTATAAAAAAGTTTTAAAATTTTCTATTTCTTTTCTTTTTCTGTTGATTCTATCTAACCAAACGAAGCCTAAGGGAAAAATCACACAATCTATTTTCAGAGAGACTCACTGGCGAAAGACGGAAAGAAAAGCCATCTCTGTTTACAAAAAGAAAGAAAAAAAGAAGAAAGAAAACAGTCCAGATGTCCTATCCAAAAGAACATATTGATCGCCTAACTCCTAGAAGAGGAATATGAAATGGGCAAAGCCATCTCTGCTTACGACAATATTTGAGAAGTTTTGGAGGATCCCTAACTTGAAATCAACCCGTAAATGGCAATTCTTCCATATTTTGGGCAACCAAACACCACCGGCGCCATCACCATCTTTGCCTCTCTCCCCTCTAGAGTGTGTGTGTGTGTGTGTGTGTGTGTGAGCAGTCTAAAATCAAAGAGAGAAGGAAACTGGTGGGTAACAAACGGGGTCGTCTTGTTAATAATCAAAGGGTAAAATCATCACTTTAAAAATAATTTTTAAGTTTTAATTTAATATTAAATAATAAAGTTAAATTTTTCATTTCACAATCTAATTAACGGGTCGTGGAATGTTTAATTTTAATGGGAGGTTTTTTGAACTAAAATGATTGTATAGGAGGGTTATGTGATTTTCCTCCTTAACCAAATTGTACTTTCACCACGAACACACTGATGACTTGGTTGGAAAAATCTAGTTTAGACAAAGGATCCAAATATAGAATGAATTTACTTAGATGGAAACGATTGGGAATCAGCTCTTGATTTCTTTAATAGTAGTATACTGTGTCTTTTCCATAATTAGGATTATAATTTATAACATAAAAAATATAAAGAAAATGTTAAACATCACAAATTACTGTATGCAAAAATAACTTGAATTACATTACTACAATCATTTAGGCTTCGTTTGGATACACCAGAGAGAAAAGAAAGGAAAAGATTATGAGAGAAAAGAAAAGAAAAGAAAGGATAAATATAATAATATTCATGTTTGGATGGGTAGGAGAGAAAAGAAAGAAATGGGTAATATTCTTGTTTGGATGGATAGAAAAGAAAAGAAATGAATGAATAATTTACCATTTTACCCTTTTGTGGGGTCAAGTTCAGTAGGGCAAATCATTTCAGCCTCCCCAATAGCCTCCATCTCTATTCTCGTTCTCAGCTTCCCTTTCTCTCTCTCTCTTTCTCTCTCTCTGCAACTGCAAACTATATATATATATATATATATATCTTCTAATTTAAGGAGATGTATTCCTCTCTTATCTCTCTGTGCAACTACAAACTACAAAATCTACAAGAATCAAAAGTTCAAAACCCATATTTCAAATCATATGGGTAGAGAGAGATGGCAATTGAGAAGAGTGGCAGTAACTCTACTTCTTCTTCCTCGTGCTTCTCCTATTTTTGGTCCTCTGCTCTCCGATCCAAGCCCTTTCATAATATTCCTTTCTCAGAAGCCGTCGTTCGTACAGTTTCTGGCGAAGGTCTCATACGCCGTCTCGGCCTCTTCCCGCTGTTCAAGCTTGCCCCTTCTATCAAGGTTGTTTTTGTAATTTGTTCCATTTCTCTCCAAATCCCTCCAAATCTTGTCAATTTTGGAGGGATTCCAAATGCAGGATTTGGAGGGATAGCTATCCCTCCCAATCCTTTATTTTCTCTTCTATTCCTCCCATCCAAACACATTAATCACTATCCTTCCCTTTCTTTTCTCTCCAAATCTCTCTAAATCCCTCAATCCAAACGAAGCCTTACTGTATCCGGGTTATGTTGTACAATAACGCAATGTTTTGTACAAAAAAGTAAATAGTGCGTTTTGCATAAAAAAATTTAGGGTAAATTGCATCGACATCCCTGAGGTTTCGATCACTATCAATTAGCGGCTTTCTTAACAATGACATCCCATATGATTTCAAATGTCATATTTGACCCTAATTATTTAATTCAGTTAATTTACAAAATATCAACCATATTAATGGACAAAACTATCCTCATCATTAAGCATCTTTCTCTACCCTAATCTTTAACTCTTTTTTTTTTTTTTTTTTTACATAACTGTTTTTTTTTTTCTCCCCCTGTTGTGGTGGGTCTGGACTGGCTATAGCTATTATTTTATTTTTTTTCTACTCTGGTGATGATTGTTGTGGTATGGTTTGGGTGTGATTGTGGTGGTTATGGTGGTGTCTAGATTATCAAGGTGTTTCAAAATTTTTATTTTTATTTTTTCTATTGTGGTGGTGGTGGTGGTGGTGGTGGTGGTTCTGGTAGTGTCTGGGAGTGTTGGTGGTGTTGTCTTGGTGTGGTGGTGGTTCTAGTGGCGTTTAAGACGTATAAGGATGGGTTGACCGTGAATGTTTTCAATTTTTTTCTACTATGGTGGTGATGATTATAGTGGTGTACAGTTAATTTTCTACTATGGTGGTGGTGGTTATCTGGCTATTTCAATAAAAATTAATTTTCCTTTTTATTTTTATATTTTAATTGTTATGTTGCGGTGGTGATTATGGTGATATAAGTATTATTATATATAAACTATATCTATATATATATATATAATTGAAGAGGAGGTTATTTTAGTCCATTAAAATTAGTTAGGAGGTTAAATTTCTAATTTTATTATTAAAATGGAGTTGTTGGCAAATTAAAGGGTAAAAATATAATTTCATATGATTTTAGAAGTATGGAAGGGTGTTAATGCACATTTTTAAAACTTCAGGGGTGTCAATATTAAAAAAAGCCATTGACCGTCCTCTGAGTGACGTTGACCAAAATTTCAGAAATGTCAACGTAATTTACCCAAAAAATTTATAGATTTCTACTTTCGTTCTCTCTTTTCTTTATCTCACGTGGCCACGCCTC
This sequence comes from Cornus florida, assembly GCF_030987335.1. Lineage (NCBI taxonomy): Eukaryota > Viridiplantae > Streptophyta > Magnoliopsida > Cornales > Cornaceae > Cornus > Cornus florida. Next base: position 69,511,857 of record NW_026775581.1, on the reverse strand, counting down.
CTTTCACTCTCTTTTCTCTCCATCGTGTTCTCGGTTCTTATAGTAATGATTTTCATCTATCTTCCCTTCTCTTTCTTCTTTCTCTCTCTTCACATGGTATTCAAATCCGATTTTACATACATTGTACAAAACTCCTCGATCAGCCTCATATGCAGGAGGACTCCATCTTATGATCTAATAAATGTACATTCTCCCTCTTAGGAATATCTATTGTGATGATGTCTCTATTTTCGACCTAACCAATTGAACCACCTTCCTAAAAATATATTTAAGGGTTAAGCGCAAAAAACTCCCTTTATTGCCCCATTATAAATAACTCCCCTAATTTATTGATTTGTTACAATTAAAGACAAATTCATCATAAAAAGACTATTTTACCCATTCTCATTAAAATTTTCATTTCTTATTAAATTATTTTTATTAGTTTTTCTCTTATGTAAATATTAATTATACTATTTACCTTAGTTTTATTATTAGTATCAATTTATCATAAAAATGAAACAAAAAAAATAGATAAATAGATTTGTAACTACTATATTTTAAATTGATTAACTTATTATTAAAATTTTATTATTTATAATAAAACGTATTATAACCAATTTAAAGATTTTTATCGTAAAAAATATCATATTTATTATACAATATATTGATGAAAAATTAATAAAATATTTTTGAAAAAAACACCTTCTTTTCATGTAATATATTCATTAAAAATTAAAAAATTAATTAATTTTTTTTAAAAAAATTATACTAAATTTTTTATTTAAATAAATAATTAAAAAAATTAAAGATAAATTTATGCAAATTTAATGAAAAATATCTGATCAGATTAGTATGATTTTTTTTTTATAATTTATTTAGATAAGAAATATATATTAAATGTAATTCAATAAGAATGAGCATTATAATCATTTAATAAAATATAGTATAGTCATTGGGGTATGTTACAACAAAATGAGATAATTTAGCAAGTTTTATGAACAAAATATTGTTTAAGAGGGTTATTTACAAATTCAAATATAGTACAAGAGATTTATTTTTATTTTTATTTTTATTTTTTGGCACTTTACCCTATATTTAATGCATTCCTCAAAGAATCGTAGAAGCTTATAACATCATTGGAGTTTCCTAAAAAAATATTTAATGCATTCCTCAAAGAACTGTAGTAGCTTATAACATCATTGGAGTTTCCTAAAAAAATATTTAATGCATTCCTCAAAGAACTGTAGAAAGCTTATAACATCATTGGAGTGTTGTTTCTATGAAGTTTATTTTTATATTAATTAAGTTGGATTTGGATTTTGACATTTTGCTATTGGTACAGGATCAAGGAATATGTAAGGAAATCTAATCTCTAATTGAATGTATATTTCTTCAACACAGCGCCATACGGCCTTAAATCTGAATGTCATTATTTTTATTTTTCAATTCAATACACTTAAATTTTATTTTTAATATATTTATTATTCAACTCAATACCATTAAATTTTATTCTCAACACATTTAATTTTTAACTCAACACTTTTAAATCTTATTTTCAACACATCTCAACATTCTTAAATCTTATTCTCAACACATTCATTCTTCAAATCAACACTCTTAAATCTTATTTTCAACCCATTTATTCTTTAACTCAACACCGTTAAATATTGTTCTTACTACATTTATTCTTTATCTCAACGCAATTAAATCTGAATTTTACTACATTTATTCTTTATCTCAATGCAATTAAATCTGAATTTTACCACGTTTATTTTTCAACTAGGTATATGAGTTACCGCATTAATATTTTCTACCATAAAATCTCCGGGCTTTCCACTACAAGCTGCATAGTACTCATGAAACCCATACCCATTAATTAGAAAATTGGCAGCTTCCAAGCTAAGAAAGCACTGGCCTCATAAGTCTACTTTGTTGATTTTAAACATTGAAAATGCCCAAAAAAGCCATGATTTGGAAGTTGAAATCCATTTCCCTCTTGTTTCAATAAATATGACCTCAATACTATAGAAAGGTTGGCTCCCGAGATTTTTAGTTGAGATTTTCGAAAATGACACGACCATATATGAGTTGAACCCTAGACATCAAAATAGTAGCATAATTATTATTATTTTTTTTTGAGTAAATGGTAAGCTTGTATATAAGATTTAAGAATGTAATTGGTGCCCCCAAATAGGAGAAACAACCAAAGAACAAACCAAAAACTAAGGAACAAACAAACATTCCAAAACAGCAACCCCAACTATGAAATACAAAAGGACAATCACACTTATGATCAACAAGATAACTTTCCATCAAATAGTAGTATGAATATTCCAAATTCAGCAAGGGTGTGCCTCCTTTGGTCGTCAGCTTCTACTTCTCTGAAAGGAACCTAAAATGCAGCACTGCCAGAATTTAACTCCTTCCAACATGGTATCCTCTGGTGGTTCGACAAGTACTGAGTCCTCCTTGTAGATGGGTTCGTGAAATTGGAGGTTCCAATCCATGGACGGAGATTGCGCAACTGCAGCCCAGCTTGGTTGATTCTTTTCATTGATGTTACTTGTGGTGGTTGTATTGTTTGGGTGGCAGTTAAAATGATTTGCATGATTTTGGGGTTGTGGTGGGATCTGTTGGGATGGCGAGCTGAGGTTATGAGAGAGATTTGGGTGTGGATCATCCAAGGGCGGAGAAACATGTGGTTGGGCCAACTTGGTACTTTGGTCCATGCTGGTTGGTTCGTGACTATGATAGTTAGGATTCAAAGTGCAAGACAAAGTTGGATTTTGATCTGTCAAAACCTGTGTGCTTTGACTTGAGTGGCCATGCAGGGTTGGTGCATAAAAAGTAGATGAGATCTTGTCTGCTTTTTTTTCCCTCCGTTTCAAATTTGAGTTTGACTTGGGGTCACACATTGCTGATGGAAGGATGAGGTCAGCTATCTCTGCCACGTGGTTGGTCACCTGAACATTGCTGGAAGTGCCGCCCCTAATTCTTCTTCTTTGGCTTTAAGCTGTGATCTCAGTGACGCCACCTCGTTGATAAGATCGAATTTGGAGGCCTCCATAACAGCTGCGTCAATGCCCTCTGGGAGAAGGACGACATCGTTGATCTCAAGCCTCGATGGGTTAAGGAGTCTGTCCTTCTGCAAAGCGAGCCTGACCTTCTCTTTAGTAGCCCCTGTGACTGAAGGTGGACGAGGAAGAAACTGATTCGGATCATTGCTAGCATTTCTTTTGGTTGGAAGAGGTGGTTTGTGTGGTGGTAATGGTGGTTTGGTTGATTGTATTGTTGGTTGTGGTAGTTTAGTTGGGGTGTGGACTGATATGGGAGGAGAGTATGGATGGGCGATTTAGCACTTCGTACTGTACGAAAGGGTGGTTTCAAGTGGTTTGGTGGCCGGCAAGGGGGGATTGGAGGTTTGGATTGGTGGCTGGCAAAGGAGGTGGTAGGAGGCATGGAGGTGGTAGTAGGTATATCACCGTAGCATAATTATTGATATCAGTGGGGGCATAAAAATTTATCTAAGTTTGTCAACATCTCATCTGTATATACTTAGAATGGTTCCACCATATTATATCATATGAGATTCTGAATGCAGAGTATTTAACAAAAAAGTTCATTAAAGATTCAATAGTACATCTTAATAGGAACATTGTAACTTGAGAAAAATAATTGTCAGGAAAACCAAACTAATAAACCAGAACAAGAATTTAGAAGTAAATAGAAAATTTAATGCATATTTTTCATAGATTTTACATTAAGAATGATATGTTTGACTAAGAACGAAGAATAAGTATTGCCTTATTTTTGAAGCCCAAGATGCTCACGAGAGAAAACATCATCTTCGAGTGAGAGTTTGCCACAATGCCCGTGAGACTAATCTTTGATTGCCATGTCTGTTTTTTTCTTTGAACTTAGTCATAATGTTACGAACACACAGCATGCAAAACATAACTTTCAAAAAGACCAAAGTAATTGAATTTAAACTAAAGAACAATAATTGAAAAAGTATGTAGAATATTCAACACATATTTTCCATAGATCACTCAAGTCTAAAAATGACATATTTTCCATAGATCATTTAAGTCTAAAAATGACATGTTTGACTAAGAATGAAGAATAAGGATCTCCAGAAAAATTGCCTTATTTTTGGAGCCCAATGGTGCACACAAGAGAAAACATATTCTTTTAGTGAGACTATCGCAACAGCCATAAGAATATTCTTTGATTGCAACATGTCTTCATTTGAATTAGATTTTATTTATTTATTTATTTATTTTTTAATGTTAACAACCGAGAAGAATTTCAAACGAATTAAAGAACACAACACTGGAGTAGTTATTGAAGTAATAAACTTTATGCGTAATTTAAATTTTATAAAATTTTATGTTTGAATTTGTTATTATTATTACTAATTTATTTTATTTTATTTTAATTTTTTGGTTAGGTTTACAATATATGGTTATTAAGTAATGGACCCACAATCTCAATGAGACTTTCTCAAGTGGAGCCTTAGGCCATTGCCTCAGGCCAATATAGTTGAGCCGCCCCTGTGCTATAGTGACTAAGATATAAAAGTTAGCTTAAGCTAGGATTTTTTTTCTTCAATGTCCAAAATTTTGGGTCAAGCCATGCCATGACTTTATAGAAAAATCTAGTCTAGACAGGGGTTTCTAAATAGAATCGAATGTATTTATTTAGAGGGAAACATTGGGAATCAGCTGTTGATTTTTCTATTACTGTATTGTGCCCCTTCCCATAATTAAGATTATTACAGAAAAAGCAAAAAGCATAGTACAACCTTTATTGATGGGAAAATAACATGAACAATCTAAATATAATACAACAACAACAGGCACAATCTATATATGTCTCTCATTATTATTTTAACACTTAAAGAGAGAGAGAGAGAGAGAATTCTCATATCTTTGCATATTCTACTGTGTCCTTCCCATCATGAGGTTTCTTGAAGAAATGCTTAACATAATCCGAGCAGAGAACTTCCTTATATATTGGTTTCTCCCCGCTCTCGAGCACCTCCGGCAAAGGGCCAATAACATCACCAGGTCTTGGGTTCACAAAGATTGGGATTGAAATCCTGGTGTTGCTTCCATTAGCAATCACGCGGTGCTCAATGCTCTTGTATCGACCATTGCTCATTATCTGTAGTGCATCACCGATGTTGATGACAAGCGATCCATTGACCGGTGGTACATGGATCCAACTTACGTCACCATCCATTTTCCGCACATAGAGCCCACCAATATTGTCTTGAAGGAGGACGGTCAGTGTTGAGACATCTGAGTGACGCCCTATTCCCACTGTTAGCTCAGGGTTGGGACATTTGGGATAGTAGTTTAGGTTGATTCTCTTTGAACCCATCAAAAGGAACTCTTTTGTTTGGTCAATCTCCTTTACATTGAGTCTATTCATCAGTGCCTCCAACAGCCTTCTAATCACAAACTCAGATCTCTTCATGAATTCCAGTGCTTGGTCCCTAAATTCATACAATAGTTAGTATGTGAAAACATTGTATTAACCTATATTCATGTATTAATTAATGCACAAATATTTGCATTGTAAGGGCGGATATGATAGTATGCTGATTGACTGAGGCTAGCTATAACCTTAAATATAGACCAGAATGGAAATATAAGATTCATGTGCGGATCCAAAATAATTGAGAAAAAGCTTGGTTATTGTAATTAGTGGACATATATATATATATATATATATATATATATATATTACCCTCGTAAAAAACTACCAAGACTTGAATTATTGATCTTAAACTTTGGAAGGTTAAGAAGGACCATCCACAGTTGTTGGTAGTGCAAATATAATTAGTTAAGAAGTGCTAAAAGGATACATAAGGAACGATTGAATTGTAAAAACCCAAGAATGATGATATAGAAATATGGTTAATATTTGCATTTATATATGCGTGTATATAAGTGTGTAAATATATCATATATGTATATGTGTGTGTGCTCATGGGTGCTTGTATCTGCATAATTGTCTGTGTATGCATCTATGGCTGTATATATATATATATATATATATATTTTTGGGGGTAAAACTTTGCATGCTTACTTGCATCCAGGAGGCCAGAATGCACTAGCATCATCTTCTGAAACATAGAAGAGGCTAAGGTAATCTTTCCACTCCAAAGCCTTCTCTGCCACAGGACTGAAGCTCGTGCCAAACCGGACGTTGTTGGTAAGGGACTGCCCTTTTGAGTACTTAATCTTCTCCTCTGCAGGCAATCCAAAGAACTCATGAGTCGCCTTCTTCACATCCTCCAGTACCTCAAGTGGAACACCATGATTGACAATTTGAAAGAACCCCCACTTCTCCGCTGCATCACATATCGATTCAGCCACCTTCGGATCATCCCAATTTGACATGTCAATGACTGGTATGGACTCTCCAGATGCTATTTTGATGGTACCAGCCCTTTCTTCAAGAGGTTGAATATATTGCTTGGGTAGGGCACTGAGTCCCATCTCTGCAAGACCCTTCACGCCATAACCTTCTTTCATTACGAAGTTTTTGACATCCGACGAGTCCGAGAGAAGTGTGGACACTACCGGGGCCATTTTTTGGAGTTTTAAAGGAATGAGAGCTTTAAGGTATTTTGCTGAAAGGAGTAGAGAAGGTGATGGTGTAGTTTGTATCCCATGAAAGATATTTATACTTGTATTGTTCCTTGATCGACTTGCAATGTTCATGCCTTCTCAACTGTCCACTTAAGATGCGTTGAATTTTAGACTGATAACAAAACAATTTCTACTTTGATATCGTCATGAGATTTTTAATTCCAGATAATGACTGATTGCTCTGATCCATAGATTGTTTCCACCCCACTCCTTCACTGTCGATCAATGAATGACTTGATGTTGAGAGAACTATTAAATTCCAAAGACAAGTTGGATAGAATAGAAATCGAATGGGAAAACAATTAGTTGAAAGTTATTTTTTTTTTTTATTTATATATTTTTTTTTCAAGAAGCCAATTTCATGCTACGAATAAGGATTGTTTATGCTCTTTATCTAAGAAGGAAAATGTTACATATTACTTAGCATAATAAGATCAAAAGAAAAAAAAAAAAAAAAGGCTAAAATCATAAAATTCCACTACTTTCAATTTTTGATCATCAAATTTCAATTTATTTCTAAAAACCCCGACACTATTACAAAGTTATCACATTACCCCAATTCTGTTATTGAACCAGGATTGCTAAATGACTAAATTACTCTTATGATATACCATTTTATAAAAATAAAAAAAAAAAGGGAAATTTTATTTTAACAAATTATAAAATTACCCTCCTACACAAACCTGAATATTATAATTAGTTCAATTTAAATGAAAAAAAAAAATCTTTTGTAGAATTCAAAATTTGGTAAACAAAAAACTAAATAGGTCAATCATTATTTATTTTATATTTTTGAAAAATTGAATCATTTTCACACTTCAAAAAATTGACTAATTACTACACAATTTAAATATAAAAATTGACAGCTATTAGGATAGCTAATAATTTTTTTCAAATATGTTTAAATGGCAAACTAATATATTTTGGATAACCACTAAATTTTGAATAAAATTCTAATTACAAAAGTTTAATTCTTATTTAGAAAAATGGTATAAATAAAAAAACGATTGATTCAAAACTCAATTGGAAGAAGATTTCTAAAGTTAGATTTATTATATTTTTAAAAAATAAATAAAACAAAAGGTCTCATCTGTGTTTAAAAACGAAATGCATAATTTGATGGTAAAATTTTTAAATATATTTTTTTTAAATATTCTTGAAATGCCTTCCGTCATAAATTATTTAAAATTTTAATTCAAATATTAAAATTCAATCATTTTCGGTGGTTGAGTAAACGGCGACTTCTATATATTATTTAAAATGCTTAGAGGCATTTTTGGAATAACAAAAAAAGTGTAACAACACATGATTGACACATGTTTTTCAGGGATAATTTTGTCACAAAAAATATTTTGCCAATGCAAGTGAGTGAACGCCCCAAACTAACAAAACTAACAAAATTGGAGCAATGTAATAACATTGTAATAGTCTTAATGTTTTTGAAAACATATTGGAATTTTATGATAAAAATTGAAAGTAGTGAAAGTTTTATAATTTTACCCCAAAATAAAATAACAACTCATTATAAAATTGAGACTCTAATATAACTCAATTTGCTCATATATATTTGAGATACTCTTTTCATTAAAGCTTCAAATTATAATTCAGATTAGAAGTTATAATTTTTTTTTATCACGAGGAGTACCTAGTCTTTTTTGGTGAGTAAGAACTCTAATTTTCTGTGTCACCTATGTGTGTGAATAATTAAATAAATACATAATTCACTTAAAATTTCTTATAATTCTATTTTGATTTTTTTTATTCAATGGTAAATTTTAAAGAGACACTCAATGAACAACTTTACCATTCTTTAATAAAAGATAAAAGTAAAGAGAAACAAAAATAGAGGGGAGAAGAGAATATATACAGCAGACGTGTGTATTATAAAAGTAAAGAGAAAGAAAAATAGATAGAAACGAGTTTGATTGTTGTATTCTATATGCACACGTGTACGAAATACCTATATGCTATCTAGGGTTAGGGTTAGGGTTATAGGGCTAGTATATATTAAGCGTAACAGCTCAGTTTTGCAATTGTTGAAAAGAAAATTACTAAATAGCAGTAAGATTTTGGTCCACTGGTAAATTTTCTCCAAATCATTTGAAATGTGGAGGCTTTTTATTTTTATTTTTTCTAACATAATAATGTTAGAATATATTCTAACAAACAATGTGGAGGGTTTCAGTATCAGGTGCACTGAGGACCAAATATAAAAAATGAAAATTGTTAAGCATAAAGTCTTCTAGACATGGTTGGATTTTGTCGCTCAAATTCGTGTGTGAATAGTACTCTGACAAAAGTGAACATGTTCAAATTAATTATTTGAAACTAGTTAAATTTTTTCTTCAACCAGCTAGACATGATGTAACTCCAATTGAACCAATTCAAAAAAATTTTGAACTTGTTGAACGTGAAAGCGGAAGACTACTATCTTATAATTAAAGACTAATATAGTAATTCTTTTTGGGCAAATTTGAGAATATTTGTCCAATAAGAAATTGTGTTCAAAATCTCTATAAATAAAAATGAGTTGAGAGTTTTTGAGAGAGAATAAAGAAAATATATAAGGAGTTTAAAAATGAGTGTTGTAAGAAGAAAAAATATTATATAAAATTCTCAAGTATATAAATATGATTTCAAAAGAGATGATGGGTGAGAAAGACTGCAGTTTTAATATCAAGTTGTATATATTCTCTTGATTTAGTGAAATATCACATTAGAATATTTTCAGCTTAACATGTTGAAATTTTGTTTGTTGAAGTGGCTCAAATTTAGTGGGTTAGTGATGCATTTGCACACGTACGTGTGTGGTAAAGAATGGTTAAAAGAAAAGGTGTGCGTTGAATAACTTGGATGTCTATACAATGATCTATGGAATGATGTATTATGTATACCTGCGGGGGAACTGGCTGCTATGCATAAAGGCTCTATTTGTTTTAATGTAAAAAATTGTCAAATGTAAAAATATATATATATATATGTGTGAGAGTTTAGTAAAATTTAAAGTTAAAGTTGAAATGAATAAGTTATTTTTGTTAAATTTTAATTTTTTTTTATAAATATTTTATGACAACTAAAAAAAAATTACTTTACATTCAAACAAAGGAGCCTGAATGAAAAATGTATCAGAAAGAGTCAAATGACAAAGGCAATTACTTTATGGTAAGATAGGAGTAAAACAACTAAGGGTGAAGAAAAGAGAGAAATTATTGAGGTCAGCCATTAAGGATCACGGTAATCCCAGCTTTCAACACTGCTAGTTCTCCCACCTGTGCCCATTACAGCTTCCGTACAGTCAATACTTTCACTTTTATCCTCCGCGCCTGTGAAAATAGTGTTGACATGAGGTGTAAAAATTATTAGTTAATTTTAGGATAATGTACAGTCACACCCCTTGAAGTTTGGCATAAGGACACTCAAATGAAACTTACCTATTTATTGGACAAAGACACTCCCTGAAAATTAAAAATGGACAAAAACAACCCTTTATATGAGAAATTGACCAAATTACCCTTTAACTGTTTAGGAGACTTTTTCTAACTTTACAATTTAATAAATTGGACCAATCTATCCTCATGAACAATTTATGCATAAAAATAAAAAAAAAACAACTTTGTATTGTTCACTTTTTGTTTGTTTGTTTGTTTGTTTGTTTGTTATTTCCTTTATAAATGCCTAACTTCTTAAAAATGTAGACGTCTAAAATAATTTTTTGATCCACTACATATATTTCAAATAAATTATATTTTGTTATTACTTCTTTACTGGTATCATATTTTTTATTTGAAAGAATTATACTAGTATCATATTAAATTGTAAAGTTAAATTGTATAGTTGAAAGATCCAATACATATATTTCAAATAAACATTTGTCGATACATAAAATTATAATGGTATCATATTTTTTATTTTTAAGGAAAAGAGATTGGTTTAATTTTTTTAGTTGAAAGAATTAAGCATCTTAATTTAAAAATAAAAAAGAAAAAGAAAAGAAGTAATAACAAAATATAATTTATTTGAAATATGTGTATTGAATCAAAAAATTATTTTAGACGTCTACATTTTTAAGAAGTTGAGACATTTATAAAGTAAAAAAAAAAAAAATGTGAACGATATAAAGATTTTTTTTTTTTTTTTTTTTTTTTTTTTTTTTTTTTTTTTTACTGTTTTTCTTATACATAAATTATTCATAAGGGTAGATTGGTCCAATTTATTAAATTGTAAAGTTAAAAAGTCTCCTAAATGGTCAAAGGGTAATTTGGTCAATTTTTCATGTAAAGGGGTGTCTTTGTCCTTTTTGAACCTTCAGGGAGTGTCTTTGTCCAAAAAACAGGTAAGTTTCCTCTGAGTGTCCTTTTGCCAAACCTTAGGGGGTGTGGCTGTACTTTACTCTTAATTTTAATTGTGATTAGCTCCTTTAATGATCTAGATCTAATTATTAGGTCAACTTACTCAATTTATGATTGATTAAAATATCTGATCAATTAATTATCCACAATCATAAATATAAATACTGAAAAGTAAAACAAGTTAGAGTTAGAGATATTGCACCAGGATTTTTTAGCGAGAAAACCCAATTGATAAAATATGTTAACTGTTTGCATAGAAAAAACCTCGTGAACTGTTCAGTTCAAAGTAAACCGATCCACTATGTTTGAAATAAAGTATACTGAACTTTGACTCTAGTTCATACCCTATCGTTCTACCAAACACCAATTGCTGACAATCCTCTGACTTTGCCACTCCCCGTCTAATAGCAACTTGACCTCAGGCTTATGCTCAATATTTGTAGAAGAGTAGCAGGTAGATCAGACAATACTCCTCAAATGCTCCAACCCTTTCAAAATGTGATCACTTTTACTTTTATTCTTCAAGATCTAAACTCGATCTAGAAGAATTAAATCTACTTTTCATCCGGAATATCTGAATCATCAATATAGCTCCAATTCCGATGAGATAGAGAACAACACCACTAAATCACTCAGGAATATGTGTGTGTGCTCTCATAAACAAATTCAGAATAATCAGATTTGATTTTCTGAATTTTCTCTCTCTAAAAAGGCTTTCTCAAAATATAAAATTAATGTTCCTTAAAGCCATCATTAAACCTAGAAGACTACCAAGGTTTATATAGAGTTTAGAATGTCCTAATCTCTTTGAAAATATGAAAAATTTCGTGCATAGGACTTGAAAAGAAGTTGGGATAAAAAAGGAAACAATTAGAAGAAGAAACTGAAAGTTCTGCCAGGACTTCTGGTACCAGTTCCCAACTGTGGTACCGGTTCAAGAAGGTCAGAAGTCTTTCCGATGCACTTTGGCTATTGGTTCACGAAGGGCAGTGAACAAACCTATTGTGGACCCAGGTTTGCTACCGATTCAAGGATTCTCCTACCGATTCCAAATGGACAGAAGTGAAATCTGAGTTTCCTTCAACCTTCTAAACTTTCTAAAGTGTCTTCACTCACTCACATACCTTCTTAAAGCATTGTTCTTATCATCCCGGAGTGTAATAAATCATAAACACTTGAACTTCTTCAAATCCCCATCCGATCTTCAATCTTGAATTTTAGAACTAAAAAATTATAACTCGATCAAACTTTTTTTGACAACGAAATTAGCCAATTATAATATATATTTCATAATCTCTCCCTTTGACAAATTCGTGACAAAACCCTAAAAACAATTTAGCAATCTACTAAAGCAGGAAAGTAAATTACAATAATTCTTAAAGGAAATAAAAACCGCAGAAATCTTCTTGAACATCATAAAGCTTCAACACATGTAACAACCTTAAATCTGCACATTAGCTTAAACACAACTACCCGTGAAGCTTAATCAAGAAAATAAACACAACCTTAAAATAATGCCTGAATCTCAATGCAATGGACAATGGTTCTCCCCTTCAATGCAAAAAGTTCTCCCCTCTAATGCAAAAGTATCTCTCCCCCTGAATGATAATAAGGCTATAAACTTTCTCCCTCTTTTTGTCACAAATTAACAAGGGTCTAAAGGAAGAAATATCCTAGAAGGAAGCAACCAACCATATAAATCTTGTAAATTGAAACCAATGAGAATGTAGACTCTACAAAACTATATGTTTCAACATAAATAACCAAGATCAATTCGTTTAAGTTCCATAAACTTAGTAAGTGTAGTAAAATCACCACCAACTTCCAAAAATATATGATTTGTCAATTGTTCAGATTTTAGATAATAAATCAATGATATCACATATCCTTAAAAATCAAACAATCAACATGTGCAAAAGACAATTTTTTTTTTTTACTCTCTTTGTGCTCCTTTTTTCTTTTTTACACATTGACGGCTTTCACGCTTATGGGCAACAAACTTTTTCCCTTATTCCTATTTGTTTCGAGTCAAGCTTTCGGACAAATCCCAAAGGTAACCTTTTTCATCTCACCATTTTCAAAACAGTAAATATTTTTCTTTCTTTTTCAAAAACTTTTTATTCCAAGCTGTTTTTCAATTTTCTTTTCTTTTCACTCTTTTGGTCTAAAAACACATAAATCAAGTTTAAATCCAAGACAATGATCAATCATACCAACATTATCTTTGACCAAAATAATGATATCTTAAGTAAATGTACTATCAATGATTCATTTACTATACGAAATAAGCAAAACCAATTTCATTAATACATAGCCATAATATATTTTACACAGATAATCTTTGTGTCATGAAACTCCTTGTGTTCAATATACTCAATCAATATAATTTACTTAACTTCCTAAAAACATAATCTAGACACTCAAGATATGCATAAAAATCCTTTCTAGACTATGTCTTTGCAATGCATCTAATCAAGACAATAGACACTAATAGATTTCATAAAATGAGAAAATTTAGGAGCATCTAATTGTTTAGTGAGAATATCAGTCAAATTCTGATTAGTATGCACTTTTTCCAAAGACACGACATTTTGTTCAACAAGTTCCCTAAGAAAGTGATGTCGAATGTCAATGTGCTTAGTCCTAGAATGCAAAACTGGATTCTTTGAAATACTAATTGTATTAGTATTATCACAAAAGATAGGAATAGTACCCTTGATTAACTCCATAATCCAAAAACATTTGTTTCATCCAAAATAATTGTGTGCAACAATTCCAACAGCAATGTATTCAGCCTCACAAGATGATAAAGATATGCAATTTTGCTTCTTGTTGTACTATGAAACATGTGATACCCCCTAATTTCGGAACACGAGTTCATCAAGTTCGCGTACAAAACCAGGGAAATATCAAAACAATTAAAGTATTTCAAACTAGTGTCTTCTCGGAGGTCGCACAAAACAATGCACAAAACTTTGAATTTGAAAATTAGTGTCAAGTGGGCACCATAATTTAAATTTATAAACCATTTAACACCTATACTATGTAGTATGAGTGTGAAGTGATCGTCCCAAGGGAATGAGTTGTCGTACTAGCTTGAGGAATTAAAATTAGGGTTAGTAGGTCGACTGATCAAAATAGTGGTTGGTTGGTTGAATTAAACTAGAGGTAAATTAAACTAGAGTAAGTAATAATGCAATAGATAGAATAAAAGATAGAGAGAGATCTTAGGGTTTAGAGATCACCACTAAGCATAGCGTTTCTACACCTTTAATGAATAATTAATGAGAAGAAGAACATGTATTGCAATAAAGTGTGTGTGTGTGGTTGTTTCAACAAGCATGGATGACAAATTAAGCATATGTTGTCTAAACAACATGGTGGATAGCACAACATATCAAATTAAGCCATTAATCCTTTCTTTAAGCTCACAATCCAAACACATCACAAGGTTAGAGATACATGTTACTTGCTTTTCATAAGTATAGAACATCAACAACAAGCATAGATTGTCCTCCCATTTAATAACTACACTACAACTAAGCTAATGGCATGAAATTAAACTAATTAAACTAAGGGAGAGGCATAATCCATCAAGTAATGAGTATGAACCATCAAATAAACCACAAGAACATGACATTAAGCACTAAGTCTTGACATTCTCTAGATCTATAGCATCAACACACATAGACATGCATTAATAACACAAGAAATAGAGACAAACACATGAACATCTATTCTAGCATACATAGACATATGGATAGAATGAAATGATCAATTAGAAGCATTAAATTGCATAAATCATTGAATAAACAAGATCTATATATATAAAAGTGTCAAGACATGAATTACAATACAAATCCCCTAAAAAATACATAAATCAAGAAATAGAAAGCATGCTCAGGGCTAACTCTAGCCCCAAGAGGATGTCTAGCCACTCATGGATGATGTCCTCCAACCCTCAAGAGTAAGCTCCATTGAAGAAATTTGCTCCTTAGTTGATGAAGAGTCTCCAATGGTGTCTCTAACCTCCTCCTCTTCTTTGCTTCCTCCCTAAGAGTTTTCTAAGGTATGATATGATATGAGATAATATGATCCTCTATATTCTATATATCCCTCTACAAAAAGTAATCCTTATCCTTATATAGGTAGGTCAAATGATACCCAAAATGAGCTGGGGTCGTATAACAAATATTCTCCAATGATTGGATAAAGGACAACTTTTGTGAGTTGGAAATTAAACTTTTTCACACTTGAAGAAGTTCGATTGATCGAACCTTGGACTTGGATCGATTGAACATGGCTGAGATCTATCGAACTGAAGTTGGATCGATCCTCAATGGTGGTGCCTTTTTGGATAAAAATAAATCTGAGATATTTTGAAGATATTTTTTAGAAAAGGACAAAAGTGGTTGGTAGGGTGGTACAACTGTATAAGATCAATCATTTGGATAAGGACAAGAATGTTCGATCGATCGAAGAAGGAAGTTGGATCGATCGAACTTTTGAGATCTTTGAACAGGGACAAACATGGCTCAGATCTATCTTGAAGTGCTGAGATCGATGAAATTTGGATCGATCGAACTTTTCTTGCGATCGATGGAAGTTGCTGAAATTCCACCCTTTGCTTCTTTTTGCTCTACTTTGCTCATTTCTTTGATTAATCCCAGAATTGCTTCAATTATGTTTTCATTTGGCAGAGTTAGCTTATTTTGGGGATAAGTACCTGAAAATAGAAATAACATGAAATCAATATAAAACGGTAAAATAAAGTAGATAAAGGTTCTAGAATACCTAAGCTTAAGCGGTTTAAATACGCGCTTTTCAGCGCTCATCACACCTCCAAACTTAAATATTGCTAGTCCTAGCAATGAACTAGAAAGTAAGGGAATGAAATGAATAACTATACAACTATGACTAGAAAGCAATAAATGGATAACGCCACTTTCGTAGGGAACATGATTGCACTTAGCGTATGCAACAAGCCTTTTAAACCCCTAGGTTACCCCCAGTGGACAAGTGAAGTCTCGTGAGGGTTTCAAGCTTAAATCAACTAGGCTACAAATCAAAACAACCTCCATCTAATT
Organism: Cornus florida; assembly: GCF_030987335.1. Taxonomy (NCBI): domain Eukaryota; kingdom Viridiplantae; phylum Streptophyta; class Magnoliopsida; order Cornales; family Cornaceae; genus Cornus; species Cornus florida. Next base: position 69,495,777 of record NW_026775581.1, on the reverse strand, counting down.
ATTTCCCACTTCTCACCTTTTGGAAGAAGTCCTCACTTTTTTTTTTTTTTTTTTTTTTTTTTTTTTTTTTTTTTTTTTTTTTCATTCAATTATTGATCTAGAGTTCGGGCCCTCCACCTTTCGGCACGAGAAGTTTAGTGCTTGATGAGGCTAGAATCCCGGCTACTTTGTGAAAAGGGGTTGTTATCCACCTTTATCAAGAATGAAAGCTTTCAATGCACTACTAGCTCAATTGGGATATATCTAATTCAATAATCAACAAAGCATGTACCCCACAAATGAATGCTAGTGTGCGCCTGTGCTAGTGTAGAAGACTAAAGTGAATCTCAAAACAATCACAAAATCAAGATGATGTGGAGCATAAGTGCAAGCAAGATATCAATCTTTCAAAAAAATTACTCTTAAATGGCATCCACAAGGCATAGAAAGAGTATTGGACTCTCAAGTCATACAATTTTTAAATTCTAAGCAATATAGTCCTCAAAAGATCAAAATCATCGCTAACATGGACCAATCATATAAAATCCCTCAAATACACATGACATGTTCAAAATTTTAAATTTAAAAACAAACACTGTAAAGCATCATTACCCCTAAACTTAAACGGCACAGTGTCCTCAATGTGCAAAGAGAACAAAGGGAAAGAGTATACCAGTGCAAGTAGCAAGAATGATCGGGACAGAAGTATCCAAAGTGGGTGGCATGGCCCCCCCAAACTTGGGATGAATTGTGGTCCTGAAAAGATAGCACTTGGATAAACTCATCAGATAACAAAAGGGATAATCAGTGCACAGTGGACATGCGAGTGGAAATGGGATAATTAAATAAAGTAGTGAGAGAGGTATAAGGGTGGTCCTAAAATTTTTTGGCAGTACGCTCTCTCACTGAAGTCACTGGGATGCACCTGATGGAGTCAAACAGATAGCAATAAGAATATAAAAATATGACATCCATAAAGAAAGCATATATAGAGAAAATAGAGTACAGGGACATAAAAATGTCAAAGCCGACAGACCCGGCTGTAAAAATAATATACAGTGACAAAAATAAAGTATGAATGATAGAGATGTAGTATGAAAAGATAGAAGAAACTGGGAATCTTAGGTGGACGAGGTAAGACGGGTTGGGCGTGCTCTGCGAACATCCTTAGATAAATCTCGGAACATAGTCGTGATATCCGTGCGGAGTGTAGCAAAATTAGCTCTGTGGGCAACAGTATCAGCTCTGAGGGCGGTAATATCAGCTCGCATAGCAACCACTGCATCCTCAAAAGCCTGAAGGCTCTCTCCAAAGCCAGGGGTCTGACTGGGAGCCTCAGGTACCTAAGAATCTGAAGAATGAGAATCCTGAGTCTGCTCCTCCTCGTGTACTGGTGACCCAGCTGGAGAGTGCTGCTTTGCGTCATACGCAGGTCGTTCTAAATCAATGTCCATGCGCTCAGCAGCTGGATCAACTGGTGCGTCATCCGCTGCTGCTGCTGTTGCGTCCTCAGCTTCTAACTCTTCTGCCACCTCTGCTGCGTCCTCCTGTAATCTCTTGATAATGGCATTATAACTCTTATCCCAGTCCTTCATCAGGAAGTGACATGATCCTCTCTCAGGGTGCTCCTGAGGATGGAAAGGATAACGCTGGTCTAGCAAGATCTTGGTGATGAGGTGGCCAAATGGGAGAGACTTAGCCCTTTTGGGCCTCTCCTTGCTGATGTGCTCATCGTAAAGCTTCCTCATCACTCTCTAGATGAGCGCGGGGATAGACACCCAGTGCCCTGTATAGAATGCGTATAGGGCTGTTAAATAATCTCCTCGCCTCTGAATCTTGTGCCCGGCCATGTATATGTTACGGAACAAAACAGAGTCAATGAACCACATGTCATCTGGAAAATATGTGCGGGTGGCGAAGGTCTCGCCAGCGGCATAGTGACCTATCAGAAATACTGCCATGTTGGCATAAGAAGGCCTGTGCAGCCTGGGATATGTCTCCTGTAGCTCCGTAGGGCATCGATGTGGACAATGGCATTATCGGGATAGTGTGTCCACAGTAATAGAGATTTGGTGGCCATTAATGGTGGTAATCATCTCTGCCGTGGTACGCGGGGATGGCTGGAGGTTCTGGAAGAACACCCGTACGAGCCTCGGATACATAGGGCTAGTAACTGGTACAAGAATAGCTGCAAGGCCCCTCCGGATAATGTCAACATAAGCGGATCGGGTCAGCACCGATCTGGAGAAGAAATCTGTGTCGAAAATTGACTCATGCGCCACTGGAAGGCGTGAGTATCTGCGCAATGGGTGGTCTAACTCCCGGGCTGGCTGAGCTTGCTGTGGTGGAGGAGATGGAGATGGTGTAAACTCAGCCTGAGCCTGAGAAGGTGACTGTGTGGGCTCAGCCGGTTTTTCCTGTATAGGGTCTTGGGTATGAGAAGGACCGGCCTCGTCATCAAAAGTGTGCCTATCCCGGTGGTGATAGTGTCCGCGGGCTACAGTCTTGACCCGAGCCATGGCCTGAAAAATAATTTAAAACTTGCAAAGGGAGTCAGTGCCAGAATAAAGAATTGAAAGCACAAAATAGAAACATGCATGTCAAATAAGATAGACAAAACATATATGACATGAATCTATACAAGTGGCAGTATGTGAAGCATGCTAGACAATATAAGTGTGAAATGCATCCAATATGGAAAATCACAAGCATTGGGCATGAATGAGATAGCATAGACATAAGATAAGATGCATGGAATGTGTGTATGAAATCTGTGAAGTTTGATCGAGCACAAAAATTATGAGATCGATCTCACTCGATCGATCTGAGAAATTGAGAAACTAAGTTCGATCGATCTTACTAAATCGATCTGAGAAATATGTTCGATTGATCGAACTCTGCGAAAAACGTGGATAGTCACAGATCTGTGACGTGGATGACACGGGGCCTTCACGAACTTGGTCGTGGGCCCATCAATATAACAAATTAACAATCCTATTCACCTAATGAAGTCAATACTCCCAAAATCAAATAAAAAATCAACCATATATACAATCATATATACACATATATACGTATATATACAAAAAGCTTTAAGCCTCATCAATGGTGAATTTCATCATCAAAACATCTTAGATCTAGCATGTAAAGCACGAATACATAAATTAGAAGCTTAAATCACAAAGTGGAGATCTCGATTCTTACCCAAATCGAAAGAAAGAAGTGAAATGCGAAGGGGTATGAAATCCGAGAGGAGAGAAAGATCGAGGCTTGGATATCGCCAGAGATTTGCCGGAGATGGTGAAGATGGATGGATGCAGCGGCGATGAAAATGAGGGACAAGGTTTTGAGAATGAGAGAGGGTGACATCGATCTAATGAATCGATCTTGAGACCCTCGGGTTCTATTTTTAAAAACTGTTCCTGTTTAGTTCGATTGATCGAACTGAGATTTCAGATCAATCGAATTGTGATGATCTCTCTTCAAAGTATTTTTGGAATTTTTGAAAAATTAAAAACTAAAATTAAAAATTAAAAATTGAAAACAGAAAATATTTTTAGATTTTTGAAAAATAAGAATAAAAATAAAATAAAATAAAATCTTTTTGGATTTTTGAAATAAATAAAGTAAAATCTCTTCTTTTTTTTTTTAAATTTTGAAAAATTAAGTAAATAAAAGAAAATAAAAGAAAATCTTTTTGGTATTTTTGGAAAATAAAATAAAATAAAATAAAATAAAAATATTTTTGAATTTTTGAAAAATAAACAAAGTCAAAGATGGTGAGATGAAGAACAGAGATTGATCTGAACAAAATGTTCGATTGATCTAAACAAAATGTTTGATCGATCTGATAGAGAGAAAAAATATGCAGGTTTTTGGGTTCAGAAATTTGTTTAGGTGTTGGAACTTAAGATCAATCGAACTTGATGTTTGGATCGATCTAAGGACTTATGATCGATCTGAGAATAAGTTCGAACGATTGGACAGAGAGGTGATTTAGATGCAGGTGGATGCAGGTCGAAATTTTTTCTAAGTGTTGGATGCAGGTAGAAGTTCGATCGATCGAACTCTCATTTGAGATCGATCGAACTTACCCAAAATGCTCAATTTCAACATAAAAGTGCATGCAATCCTAATCATAGTTCCTAGCAATGCATATGAACCAAAAACAAGTATCTAGACTTCGCAAGAAATGAAATTAAAGATAGAAATAAGGGAGGAATAGGGTTCTGACACCTTACTTAATGTCGTGCTTGTCTTTAACGTCTTTAGCAAGACGTTGGGCTCTTTTAGCCCAGATCAAACATCTTGTAATGCATCCCCTCCTCAATGGGGTGATTAGTGCTTTGAACTCCACCCAACAAATGGTTCTTTAAAGAACTTGTTGGATTAAGCTTAAAAGACGTTTTCGGTCCTTGGTCAATGCAATCTTTGGACTTCCACGCCCTTTCAAAACAGGATTTTGAATCAACTTTCTTTGGTTTCAAGGTTGAAGATGGACTTTTTGAAACCTTAGTCTCACATAAAAACTCAATTCCTTCACTTTTAAGGTCATAATATTTCTCTACAACATTAATCTCTTCATGCTTGTCAAATGAATTGGGGGTTAGATTAAAAATATTCAACTTTACCTTCATGTGGCCAAAAGAGATCTTCATTATCCCCGTCCTACAACTGATGTTGGCATTTGCGGTTGCCAAGAAAGGACGGCTGAGGATAACGAGAATTTGGCTCTTAGGATTTGGGACCGGTTCCATGTCAATGACAACGAAATCAACGGGAAAGAAGAATTTATCAATTTTAATCAATACATCCTCGATGATACCTCTAGGCTTTTTGATTGATCGGTCGGCAAGTTATAAAACTACCAACGTTGGTTTTAAGTCTCCTAAGCCTAATTTGACATATACCGAGTATGGAAGAAGATTAACACTTACTCCTAGGTCAAGAAGAGCCTGATTAATGATATGATCACCAATGATGCATGAAGTAGTAGGTGAACTGGGGTCCTTAAACTTTGAAAGAGTGTTATGCTGCAAAATTGAGCTTACTTGCTCGGTTAAGACCACTTTCTAGGTGTTTGGCTTTTGTTCTTCCGCTTTTGGGTGCACAAGTCTTTCAAAAATTTGGCATAGGCCAGAATTTGCTTGATTGCATCCAAAAGTGGAAAATTGACTTTTACTTGCCTAAACACGTCCATGATTTCATTGACTTTGGCCTTTTGCTTGTCATTTGAAATAAATCCTTTTAAAGCATCCGGAAATGGAACTTTTCGTTCAAAAACCTTTTCAGAATTTTTCTTTGAAGTCTCTTCAACACAAGAAGTTTTCAAATCATTTTGCACATCTTTTTTTTCAAAATCACTTTTCAAATCACTTTTTAACACATTCTCATTTATATGGTCATGCACATGCAATGAAGGAGGAATATGATATGAAACAGGACGGGTGTCAACTCGTGGTTGCACCGGTTCACTCTCTTTATTTGACATACCCACTTGGTTGTCCACAATCTTTCCACTTCTCAAGGTAGTCACCGTATTGACATGCTCTATTGTGTGACCTTCTGATGAGGAACGAGTCTTCACAACACATTATTGCTTTTGTGGGGCATTCAAAGGCATTTTTCCTTTCTATCTTGCATTCAAAGTGCTAGCTATTTGCCCTACTTGGGTTTCTAGCTTAGCAATGGATTAAGAGTGAGAATGAAATAATTATGTGTTTGCCTCCAAAGTGCCTAAAGTGGTTAAAATTTTCTCTTCAAAAGCGAGACTTCTAACATTTCCTTGGGAATATAATGATTAATTAGAAAAATGAGAATTTGAAAATTGGTTCCTTGTGATTGATATGATAATCTAAAACCTTGGGAACCTTGGCTTTGTAGTGGAGGTGGAATGTACTTTCCTTGAAAACCGCATTGGGAAGGGTTTGGGCCCTCCCCTTGGTTTTTCCAAGAGAAATTCAAGTGATTCCTCCAACTAGGATTGTAATGATTTCCATAAGGATCGTTCCCTTGATTAGCAAAAACAACATTTGCTTGTTCATAATGCTCACTTTGCAAATGTCCATGGGGACAACTGGAAGTAGAATGTAAAACACTTGAACAAGTCATACATGTTTCATTAGATGCATGATGAGAATGGTTAGAGAAGGAAGATACTTGATTTGCCGAGTTTTGGTTGATAAAAAATTGATCAAACCTTTGAGATAATGATTTCATTTCGGCGGTAATTTCATTGGAGTGATCGACTTGATGTAAGCCAACACTCTTTCTACCACTAGAATTTCTACCATTCTTCGAAGATAAAGTACGATGCAAAGAATTTTCACCCATGCTCTCAATAAGACGCCACATGTTATCTTCATGTCTATCAATGTAAGAGCCACCCATGGAAGCATCAATCATGCCTTTGTAATTGTCCGATAAGCTCTCAAAGAAATATTAAACTAATTGCCATTTGAACATGTCATGATGTGGACACTTCCTAAGCAATTCGTTCAAGCATTCCCATGCCTCACGAAATGTTTCTTCATCCCCATGTGAAAATTCTCGAATTGAGGTTCTCATGGCATTGGTCTTAGAAACCGGATTGTACTTATTCAAGAACTCTTGTTGCATTTCCGCCCAAGAAGTTATTGAAAAAGGCCCAAGATTGTTAAACCAATATTTTGCCTTGTCTTTAAGGGTGAATGGAAAAATTTTAAGCCTTAAGACCTCTTCCGGTATGTCCGTATATTTTATGGTGGAACAAATTTCAAGAAACTCATCCAAATGCTTATAAGGTTCTTCACTTGGAAGTCCATGATAGTTAAGAAGCATTTGAATGGTTTATGGCTTAATTTCATAGTGGTGTGCTTTAAATGGTGGCAATTGAATACATGCGGGTGCATTATTTTCGTTAGGCACATAGTGATCTCGTAAAGCAAGGGGAGGATTAGCAATTGGAGGTGCAACATGGGCACCTTGGTTGCTTTGAATGATGGGAGGTGGTGGAGCATAGATTGGCCTTGGCATTCCCAATGGAACTTGGCCTTGTTGTTGTGGTGGATGAACATATGGCCTTGGCATGCCTAATGGAACTTGCATGTTATCATGATGCACATTGGGGTGGAGGATACCTTGTTGGTCTATGTGACCAAGGTCCTCCACATGGTCCTCATTGTGTCCTTCCACTGATGCAATGGATTGACTAGAGCTACCTCTTCCCCTAGGGTTTCAAACAATGGATTCAAGATGAAAATTCAAAGGGACAAGAGTGGGTCTCAATGATCTGCGACCATGCATGCATAATGCAACACAACAAGCAATAACAACAAACACTTCACCTTCATAACAAATCAATAATTAACGAACTTCCTCCACATACAATGTTCGTACTCCCATGCTTTAACAATATGCAAGAAAAGTAAATTGCCTCCACACAGGCTCACGATTTATCTAAGAATTGAATTACAAGCCTCCACGCGGGCCGATGATTTAACTAAGGGATGAGAAAGAAAAGCTCACAAAAGTCCTTGAACACTTCAGCTCCAAATTTATAGCTTAGCTTAGCAATTTTTAAATTTTTAGCATTTTTTCTTTGCTTGCTTAGCTCCTTTGCTTGAATATCCTTTGCTTGCTTCCTAGCTCAATGCTCCTTGTCAATCAAGAACAAACACAATAAGTAAAAAAAATTGAAAACAAAGTAACGACACGATCAAAAGAGTACTAATTCCTAATGAATTCCATAAATACGACGTTGCCAATCAATCAATCCCCGGCAACGGCGCCAAAAACAATGGTGTCTTCTCGGAGGTCACACAAAACAATGCACAAAACTTCGAATTTGGAAATTAGTGTCAAGTGGGCACCATAATTTAAATTTATAAACCGCTTAACACCTATACTATGTAGTATGAGTGAGAAGGGATTGTCCCAAGGGATTGAGTTGTCGTACTAGCTTGAGGAATCAAAATTACGGTTAGTAGGTCGAGTGATCAAAATAGTGGTTGGTTGGTTGAATTAAACTAGATGTAAATTAAACTAGAGTAAGTAATAATGCAATAGAGAGAATAAAAGATAGAGAGATCTTGGGGTTTAGAGATCACCACTAAGCATAGTTTTTCTACACCTTTAATGAATGATTAATGAGGGGAAGAACATGCGTTGCAATAAAGTGTGTGTGTGTGGTTGTTTCAACAAGCATGGATGACAAATTAAGCATATATTGTCTAAACAACATGGTGGATAGCACAACATATCAAATTAAGCCATTAATCCTTTCTTTAAGCTCACAATCCAAACACATCACAAGGTTAGAGATACATGTTACTTGTTTTTCATAAGTATGGAACATCAACAACAAGCATGGATTGTCCTCCCATTTAACAACTACACTACAACTAAGCTAATGGCATGAAATTAAACTAATTAAACTAAGGGAGAGGCACAATACATCAAGTAATGAGTATGAACCATCAAATAAACCACAAGAACATGACATTAAGCACTAAGTCTTGACAATCTCTAGATCTATAGCATCAACACACACAGACATGCATCAATAACACAAGAAATAGAGATAAACACATGAACATCTATTCTAGCATACATAGATATATGGATAGAATGAAATGATCAATTGGAAGTATTAAATCACATAAATCATTGAATAAACAAGATTTATATATATAAAAGTGTCAAGACATGAATTACAATACAAATCCCCTAAAAAATACATAAATCAAGAAATAGAAAGCATGCTCAGGGCTAACTCTAGCCCCAAGAGGATGTCTAGCCACTCATAGATGATGTCCTCCAACCCTCAAGGGCAAGCTCCATGAAAGAAATTTGCTCCTTGGTTGATGAAGAGTCTTCAATGGTGTCTCTAGCCTCCTCCTCTTCTTTGCTTCCCCCCTAAGAGTTCTCTAAGGTATGATATGATATGAGATAATATAATCCTCTATGTTCTATATATCCCCCTACAAAAAGTAATCCTTATCCTTATATTGGTAGGTCAAATGACACCCAAAATGAGCTGTGGTCGTACAACAAATATTCTCCAATGATTGGATAAAGGACAACTTTTGTGAGCTGGAAATTAAACTTTTTCGCACTGGAGAAAGTTCGATCGATCGAACCTTAGACTTGTATCGATCGAACATGGTTGAGATCTATCGAACTGAAGTTGGATCGATCCTCAATGGTGGCGCCTTTTTGGATAAAAACAAATCTGAGATATTTTGAAGATATTTTTGGGAAAAGAACAAAAGTGGTTGGTAGGGTGGTACAATTGAATAAGATCAATCATTTTGATAAGGACAAGAATGTTCGATCGATTGAAGAAGGAAGTTGGATCGATCAAACTTTTTAGATCTTTGAACAAGGACAAATGTGGCTCAGATCTATCTTGAAGTGCTGAGATTGATGAAAGTTGGATCGATCGAACTTTTTTGAGATCGATCGAAGTTGCTGAAATTCTACCATTTGCTTCCTTTTGCTCTACTTTGCTCCTTTCTTTGATTTTTCCCAGAATTGCTTCAATTATGCTCTTATTTGGCTGAGTTAGCTTATTTTGGGGATAATTACCTAAAAATGGAAATAACACGAAATCAATACAAAACGGTAAAATAAAGTATATAAAGATTCTAGAATACCTAAACTTAAGGGGTTTAAATACGCACTTTTCAGCGCTCATCACAAACAAGTACAAAGTACAAAATAAAATAAAAGAATAAATAATACGCTGAAGAAAAACTAATAAATAAAATTTCCATTAATAACTCGCCAATGGTTACAACTCGGGAATCTCGTAACTCTAGACCCTTAACCAAAATTTACTATCCATAAATCCATTAATAATTACTAAAGTAATAATATCCTACTTTGAAATAAAATAAAAATAATAGATAAGTCCTCCAGCTGCAGTTCCTCAACCTTGAGACTTGAACTTCTAATAATTTGAAAAATAAATCGTGGGCTAAACCCTACGAGTAAACTCTCTCTATCAGGCCTCTAAAAACCAATAAGTAGATCATCTCTGATCAAAACCAAACCTAGTAAAGTTTTAAGTTTAATAAAGATACACATATTTATAAATAATTATATACAATATAACATTCATTTCCATTAATAGGTTCATTAATTTTCAAAACCATTAAATCATGATTAAAACATAATCATACTTAAACCAATCCAAAATCTCCTTTTCTTTCAAAAAGAAACTCCTTTAACCGTAATTCCATTTTAAATAATTATTTATTCATTTAAATAATAAATCATAATCTAAGGAATAATTCCTTTAATCCAAAACCCTATAACCACAAATGAATGATTTTATTTATTTAAATCATCAAGCAAAGATTTATGCTTTGACAATTCATCCATACCTTCTCCAATATTATTTTATTAATATATATAAAATAATACACTAACTTGTGAATATTAGATTATTCTAATTTAAGAATAATAAATCATAATCCAACCTATACATACAATAGCCATAGATGAAATTTTAATCATCTAACACATAAAAATTTAATTATGCCTTGGCAAATCAACCATGCCATTACAAATATATTTATTTACATATCGGCAACTCAACCATGCCTCCTTAAGTATGTTTATTTATATATTGGCAATTCAACCATGCCTCCACAACTATATTTATTTATACTTTGGCAATTCAACCATGCCTCCACAAGTATATATATATATATATATATATATATATATATATATATATATATATATCTTGACAATTCAACTATGCCTCCAATTTTTAACTTAACAATAAACCAATTCATATATAGACATCCCATGCATATTATAAGCATCTCCTTAATTTAATAACCAGCCTATTCATGTATACTAAATAAGAATAATTAATATTAATCATCTTAAATAATAAATATATACATACACATATATTATATAATATATATATATATATATGTATAATACCATCGATAATAATCTTTGATTATCTAAATCATATATATACCTATATATCAATACACACACACACACACACACACACACACATATATATATATATATATATATATATATATATATATATATATATACATACTTCCTTCCATACAAAACATATATTAGTTAAACCATATATACATATAATTTATATATGTATATATAGAAACCATAAATTATTGTTTCTATATATGGTTTCTATATATACATATATAAATTATATGTATATATGGTTTAACTAATATATGTTTTGTATGGAAGGAAGTATGTATATATATATATATATATATATATATCCACAAATCCTTCCATCACAAAGAGTATTAATTAATTATGTATATACCAATTAAATACTACTAGATACCGTAGTAGTACTATATGGCTCTCAGAACACTAAGAACACCTCCTCTAATGGTTGCTTTCAACCCTAATTGCTTAAATATCAACTCTGGGAATTCACCGGACCCCACAGGAGCTTCTGGGACCTCACACGCATTCCCACACGCCCTCACACGCTCCCACACTCTCTGCATGCGCTTTCATGCGCCATCATTCACTGGCAGGCGTGTTTACGAGCCTGCACGTGCCCTCACGTGCCTGGTGTACTCTCGGTTGAGCTGGCTTCTTCCTACTGGTTACTCCTTTGTGTTTTAATGAGCCGCACCACACAGGGTCTATCTCTCTTCCCTTGATGCTTCAGATCTATAGCGCACTGAGATCAGGTGCACCTTACTTCACCTGATCATCTTCCCATTAATCAAGACCTATTAGCGACCCAGATTCTTTGCGCACCGTGGTTGTATGCGCCGCATCACACCCTATCAATCTCCCTTTAATCAAACCATTTTTATGGTTCAGATCCGCATGCCTACCTTGTTAACATAGTCCGCATCACACCGGATTGTTCGCCCTTTTGATGTGCCGATTTCGTTACAGAAGCCTCGTATTATACAATTAAATCCAATTAAATCAAACAAATCATTGAAAAATAAAATAAAAGTAATTAATCCCAATTAATAAATCCTTTAAAATATTAGGGTATTACAAAACAAGATTAGTACCAACATAAAAAAAAAACCCCTAAAATACTCTTTCTATCATCCTTGTTACCAGCCCAATCAGCATTAGTATAGCCTGCAATCTCAAAGTTAGACTCAGAAGAATAACACAGTCTATACTTCAATGTATTATTGACATAACGAATAATGCGCTTGACTGTAAGAATGTGTTGTTCTCTAGAGTCATCTTGATACCTAGCACAAACACCTACACTAAATGAAATATCTGGCCTAGTTGCTGCCAAATACAACAAGCTACCAATCATATTTCTATACAAGAAATGATCAACCTTGTTAGGATCAGAGTCTCTATCTAATTTGGATGAAGTACTTATAGGAGTTTGCACATGCTTTGAATCTTTCATATCAAATTTCTTAACTAGCTCCTTTGCATATTTTAATTGAGATATGAAAATCCCTCATCAAGTTGTTTCACTTAGAGACCTAAAAAGAAAATTAGTTCACCAACTATGCTCATTTCAAAAATATTACTTATATCTTTAGAAAAATTATGAACAAGGTTATCACATGTAGCACCAAAAACAATATTATCCACATATATTTGAGCAACAAGAAAATCTTTTCTTTTCATGAAAATGAACAATGTTTTATCAGCTCCTCCTCCTCTGAAGCCCTTATGTATTAGATAAGAAATTAGCTTCTCATACCATGCTCTAGGTGTTTGCTTTAAACCATAAAGAGCCTTTTTAAGATAAAACACAAAATCAGGATTATGTGGATCAATGAAACCTTTTGGTTGTGCTACATAAACTTCTTCCTACAAAAAATAACATTTAGAAAAGCACTTTTCACATCCATTTAAAATAATTTGAATTTAAAGTGACATGCAAGAACAAAAAGAATTTGAATATACTTAAGTCTAGCAACAGGTGCAAAACTCTCATCAAAATCAATTCCTTCAACTTGAGTGTATCATTGTGTAACCAATCTAGCTTTATTTTTCATCACAAGACCATGCTCATCAAGTTTATTTTTAAAGATCCATTTGGTCCCTATTATATTAACATCACTAAGTCGTGGCACTAGTTCACAAACATCATTTTTCATAAACTAAAGCAATTCTTCTTGCATAGCCTTAAGCTAATCAGAATTTTGAAGAGCTTCATCAACATTCTTAGGTTCAAACTGAGCAATGTGACATTAGTGTTCTATGTCATCTACAATGCATGAGTGTCATAACTGATCATGGACTGTACTCCTAGTGCCGTGCTGATCCCATGGACCTATCACTTTGTCAACTGGATGACTTTTTTTTTTTTCCTAAATGAAGGATTTTTAAAAAAAAGTATAAACAATAATGTATATGGAAAAATAGTGAAGGCATACCATCACTTTACAAAACATAAACTACCCTAAAAAAGGAAATGGCAGAAAAAAAAAGCACTGCTAAGAACAAATTGGTTACAAAATATCTTGAAGGCATACCTCCATGACATCAAGAACCTCCCAAATAATACACTTAGCTAATTCCATTGAATCTCTACAGATATCATTATGGATTCTCTCATTTCTTTCTCTCCAAATAAAATACAACACTGCAGTAAACAAAATTCTAGCCATTTTGTTACTTTTTCCTGGAAAACATTGATTAAACACCATTACCAAGTTCTCCAAATCTAAGACCCTTTGTAAATTCCATCCAACTATTGCAGAGATACCAACCTTCCAAGTAAAGTCATAGCTGCAAAATAAATGATCCAGAGTTTTCACACTCTTAAGACACAAATAGCATCTTGATACAATAAAGAAACCTTATTTTTGCAGAAAATTATGAGTCACTATACCCTCCTGCAAGACCAAAATAGAATGAGTAGACCATCTTGGACGCCTCCCACTCTAGCATAAACCATACCAGCAAACATTCTGTCTTGGGCTTCTATGCACCTCCCAAGCTGCTTTAAAACAAAAATTGGACTTCCAGTTTAATTGATCAACTCCCCTAAAGATCCTATGATTGTAAAAAACATGCCTCAATTCTTGTGAAATATTAAGCAACATATCTTCATTCCATTATCCATCAACAATAAAATCACTTAATAAACTCTGTTTATTTCTACTAAGGGACCCCAGCAACCTACGGTTAAATAGGTCACTTAAAAATTTTCCTTCACACCATGGATCTAAAAACACTTGAATCTACTATCCATTACCAATTCTATACCTGCAATTTTCTTTTATAATGTCTCTAATAGCCACAATGCTTTTCCAGATTGAAGAGGATGATTCCTTAGGAATTACAGTCCAAAAGGAAGAATGTCTCAAGTAATTTTCCTTAAACCAAGCCAGCCACAATCTATCTTTGGATAACAAAAAATCCCATGTAAGACTACATTTAACAGCCTTGTCAATGGCCCTCAATCTTCTCAAACCTAAACCCCCTTCCTCTTTAGGAACAACAAGTTTATTCCAACGCAAACCATACATTTTTTTCCTGTCTTTAACATGCCCCCAGATACAGTTTCTCATTCTCCTTTCAATGGTATTAATAATCACAGCAGGTAGGGAAAAAACAGAGTCCAATAGAGTACCAATGGAAGAATTACAGCCTTGCTAAATTCCACTCTACCAGCCATAGAAAGATGAAGACCATTCCATCTAATTGTAAGAGAAATAGCCTTCTCTACCAGAATTCCTATAGGTTCATCAGTGGTGACATCTAATTCCCCATCCTCATTGTCATACCCCTCGATTTTAGAGCCACGGGTGATCAAGTCCGAGCACAGATCTGAGAGATATCAAACAATTAATATGTAAACAAGCAGGAACACAAAAGAATTAAGAAATAAATTTAAAGCTGAAAAGAATTCTAAATATTAAAATTCTCCCAAAGATTATACATTAATATAATTTAAACTTTCCAATCCGTACAACTCGGGAATCCATCTAGTGGACCCCTAACAATCTCAAATGCAAATAAACTACAAAACCAAAATCCAAAACTAAAATAAGAAAAGTAGTCTTACGTAGTCGGAGGAGTGAGTGTCTGTATCTGCACAGCACGATCGAGCCTTAAGCCTGGAACTGACAAACACCTGAAAAATAAGAGTGGGTCAGACCAACATGCAAGTTCTATCCTATTACAATCCATACAGAAACCTGATACACAAATACATCCTAGATAGCTCAACAATAACTAGAGTAGCCCATATATGTATAAATACATACTATAGGACACTCACTAGTCCACAGTTCTGTCTCAACCTAAGTAGAAGGTAACCTGCAAAACGTACGTAACGTAGTCATGTATGCCTAGACCTACCAGGGAAACATCATTAGGTCCAGTTATCCATCTTAGGTGATATACGCACCCTAACCATGATCCTGAAACTCAAGATCATATCACGGTACCATAAGTATATATATAAATCCTTCCTAATACAGTAAAATAAAACAAACATCCGATATGTCGTTCAACTATTTTAGTTGACAGGACATGCATCCATGTAGGATTTAACTGTTTTAGTTAATCCATTCCGTATGTATGAATAGGTAGGACATAGCGTTTTGATCTAATCCATCCCTAATATGCTACCGTCCCATACCGGTGCATATAATGCATATGATCCATAAATGATACATACTTATTTGAACATCAAATACATCCAGAGCCAAACATAATAGAAATCGGATATAGACAAGTAACTATTATGCATCCAGTATATGATTATTATCATAGAACTTCCTTTTAAATTGTTAAAGTAATGCTACACAATTTAAACTATTCACATCCATATAATTGACCGAACAGAATTTATAACAGTTCACCAATTAACATCCATAGCACGATATAATGATAATCATAAGTATACACTGAGCACATTATATGAATTCCAAAATTATTCTCATAGTAGTCCTGTTCGTTTGCTAAAATAAAATTAGCAACTAAAACTTCTACAACTCCTGACAACATGCAACTTTGTATCTAAAGTTCATGATGTCTATAACCATAACCTAAACCAACATTTCTGGCCTTTATTAAATTATATATATCATTTATATAACATCCCAAAAGTAACTTCCATACCAGTCTGTTTAATTTGCTACAACAAACTAGCAATTAAATCTCCCTCTTTCCTTGACAGCATGCATATTATAATTTTTTTTCTATATTTCATGATGTCCCTTAATATTAGCACACTAGCATATACTAACTGTTTTAAGGTTTTAACATGTTAATTTTAAACATTTAAAACCCCCCATCACTTTCCAGAAATTAGCCGGTTCTCATGCTTCCAGAGCTGGCTCTCCCTCATGAAGATCTGACTCTCTCACCTAGGGAGCCGGCTCCCTCCATTAGGGAGCCGGCTCTCTTCCTGAGAGCCCAACTTCTCCGCCTATGTTCTTCTTCTTCGCTTCCAACGAAGTGCATGTCCTCTGTCCCAATTTTTTTTAAAAGTTTTTAGGATCCAATTTAAGTCCTAAAAGTCCTAGAGACTCCTCAAATTCCAATATAGATTGATTGGCAAAAATTTAAAACATAATCAAAATAGTTTGTGTAACAAAAACGATTTCAGTTAATTAATCATAAAGACAGTTTACAGTTTGGTATAACATGCATTAAACATCTGCTTTAAAAGTTGTATTAATTCCTGGAGACTATATAGCATGCATAGAACACAGGTTTAAGGGAAAGAAGTTAGGATAAAACTTGCCTTTGCTTTCAGTTTTGAAACCTTAAACCACCGTGTCTGAATTCTGGCGAATCCCAAGACTGTTCTCCACCTCTATTCACTGTTCTCCTCCTCTGTTGCCTCTTGGTACCACCCACGAGCAACTCCCTTTCCTTATTCCTTGAGCCTCTTTACTTCCGCTCAAGTTTCTCTCTCTTTTCCTCCCAACTCCTTCTCTGTATCTCTCTGCCTCACAGTATGTGAATAGGGTTCTCCAACCCTAGCATACATCACTAATAATATATATATACGGCTAAACCCTAAGTCGGATTATACAGTATATATATAAGCTTTCACTAAACCCTAATTCTAAACCCCTAATGAATTACAAGTCGGCGACCATAATTACATAAAAAAAAAAAAAAACACCTTACTACATACGATACATATAAATTATCAACCAATTTAGTCCACCTAAGTGTACACAGAATTAAACCAATAAATTATATAAGCTACTAAATGTTACATGTCAATTAAATCACCATTAATCAAATAATTAAATTAAATAACAATTAAATAACTAATTTACAATAAATAAACAATTACAATTAAATAATTAATTTAAAACAAATAAACAATTAATTAAAAACACATACACAATTAATCAATTAAACAAATAAGCACATAATTCAATAAAAATGCAAAAAAAAAAAAATCCTTAAATCGTTAACTAAAATACCAAGACTATCCTTTCTAAAATTAGGGGTATAACACTCATCTTCTTCAACCTCTTCACCATCTCCTCCTAAATTCTCAACTCTTTCTTCCTCATGAATTGTAGGTTCTTTCTTTTCTCCTATAATTTTAAAATTAGTTTCTTCTTTATCAAGTTGAAAAGAGGTTATCTTAGATTTTGTATCATCAAATACAACATTTATAGACTCCATAACCACTTTGGTTCCAAGATTAAAAACCCTATAAGCCCGACTTATTTGTGAATAACCCAAAAACATACCTTCATCACTTCTAGAGTCAAATTTTCCCAAGTGTTTCCTGTCTCTAAGGATATAACAGTTACTTCCAAAGACTCTAAAGTATTTAACAGTAGGCTTTCTATCATACCATAATTCATATGAAGTCTTTTTAGTTCTAGGCCCAAGATAAACTCTATTCAGTAAATGACAAGCAGTACGTACTGATTCAGCCCAAAAGTGACTTGCAATTTTATTCTCATGAAGCATAGTATGAGCCATACCTGCAATTGTCCTATTTTTCCTTTCCACTACACCATTTTGTTGTAGTACTTTAGGTCCTAAAAATTCATACTTAATATCATACTTATCACAATATTCAATAAACTCCTTATGTTTGAATTCACTCCATTGTTGCTCATAATCCGATTAATTCAATATCCCTTCTCATTTTGAATAAATTGGCAAATAGACCTAAAATTCACAAAAGTATCAGATTTTTCTCTCAAATATGTAACAAAAGTAAATCTAAAAAAATCATCAACCATAACAAGCATATATCTTTTTTCTCCAATGCTATCAGATGCTATGCGACTCATCAAATCCATATAAATCAATTCTAAAGGTCGAGAAGTGACTTTATGAATAAGTCTCTTATGTGACACTGTAGTTTGTTTTCCTAATTGACATGGACCACATATTTCATTCTTAGGCATCTTCAATTTAGGCAAATCTCGAATAAGATCATTATTTAACAAATTCACTAAATCATTAATATTCACATGTCCAAGTCTTTTATGCCATAAAATAGCCTCATCAGTAATTACAGAAAACACATCAATGAAGGATCAGAAACCACAACATAACAATTATCAGAAGTTCTAGTTCCTTTCAAGATGCATTCACCTTTTTCATTGGTTACAAAACACCCTTATTGAGTAAAATTGACTTGAAACTCCTCATCATAGATTTGACTAATACTCAACAGATTAGCAGCTAAACCATTAACATATAGAACATTTTTTAACTACATCGTTCATAGAAATTTGATCTTACCTTTACCACTTACAGTAGAAGCATTACCATCACCAAAAGTAACAATACCAGCTGAACATTCCTTAAAAGTGGTAAACAATGTTCTATCCCCTGTCATATGCTTAGAGCAACCACTATCAAATTACTAACCACATAGACCAAGTGCTCTAAGTGCTGTGTGCATGGCAAGGCATTTAAAGTTCTCTTTTTTTTACCAAAACAATTTTAGATTCATTATGCAATGATTTTCTTATTATTCTAGGCAAAGTGTCACAAGGCTTAACAATTCTAATCATCATCTTCTTCTTCAAATTTAAACTCTCTAGATTTTTCAATTTCTTTCCTAGTTCAATTTTTCTTTTTTGACACTTATACTTGATATACCCTTTTTCACCACAAAATGACATGTTGAAATAAGTTTATCTAAAGATAACATAAGCTTTGGTTTCAACTTTCACAAAAATATCTTTCGATTTTATAAAATACAAATCCTTTGAAATTGAAGCAAATTCTTTGTCATAACTAATATTCTCAACCACTCCTTTCAATTTATCAATTTTGCAAATGTCAACTTCAATTTTCTAAAAAGACTGTTTTGATTTGACAAACTCACTACTCAAATTATCAATTTTAAGTTCCAGTGATTTATTAAACAAATTTACCTTCTTACGTTCCTTTTCCAGAAATCAATTTTATGCAGAAGATTCAAATTTTTATGGCCAATTTCTTCCAAATTCTTATTAGAGACAGAAACTTCTAACTTATAAATATCTCTATCAAGTTACGCAAGATTCAATTTCTCTAACAAATTTTCAAAAACCTTTTTAAACTTGGACTACTCAATTTGCACGCTTGTGACAGAATAAAAACAGGAGGTAAAAATAACACATCAACAAAAGCTGAATTTTCAGACATGATGCAAAAATCAACAATAAATCAACAAATATGCTCTACTCTGTATATCGAGTATCCAACACTGATACTAAATTGTGAAAATAGTGTTAACACGGGGTGCGGAAGTTATTAGTTGATTTTAATTGTGATTAAATCCTTTAATGACCTAGATCTGATTATCAGGTTACTTTGTTCAATTTATGATTGATTAAAATATATGTTTAATTAATCATCCATAATCATAAATATAAATACAAAAAAGTAAAGCAAGTTAGAGTTAGAGAGATTACACCAGGATTTTTTAGCGAAGAAACCCCAATTGATAAAATACGTCAACTGTTTGCATGGGAAAAACCTTGTGAACTGTTCAGTCCAAAGTAAACCGATCCACTATGTTTGAAACAAAGTACACCGAACTTTGACTCTGGCTCATACCCTATTGTTCTACCAAACACCAATTGCTGACAATCCTCTAACTTTGCGACTCTCCGTCCAACAGCAACTTGACATCAGGCTTATGCTTGATATTTGTAGAAGAGTAGCTGGTAGATCAGACAACACTGCTCGAATTCTCCAACCCTTTTAAAGTGTGATCGCTTTTACTTCTGTTCTTCAATGTAATATTTCAAATTTTTACCATTTTCCATTTTCTGGAATTTTCAGATTTTTTGAAGGTATTCGTCTTTTCTCATTTTGCGTACTGGACACCGTGGGGTGTGCTGGGTGTGTCCAAGAGCTGGTTGAGGTATTTTATTGAGTTTAGGACTCTTTGAAATGTAATGGTTCCCATTTTGGCATTTTTCCATTTTCCGGGCAGGACGATTTCGGGTGGGACCCGCTACCAGAATTGTTGTGTACAAGGGTTATGGTTAGGTCCATTTGTATCAAATTCATTTTAATTAGTGTGTTTTATGTGGTTGTGAGTATGTATATATATATGTGTGTGTGTGTGTGTGGTAGAGATTAAAGTAAAAAGAATATATATATATATATATATATATTTATTTATTTAAAGGTGGGACCCACAAGGATTTTTTTTTAGAAAATGGACCCACTCTTTCTGTACGTGAACCTCTCTCTCCTCCTCTCTATTTTTCTTTCTTTTTCCTTTTTGATTCAAAATCTTCAAATCTTGATTTCTCTCAAGCCGTTGAGAGATTTTTAATGCCGTTTGTGGCAAATTAATAAGCTCGTCAAGATCTTCGTTTTGATCGGAGCCAAGCCTTGTTTGGTGCACTTTGAAATTTCAAAATCTAGGGCACAAAATTGGGAGTTTTTGCATATTTTGAGGTAGGGGTTTCTAATTCCCAATTTCTTATTCCTTTGTGAATTTTTCTTCAATATTTGTTGTCAAGCATGCCTAATTTGAGTTGATTGATTTGAAAATAATGTAATTGTTGTATTTGAAATCTATGATTATGTGTGTTGATTGAATTGTATGAAAAGCATACCTAAATGTTAATTTTTATGCCATGGTGTTTATTATTTTGCTAGAAATTGCTATATGGAGGCATGTTAAATTGTGTAGTAGAAATCCTTTTATTTTCATAGTAATGGCAAAGTATGTGACATGCATTCATAGCATTGGGCATGAAAAAGGGCAAAGTGATTTGAAGTGAATGAAAAAGGGAATTTTTGGGAAAAAGTTTTGATTAAAGTTGTTTTGTGAAAAACCCGGTCGCTGCGAAGTTACCAAAGGGCCGTGGCGTTAATATAACCTAGAGGGAACTAGGGAAATCACCCTAGCGTGGTTGACCTAGTTGGGCCCCAAATGATGCCGTGGAGTTACCAAGGGTCAGGGACAATAGCTAATCCTTCTCTCGTGTCACCGAGGAGTCACCAAGGGATGGGTTATGTTAACGGTTTGAAAATTGGAGAATGGAAGTGATTTTTGAAAATGGGGAGCAACATACATGGCATCGCATTTCATGGCACGGTATTATTTATTTTGAATTTGGAATTGATGTTATACTCTTTCCCGGTATAGCATGACCCCTATCCTCTATTCCTATTCATTATTTGGATTCACGGGGCCACAAGAGCTGTGTCTTAGCAATCTTGCTTATCCCTCATTATTTACATTTTTTAGGTCACGAAAAGAAGGTGGCAGATGGTAATCAACCAAAAGCTTGAAGGGGGATAGTGTTTCCTCATTTTTGCCTTTTTTTGTATCTTAGCCCATTCTTTTGTAAAGCCGTAAGCTAAGAATGTATTTATTTTACAATGTAACTATAATTTCATGATAACACTTGATATATATTTGGAACTATGTAATCATGGAGAGATGAATAGGACATGGAGCTATATTTTAACCAATTATAGATATTTTTTAATTGTACTATGATTTCCACTATTGCCGTGAATTCGGATTTGGTTGTACACCAGGTTTTTAGCACAGATTAGCTCACAAAATCCTAGCCATTTGATGTTTCAAGCTGCAGATAGCAACTATTTAGTGTCTGTCAGCCGGCTGACAAGGAGATTAGCCAACTGACGGAATTATTCGAGGTTATTCCAAAGAGTTCCATTGTGAGAGGCCTTGTTTCGGCCGGCTGAATCTCACCATCAGCCAACCAAAATCCCCAGGTTCGGCCTACCGGACCTCCCTTTCAGCTGAGCGATGCACCACTGTAGCAAAGTCCCAAGAGCATGTAATTTTCACAACCATTTCAGCCGGTCGACCATATAGTTCAGCCAACTGAACATGTCGTGTTAACCGGCCGACCCAAGGCCACCAGCCGGCTAATCCTTCCCTTTAGACTTGCACACTTGATCTTTGTTCTAAAATTGTGCCTTTGAGGTATTTTGGACCCTGGATAGACTCATGGGTTAGATTTTGACATAGGAATGAACGGTGTTAACTTAGTTGATCTCGGGTTTGGGTAAGGACCCGTTTAACGATTCGGACCCACAAGTTCGGGTCGTTATAAACTTGGTATCAGAGCTTTAGATTCAAAAACCTAAGGACGACGGGTAAGGTTGACCTAAGTGGGACTTGAGTTAATTTGGAAGTATTGTCTATTAAAGTGTTTAATGTTTTGAGAAGTATGGTTACGTGTTGCTTGTTTATATTTACGGTTTTGAAGGCATGCCTATTTGTTTAAGTGTTTACGTGATTAAATGCTAAAATTTGTGTTATCTAGCCATTCATGTGAAGTAGTAATATAATCTAACTATGAAAATGAAATGTGAATGTATTTGATAGCATGTTATACGTGTTAAAATGGCAAGCTATAAGTACAGATTGTGCAAGTGTGCATTATAAGAAATGATGATGAGGATAAAAGGGATGTTTAATTTCACCTAATAATTTAATGGACACGGTCGTGTCAAGAGTTATACTTCGGTTATTATGTCTTGTGTATATGATAAGCGCCGAATATTGCATATTTAAGCGCCCTTTCTTGCATTAGTTAAGTCTGTTAATGGAGTATAATGTACATTTTTAATTTATTTTTGCACTTTTGTCTTGTTTCAGGTCGGTCTCCCTGAATTTGATCAAAGAAGCGGTTTTGACATCAATTATGTTGAAATACGTGCGCTATGACGGGGTGTCATCTTTTGGACCTGACTTCTCCTGTTGCCGTTTTATGAAGTCATGACTGAGTGTTTGTCATGGGAGTGCATCCACGGTTTGGCTTGAAGAAGGCTTGCAAGAAGGCTTGAAAATGTGGCAAACGGCAAGCTCCCGCGAGCGCCCGCCGCGCCACCACGGGCGCTTGCCGAATGCCTCACCTCTCTGTCTAGTTTCGCGGTGCCTTGCAGAAGCCCCCGCTATAGCTCCCACGTATCACCGCGGGCACCCGCCAAACATGCCAGTACCATCCTCGCGAGCCGCAGCTTCCGCGGGCACCCGCCGGCCCTCTGCAGGCAGTTCACATGCCCCTTTTTTTCAGCATTTTTGTTCCCTTATCTTCCTTTTATGTGGTTGAGATTGAGCCAGAGGGGAGAGCTCGGGATTTTGGAGTATGGGGAGTAGGTTTTGGAAGGATAAGAAGGGGGTATGATCATACATATCTCATATCTCAAATTTGAAGAGCTAGAGTGGAGGTGGAGAACTTTTTGGGTGTTCTTGGAGCTCAAGGTGCTACAATGGAGAATTCTTCTTCTTCCTTCTCTCCACTCCTTGCATTAATGGGTAACTAAACCTCCATCTAAGGAGGTGATGATGCCTTCCCTTGTAATCATGTTTTAGATTAGGCTCTATTTTGGGGATAAATATGTATAATTTTTGGTCTTCTCATAATCTAGAGCATATTACTTTTTTGTAATGAATTTCAATGTTCATAAATGATTGATGTAAGTTAATTATCTTGTCTTTGATGATCCTTATATTAATCATATTGCTTGAGTTTTCATGGTGAGAATGGAGATAAGGTTATGAAATGGTTTAATGGCATGTTGATAAGTACTTTGATAGATCATTGCTCAGGTGATGCTTTTGATGGTTTATGCTTATTTCTTACCTTCATGTGCTTCATCATTTTATCTAGGGCTTGATAATCTTTCATTCAAGTAAATTTAGTTAAGCTACACTTTAGTTAGGTAGTCTAAACATGTCACCTTTGAAGGATCATGCTTGCTTGAGATTTAATGTACATCTTGTTGATTATATGGCAACTATGTGTTGCTATATATTTCTTGACCATCATATATTGTTTTTTTTTTTTTTTTCCCCCAAATTGAGCTCTAATTTAGCATATGTATAGGAATGGAGGCGGATTCACTTCCCTAGTCCTCTTTACTTGTACTTCATTTCCTTTAAATTCTCGCAAGCTTTTATTTTATGCATCTTAATTTCATAGCTTAAGTGACAACCAACAAATTCTCTATGAACACCCCGTATCATTTTAAAAAGACTCTAGACACTTAGGTTGCCATAGATTAGCACAGTCCCAGTGGTTCGACTTACCCGACCAATAGCCCTATTTTACAATGATTCGTGCTATTGCGAAGGTTGATTTATTATAGATCGAATTCTCAACCAATCAATTTTTGGCGCCGTTGCCGGGGACTGCAAACGGTTTAGCAACCGAAGTTCTAGGGTTAACTTTGGTTTGATTGTTAATATTGTGATTTGTGAATATTTCTTGTGCAGTTTTGACCATCTTTGTGTTTTAAATTGTTTGTGAGATTATAGAGACTCAAGGCTCGCCGGAAGCACACTAGCGAATCTGTAAGTCTAGAGGACTTCAGGTAAGCCTCTTGACCTTCTAGTTACGAATTTGTAATATATCATGCATGTGTTAAATTTAGTGATAGTTAAATTGTGAGCCCTTGTCGAGGCTATTTTATTGTATATTTTCAATTGCAAGCATCGGTCCTTGTCGTGGCCAATTTTATTTCTGTCTTGATAATTGAGGAGAAAGGGAACATCGTATGTAGAGTTGTGGAAGATAAATTGTTGTGATGATTGTGTTGCGAATTGTTAATGTTTGGCCGTAGATCACTTTCTCTACCCACAATTGACTCGCCAATTGATATAAATTCACTTGAAAGAACTCTTAGACAAAACCTTAGGGAATCCTCTCATATAAGAGAACTTGAAATTGAATTTAACACAATGGCGAATAATGAAGAAAATCTAGGGAATCAAGGGGTTAATAATGAGAGGGCCGAAATTCCAAATGTAGAGCCAATGACTCTCAGAGACCATTTCATCCCTACCATCTATGCTTCACCCTCATGCATAGTGATGCCAAACATCGATGCGGCTCAATATGAGATCAAATCAAGTACCATTCAAATGCTTCCATCTTTCCATGGCTTTGACAATGAAGATCCATACAAACATCTTGATGAGTTCCTTGAGATCTGTTCAACCATCAGGTTGCACGGTTTCCCTAAAAATGCACTCCATTTGCATCTTTTCCCATTTTCCTTAAAAGATAGGGCAAAGTATTGGTTGAACTCCCTTGCTTCAAATTCCATCACTTCTTAGGCTCAATTATAACAAGAATTCCTTAAGAAGTATTATTCGATGAGTAAAACTAACGAAATGAGGCATTCCATTCTTAGTTTTTCTCAAACGGATGGAGAACAACCGTATAAGACTTGGGAACGGTTACAAGATCTTCTTAGAAAATGTCCGCATCATTTGATTCCAAAATGGCAATTAGTGCAAGCTTTCTATGCTAGCTTGACCGAACCCCATAGATTCATGGTTGACTCTTCTTATGGTGGGATGTTTATGTCCAAGAATGCGGATGAAGCTTGGACCCTACTAGAGAATTTAAGCGAAAATTCACTTTAACATAATTCTCGTAAGGCTCTGACCTCAACCAATGCAAAGAACACCAACCCTTGTCAACCAAAATCAATAAGGGAGGAATCATCTCAAGTGGATGCCATAGCTCATAAATTCTATCAATTGATGGCACCACATCTCTCTCCTTCATTATCTCAAAATGCGGCAAGTTCGGTATACTCATCATGTACTAGTCCATTCCATCTCACAGAAGATTGCCCCACCAGAGCAATTTTCCAATCCAAATCAAGAGCAAGCTAATGCTATGTTCTTAAGATCCGGGAATAATCCGTATTCCAATACCTACAATCCGGGTTGGAGAGATCATCTAAATTTTTCGTGGAGGCAACAAGCACCATAAAATTCCCAATTCCAACATCAAGGGCATCAAAATCAACCCTCTTCTCAATATCAAGGTAAACCATTTCAAGCCTCTTTAAGCTACCAACCTCCGTACAATCCAAATGTCCCCAATCAACCTCCGATGTACCTAACTGATGAAATTGTGGCTGCAAATAAGCAAATGATGGAATCATTAAACAAGCAAATTATAGATTCCAACAAGCAACTCTTGACATCTTTGCAGCCTACTCTTCAAATGGTTCACTCTCATACTCAATCCATAGCTAAGCTTGAAACTCAAGTGGGCCAAATAGCTAACTCTGTGAACCAATTGCTTCAAAAGGACAAAGGTAAGCTTCCCGCTCAACCATTTGAAAATCTTAGAGGGATGCATGTGATTGATGAAACCCCTCCATCGAGTGGGCCGAGTTATGAGCATGTTTAAGCAATCACCACCCTTAGGAGTAGTAGAGTGGTTGACAACAAGGTTGATGGAGACAAAAATGAAAAAGAACCTCCTTTGCAAAATCCAAATTCAAGCTCTTCCAATCAAATTCCAAGCTCTTCTCGTCCAAATACCATTCATGGAAATCCCACTCATGTTAACCCAAATGCGGAAACTACTTATGAGCCAAAAGCTCTGTTTCCTCAACGTCTTCAAGAGTCAACACATATTGGGAACAAGAATTGTAAAATTCAAGACATGTGGGAAGTTTTTAGGCAAGTGAAGATCAACTTGCCCCTCTTGGATGCTATCAAGGAAATCCCTCCCTATGCAAAATTTCTCAAAGACTTGTGTACTCAAAAGTGCACTTCTAAAAATCATTTGCCAAAGAAAGTGAGGTTAACTGAAAATGTTAGTGCTATCATTCAGCACAGCACTCCTCCAAAGTATAAGGATCCGGGTGCCCCCACAATCTCTTGTGTCATTGGTGACAACAAAATCGAGAGGGCCCTCCTTGACTTAGGAGCCAGTGTGAATTTAATTCCATACTCAGTTTACTTATAGCTTGGCTTGGGAGATCTAAAGCCGACATCCATGGTTTTGTAACTTGCCGATAAATCGGTCAAGCATCCACGAGGCATTCTTGAGGATGTTATCATCAAAGTAGACAGATTCTACTTCCCGGTAGACTTTGTGGTTCTTGACACGGAACCGATCTATGATCCAAAAAAGCACATTCCCGTGATCCTTGGTAGGCCATTCTTAGCTACGGCTAATACATCAATTAATTGCCAAACTGGGGTGATGGACATTGCTTTTGGAAACATGCAAGTCAAACTCCACATCTTTCATGCAACTGAACATTCTTCCAATGAGGATGATTGTTTCCTTGTTGATGTCATTGATGAAGTGGTCGAAGAATCTCTCTCCTTCATTCTAAGCAAAGACCCCCTTGAAACTTGCATGTCTCATTTCGACTTCTCAAACTTTAACATTGATCAATCCATCCAAGAAGTTAATTCTCTGCTTGATGTTGATGCTATCATGGATATTTCCCCTTGGAAAATTCCAAAAGAGCCGCTTCCTTAGCTCTCCACTACTCCTCCGGTTCCATCTCTGAAATCTCCACCACAACTTGAGCTTAAGCCACTCCCGGCCCATCTCAAGTATGTATTCCTTGGTTCAAATCAAACTCTCCTGGTCATCATTGCATCGGACCTTCTAAAGGACCAAGAAACTAACCTTTTAGCGGTGCGGCAAGAGCACAAAGAAGCTATTGGTTGGGCAGTGGCTAACTTGAAAGGAATTAACCCCTCTATTTGTATGCACCGCATTCATATGGAGGAGGACGCAAAGCCTACTAGAGAGGTTCAGCGCCGGTTAAATCCTAACATAAAGGAAGTGGTAATGAAGGAAGTGATAAAATTGCTAGATGCGGGAATCATCTACCCCATCTCTGATAGCAAGTGGGTAAGCCCTACACAAGTTGTTCCCAAGAAATTCGATCTCACCGTTGTTAAAAATTCAGCGGGTGAGCTTGTGCCGCAACGAACCACCACCTGGTGGCGTGTGTGCATTGACTACCGGAAGCTCAATTCGTCAACTAAGAAAGATCATTTTCCATTCCCATTTATTGATCAAATCCTAGAAAGGCTAGCCGGCCAAAGCTACTATTGTTTTCTTGACGGTTATTCCGGCTATAACCAAGTGGCAATCGCCCCCCAAGATCAAGAGAAAACAACATTCACATGTCCCTTTGGAACCTTTGCGTATAGACGCATGCCTTTTGGGCTATGCAATGCTCTGACCACGTTCCAAATATGCATGATGTCCATATTTTCCGATATGGTTGAAAAATTCTTGGAAGTTTTCATGGACGATTTTTCCGTCTTTGGCTCCTCCTTTGATTCTTGTCTCAAAAATTTATCTCTTGTGCTCCAAAGATGCAAGGAGACAAATCTAATTCTAAGCTGGGAGAAAAGCCATTTAATGGTCCAAGAAGGCATTGTTCTAGGACATGTCATCTCTAAACGGGGAATCGAGGTAGACAGGGCGAAAGTTGAATTAATCTCTAATCTTTCTCCTCCGAATTTCGTCCGTCAAATTCGTTCTTTTCTTAGCCATGCCGGATTCTATCGTCGCTTATCAAAGACTTTAGCAAAATCTCACGGCCCTTGTGTGTAATCTCTTGGCCAAGGATGTTCCATTCAATTTTGATGAAGCTTGCATGCAAGCTTTCATTAAACTTTGCACTCTCCTCTCATCTGCCACAATAATGAAACCGCCTAATTGGTCTCTCCCTTTTAAGATCATGTGTGATGCATCCGACTATGCACTAGGCGCGGTTTTGGGCCAACATTTGGACAAGCTCCCATACGTCATTTATTACGCTAGTCGAACTCTTTCTGATGCTCAATTAAATTACACTACTACTGAAAAAGAGTTATTAGCTGTAGTTTATGCCTTGGATAAATTCCGCTCCTATATTCTTGGTTCCAAGGTCATAGTCTTCTCGAATCATGCCGCTCTGCGGTACTTGTTAGCAAAAAGAAAGACTAAACCTTGCCTAATTCGATGGATACTCTTACTTCAAGAGTTTGACATTGAAATCTGGGACAAAAAAGGGACTAACAATGTTGTCGCCGATCATCTCTCTCACTTACTCATTGAAAAATCCTCAGAATTTGCTACCGTCGGTGATTCCTTTCCGGATGAGCAACTTTTCCAAATTTCCCATTCAAGTCTCCTTTGGTTTACAGATATTGTCAACTACCTTGCGGTAGGCAAAATTCCCTTTAATTGGTCCAAACAGGAAAGAGACCGTTTCTTCTCCCAAGTTAAGCATTTCTTTTGGGAAGATCCGGAACTGTTCAAGTATTGCCCGGACCAAATCATCCAGCGATGCATTCCCGAAACTGAGACCACTAGCATTCTAAATTTCTGTCATACTCTTGCTTGTGGCGGCCATTTTAGTGCCAAAAAGACAGCCAACAAAGTCCTTCAAAGTGGATTTTATTGGCCATCCTTATTTCGGGATGCTTACAACTTCTACAAATCTTGTGAGCAATGCCAAAAGCTCGGATCCATGTCCCGAAGAGACATGATGCCCCTCACTCCCATCTTAATAATTGAAATTTTTTATGTATGGGGAATCGACTTCATGGGACCATTTCCACCTTCTTATGGCTATGAGTATATCCTTGTAACGGTGGATTATGTTTCCAAATGGGTTGAAGCCGAGGCTACCAATTCTGATGATCATAAAGTCATGATCCAATTCATTCAATCAAATATTTTCAGTCATTTTGGTACGCCCCGAGCAATCATCAGTGACGGCGGATCTCATTTCTGAAACCGTTATCTTAAATCCATCCTCTCCAAGTACTCCGTGCTCCACAAGGTTGCCATACCTTACCATCCTCAAACGAGTGGTCAAGTGGAAGTATCCAATCGGGAGATTAAGCATATCTTGGAAAAAACGGTTCGACCGGACCACAGAGATTAGATATTAAGACTAAACGATGTGCTTTGGGCTTACCGAACGGCTTACAAGACACCCATTGGCATGTTGCCATATCGACTTGTCTTTGGCAAGGTATGTCATCTCCCTGTTGAACTAGAGCACCGTGCCTATTGGGCCATAAAAAGGCTTAACTTTTATCTCAAACAAGCCGGCTCTACTCATAAATTGCAACTCAATGAACTTGAGGAACTTCGAAATGATGCGTATTAAAGTGCCAAAATCTATAAGGCAAAGACTAAAGCTTTTCACGATAAGCACATTGTCAAAAAGTCTTTTGCCCCTAGACAAAAAGTTTGGCTTTTCAATTCTAGATTGAGACTCTTTCCCGGTAAACTCTGTTCATGGTGGGATGGTCCATATGTCATCACCGCCGTCTTCCCTCATGGTGCAGTCGAACTCCAAGATCCTACCAATGGATCTTTCTTCAAGGTTAATGGCCAACGCCTTAAGCCTTATGTTATGGCAGTCCCTATCCGGAAAGTTAAGAAAGTCCTATTGACGGACCCAATTTATGAGGACTAGTGCGCCATGCTAAGCCTGGTTCATCTAGCTACCGACATTAAATTTAGCATTCATGAGAAGCAATTCTTCCGAATTCTTAGCTTCCGTCTTTTACATGTTCAGTGCCAAGACTTTCCTGGGAAGTTACGAAGTTGACCAAGAATGTACATGTTTCCTGAATTGGTACGTTGGGCATTCCGACAACTCCATTTGGTTTTATTCATTATATCCAAATCTTTGTTCAACTTCAGGGAATATTCGAAGTCATTTGGACACATCTTTCGTTCTATCCAAAGTTTACATCGTAGGACTGTCGTGGTGAATTAGTTCGTTCCATTTCATTCTTCGCAGTCATCACGATCCCGTGCTCTCCAATCTATGCTAAAAGTTCATGTGCTTCCGTCCTTGGGTTAACCAAACCTAACTATGCTGCACAAGGCAGCATTTCATGAGCTCCCGCAGGCGCCCGCTGCGCCACCGCGGGCACCCACCAAACTAGTTAGTACACTCAGGTCATCCGCGAGCGCCCGCGGAGCTCTCACGGGTGCCCCTCCACCCGTCGCTGGCAGTTTAAATGGGCTTCTAAGCCCATTTCCCCCCCCCCCCCCAATTTTTATTTCATATAAACCTTCCTCTCTCTCTCAACTTGCGCCCCAAACCTTCCTTTACCCCTAAATCTGTAACTCTCACTTCATTATCATCGATCCTCCTCCATCCTAATCTCCATCCATCTTTGTCATCTTCTTAATCTTCCATCCCCAAGCCCCAATAAGAGAGTTTTTGATTCTTCAATTTGAGGTAAGTCTTCTTCTTCCTTTCTTTTAATTTGTGGATTAATGGAGGATGGGATTGATGTGGTGAAGGTTGTAGAATTTGTTGGGATTGTGCATGGTTGATTTTAGATGCAAATTTTTGGAATTTTCACCTTTCTAACCTCATTTTGCTATCTTCTAATTTCTGCTGCTTACCAAGTGTTTGACAAAAGTCCTGAACCAATTTTCTTCATTCCAATGGCTCCTAGGGTTATTTCCAAGTGTGCTAGGTCATCCGAGGGCCCTTCTTATGCTCCTCCACCCCCAAATTGGGCTGACTGGCCAATTGAAACCGAAGCTCGTTTTGACATTACACCTACTTTCGAGAGCTATGTGGAGACCGTATGGTCCGTTTGCGAATTTAGGGCTCGTGGCCTAGCCTCTATTTTCAAACAACGCGCTCATTCTTACTTCCCGCGTGTGGTCCGTCTGTTCTATGCCAACATGGTCCACTCATGTGAGGAACCAAACAAAATCAAAACCACCATTGATGACTATGATTATGAATTCGACCTCGATGACCTTGCTATAGCTATGGATTGCCCCTTGATTTCGCCAGTGGATGACGCGAGCCTCCCCCTTTATGTTGAAGGTCCCAATCAGCCTACTTTAGCAGACATTGTGGGAGAAATTTGTCATGGTCAATTCACCAGAAATAAAACCACAAGCACCAATAAATCTTTCTTACCTTGCCGGCTATGGTTTCTCGATTCGGTCCTGGCCAAAAACGTCCTACCCGTGCCAGGCCATTCCGAGCGAAAGGGGGAATTTTTGAAAACCCTCTTCTATGCTGAAAAGGAGTGTTGGTTTTGTGTCCCACAACTTATCTGGGACCAATTGCTAAAAATCTATAAGGAGTTAATCTTGGTTCGGTCGCGCACCACCACAACCTAGGCATTCCCATTTCCATACCTTATTACAAGGTTGCTCAAAAATATGGGGTTCTGAGCTCCCCGTGGTGAACAGAAAGAGAAAGATATGTTAAATTTCACCCTTGGGGTCTGGAAGTCCAGCACAGCTCAACTTCAGACATCCCGTCAGGCCCGCATTGGTGACGAGTTAGATTGGGGTGCTCCGGCCCCCCCTATGGCTCCTGCTCCTGCTCCTTCTGATGCCCCCGCTTCTCCAGCTGCCACTTTTGTCCCACCGCCGGATGTCATGACTCGCGCCGACTATCTCGCCTTGGATGCTCGTCTCGATGCTTTTTCCTTGTGCTTTGATGCTATAGAGGGTGCCGTCCAGAAAACCTAGGAGAATCAAGAGATTTTGCAGGCTATACTCCAGTCATTGATTGACCGAGTGCCAGGAGCACCTGGTGCTTCCTCCTCCACACCGATGGAGGATTTATTTCCTGTTTCTCGTTTTATTTCCCTTTTATAGTAGTACTACTTTTAGACTTCTTTTGGGCCATGTTTGGCATTTCTTTTCCAAGTTCTTTTAAACTTTTAACTGCATCTCTTTTGTTATTTTGCATGGATTTTAGCTTTGAAATAAATTGCAGTTATCGTTAGTAATTTTTGGATTCATTTGATTCTTGCTCTGTATAAATGCTTTTGACAGATGTTTGATTTCAAGTTTGGGGTTATGCTCTTGGAATTCACAAAGTGGCTTATTTTTGCACCGCCACTCTATTCCTCCTCAACTTGGTATTATTGTTCTTCGTACTCTCAAGTTTTCTTTCTAATTCTCTTATCCTTTGTCTTCTCATATTGAGGAAAATGTGGCATTCAAGTTTGGGGGTGCATGTGCTTTCATTCATATGATTTTTGCTCATTTTTTATACTCATAAGTTAATAAAATCATGTTGTTGAAAGCAATGATAGTGTAACCATGGAACTTGTTGAAGGTTGAAGTATGTACTTAATACTTTGTGTATAGAAGCCAAGATCATTTTTGAAAATAAGGAAACTTTTGAAATAAGCATGTTGATTCATAGTTGTTTTGTATAAAGACTTCAATTAGATTTTCGTCGAATTTCATACTCTTTTATGCTTCACATTGCACATTTGCACACTGGAAACCTAATTGTGAGGCATGCAACCCAAATTGACCTTGATCGGGACTCAGGGATCTGAATTAATGACCCTAATGAATGGATACCCTTGGCATTTAATTAAAAAAAAAAGAAAAAAAAAAGAAGAGAGAGAAATCAATGACCAGTCGAAGTTCGTAGCCTTTCCAGCTCGAGTTATTAAGCCCTAGGAGTGTTTCTAGACTTAGCACCCTAAAACCATCTGGTTTGGGAGTTGTTGGCCTAACGCTTATTACATGGGTTGGTTAGAAAGCTTGAAGAACTTAGACATTGCACGGTTATTCAAAAAAAATAAATAAATTTGGTTCGTCGAAGTTCGTAGCCTTTCCAGCTCAAGTTATTAAGCCCTATGAGTGTTTCTACACTTAGCACCCTAAAACCATCTGGTCTGGGAGTTGTTGGCCTAACACTTGCTACATGGGTTGGTTAGAAAGCTTAAGGGATTTTGGTATTGCACAACCAATGGTATGCTTTCTTTTGTGTTGAACAATAGAATTCTCAATAAGCAATAAAAGTTGCATTGTGAATAAAATTATGCCATGGGAACCTCATTTTGAAGGAGATTTAAGGATGTGAAAATGTGTTCTTGGCATTGGAAAAAGAGGGTAAAAGCCGCATATTGGGAATTCGGCTCACTATCACTGAAGTTAGAGTTCATGTTATTCAAGAGATGATAATTGAAGTTTTTATATAGAGCTTTAGGATGCATTTAAGATTGAAATCATTTTTGCCATTTTGATTATTAAGGCATCATATATGCAAGGTAATCTGTTTAATGGAACTTCCTCTAATTTTTTGTCATTCCACGTTACATTTGAGCTTCATAGATAAATTTCTTGCTTAATGATTGATGCTTGTTGTCATTTTTGCAAGATTCTATATTTTGTTTTACTAAGGGACTAGCAAAATGTAAGTTTGGGGGTGTGATAAGTGCCGAATATTGCATATTCAAGCGCCCTTTCTTGCATTAGTTAAGTCTGTTAATGGAGTAGAATGTACAGTTTTAATTTATTTTTGCATTTTTGTCTTGTTTCAGGTCGGTCTCCCTGAATTTGATCAAAGAAGCGGTTTTGACATCAATTATGTTGAAATACGTACGCTGTACTGGGGAGTCATCTTTTAGACCTGACTTCTCCTGTTGCCATTTTATGAAGTTATGACTGAGTGTTCGTCGTGGGAGTGCATCCACGGTCCGGCTTGAAGAAGGCCTGCAAGAAGCCTTGAAAATATGGCAAACGGCAAGCTCCCGCGGGCACCCGCCGAATGCTTCACCTCTCTGTCTAGTTTCACGGTGCCTTGCAGAAGCCCCCGCTGTAGCTCCCGCGCACCACCGCGGGCGCCCGCCAAACATCCCAGTACCATCCTCACGAGTCGCAGCTTCCGCGGGCGCCCGCCGACCCTCTGCAGGCAGTTCACCTGCCCTTTTTTTCTCAGCATATTTGTTCCTTTATCTTCTTTTTATGTGGTTGAGATTGAGCCAGAGGGGAGAGCTCGGGATTTTGGAGTATGGGGAGTAGTTTTTGGAAGGATAAGAAGGGGGTATGATCATACATATCTCATATCTCAAATTTGAAGAGCTAGAATGGAGGTGGAGAACTTTTTGGGTGTTCTTGGAGCTCAAGGTGCAACAATGGAGAATTCTTCTTCTTCCTTCTCTCCACTCCTTGCATTAATGGGTAACTAAACCTCCATCTAGGGAGGTGATGATGCCTTCCCTTGTAATCATGTTTTAGATTAGGCTTTATTTTGGGGATAAATATGTATAATTTTTTGTCTTCTCATAATCTAGGGCATATTACTTTTTTGTAATGAATTTTAATGTTCATAAATGATTGATCTAAGTTAATTATCTTGTCTTTGATGATCCTTATATTAATCATATTGCTTGAGTTTTCATGGTGAGAATGGAGACAAGGTTATGAAATGGTTTAATGGCATGTTGATAAGTACTTTGATAGATCATTGCTCAGGTGATGCCTTTGATGGTTTATGCTTATTTCTTACCTTCATGTGCTTCATCATTTTATCTAGGGCTTGATAATCTTTCATTCAAGTAAATGTAGTTAAGCTACACTTTAGTTAGGTAGTCTAAACATGTCACCTTTGAAGGATCATGCTTGCTTGAGATTTAATGTACATCTTGTTGATTATATGGCAACTATGTGTTGCTATATATTTCTTGACCATCATATATATATTTTTTTTTCCCCCAAATTGAGCTCTAATTTAGCATGTGTATAGGGATGGAGGCGGATTCACTTCCCTAGTCCTCTTTACTTGTATTTCATCTCTTTTAAATTCTCGCAAGCTTTTATTTTATGCATCTTAATTTCATAGCTTAAGTGACAACCAACAAAGTCTCTATGAACACCCCGTATCATTCTAAAAAGACTCTAGACACTTAGGTTGCCATAGACTAGCGCAGTCCCAGTGGTTCGACTTACCCGACCAATAGCCCTATTTTACAATGATTCGTGCTATTGCGAAGGTTGATTTATTATAGATCGAATTCTCAACCGATCAGTATATACCTATATTCTTATGTATATGTGCGGTTAAGTATGGGATGGTTGTGTGAGTTTTGACTTGAGTTAGCAAGTAGCTCGGTGGTGCCAGTTCTTATTGAACGAATGACTTGGTCTTTTAGCTCATGGGCTAAGCTATTTGGTGTGTAGCCATTTTGATTTTTCTTGTTGCATTTGTGCGGTGCTTAGAGCACGACTTTAGAATGGGTTATATTATAGTGACTATGTTGTGTGTGAGTTTTATGCATTGGTGCATGGGTTATTGTGACTGTGGGGGTTAGGTGTACGAGTGAGGGTTTTGTGGGAGAAAGGTATGATCATAGGAGATTAGTGTCTGTGACTTGGGTCATGGTGCAGTTCTTTTCGATCCAGTCGTGGTAAGTGTGACAGGAGTTGTTTGAGTCATGAATGTAGTCTATAGGTTGTAGGTGTGTATTACGGGTGTTCTGGTATGGCCTAAGGAAGTGTGTTAGTTATGTTTTGTTGAGAGGCGATTCCCATTCCGGGAAACTATAGGAGTATGTTGCGGGTAATCGACTCTCGGTGAGTCGATTGTATGGCTTGGTCGATGAGCGGAGTTCTGGGTTAGTATGGCTGTCTAAAGAGTCTCGAGGTGGTGTATAATGGTTAGTTTTAGTTGTGTAAAGTAGGATTACACTATAAGGTAGGTTGTATGAGGTCATTGAAGGGCCCGGTCGTTTGTAAATGAATTGATTGATAGGGAGTATTGTGTTACCGAATGGACTATATTTTGGAAGTTGAAAGTTGTGGGCTGGAGTTGTATTTCGAGTTGTGTCTGACGTATTAGGAGATAGTGCTTGGTGTTAAGGATTCGAAAAGGCAGACTAATGATAAAAATGGTTGGGACAAGAATGATCTTGTAGGTTTAGTTGGTAGCTCTATTTGACTTTTATCGAGGCCAAGGGTGTTCTGAGGATTGGTAAAGAGGGAAAGTAACAATGTTAACGCTATAGCGTAAAGTTTCTTTGGCGGAGTGTGTAGGTTATCTTAGGATGAATGGTCGGAGTAACCGATTAAGTATTAGTGACTGATTATATTGTAGATGGTTTGGGGAGATTGTTGGATGTTGAACATTCTGGTTTTGTACTCATTTTTCCTTTGGGATTTGTCAGCATGGCATTGCCATATAGAGGTTATTTTCTAGTGATAAGTAGCGGCCATTGTAGAGAAGTGTCGAGAGTGATGTTTATTCTCTTATTATGATGGTGTTGTCTTAAGGATGTTTGAGGAAGAATCGCTTAGTAGTGGGTTGATGGTTCGGTGGGATGATAGGTCTGAATTATTATTTGGAATGAGTGACAATAAAGGTAGAATGGTGTGATGTTTAGTGCTGATAAGCTAAACAATTTGAAGAATGACCCGAATGTGGATTAGTATTGTAAGTGTTATTGCATGTTGTCAAGTGAATGATGAGATTGTGTGCCAATTAAGGCAATTATGGTCAACTTAGTCTTTAGAGCCAGTGAAAGCGGTGTTGCCATATAAGCATCTTTTTCTTTTGAAGAGTCAGCAGGTTATTGTGACTGAGGTCATAGGTCTTGTGTGCACGGTGATCGAGGCAGTGTTACCTGGGAAGGTAAAGATAGAATGGGTGGTCTAATGTTATAGTATAGCATAGAGGTTGTCATTTGGGAGTGACGAGTTCCAGATGGAATGGGACATAGTGTCCGAAGGGTTGTGATTGTTTCTAGTGTTCGTGTGTCTTGAGCGTCGGTGCTCTTACCTGATTGGTTTTGGTAAATAGGGGTATCGCAATGTAACGTATGTGAGGTTTCTGTGTTGATAGTGTGTGACGGTCTGTTAGTGGTGAGGTCGCCTGGAATCAAGGTTGTAGTCCCGTATGTGTTTCCAGTTGGTTCTTCTTCTTATGTGTAGGAAGTTCATTTCATCTCAAGATGAGGTTGGGTGTTCATGGTTAAACGATTGGTGTGTAGTATGTGACAAGATGTCGGGTGTATTCGGACATGAGTCATCAGTCTTTTGTGAGAGCAGGGTTCATTACCCTTTTCATTTGTTCTAGTCCTGACAAAGATATTATTTGTTGTGAGTCGTGTTCTCCATTTAAGTGTTATGCAAGTCTGTGGGTGGGCGGACCTGTGTGTGGTTTGTAATATGGTTGGAGTTCATCGGTAAAGGTTTGGTTGTTTTTGTCAACTCAGTCCTATAGAGGGAGATAAAGTCTTTGGTTTTTATAGTTCTTGTTCTGAGAGTGGTCTTAACCGGTGGTGTGTGAGGTACGAGTTGCCAAATTGAGATTGTAAGTTTTCGGAGTCTAGTACTAGCGGTGATGGCTAGGGGTGCCCCATGAATTGTAAGCTTGAGGATGGTTAAGTGACGTGATGTGAATCATGTACTCGGGTGTTTCTATAGATGTCTAATTTGATCAGTATCTTGAGGACAAATGTTGGTATTACTTGAGTGTTAACTAGCTAAAAAGTGCTTATGGAATTCTGTTGAACAATAATAGGAATAATTGACTTTGATTTTGAGGTTTCAGGTATGAGGCGGTCGTATTGTATGTTTTGAAGAGGTAAGAATTGAACCGAATGACGACATGGAGTTGTTTACCTGGTATAGGTGTTATGAAGAGATCAGAGATCTTATGCGTTAGTTGATTATTATGGTGCTTGGTGTCGTATTGCTTTTGGTTTGTTATAGATTGTGTGATTGAGGTAAGATCGGATTTTAAAGTTGGTATGTGACTATATAGTTGTTGAGGTTATGAAAAGTGATGGATTGATAGAGAGTGAATCTCATGGTTCTTTTGTGAAAAGTGATGGATTGAGGTTTGGACCTGAGGACAGGAACAATGTCTGTGCTGAGATCGGATCGAGGATGAGAATAGCCTGGCCAACTATTTCTCTTGAATCAGTCCCTCTATAGCACGATGTTGAGTCAAAGGTCAACGATTGTTTTAAGTTGACATGAATAATGAGAGTATGGTATTAGGCGTATATCAGTGTGATGGTGTGGATTCAGGTGATTTGTCTAGGGTGACGAGGTGTGTTAGGTGGGACCAAATGTCCAATCCGTTTGATTATTAAAGATCTGGTTTTGAGGATTCGTGCCCTGGGTGCAGGATAGTGCGCTTTAATGATTAGGTAATTAATGTTTATGTAGTCATTGTTGGACTCATTGTTTAATCATCTTGAAGTTGTTAAGTGTGATTAGTAGTTGTTGGTACAATTCTGTGGTGGGGTAGCTACATACTAGATAGTAAGTGTTTGGCCTGTCAGGGATATGTAGATTAGAGTTGAGATCAATTGAGAAATAGACAGGATTCCTTGTTTGGGGTTTAGTGTGTCTTTAGAAGGATGTGTTGAGGTTAGATGTTGTCTTATTCGATGGTCTGGTGACTATTCTTTTCTCGGACTTTGGAGTCTTTGGTGACTATGTAGAGTAGACTGATGTCCATTTTGAGTCAGGCGTAAAGTTTAGTTGGTCTTGTGTTATGATGAAATGAGAGATGGGTAACCGTATTGGGTTTTGGTGGCAGTGGTGTGTAATTGCCTGGTGACGTCTGATGTCAATGACAATAATGTCGGTGAATTCATAATATCGAGGTTTTGTGAGGAGTTCTCAGAAGTGTGTGGCTATGGGCCTTCTCCATAAGGAAGGTAGATTTCGAGGACGAAATCTCTTTAAAGAGGGTAAATTGTAATATATCCAATTTTTACGATTTTCTATTTTCTGGAATTTTTAGATTTTTCGAGGATATTTTCATCTTTTCTCATTTTACGTACCGAACACCGTGGGGTGTGCCGGGTGTGTCCAAGAGCTAGTTTAGGTATTTCATTGAGTTCAAGACTCTTTGAAATGCAAGGGTTGCCATTTCGGCATTTTTTCGTTTTTCGGGCCGGACGGTTCCGAGTGGGACCCGCTACCAGAATTGTCATGTACGAGGGTTATGGTTGGGTCCATTTGCATCAAATTCATTTTAGTTAGCGTGTTTTATGTGGTTGTAAGTTAATATGTATATATATATATGTGTGTGTGTGTGTGTGTGTCTATGTGGTGGTGATTAAAGTAAAAAGAAAATATATATATATATATTTAAAGGTGGGACCCACAAGGATTTTTTTTTAGGAAATGAACCAAAGGCCATTTTCTTTGGCCACACTTTCTCATTCACTCTCTCTCTACGTGTACATCTGTCTCTCTCTCTATTTCCCTTTCTTTTTCCTTTTTGCTTCAAAAGCTTCAAATCTTGCTTTCTCTCAAGTCGTTAAGAGATTTTTGATGCCGTTTGTGGCAAACTAATGAGCTCGTCAAGATCTACGTTTTGATCGGAGCCAAACCTCGTTTGGTGCACTTTGAAATTTTGAAATCTAGGGCATAAAATTGGGGGTTTTGCATATTTTGAGGTAGGGGTTTCGAATTCCCGATTTCTTATTCCTTTGTGAATTTTTCTTCAAAATTTGTTGTCAAGCATGCCTAATTTGAGATGATTGCTTTGAAAATAATGTAATTATTGTATTTGAAATCTATGATTATGTGTGTTGATTGAATTGTATGAAAAGCATACCTAAAAGTTAATTTCCATGCCATGGTGTTTATTATCTTGCTAGAAATTGCTATATGGAGGCATGTTAAATTATGTAATAGAAATCCTTTTATTTTCATAGTAATGGCAAAATATGTGACATGCATTCATAGCATTGGGCATTAAAAAGGGCAAAGTGATTTGAAGTGAACGAAAAAGGGAATTTTTGGGAATTTTTTTTTATTAAAGTTGTTTTGTGAAAAACCCGGTTGCTGCGGAGTTACCAAAGGGCCGTGGCATTAATATAACCTAGAGGGAACCACGGAAATCACCCTAGCGTGGTTGAGCTAGCTAGGCCATAAATGACGCCGCGGAGTTACCAAGGGTCAGGGACAATAGCCAATCCTTCTCTCGTGTTGCTGAGGAGTCACCGAGGGACGGGTTATGTTAACGGTTTGAAAAGTGGAGAATGGAAGTGATTTTTGAAAATGGGAAACAACATATATGGCATCGCATTTTATGGCACGGTATTGTTTATTTTGAATTTGGAATTGATGTTGTACTTTTTCCCGGTATAGCATGACCCTTATCCTCCATTCCTATTCATTATTTGGATTCACAAGGTCACAAGAGGTGTGTCTTAGGCACCACTTACTAAGAAATCTTGCTCACCCTTCATTATTAACATTTTTTAGGTCATGGAAAGGAAGTGGCAGATGGTAATCCACCACAAGCTTAAAGGGGGATAGAGTTCCATATTTTTGCCTTCTTTTGTATCTTAGCCCATTGTTTTGCAAAACCATAAACTAAGAATGTATTTGTTTTACAATGTAACTATAATTTCATGACAACACTTGATGTATATTTGGAACTATGTAATTATGTAGAGATGAATGGGACATGGTGCTATATTTTGACCAATTATAGATATTTTTTAACTGTACTATGCTTTGCACTATTGCCGTCAATTCGGATTTCGTTGTACACCAAGTTTTTAGCACAGATTGGCTCATAAAAAGCCTAGCCATTTTGATGTTTCAAGCTGCAAATAGCAGCTATTCAGTGCCTGTCAGCCAGCTGACAAGGAGGATTAGCCGATCGACAGAATCATTCGAGGTTATTCCAGATAGTTCTATTGTGAGAGGCTTTGTTTCAGCCGGCTAAACCTCACCATTAGCCGACCAAAATCCCCAAGTTCGGTCGACCGAACCTCCCTTTCAGCCAACCGATGCACCACAGTAGCAAAGTCCCGAGAGTATGTAATTTTCACAACCGTTTTAGCCCACCGACCATGTAGGTCAGCTGACCGAACCTGCCCTGTCAGCCGGCTGACCCTTCCCTTTAGACTTACACACTTGATCCTTCTTATAAAGTTTTGACTTTGAGGTATTTTGGACCCTGGATGGACTTGTGGGTTAGATTTTGACATAGGAATGGACGGTGTTGACTTAGTTTATCTTGGGTTCGGTTAAGGACTCGTTTAACTATTCGGACCCACAGGTTTGGGTCGTTATATTTAAAATCTGAACTCGATATAGAATAATTAAATCCAACTCTTCATCCGGAATATTTGAATCATCAATATAGCTCTAATTTTGATAAAATAGAGAACAATACCACTAAATCACTCATGAATATGTGTGTGCGCTCTCATAAACAAATTCAAAATAATCAGATTTGATTTTTTGAATTTTCTCTCTCTAAAAAGGTTTTCTTAAAATATAGAATTAATGTTGCCTAAGGCCATCATTAAACCTAGAAGACTACTGAGGTTTATATAGAGTTTAAAATGTCCTAATCCCTTTGACAATATGAAAATTTTTGTGTATAGGACTTGGAAAGAAGTTAGGATCAAAAAGGAAACAATTAGAAGAAGAAACTGAAAGTTCTAATGCTGCCAAGACTTGTGGTACTGGTTCCCAATTGTGGTGCCAGATCAAGAAGGTCAAAAGCCTTTTCGACGCACTTTGGCTACCGGTTCCTAACTATGGTACCGGTTCAAGAAGGGTAGTGAACAAACCTGTTATGGACCAAGGTTTCCTATCGGTTCAAGGATTCTCCAACCGGTTCCCAATGG
Organism: Cornus florida; assembly: GCF_030987335.1. NCBI lineage: Eukaryota > Viridiplantae > Streptophyta > Magnoliopsida > Cornales > Cornaceae > Cornus > Cornus florida. The sequence goes on along the minus strand of NW_026775581.1, from coordinate 69,453,230 downwards.
ACAGAAGTGAAATCCAAGTTTCCTTCAGCCTTCTAAACTCCCTAAAGTGTCCTCACTCACTTACATACCTTCCTAAAACATTGTTCTTATCATCCTAAAGTGTAGTAAATCATGAACACTTGAACTTCTTCAAATCAGCATCCGATCTTCAATCTTGTATTTTAGAACTGAAAAATTACAACTCGATCGGACTTGTTTTGACAACGAAATTAGCCAATTATAAAATATATCTCATAGCGCCCACCAAAATTTCCCCCTTCCTAATGCATTCATCAACCCCACCCTCGACATAGCTATATTCCACACGAACATGTCCAGTGTCGCAATGTAAAAAGAGTTGTCAGATTCAAATTTTAACATTTATCAGTCGGTTGGTAGCAATTTCAAACTCAATAGCTTCAAGTATCCAACCCAATCGACTGGTTAAGGTATCAAATTAATTTTAAACACTTTAAAGGTGTATTTGGCCTTGGAGTTTCATTAGGTCACACCTTTATGAATTGCTCGATTTGGCCGATTTACACCGATATTCACCCGAGTCTGTTATACCACGGAATCAATCGCATTTTAAACAAGTTTTAAAATAAAAATGTAACCTTTCCAATAATGATAACATAATTAATATAATTGTTAAGGAAAGTATAATTTTTAATAAGTGATGACCAATGATGCCAGGTGTATTGTTTTGAGAAGCTAGAGTGTGTCCCTTAATATAGAATACATATTTGGTAATTTGTTGAGAATTGTAATCTTCTTTTCTTAATTTTTAAACTAAACTAATAAAGTTTAGTGTGTGATTTACATCTTATTTATTTTGTTGTCATATATGATTGCCAGATAAATTTATAACAAGTGGTATTAAAGTTGATACAAATTAAGAAATTAAATATGAACTTATACGAAAGAGATTAATTCATAACAGTTATGGTTGTTGATACCAACTTTCTCAGAGGCATTACATAGTATAAATATATAATAATGATCGATACCTGCAATTGAGAATAAGGTTCTTGTGTAATGCCTCATAAAATACCTGCAGTTGACCATAAACAGCAAGAGTAATACATGCATACATGACGAGTGCTGAATATTGCATATTCGAGCTCCTTAATATACGTATGTTAAGACCTAAAGTGATACATCTATCCTATTTTATACTGATCTATATTTATTTCATTTTTTTAGGTGTTTTCCCAAAGAAGCAGTTAAAACCAGGCTTTTATGATGAAAAGAATGATAAAAGAAGTTTACCGAGTCGTTATCGGTCATTCAAAGCAAGCCGATAGTCAAAATGGTGAAATTTGGAGAGTTTCAAGTTCAGAAGCTCGAGCCTCAGTTCTATGGCTCGAGCTCAAAAGAAAAAGACAAGAAATTCCGAAGGTAAGAAAGCTCGAGCTTTAAACTCAGAGCTCGAGCCTAACTTAAGGGCGTTCAATCCCTTGCTTAAGAGCTCGAGCACATTATGCGTCAGAATTGAAAAGTTTATCCACAGCCCCAGAGCTCGAGCCCAACACCTTGGGATCGAGCACTATGAAGAGAGAATTGAGCATCATCAATAAAAAGACGTTTTGGAACAATTTTACTCCCAGAGCTCGAGCCCGAGCTTCAAAGCTCGAGCACAACCACTCCAGGCTCGAGCATTGCTGAAAATAATGAACCCACTTTAGTATTTTGGGCATAACTTTTGACTTAGAACTCTAAATTAAGAAAATTTATGGCTCTGGAAAGAAGACTCGAAGCCCGATATTTTTGTCTCTAATAGCCATCTCGAGATTTGCACTCTAAATGGGTCAAAATCACTTAAGCTCAAGGAATGTTCTTGAAAGCTCGAGCGTTATACCTGAAAGCTCGAGCCTGGGACTCCAGAGCTCGAGTCTTGACATCCTGAACGTTAAAAATACATATAGGAATTGTGTAAAATCATCCTTCTTTATTTCCTTAAAGGCCCAATTGTTACCAAAAACTAGAAAACCAATTCAAAGGGAATTGGGACTTGTTTTCCACTATAAAAGAAGGGATCCATCCATCAATCCAATAATCAATCTCTCATCCATCCATCCATCTCTTTCATATCTTTCTCTCACGGCGGCTTTTAGAGTTTTGAAGAAGAAGATCCAGAAGGAGTTTTGGCGATCCATTGCGATGAAGACCATAATAACACAGATGATATCTTGCGTCATCATAAGTAGCTAATTCCTCTCTTAGGGCATTGATGTAGCCCGAATCCGAATACTATGGTTTGATTGTTCGGTACTTTGGGAATTTAATATATTATGTATTTTGATTGCATGATTATGGGCAATTGACTTAATTCAATTGGTTTTTTATGATTAAATAGTTTTTGAATGATTAATACATTGTCTTCAATTAAATTATTCTTAAATTATATTCAACCCATTCTTATTGGACGATATCTGGCAGAGCCCTATCGGACATAAGAATGGAGATCATGCAATGGTGTTAAAACGTTTTTCATGAATGAATATTTTCATAGTCTATGCCTAAGGAAGACGAGTTATACTGCAAAATTAGTTAGAAGTATGTAGGTAAATAATTCGTACCAACCGAAGATAGGTTATTATTAACTGAAATTCATGAAACATCTTTCTTTAATCTGAATTAATTGATTATTATTAAGTTTAATTTCATATGATACATAATTATTGAAATCCCAAGGTTGAACAGTTGACCATGGTATGAGGTTCGTGCTGAAGTCAATCTCTAAGTATTTCTTCTTTTAATCTCAATCCTTTTATTCCGTTATTTTCTTTTATGTTATTGAATTGCATCACAACACACAAAATTAAATCCTCTTTCTAAATTAAAATAGTATTAATTGAAGACTTGATAAACCACCACAGTCCTTGAGGTTCGACACCCTCAATATAGCCTTATCCTACAAGGATTCGTTCTATTCCGAGTGGTATTTTATTATTGATAAATAAAAACATACATCACTACACACATTACCCATAGCATTCATGACTAATCCCGAAGAATAAATTAGGAGTGCACATTATCCAGTTTGATACAGTGCTATGCTAAATGGCAATCAAACTGATTCCAACAATTCTTAAAAGGCTGGAACCAAAATCAAAACCTTTGAGGCTTGGAATAGAACAAAATCGAACAGAATTCTGAATGACCAATTCGGTTTAGTTTCGAACCACGGATCCCTTTAATTTTTTTTTTTTTTTTAACCTTTTAAAAAAATAACTCACTACTAATAACATGGATTCAGCTTACCAAAGCAAATACAAGTTTATATAACAAATAGACAGTAATAAACCACTCAACTAATATGTTTGTAATCTAAAATTAAGCAAATGAGCTATTATCTGATGAGTAAGCCGCTTGATATACGCCAAAATTGATGTAGTGAATGTGCGGTTCAAGAAAAGCTTTTTGGGTCAAGTTTAAATTTATAAAAACCACTACCAACACTTCTACTAAAGTAGCAAGAGTGAGTAGGGATCGTCCCAAGGGATTGGAGTCGTACTTGGTTGTGGAATTGCAATTAGGGTTAGTAGGTCGAGTGATCAAACAAATGGTTGGTTGGTTGATTAAACTAGAGAGTAAATTAAACTAAATAATTGAATGCAACAAAGAGTAAGTAAGAGAGAGAAATCTTGAGGTTTAGAGGCCACCACCAAGCAATGCTTTTCTACACTCCTAACTAGTGACTGATAAGGGTAATGTCTGTTGCAATATTGATATGTGTGTGTATTTGGTTGATTCAATTAGCAAGGGTGACCAACTAAGCATACATTGCCAAATCAACATGTGAAAAGCACAATATATCTAGCAATTAAGTATATATTATCTAAATAGCATGTGAAAAGCATAACATATCTAGCAAATCATTAATCCTTTCATTAAGCTCACAAGTTAAATACACCACAAGGTTAGAGACATATGCTACTTGCATTCAAAAGTATGGAATATCAAACAACTAGCATGAATTGTCCTCTCATCTAACAACTATGCCACCACTACACTACAATTAAGCTAATGATATAAAATTAAACTAATTAAGCTAAGGGAGAGGCATAATCCATCAAGAAATGATCATGAACCATCTAAAAAAATCAAAAGAGCATTCTTTTAAGCACAATGTTTTGACAATCTCTAGATCTATAGCATTAATACACATAGACATGCATCAATTACACAAGAAATAGAGGCAAACATATGAACATCTATTCTAGCATACATAGACATATGGATAAAATGAAATGATTGATTGGAATCATTAAACCACATAAATCATTGAATAAACAAGATCTATATGTATAAAAGTGTTAAAACATTAATTACAACACTAATCCCTCAATAATACACAAGATTATGATATAGAAAGCATGTTTAGGGCTAACTCTAGCCCCAAGAGGATGTCTAGCCACTCATGGTGATGATGCTCCAACCCTCAAAGGCTAATTCCATGGTTGAAATCAGCTCCTTGTTGATGAAGAACTCCAATGGTGTCTCTAGCCTCCTCCTCTATGATTCCTCTACAAGAGAAGATATAAAAATGATATATGGCTCCCTTTGTAAAAAGCAATCCTTATCCTTATATAGGTAGGTCAAAATGACACCCAAAATGAGCTAGGGTCTTGCACACAATACTCCCTAATGATTGGATAAAGGATAACTTTCAATGAGATGGAAATTTAACTTTTTCGCACTAGAGGAAGTTCAATCGATCGAACCTTAGACTTGGATCAATCGAACTGGCTGGGATCCATCGAACCTAGGCTGGATCGATCCAACTGGTTGAGCTTTTTGGGAAAAGACAAATTTGAGATATTTTGGGGAGATATTTTTGGGAAAAGGACAAAAGTGGTTAGTAGGTGGTATAATTATGGATAGGATCAATCATATGAATAAGGACAAAAGTGTTCAATCGATCGAAGGGTGGTGTTGGATCGATCGAACTTTTGGGACTTTATGCTTATGGGCCAAGGCTTGGATCTATCTTGAAAGGCTGAGATCGATCATTGTTCGATCGATCGAACCTTAAACTTGAATCGATCGAACTTTACTGCTTCCCACCTTTGGCTTCATTTGCTTCCTTCTTTCTCCACTTTGCTCCTTTCTTTATTTAATCCCAGAATTGCTTCAATTAAGCTCTTATTTAGCTGAGTTAGCTTATTTTCGAGATAAGTGTCTGAAAATGGAAATAATACGAAATCAATCTAAAACGACAAAGTAAGATAGATAAAGGTACTAGAATGACTAAGCTTAAGGGAGTTAAATACGCGCTTTTCAGCGCTCATCACACCCCCAAACTTAAATATTGCTAGTCCCTAACAATGAACTAGAAAGTAAAGGAATGAAATGAACAACTATACAACTATGAACTAGAAAATAATAAATGGATAACGCCACTTTCGTAGGGAACACGATTGCGCTTAGTATATGCAACAAGCCTTTTAAACCCCTAGGTAACCCCTAGTGGACGAGTGAAGTCTCGTGAGGGTTTCCAGAAATGGTACCCACAAACATTAAGCTCATTGTTTCAAAAGAGGCACCAATATTGCAAACAGGTATTGGGAGAAAACTAACTCAAGTATGTAATTTTTCAAACATTTCCGAGCATTCTCCCAAAATTTCAATATCAAGCAAGCAAATATGGTCCTCCACACATCAAGAAAATGATCGTGCAAATCAAAACAACTCTAGAATTATTTTGAGTGGACTGGGATCAAATGTGTTGTTATCTTAGCCAACTAAAGAATTAATCACATCCTTACCCTCAAACTAGCACACAAATCTAGTACCGATCATCAAGACAAAAAGTGGACCTTTTTTTAATGCTTTATTGTTCTAGGTGCACTTATTCTTTTCACTCATAAATATATATTTATTGAGGATCAAAGATGGAAACATAGTGCAATGTGTTGATCTATTAAGCTTTCTAGCGATTCATGAGGTCGAGCGTTAGGTCAATAACTCCCAAACCAGACGGTTTTAGGGAATTAGGCATTCAAATACCCTTACAGACTTACAAGCTCAAATCAACTAGGTTACAAATCAAGACAATAACCATCAAATCATTTCCTACTTCTCACCTTTTGGGAGAAGTCCTAACTTTTTTTTTTTTTTGGCTTTAGCAACTTTTTCTTCTTTTTTTTTTCTTTTTTTTAATTCAATTATTAACCTAGAGCTTGGGCCCTCCACCTTTCGGCGTAAGAAGTTCAGTACTTGATGAGGCTAGAATCCCGGCTACTTAATGAAAAGGGGTTGTTATCCACCTTTATCAAGAATGAAAGCTTTCAATGCACTACTAGCTCAATTGGGATATAACCAATTCAATAATCAACAAAGCATGCTAGTGTGCGCCTGTGCTAGTGTAGAATCCTAGAATGAATATCAAAGCAATCACAAAATCAAGATGATGTGGACCACAAGTGTAAGCAAGATATCAATCCTTCAAAAAATTTACTCCTAAATGGTATTCATAAGGCATACAAGGAGTATTGGACTCTCAAGTCAAGCAATTTTTAAATTTTAAGCAATATAGTGCTCAAAAGATCAAAATCATAGCTAGATATAGACCAATCATAGAAATATCCCTCAAATACACAAGTCATGTTCAAAATTTTGAATTTAAAACTAACACTACAAAACACCATTCCCCCCAAACTAAATGGCACAATGTCCTCAATGTGTAAGAGAACAAGGGAAAAAGTATACCAGTGCAACTAAGGCATAGAATGATCGGGACTGAAGTATCCGAAATGGGTGGCATGGCCCCCCCAAACTTGGGATTAACTGTGGTCCTGAAAATTGGCACTTGGATAAACTCATCAGATAGCAAAATGGGATAATCAGTGCACAGTGGACATGCAAGTATAAATGGGGTAAACAGATAAAGAAATGAGAGAGGTATAAGGGTGGTCTTGAAAATGGGGTAGCACTCTCTCACTGAAGTCACTAAGATGCACCTGATGGAGTTAAAAGGGCAGATGTATCAATAAAAGCATACGACATCCATCATAGATAAAAACAACAATAAAGTGCAATGCATCCAATCTCAAAGCTGACAGACCCGGCTGCAAAAATAATAGTATCACAAGTGTAGCAGACACATAACATAGATAGAGAGCATAAAAAGATAAAGAGACTGGGAGTCTCAGGCAGATGGAACTCTGCGGATCTCCCTAGCTAAGTCATCAATGACAGTCAAGATCTCCGTACGGAGGCGAGAAATGTCAGATCAAATTACAGCCATCATATTCAGACAAAGGATAGCAATGTTAGCTCTAAGGGCAACCAGCATATCCTCCAAACTCTAAAGGTGTTCTTTGAAGTGACATATCTGATCATGAGCCTCAGGTGTGGTTGAAGTAGAAGAACTGTCATTCTTAGTCATGGTCTGCAAAAAGGAAATCTTATAATGGGAGTTATTGCCAGAATAGGAAATTTTAAGAATAATATAGAAACATGTATGACAAGTGAAATAGACAAAACATATATGACATGAATCTATGCAAGTGAAAGGATGTGAAGCATGCTATGCAATATAAGGATAAAATGCATCCAATGTGAAATATCACAGGCATTGAGCATATATAAGATAGCATGAACACAAGATATGAAGATTGAAGTGTGTGTGAGATCTGTGAAATTCGATCGATCAGAAAAAGAAGTGAGATCGATCGAAAAAGTTGGATTGATCGAAAATAAGTGAGATCAATCACACAACTTCGATTGATCTGAGACACAAGTTCGATCAATCGAACTGTGTTCTGTGAAAAATAAAAAGTCACAGATCTGTGACTGTGGGAGCACGGGCCCCACACGAACATGTTCATGGGCCCATCAACACAACAATCATCAATTCCAATCACCTTGAATGGCTCACACTCCCAAAAATCAAAGTAACTCATTACAATGGATATGGCATAAAGATGAATATGGACATATAAACATGAAAAGCTTAAAACTTCATCCACGGCCAACAATCATTACGAATATGGGAACGGATCAAACACTTAAAGCATACTCTTAACAAATCGAGGTGTGAAATCAATAATGGGGTCTCGGATCTTACCTTGAATCAAAGATAGGAGAGATGAAAGGTGAAGAGGAAGAAGATCTGAGAAGAGGGAGAGATCGACACCTGGTTCACTCTAGAGAGCTCGCCGGAGATGGAGGAAATGGGTAAGGTTACGGCAGCATAGGAACTAGGGTTTGGAGATGAGGGGGAATGAGATCTTATGCTCTATTTAAAAACTGTCGCTCATAAGTTTGATCGATCGAACTAGAATCTCAAATCGATCGAACTTTGAATAGTCTCTTCACAAAGTATTTTTGGAATTTTTTTTTTGAATAAACAAAATAAAATAAAATAAAAGGAGAATAAAATAAAAATATTTTTGGATTTTTAAAAAATGAAAATGTCAAAACAAAGTCAAACAATGGAATGGAGAATTGAGATCGATCATAACAAGAGTTCAATCGATCAGACAGAGAGCAAAAATATGCAGGTTTTTGGTTCAGAAAATTGGCTAAGTGTTGGAACTTGAAGATCGATTGAACTTGGAAGTTGGATCGAAGAACTTCAGATTGATCTTGGAATGTTTCGATCGATCGGACAGAGAGCAAAAATATGCAGGTTGATGCAGGCTCAAAATTTTTCTAAGTGTTGAATCATGAGATCGATTAAACTTGGAAGTTGGATCAATCAAAGGTCTCTTGATCGATCTAAGAGTTAGTTCGAATGATGGGACAGAGAGGTGATTTGGATGCATGTTTCTGCAGGTCAAAAAATTTTCTAAGTGTTGGATGCAGAATGGAGTTCGATCGATCGAACTCAGGTTTAAGATCGATCAAACTATGTAAAATGCTCAATAATGATATGAAAGCTCATGCAATCCTCATCAAAGTTCCTTTCAATGCATATGAGAACAAAAAACAAGTATCTAGACTTCGCAAGAAATGAAATGAAAGATAGAAGTGAGGGAGGAATAGGGTTTTGACACCCTACGAAATGTCTTTGCTAGTCTTTAACGTCTCTAGCAAGACGTTGGGCTCTTTTAGCCCGGATCAAAGATCTTGTTATGCATCCCTTCTTTATTAGGGTGATGAATGGTTCTTTAAATTTTTCCTAACGATTGGTTCTTTGAAGAACTTGTTGGTGTAAACTCAAAAGAAGTTTTTGGTTGCTTGTCAATGCAATCTTCTATGTGCTCATACACCAGGTCAACTAGATGTGCAGCTTCCAAATGTCTTTAAAAGACTTGACCCTCTATGTAAGGTTTTAACCTTTGACCATTAACTTTGAAAATGTTCCCCTTTTTCAAGTTTTTGATTTCAACCGCCCCATGAGGTGCAACAGATATGATTTCATAAGGACCCTCCCATTTGGTTCTCAATTTCCCAGGAAAGAGTTTTAGTCTAGAGTTGAAAAGCCAAGCTTTTTGACCGGGTTCCAAAGATTTTTTCACAATATGTTTATCATGAAAGGCTTTGGTTCGTTCTTTGTAGATTTTGGCATAATCATAAGCATTGTGTCTCAACTCTTTTAACTCACTCAATTGAAGTAGCCTATTCTCTCTGGCTTGATCAAGGTCAAAATTTAGCTTTTTAACAACCCATAAGGCTTTATGCTCTAGCTCAACCAGAAGATGGCAAGGCTTTCCATATACAAGTCTATAAGGAAACATACCAATGGGAGTCTTGTATGCCGTCCGATAAGCCCACAAAGCATCATTTAGCTTTCTTGACCAATCCTTACATGTAGTGTTAACTGTTTTCTCAAGAATATGCTTAATTTCCCGGTTAGACACTTCAACTTGCCCGCTTGTTTGAGGATGGTAGGGAGTGGCTACCTTATGAGTGACGGAGTACTTAAGAAGTAAGTGCCTCAAGAATTGATTACAAAAATATTTTCCTCCATCACTTATTATAGCCCTTGGCATACCAAAATGAGCAAAGATATTGGATTTGATGAATTAAATGACCACGGAGTGGTCATTTGTTTTGGTAGCACATGCTTTCACCCACTTGGAAACATAATCAATGGTAAGAAGAATGCATTGAAAACCATAGGACATAGGAAATAGACCCATAAAATCAATGCCCCATATATCAAAGATCTCGACAACAAGTATATTGGTAAAGGGCATCATATCTCTTCTAGACATTGTCCCCATCTTTTGACATCTCTCACATGATTTGCAAAAATTATAGGCATCTCTATGAATAGTGTGCCAAAAGAGCCCACTTTGAAGAACCTTCATGACAGTCTTCTTTGCACTAAAATGCCCACCACATGCAAGAGTGTGACAAAACACTAGGACACGTGGAATTTCACTCTCCGGAATGCATATCCTCATAATTTGATCCGGACAATATCGGTATAAGATAGGGTCTTCCCAATAGTAATTCCAGATGTTGGCAAAGAAACGATTTTTTTCGTTCTTCGACCAAGAAGTTGGTAGCTTGCCTACTGCCAAATAATTCACAATGTTGGCAAACCAAGGCATTCTTCCATTAGAAATTTTAAAGAGTTGTTCATCCAGAAAAGAGTCACAAATTAGTAGACTAGGGAAAGGCTCTATCGATAACCTAGAAAAATGATCGGCAACCACATTTTTGGTTCCTTTCTTGTCCTTGATTTCAAAATTGAATTCCTGAAAAAGCAAAATCCATCTAATTAGCCTAGGTTTCGTTTCCCTTTTTGTCAATAGATGCCTCAAGGCAACATGATCAGAATAAACAATAACCTTGGACCCTAAAAGATAGGAACAAAATTTATCAAGAGCATATACTATGGCAAGTAATTCTTTCTCGGTAGTGGAGTAATTCAATTGAGCTCCCGAGAAAGTTTTACTTGCATAGTATATGGCATAAGGAAGCTTACCCACTCTTTGTCCCAAAACTACCCCCATGGCATAATCAGAAACATCACACATGATTTCAAATGGCAATGACCAATTAGGAGGTTGCATGATAGGAGCAGATGATAATAATTCATGCAATTTATGAAAAGCGTCTAGGCATGCTTGGTCAAAGACAAAAGGAGTTTCCTTGGCAAGAAGATTGCACAAGGGTCGAGCAATTTTACTAAAGTCTTTGATAAAACAGCGGTAAAAGCCAGCATAACCTAGAAATGAGCGAACCTCTCTCACCGTTGAAGGTGGAGGTAATTCAGAAATAAGCTCGACCTTCGCTTTATTAACCTTTATTCCTCTCCTTGAGATAACGTGACCCAAAACAATACCCTCTTGAACCATGAAATAGCTCTTTTCCCAGCTAAGTACAAGATTGGTTTCACTACATCTCTTAAGCACTAGATCTAAGTTTTTGAGGCATGCATCAAATGAGGACCCAAAAACAGAAAAATCATCCATGAAGACCTCTAGATACTCTTCCATAATATCCGAGAAAATTGACATCATACACCTTTGGAATGTGGTGGGTGCATTGTACAAACCAAAAGGCATCCGTCTATAAGCAAATGTGCCTAATGGACATGTAAAGGTGGTTTTCTCTTGTTTTAGTGGGTCGAAGGCTACTTGATTGTACCCCGAATAGCCATCAAGGAAGCAATAATATTGTTGCCCCGCCAATCTCTCTAGAATTTGATCAATGAATGGCTAAGGGAAGTGATCATTTCTAGTGGCGGCATTCAATTTGCGGTAATCAATGCATACACGCCATGAATTGGCGCTACGCTTAGAGATTTCCTCACCCTTTACATTCTCAACCACTGTAATCCCCAATTTTTTGGGAACTACTTGAGTTGGACTCACCCATTTGCTATCGGAGATTAGGTAAATGATTCCAGCATCTAAGAGTTTAACAACTTCCTTCTTAACTACCTCCTTCATGTTTAGATTAAGTCTCCTTTGGGCATCCCTAAAAGGTTTTGTATCATCTTCCATAAGTATCCAATGCATACAAATAGAACGGTCAATTCCCTTAAGATCCGCCACACTCCATCCTATGTCTTCCTTATTTTCTTTAAGCACACTTAAGAGAGCATCTTCTTGGTCTTTTTCAAGACTTGAAGAAATGATAACCGGAAGAGTCTCTTTTGGTCCTAAGAATGCATACTTGAGATTGGAAGGTAGAGTTTTAATCTCAAGAATTGGTGGAGAGACTAAAGATGAGACCGGTGGAGTGCTAGAGAGTAGAGGAAGAGGTTTTATTGGAGTTTTCCAAGATGAAAAATCTAAGCTTGCAACAAATTCCATGAGATTGCTTACTTCATTCATTGAATTTTATCATCAAATTCACAACTTCCATACATTTCAAGAAGGCAAGAGGCTGGAGGATCATCGGATAAAAGAGATAAAAGACTATCCTCAATTGGTTATTTCATTAGCATCGTTGGAATTGATTCCTCAACAACCTTATCTAACACATCTACAAGGCAACACTTATCTTCATCTATCGGATGTCGACTTGCATGGAAAACATTAAGTTTGATCATCATATTGCCAAAAGAGAGGTCTATAATCTCAGATCTACAATTAATTGTTACATTTGCGGTGGCAAGGAATGGTCTTCCCAAGATGATTGGGATGTGGTTGGAGGGATTAGCAACCGGTTTGGTATCAAGAACTACGAAATCAACTGAAAAGTAGAATTTATCTACCTTGACAAGAATGTCCTCAACCATGCCTCTAGGTGTTTTGACGGATCTATCGACCATTTGAAGCACCACCGAGGTTGGCTTCAATTCATTCAACCCTAATTGGACATATACGGAGTAAGGAATCAAGTTGACACTTGCACCTGAGTCAAGAAGAGCTCTACGAATTTCATGAGTTCCAATTACACAAGAAATAGTCGGAGCACCGGGATCTTTGAACTTAAGTGGAGTGTTTTGTTAAAGAATGGAGCTCACTTGCTCCGTGAAGAACACTTTTTTAGGGCTTGGTCCCTTGCTCTTCCTCTTTTGTGTGCAAAGATCTTTTAAGAATTTTGCATAAGGTGGAATTTTCTTAATGGCATCCAAAAGAGGAAGATTGATATTGACTTGCTTAAAAAATTTCATCATGTCATGTGTTTTCCCTTCTTACCTTCCATGAGGCGAAGTTTCTTTTAAAGCATAAGAAAATGGAGCTTTTGGCTCACAAGACTTTGTAATTTGAGAGGATGATGGAGAAGGTTGAGAATTCTGGTTGGGAACATTTTCATTCAAAGGAGTAGGAGTGGAATTGGGAATTGGATGGGTGACAACTTTAGGTTGCACCGATTCACTATCTTCCTTTGGTAGTTCAACCCTATTGTCCAGTTGCTTACCACTTCTCAAGATGGTGACGGCTTGCGCTTGAGCTTGGGAAGAATACCCCGATGTAGGGTTTGCTTCCACACAAAATTGGGCCTTTGGATTCCTCTCGAGTTGACTAGGTAATTTCCCAATCTTTCTTGCGTTCAATGCATTAGCTATGGTCCCAATTTGGGATTCAAGCTTTGATATAGATTGAGAGTGGGAATGCAACAAGTTGGTATCCTTCTCTAAGCTACCCAAGGCCATCAAAACCTTGTCTTCAAATGTGGAATTACTAGAAAGTGCTTGAGGATAATGAAAGCTAACTTGGGAATCATACATTTGAGGATGTGAGAAGTCATTCATTCTTTGATGATGGAAAGAAGAAGAGACGAATCCTTGAGAACCTCCATTTCTTCTATGAGGTGGAATGTATTTTCCTTGAAGATTTTTAGCTTGGTAAGGGCTTTCATTCCACAATGAAACATATGTTTTTGAATAAGGGTGAGCAAATATGGCATTAACTTGTTCAAAGTGTTCATTAACAACATGTCCATGTGGACAATTGAAAGTAGTATGCAAAACACTTGAACATGTCATACAAGGCTCACAAAGATGAGTTGTATGATGGAAAGGAGATACATTGGTAGCCAGTTTTTGATTCAACAAGAATTTATCAAGTTTTTGAGAAAGAGTTTTAACCTCGGCTACAATTTCCCTTAAACTTTCAATTTGACACACTGTTACACTTTTCTTCTTTTTAGTAAAACCATGATCAAGCCGAGAAGTGTAATATTTGTGCAAAGAATTTTCACTCATTTTTTCAAAGAGGTGCGAAATGTCATCTTCATATTTTCCAAAATATGAACCTCCACATGAGGTATCAACTATGTCCTTTTGCATATCAGATAGGCTTTCATAGAAGTATTGGACAACTTGCCATTTTGGAATACCATGGTGTGGACACTTTCTTAGCAAGTCATTCAATCTCTCCCAAGCCTCATGCAACAACTCTCCTTCCCTTTGAAAAAATTCTCTAATTGAAGCACACATTACATTGGTCAAACTTACGGGGTAAAATTTTTTAAAAAAACTCATTGTGCATTTGTGCCCAAGATGTTATTAAATTCACCCCTAGAGTATTGAACCAATGTTTTGCTTTATTTTTAAGTGTGAAAGGGAAGAGAAGTAATTTAAGGACTTCCTCTGGGACATCCATGTACCTCACGGTGGAACATAGTTCAAGAAATTCATTAAGATGCCTATATGGTTCCTCTTCATCCAAGCCATAAAAGAGTGGACACATTTGAATGGTCTCGGGCTTGATTTCATATTGATTAGCCTCAAAATTAGGCAACACAATGCAAGTAGGTGCATAGTATGCATAAAGATTATAATGATCACGAAGGATCATTGGAGGAATTGGAGCTTGAACTCCGGGGTTATGTTGATTAAGAGGTAAGTTTTGCATGAAGCATGGGCCTAAGTAGCCAAGATTACCCTCTAGATTTTCCATGTGAATGCCTAGAATGTATGACAGGACAAGGTCTATACAAGACTACAAATGACACACAAATCACCATAAAACAAGCAAGCACTCCTCCTTTGCAACAAATCAACAATCAACAAACTTCCTCCACATACAATGTTCCCATACTCCCATGCTTTGATAACAATGCAAAGAAAAGTAAATTGCCACCACGCGGGCTCACGATTTCTCTAAGAATTCAAAAACAAGCCTCCACGCGGGCCGACGATTTAACTAAGGGATTGAGTAAGAAAGTTTCACAAAGGTCCTTTAGCACTTCAACTCCAAATTTAAAGCTTAGCTTAGCAAATTTTATTTTTTTTATTTTTAGCACTTTTCCTTGCTTGCTTAGCTCCTTTACTTGATGGGTCCTTTGCTTACCTCCTAGCTCAATGCTCCTTGTCAAAGATGAACAAACACAACAAGTAATCTAAAGAAAAATAAAAATAAAGTAAAGACACGATCAAAAGAGTACTAATTCCTAATTGATTATACAAATATGACGTTGCCTAATCCCTGGCAACGGCACCAAAATTTGACGAGTAAGCCGTTTGATATACGCCAAAATTGATGTAGTGAATGTGCGGTTCAAGAAAAACCTTTTGGGTCAAATTTAAATTTATAAAAACCACTACCAACACTACTACTAAAGTAGCAAGAGTGAGTAGGGATCGTCCTAAGGGATTGGAGTCGTACTTGGTTGTGGAATTGCAATTAGGGTTAGTAGGTCGAGTGATCAAACAAATGGTTAGTTGGTTGATTAAACTAGAGAGCAAATTAAACTAAATAATTGAATGCAACAAAGAACAAGTAAGAGAGAGAGAAATCTTGAGGTTTAGATATCACCGCCAAGCAATGCTTTTCTACACTCCCAATTAGTCACTAATGAGGATAATGTGTGTTGCAATATTGATATGTGTGTGTGTTTGGTTGATTCAATTAGCAAGGGTGACCAATTAAGCATACATTGTCAATAAACAAGTGAAAAGCATAATATATCTAGCAATTAAGTATATATTGTCTAAATAGCATGTGAAAATCACAACATATCTAGCAAGTCATTAATTCTTTCATTAAGCTCACAAGCTAAATACACCACAAGGTTAGAGATATATGCTACATGCATTCAAAAGTATGGAACATCAAACAACTAGCATGGATTGTCCTCTCATCTAGCAACTATGCTACCACTACACTACAATTAAGCTAATGATATGAAATTAAACTAATTAAGCTAAGGGAGAGACATAATCCATCAAGAAATGAGCATGAACCATTTAAAAAAATCACAAGAGCATTCTTTTAAGCACAATGTTTTGACAATCTCTAGATCTATAGCATTAATACACATAGACATACATCAATTAAACAAGAAATAGAGGCAAACATATGAACATCTATTCTAGCATACATAGACATATGGATAGAATGAAATGATTGATTGGAAGCATTAAACTACATAAATCATTGAATAAACAAGATCTATATGTATAAAAGTGTCAAAACATTAATTACAACACTAATCCCTCAATAATACACAAGATTAGGATATAGAAAGCATGCTTGGGGCTAACTCTAGCCCCAAAAGGATGTCTAGCCACTCATGGTGATGATGCTCTAACCCTTAAGGGCTAATTCCATGGTTAAAATCTGCTCCTTGTTAATAAAGAACTCCAATGGTGTCTCTAGCCTCGTCCTCTATGCTTCCTCTCCAAGAGATGATATGAAAATGATATATGGCTCCCTTTGTAAAAAGTAATCCTTATCCTTATATAAGTAGGTCAAAATGACACCCAAAATGAGCTAGGGTCGTTCACACAATACTCCCTAATGATTAGATAAAAGACAACTTTCAATGAGATGGAAATTTAAATTTTTTGCACTAAAGGAAGTTCGATCGATCGAACTGGTTGAGATCCATCAAACTTAGGCTGAATCGATCCAACTGGTTTAGCTTTTTAGGAAAAGACAAATCCGAGATATTTTGGGGAGATATTTTTGGGAAAAGGATAAAAGTGGTTAATGGGTGGTACAACTGTGGATAGGATTAATCATATGAATAAGGACAAAAGTGTTCGATCGATCGAAGGGTGGTGTCGGATTGATCGAACTTTTGGGACTTTATGCTTATGGACCAAGGCTTGGATCTATCTTGAAGTGCTGAGATCGATCATTGTTCGATCGATCGAACCTTGAACTTAGATCAATCGAACTTTGCTGCTACCCACCTTTGGCTTCATTTGCTTCCTTCTTTCTCCACTTTGCTCCTTTTCTTGTTTAATCCCAGAATTGCTTCAATTAAGCTCTTATTTGGCTGAGTTAGCTTATTTTCAGGATAAGTGCCTGAAAATGAAAATAATACGAAATCAATCTAAAACGGCAAAGTAAGATAGATAAAGGTACTAGAATGCCTAAGCTTAAGGGGTTTAAATACGCACTTTTCAGCGCTCATCATTATCTTCTTTTTTTTTGGTAATATAAATATGAAATTTAGAAGTAAAAACCATTTGAAGGTAGCCTTATATGTTAATCTAAAAAATATATTGTTTTACTTATGTAGTTATGTGTAGTTTTATCATTATGACATATGTTAAATATATTATTGTACATTTATTAATATTGTAATATATGTATATACATATTTAGTTCATGGTTTGGTTTGGTTCAGTACAATTCTAATGGACTTTGAATCAAAACTGGAATAGTAAACTAACGGTTCTTCATCTTAAAACAGGAACTGAATTGTAAAAGAACTAAACTATAGTGACTGTTTCTACCGATTCCATGATTCAAGCGGTTTTTTCTGCACCCCTAAAATAAATGCAATCTGTGTTGATTCGGCCCAACTAACTAGGGGCCCGTTTGGCAACCACATTTGCTTTGAGTTTTGCTTTAACCCGAAGCAGAAAAATAATATTTCTGTGTTGAAAATTGTTCAGAAACTTGCTTGGTAACGTCTATTTATTGCAAGATTTTTGAAAGCAAGAAACATTAAAACATGTTTGGCAACGTCTTGATATTTGGAAGCAAAAGCATGAAACATGTTTGGTAACGTCCATGCTTTAGAAGACAAAACATGGAAACATGTTTGGTAACGTCCATACTTCGAAAGCAAAAACATGAAAACATGTTTAGTAACCTCAGTGTTGTGAAAATATTAGAATCAAAAATAAAAAACAAGTTTGGCAATAACTATTTGTATTCTTGTATTTTATTATTTATAAAATTATTAAATTATATAAAAAATATTCAACTAGTAAAAATGTACTTCAACAACCAACAAAAATTACAACTTGCAAGTGTGTACATTAATATAAATCCAATTTACAATTGTTCATGTATTAAACGTAGATTTCTTTATCAAATGAAGTTTAAACTTAAAATTTAGACAAGTTTGTAATTCTATAAATTATATTCCTATTTCAAAGTTTATAATTTATATATCAATGGTATTATTTTTTTAAAGAAATCAATTAAATGAGTGAAAGAATTGAAAATTTGGAAATTTTGTTGAAACTTTTTTATATCACTCTTGCTTCTATTTAAAAAAATTGAACCTCCATCGTTTATTTTGTCACCTAACCGGTTAGTTCTTATGCCGCACTACCATCAAGTTTGAGAGTGTGTGGATTTTAAGGCGAGGACCAAGAGTTTTACATTTATAAGAGCCACTACTACCTTCACTAAAAATATAGCAAGGGTGAGTAGAGATCATCCCAAGGGATTGTGAGGATCGAACAAAGTCGTCGAATCGCTATTAGGGCTAGTAGGTCGAGTGATCAAACAATTGGTTGGTTAGTTGATTAGAGAACAACTAAATTAAACTAAGTGATAACAAAAGAATGCAATTAAGAATAAGTAAGAGAGAAAGATCTTTGGGGTTTAGAGATCACCACCAAGCAATGCATTTCTATATCATTGACAAGTGAGTAATGAGGGCAAATGGTGTGTTGCAATATTTGTGTGTGTGTGTTTGGTTGATTCAACAAGCAAGGATGACTAGTTTAGCATGTATTGTCTAAATATCATGTGAAAGGCACAATGTATCTAAGTAATGAAGCATATATTGTCTAAACAACATGTGAAAGGCACAATAGATCAAAACAAGTCATTAATCCTTTCATTAAGCTCCCAATCTAAATACAACACAAGGATAGAGACATATGCTACTTACATTAAAAAGCTTGGATCATCAAACAACAAGCATGAATTGTCCTCCCATTTAACACTACACTACAACTACACTACATTTACACTACTAACATGAAAGTAAACTAAGGAAGAGGCACAATCCATCAAGGAATAAGTATGAACCATCAAGAAAATCACAAGAGTATTCCTTTAAGCACTATGTTTTGACAATCTCCAAATCTATAGCATCAACACACACAGACATGCATCAATAACACAAAATCTAGAGACAAGCACATCAACATCTATTCTAGCATACATAAACATATGGATAGAATGAAATGATCAATTGGAAGCATTAAACCACATAAATCATTGGATAAACAAGATCTATATAAATCAAAGTGTCAAAACATTAATTACAACACTAATCCTTCAATAATACACAAGATTAAGATATAGAAGCATGCTTGAAGCATACTTGAGGTAGTTTTAGGCTAGATTGATCCAACTGGTTGAGCTTTTTGAGAAAAGGCAAATCCGAGATATTTTGGGAGATATTTTTAGGAAAAGGACAAAAGTGGTTAGTGGGTGGTACAGCTGTGGATAGGATCAATTATTTGAATAAGGACAAAAGTGTTCGATCGATCGAAGGGTGGTGTTGGATCGAATGAACTTTTGGGACTTTATGCATTTGGGCCAAGGCTTGGATCTATCTTGAAGTGCTGAGATCAATCATTGTTCGATCGATCAAACCTTGAACTTGGATCAATCGAACTTTGCTGCTTCCCACCTTTGGGTTCATTTGCTTCCTTCTTTCTCCACTTTGCTCCTTTCCTTGTTTAATCCCAGAATTACTTCAATTAAGCTCTTATTTGGCTGCGTTAGCTTATTTTCAGAATAAGTGCCTGAAAATAGAAATAATACGAAATCAATCTAAAGCGGTAAAGTAAGATAGATAAAGCTAATAGAATGTCTAAGCTTAAGGGGTTTAAATACGCACTTTTCAGCGCTCATCACACCCCCAAACTTAAATATTGCTAGTCCCTAACAATGAACTAAAAAGTAAAGGAATGAAATGAGCAACTATAGAACTATGAGCTAGAAAACAATAAATGGATAACGCCACTTTCGTAGGGAACACGATTGCACTTAGCATATGCAGCAAGCCTTTTAAACCCCTAGGTTACCCCTAGTGGATGAGTGAAGTCTCGTGAAGGTTTCTAGAAATGGTACCCACAAACATTAAGCTCATTCTTTCAAAAGAGGCACCAATATTACAAACAAGCATTGGGAGAAAACTACCTCAAGTATGCAATTTTTCAAACATGTCCAAGCAATCTCCCAAAATCTCAACATCAAGCAAGCAAATATAGTCCTCCACACATCAAGAAAATGATCATGCAAATTAAAACAACTCTAAAATCCTTTTGAGTGGACCGGCATCAAATGTATTGTTATCTTAGCCAACTAAAGAATTAATCACATCCTTACCATCAAACTAGCACACAAATCTAGTATCGATCATCAAGACAAAAGGTGAACCTTTTTATTAAAGCTTTATTGTTCTAGGTGCGCTTATTCTTTTCACTCGAATTTTTTTTTTTTTTTAAGGATCAAAGATGGAAGTATTGTGCAATGTGTTGATCTATTAACCTTTCTAGCGATCCATGAGGTCGAGCGTTAGGTCAATGACTCCTAAACTAGACGGCTTTAGGGCATTAGGCGTTCAAACACCCCTAGAAACTTACAAGCTCAAATCAACTAGGCTACAAATCAAGACAACCTCCATCTAATCATTTCCCACTTCTCACCTTTTGGGAGAAGTCCTTACTTTTTTATTGCTTTTTCTTTTCTTTTTCTTTTTTTGAACAAACAATTATTAACCTAGAGTTTGGGCCCTCCACCTTTCGACACGAGAAGTTCAGTGCTTGATGAGGCTAGAATCCCGGCTACTTAGTGAAAAGGGGTTGTTATCCACCTTTATCAAGAATGAACGCTTTCAATGCACTACTAGCCCAATTGGGATATAACCAATTCAATAGTCAACAAAGCATGTACCCCATAAATCAATGCTAGTGTGCGCCTGTGCTAGTGTAGAATCCCAAAGTGAATCTTAAAACAATCACAAAATCAAGATGATGTGGACCATAAGTGCAAGTAAGATATCAATCTTTCATAAAATTTACTCCTAAATGGCATTTACAAGGCGTACAAGGACTAGTGGACTCTCAAGTCAAGCAATTTTTAAATTTTAAGCAATATAGTCCTCAAAAGATCTAAATCATAGCTAGATATGGACCAATCATAGAAATATCCCTCAAATACACAAGTCATGCTCAAAATTTGAATTTAAAACTAACTACCACTGCAAAGCACCATTCCCCCCAAACTTAAATGGCACAATGTCCTCAATATGCAAGAGAACAAGGTAAAGAGTATACCAATGCAACTAAGTAAGAATAATCGGGACTGAAGTATCCGAAGTGGGTGGCATGGGCCCCCCAAACTTGGGATGAACTGTGGTCCTGAAAATTGGCACTTGGATAAACTCAACAGATAATAAAATGGGATAATCAGTGTACAGTAGACATGCAAGTGTAAATGGGATAAACAGATAAAAAGATGAGAAAGGTATAAGGGTGGTCCTAAAAATTGGGTAGTACTCTCTCACTAAAGTCACTGTGATGCACCTGATGGAGTCAAACATACAGTTATGAGAATATAATCATATGACATCCATAGCAAAAACAGATATATAAAATAGATAAAGTGCAGGTATAACAAAAATATCAAAGCCGACAGACCGGCTGTAAAAATAATAGTACTGTACAGTGACAAAAATAAAGTATCAATAGGAGAGAGGGATCATAAGATAGAAGGAACTGGGAACTCAGGAGGATAAGGTAGGACGGGCAGATCGGGCTCCCCGGATGTATCTGGATAGATCTCAAAACATAGTCGCGACATCCGTGCAGAAGGCAGCAAAATCAGCTCTGTGGGCTGTGAGATCAGCTCGTATGGCAACAACAGCATCCTCAAGTGTCTGCAGACATACTCCAAAGCCGGAGGTCAGATCTGGAGCCTCAAGAATAGATGAATTAGAAAAAAGCTCCTAAGTCTGCTCCTGCTCATGAATGGGCGACTTGGCTGGAGAGTACTGCTATGTGTCATCTACAGGGCACTCTAAGTCAATATCTATATAATCTGTAATTGGATGGACTGGTGCGTCGTCCGCTGCGAGATCTGCTGCTACTGCCTCTGCTGCTACCTGTGCCTGTGCCTGTGCCTCCTCTTCTTCTAGCTCCACTGCAGCCACTACTGCGTGGTCCTGCAAGCGAGTAATGATGGATCGATAGCTCTTGTCCCAGTCCTTCTTTCAGGAAGTGACATGAACCGCTCTCGGGGTGCTCTTAAGGATGGATGGGTAGCGCTGATCTATGAGAATTTAGGTGATGAGATGGCTGAATGGAAGAGACTTAGCCCGTCCGGCCGTCTCCTAACTGATGTACTCGTCATATAGCTTCCGTATCATACTCCAAATGAGCGCAGGAATGGACACCAGTGTCCGGTGTAGAAGGCGTAGAGGGCTGTCAGATAATCGCCCCTCCTCTGAATCTTGTGCCCGGCCATGTATATGTTCCGATAGAGAACGGAATCGGTGAACCATAGGTCATCTGGAAGGAATGTCCGAGTGGCGAAGGTCTCGCTACTGGCATGGTGACCTATGAGAAAAACTGCCATGTGGGCATATGACGGCCTGTATAGCCTCGGATATGTTTCTTGAAGCTCTAGAGGACATCTGTGTGGACAGCGGCAAGAGCGGGTTAGAGAGTCCATTGTGATGGTGATCAGATGACCATCGACAGAAATGACTAGCTCGGCTGTGGTACGCGGTAATGGTCAGAGGTTCTGGTAGAACAACCGTACCAACCGCGGGTAGACCGGCTCTATGACGGGGGCAAGAATAGCGGCCAGGCCCCTCTGAATGATATCATGGTAGGCGAATCGGGTCAGCACCGATCTAGAGAAGAAGGCCGTGTCGAACACTGACTCATGGTCGACCGTCATACGTGTATATCGAGGCACGGGCCTATCACGCTCTAGATGAGCTGGTTGAGCAGGCTGAGCTGGTGAAGCTGTTATAGGTGAATGCTCAGCTCCAGTATGTAATGGAGATGGTGATGGAGTAAATGCAGGATAAGCTGCAGAGGTGGATGGTATATAGTCATCCTCAGCTTCATGAGATGGTGACTAAGGTGGGGTAGCCTATGATGTCTCCTCCTGTGCATAAAAGGGCTCTGCTGGCTCGTCTGCCCGTGGTCGAATGTGTCGGTGGGGTCCGTATTGCCTGTTGGCAACGGTCTTCCTCTTAACCATGGCTTGCAAAAAGAAAAAGAAAAACTTGCAATGGGAGTTAGTGCCAGAATAAGAAATTTTAAGCACAATGTAGAAACATAAATGTCGAGTAAAATAGACAAAATAGATATGACATGAATCTATGCAAGCGGAAGGATATGACACATGCTAAACAGTGTAAGTATGAAATGCATCCAACGTGGAATATCACAAGCATTGGGCATATATGAGATAGCATGAACAAAAGATATAATGAATGAAGTGTGTGTGTAAGATCTGTGAAGTTCGATCGATCAGAAAAAAAAAAAAGTGAGATCGATCACAAAAGTTGGATCGATCGAAAATAAATGAGATCGATCTCACAACTTCGATCAATTAGAGACATGAGTTCGATCGATCTCTCAAGATCGATCTGAGATACAAGTTCGATCGATCGAACTGTGCGACGATGAAAACTCAAAGGTCACAGATTTGTGACTTTGAAAGCACGGGGCCCACACGAACGTGTTCGTGGGCCCATCAACACAACAAACATCAATTCCAATCCACTGTTCAAAGCCCATACTCCCAAATCAAATCAAATCATCAAAAATATATACACATATATAGACACAAATGCTTCAAGCTTCAATAATGGAGGATTTTGTCAAGTATATAGCATGTATTCAACATATAAAGCATGTATGCACAAGATTAAAGCTTAAATCATGAGGGACATTCTCGAATCTTACCTCAAACGATGAGAGAAGTGGAGATGTGGAAGAGTGAAGATGAATCCGAGAAGGGAGAAAGAGATTGATGCTTAGATGCTCGCCGGAAAGTTCACCGGAGGTGCAAGAGGTGATGGGATGCAGCGTGATGAGGGGGGTTAGGGTTTGCAGAGAGGGTGAGATCGATCTAAGGTATCGATCTAGAAAACCCTCGGTTCTATTTTTAAAAACATTCCTGATAGAGTTCGATCGATCGAACTTCAACTGAGATCGATTGAACTTTGATGAACTCTCTTCAAAGTATTTTTTGATTTTTGAAATTTTTGAAAATTGCAAAATTTAAAAATTAGAAATTAAAATTAAAATTAAAAATTGAAAAATATAGTAAATTAAAATAAAATATTTTTGGTTTTTTTTTTTTTTTTTTTTAGACAAAACAAATATGTACACAAGCAACAATAAAAAGGCAAGTAAATAAAAATGCAAGGAAATAAAGAATGCAAATAAATTTTTTTAGAATAAATTAAATAAACAATAATAATTAAAAACTAAATAAATTAAAATATTTTTTTGAATTTTTGAAAACTTTTTTGAAAAATAAAATGAAATGAAAATAAAATAAAAGTGAAAATATTTTTGGATTTTTGAAATTTTGAAAAGTCAAAATAATGAAATGAAGAACTAAGATCGATCAAAACAAGAGTTCAATCGATCAAACAGAGAGCAAAAATATGCAGGTTTTTGGCTCAAAAAATTGGCTAAGTGTTGGAACTTGAAGATTAATCGAACTTGGAAGTTGGATCGATCGAAAAACTTTCAGATCGATCTTAGAATGTTTCGATCGATCAGACAGGGAGGTGAAATATGCAGGTTGATGCAGGCTCAAAATTTTTCTAAGTGTTGAATTATGAGATTGATCAAACTTTGAAGTTGGATCGATCGAAGGTCTTTTGATCGATCTAAGAGTTAGTTCGAAGAATGGGACAGAAAGGTGATTTGGATGCAGGTTTCTGCAGGTCGAAATATTTTCTAAGTGTTGGATGCAAAATGGAGTTCGATCGATCGAGCTCAAGTTTGAGATCGATCGAACTATGCAGAATGCTCAATAATGACATGAAAGCTCATACAATCCTTACCAAAGTTCCTTTCAATGCATATGAGAACCAAAAACAAGTATCTAGACTTCGTAAGAAATAAAATGAAAGATAGAAATGGGGGAGGAATAGGGTTTTGACACCCTACGAAATGTTTTTGCTAGTCTTTAACGTCTCTAGCAAGACATTGGGCTCTTTTAGCCCGGATCAAAGATCTTATAATGCATCCCCTTTTTGTTGGGGTGATAGATGCTTTGAACTCCACCCAACAAATGGTTCTTTGAAGAACTTGTTGGATTAAGCTCAAAAGAAACCTTTGGTCCCTTGTCTATGCAATCATAACCTTTAGGCTTCAATGCCCTTTCAAAGCAAGAATTTGAAACAAGATTTTTAGAATGTAAGGTTGAAGATGATCCTTTGGAAGTTTTGGTCTTACACAAAAGCTCATTTCCTTGACATTGTAGATCATGACATTCATCTACAACATTAACCTCTCCTTCATATTCGTCAAATGAATTAGGCGTGGGATTATAGATATTCAACTTCACCTTCATATGGCCAAATGAGATCTTCATTATCCCCGTCCTACAATTGATGTTGGCATTGGCGGTTGCCAAGAAAGGACGGCCAAGGATAACGGGAATTTGGCTCTTAGGATTGGGAACCGGTTCCGTGTCTATGACAACGAAATCAACCGAAAAGAAGAATTTATCAATCTTAATCAAAACATCCTCAATTATACCCCTAGGCTTCTTAATGAATCGGTCGGCAAGTTGCAAAACTACCGACGTCGGTTTCAATTCACCTAGGCCCAATTTGACATAAACCAAGTATGGAAGAAGGTTAACACTTGCTCCTAAGTCAAGAAGCGCCCGATTAATGATATGATCACCAATAATGCATGATATAGTGGGTGAACCGGGGTCCTTAAACTTTGGAAGAGTGTTATGTTGCAAAATTGAGCTTACTTGCTCGGTCAAAACCACTTTTCTTAGTGCTTGGCTCTTGTTCTTCCGCTTTTGGGTGTACAAGTCTTTCAAGAATTTGACATAAGCCGGAATTTACTTGATTGCATCCAATAGTGGAAGATTAACTTTCACTTACCTAAACATTTCCATAATTTCATTAGTTTTTGCCTTTTGCTTGTCTTTTGAAATGGATCCTTTTAAGGCATCTAGAAATGGAACTTTTGGTTCAAACACTTTTTCAAAATTTTCTTTTGAACTCTTTTCAACACAAGAAGTTTTCAAATCATTTTTCAATAAAACTTTTTTTAAATCATTTTTCAAAACTTCTTTTTCAAACACATTTTTCAAGACTTTCTCATTCACAAGATCATGTATATGCAATGAAGGAGGAATGGGATGTGAAACGGGACGGGTGACAACTTGAGGTTGCACCGGTTCACTCTCTTCATTGGACATTCCAACTTGATTGTCCACAACCCTACCACTCCGCAAGGTAGTCACCGCATTAACATGTTCAATGGTGTGGCCTTCCGATGAGGAATGGGTTTCCACGACACATTGTTGCTTAGGTGGGGCATTAATGGGCATCTTTCCCTTCTCTCTTGCATTGAGAGTGCTTGCTATTTGCCCTACTTGGGTTTCTAGCTTCGCAATAGATTGAGAGTGAGAATGAAGCAATTGTGTGTTAGCCTCTAAAGTGCCCAAAGCATTCAAAACTTTTTCTTCAAAGGTGGGACTTTTAGTATTTCCTTAGGAATAAGATTGGTTAGGAAAATGAGAATTAGCAAATTGATTCCCTTGTGATTGATAAGGTCTATAACCTTGGGATCCTTGGTTTTGAAGCAGAGGTGAAATGTACTTCCCTTAAAAACCGCCTTGGGAAGGGTTTGAGCACTCTCCTTGGTTTTTCCAAGAGAAATTCGGATGATTCCTCCAACTTGGATTATAGTGAATGCCATAAGGATTGTTCCCTTGGTTCACAAAAGTTGCATTGACTTGTTCATTAGGTTCATTTTGGACTTGTCCGTGAGGACAATGAGAAGTAGAATGAAAAACACTAGAACAAGTCATACATATTTCATTTGATGCACGATGAGAATGGTTAGGGACGGAAGATACTTGGTTCACCGAGTTTTGGTTAATCAAAAATTGATCAAACCTTTGAGATAAAGTTTTCATTTCGGCGGCTATTTCATTTGAATGGTCGACTTGATGTAAGCCAACACTTTTCTTACCTTGTGAATTTCTACCATTCTTGGATGATAGTGTTCTATGCAAAGAATGTTCACTCATGCTCTCATAGAGACGCCACACGTCATCCTCATGCCTGTTAATGTATGAGCCACCCATGGAAGCATCAACCATACCCTTATAGTTGTCTGATAAGCTCTCAAAGAAATATTAAACTAATTTCCATTTGGGCATGTCATGATGTGGACACTTCCAAAGCAATTCAATGAACTGTTCCCATGCCTCATGAAACGTTTCTCCATCCCCATGTGAAAATTCTCGAATTGAGGTTCTCATGGCATTGGTCTTTGAAACCGGATAGTACTTCTTCAAGAACTTTTGTTGTATTTCTGCCCAAGAAGTGATTGAAAAAGGCCTAAGATTGTTAAACCAATACTTTGCCTTGTCTTTTAAGGTGAATGGAAAAAGTTTGAGTCTTAAAACCTCTTCCGGCATATCCGTATATTTTACGGTGGAACATACTTCAAGAAACTCATCCAAATACTTGTATGGTTCTTCACTTGGAAGTCCATGATAGTCAGGAAGCATTTGAATGGTTTGTGGCTTAATTTCATAATGATGTGCTCTAAATGGTGGCAATTGGATGCATGTAGGTGCATTATACTCGTTAGGCACATAATGGTCTCTTAAAGCAAGAGGTGGATTAGCTACTTGAGGTGCAACATGAACACCTTGGTTTTGAATTCCTTAATTGATGATGGGAGGTTGTAGAGCATACATTGGCCTTGGCATTCCATATGGAGCTTGGCCTTGTTGTTGTAGTGGTTGGTGAATGAATGGCCTAGGCATGCCTAATGGTACTTGTATGTTCTCATTGTGCACATTGGGATGAAGGATACCTTATTAGTCTATGTGACCAAGGTCCTCAACATGATCATTATTATGGTCATCCATTGATAGATTGGCTCTATTTGAACTTCCTCTTCCCCTAGGATTTCTAAAGATGGATTCAAGATGCAAATCAAAAGGGACAAGAGTTGGTCTCAATGAACGACGTCCATGCATGCACAATGCAAAACACAACAAACACAAAGAATGACAAACACTATGCCTTCACAACAATGCAATTAGACTTCTTCCACAAACACTTAATTCATACTCCCATGCTTTAACAACAATGATGCAAGAACAATTAAAAATAAGCCTCCACGCGGGCCGATGATTTAACTAAGGGATTGAGTAAAGAAAGTCTCACAAAGGTCCTTTAGCACTTCAACTCTAAATTTAAAGCTTAGCTTAGCAAATTTTTTTTTTTTTTCTTTTTAGCTTTCTACTTTCTTTGCTTGCTTGAATGCTCCTTTGCTTGATGGCTCATTTGCTTGCCTCCTAGCTCAATGCTCCTTGTCAAAGATGAACAAACACAATAAGTAATCTAAAGAAAAATAAAAACAAAGTAAAAACACAATTAAAAGAGTACTAATTCCTAATTGATTCCACAAATACGACGTTGCCTAATCAAATCAATCAATCCCCGGCAACGGCGCCAAAAACTGACCGAGTTTTGTTCTTATTGCCGCACTACCGTCAAGTTTGAGAGTGTGTGGATTTTAAGGCGAGGGCCAAGAGTTTTACATTTATAAGAGCCACTACTACCTTCATTAAAAATATAGCAAGGGTGAGTAGGGATCGTCCCAAGGGATTGTGAGGATCGAACAAGGTCGTGGAATCACTATTAGGGCTAGTAGGTCGAGTGATCAAACAATTGGTTGGTTGGTTGATTAGAGAACAACTAAATTAAACTAAGTGATAACAAAAGAATGCAATTAAGAGTAAGTAAGAGAGAGAGAGATCTTGGGGTTTAGAGATCACCACCAAGCAATGCATTTCTATATCATTGACAAGTGATTAATGAGGGCAAATGGTGTGTTGCAATATTGGTGTGTGTGTGTTTGGTTGATTCCACAAGTAAGTATGACTAGTTAAGCATGTATTGTCTAAACATCATGTGAAAGGCACAATGTATCTAAGCAATGAAGCATATATTGTCTAAACAACATGCGAAAGGCATAAGAGATCAAAACAAGTCATTAATCCTTTCATTAAGCTCTTAATCCAAATAAAACATAAGGATAGAAACATATGCTACTTGCATTCAAAAACTCGGATCATTAAACAATAAGCATGGATTGTCCTCCCATTTAACACTACACTACAACTATATACATCTATACTACTAGCATGAAAGTAAACTGGGGAGAAGCACAATCCATCAAGGAATAAGTATGAACCATCAAGAAAATCATAAGAGCATTCATTTAAGCACTATGTTTTGACAATCTCCAAATCTATAGCATCAATACACATAAACATGCATCAATAACACAAAATCTAGAGACAAACACATGAACATCTATTCTAGCATGCATAGACATATGGATAGAATGAAATGATCAATTGGAAGCATTAAACCACATAAATTACTGGATAAACAAGATCTATATATATCAAAGTGTCAAAACATTAATTACAACACTAATCCCTCAATAATACACAAGATTAAGATATAGAAAGCATGCTTGGGGCTAACTCTAGCCCCAAGAGGATGTCTAGCCACTCATGGTGATGTTGCTCCAACCTTTAAGGGCTAACTCCATGGTTGAAATCTGCTCCTTGTTCATGAAGAACTCCAATGGTGTCTCTAGCCTCCTCCTCATCTAAGCTTGCTCTCCAGGAGATGATATAAAAATGATATTGTGCTCTCAAGAGATAAACCCTAGAATTCTATTAACTCCTTTTGTAAAAAGCAATCCTTATCCTTATATAGGTAGGTCAAAATGACACCCAAAATGACCTGGGGTCGTGCACACAATATTCCCTAATGATTGGATAAAGGACAACTTTCAATGAGATGGAAATTTAACTTTTTCGTACTAGAGGAAGTTCGATCGATCGAACCTTGGACTTGGATCGATCGAACTGGCTGAGATCCATCAAACTTAGGCTGGATTGATCAACTAGTTGACCTTTTTGGGAAAAGACAAATCCGAGATATTTTGGGAGATATTTTTAGGAAAAGGACAAAAGTGGTTAGTGGGTGGTATAGCTGTGGATAGGATCAATCATTTGAATAAGGACAAAAGTGTTCGATCGATCAAAGGGTGGTGTTGGATCGATCGAACTTTTGGGACTTTATGCTTTTGGGCCAAGGCTTGGATCTATCTTGAAGTGCTGAGATCAATCATTGTTTGATCAATCGAACCTTGAAGTTGGATCGATCGAACTTTGCTGCTTCCCACCTTTGGCTTCATTTGCTTCCTTCTTTCTCCACTTTGCTCCTTTCTTTGTTTAATTCTAAAATTGCTTCAATTAAGCTCTTATTTGGCTGAGTTAGCTTATTTTCGGGATAAGTGCCTGAAAATGGAAACAATACAAAATCAATCTAAAATGGTAAAGTAAGATAGATAAAGGTACTAGAATGCCTAAGCTTAAGGGGTTTAAATACGTACTTTGCAGCGCTCATCATCACCTGCACAATAAAATAAGGCATTTTCATCCATATCACACCATGCATAAATCGAGATTTGGACAAGTGTGAAAACTTCAATTGAAAATTTTTAATTGCATCCAACCCACCATATATAAACCTGTAAATCTAAAATACAAGTATGAACAATCATTCTTTTTTGTTCAGTATAATGTTGATATATTTTGAACATTATACTACTTATAAATATATATAAAATTAACCTGATATACACCTCTAAGTTTAAACAAATTTAAAATCAACCTAATAGACATCTCCAAGTACATATAGTGCTTCAAGTCTATTCAAATTACAAGTACATATACAAAGTTTCAATTCTATTCAAATTACAAGTGCATGTACGCAGGTTCAAGTCTGTTCAAATTACAAATACATATATGCATTGGAAGGCAAAGTCTAAGAATATGTATAAAAAATTTTAAACTTGTTGCAAACACAGCAACCAAAGAATCACAACCACTATGTTGAACTCATTTGACATAGCAATACCTATAAAACAACAAGATAATGACATTAGCATAGACTCAATTAAGTGTATATGAACTTAAGGCTGGTGACATAAACCAGTTGGCCGACAGCTCAATTTGGCCAAAACAGAGAGTTGGCATCGCTAGAAAGATGGTTAGCCGGCTAACCATTTAGTTTCGGCTAGCTGATGCTCAGTTTCGGCTAGCTGATGCTCAGTTTCGACTAGCTGATGCCTGCAGCACATCAAAAATTTTAGGCTGACTTCAAACAGTCATATCTTCTTCGTTGCTTAACCAAATTGGGTCAAATTTGAGTCTAACTTCAATGATTTTGAGTCACCTTTCCAATGATACCAATTTCACTCCAAAATTCCAACCTAAAGAAAGTTATGGCCATTTTAGTGCGGACTACTTCGGAAATCTTTTGAACCATAAAGGCCTAATTTATTAAGATCGTTGTTTGGACTCCCATTGACTCATTTAGAGCCAAGACACTCCTTTCCTTTACTTGAAATGACCTTTGACGTCGGGTTAGGTTAGGACCTAGATCATGTTTCGAACCCTCCAGGTTGGGTGGTTACATAAGTAGCATCATACAAATTATTTAAATGAAAATAGATTGCAAGTAGCATGATAGTGACATACACACACATATATATATATAACTTCCAATATAATGGATATAACTAGCATGATACGAACTTTTTTATTAAATGAAACAGATTTAATATAGACTTTTTTTTTTTTTTTGCACTTTGACCCCAAACTTCAGTATAATTACCTAATTACCCCCAAACTTCAACCAAAGTATAGAATGACCAAAGAAAATGATAGTTTTACCCTTTTATAAGTTTTGAAGCCATAATTAATGTACTAATTGACTATTTTACCCTTTTGGGTTCTAAATCATTATTTGACCATGAGAAATGACAGTTATGCCCTTATGAACCCTAGAAGTATTATAATAATGTAAAATGACCACAATACCCTTGTGTGACCTCGGGTTCAGGTAAGAACCCCATTAGCTATCCGAATCCATGAGTTTGGGTCGTTACAAAACTCTCCTACAAAAATTGCTCAATTTTAAAAGCTGAATAATCTTCATCAATGAAAACACTTACTTGGTCTCCATAATCGAATAGCAAAACCCAGAAAGTGAAGCATTCGTCACGGTGAGCTTCACATCGTTAATGGGTAAAGTTTGATTATTGACATATATTGCCACGAGATTCTATTTTAAGGAGAATCAGTGATTGGGTTGCGGTGGAAGTTGTAAGCAATGCATTTTTAGCGTGTCGAGGGTGTCTTTCACGCCACCCATCCTGAACTCATTGTAGGTGGCTGACGAGTGTAGATTTATGAAATTCGTTGTTGTTCTTCTACACTTTGTGCAAAAATAAAGAAAAACCTATAAAACACTAAACTAAAAATTTTATAGAATAAGCAGGGTCAAACCACACATTCAAGATTAGAATTCTAAACTCAATTTCAAAACTAAAAATTTAAAGGAATGAGAAAGAACTTTTAAAACAATTTTGAATTTTTTGAATAATAAAATTAAATAAAAATAAGATTAAACAATTTTTTATCAAATAATGGAAAAAGTCTCAAGGGATGAGAATCCACCACCACGGATCCATATAAATAAAATTTCTATTTTTCTTATATAAATTTTCTTCCTATAAGCAAATCACTTCACCGGTCCAATTACAACTTGGAAAGATGAAGGAAAATTACAATGTTAAATAACAGTTGCTTATATATGAGAGAATAGATTTTTACTTAATCTATTATATCTTTGGTAAATAGAAATAGGCATTCTCTGAATTACCATTAATTGGCAAACAAGAAGAATCCTCCCTCTAATTTTGCTTTTATCAATCTAAGAACACAAAATAAAAGAATAAAAATAATATTCTTAAGAGGAAAATTTACACAAGAAATAAAAGATAAAACTATTTATATTTCAACCATAGTGGCTTCATCTTTTCCTCGATATGAGGTGTTTAAGCTAGCATATTAATTAGAACATAAAACATAAAAATAGGATAACTCTTCATTGAATAAAATAAAATAATTACAGGAAAGAAATTCAAGACAAAAAATCTATAACTCTTTATTATTTTCTCTCACTAATTATCTATATCCCACCTCCTCTATATATGTTCCTATTTATAGAGTTTGGAATGGAAAGATTAGGAGGGGAGAATTTCAATTATAGGACTGAAAATAAAATAAAATAAATATATAAAATCTTCCTAAAATATTGCTGCTTTCCAATTTGATTTGATATGCTTTCGAATTTGGCTTGATATTTGCTAATTTGATGGGAAAAAAAAAAAAAAAAAAAAAAACAGAAGAAGAAGCCAATTTTGAATTTGAATTTGACTGACCGTGTAATAACATTTTTGCTATTTTTGCCTCTTTTCTTCTCATTCCGAAATCAGCCCCTATAAAACATAAAAAACAGGGATAAGAACATTTATTTAATAAAAAATATTAATTAATCATTTATTATTGAGTATAAAATAGCAAGTTTTGTACACTTTTTTTTTTTTTTTTTTCTAGTTACTGCCTCCACTAAGGTTCGAACCCCTGACCTCCCTTTGGGAAGTAGGAGCCTTGTACCGCTAGGCCACAGGCCTGTTGGTTTTGTGCCCTTATCAGTGGCAGCCAATCGAGTCTGACAGCATGGTTCTTCAAGCACTCCCTGTACATGGTTTCCTCGGCGCCGCCACATAGACGAACCTTCAGAACAAATAATTAACGAGGAGATCTACGCCAACAGAACAAATAATCGCTATAACTGGTTTGGGTTTTGGGATGGTGGAATGACGGCGTGGTGGTGGAATACATGGTTGTTAGTGGTGGTGGAATACGTGGTTGTTAGTGGCGGTGATGGGTTTGGTTTTGGTTTGGGTGGTGGTGGATTCTGTGTTGTTGGTGATGTTGGTCTGGTTTAGGTGTTGGTGGTGGGTGTTGGGTAGTGGTGGAAATAGGGGGTCTGGTTTTAAAGAGAGAGGGGGTGAAGAGGAAGAAGAAGACCACGGGTATTTTCATAATTTTATAATAATAATTATTAATTATTAATTTAATATTAAATAGTAAGGTCAATTTTGTCATTTCATAACCAAATTAGCAAGTCGAACTCGGGTATGGGGGTAACTTGATAACATTTTTTTAGTTCAGGGGGCAATTCTGACTTTTCACAATTTTTCATTTTTTTGGCATTTTTTTTTCTTCTATCTTTTTCGATTTTTCGGATTAACTTGTTTTCGCGCCTCAGTTTATGTGTCACGCACCGGTTAGCATACCTCGAGACTTCTGAGAGTGATTTGGGACATTTGTTTGAGTTTAGAACTCTTAGAAATGTATTTTCGGTCATTTTGGCATTTTTTGGGATTTGGTTCGAAAGGTCCTATGAGGGTCCTATGCCCGGATTTTTCATGCTCGGGTAATCTTTTTGAGTCCATGTGCATTTTATAATTATTATTTGTAATACCCCTCGATTCTGGAACACAGGTCGATCAGGTGCGTGCACAAAACCGAGGGAATATCAAACAATTAAATTATATAAATGAACATAAAATACAAAAGGAATTAAGAATAAGTAAATAAAGCTGAAAAGAACTAAATAAAAAATCCTTGAATTAATCCTTCAATATAAAATTATCCCATCCTCTGATATCATTACAACTCGGGAATCCATCAAGTGGACCCCTAATAATATCCCAACTAAAATAACTGAAATGATATAAATCCAATAACTAAAACATGAAGAAGAATCCTACGTAATCAGAAAAGTGAATGACTGTCTTTGCTCGGCACGATCAATCTTTACAACTGGAACTGTCGAACTACTGAAAAATAATGGTGGGTCAAGCCCACAAACAAGTTTTACTCTACTACAGTCCAAGCTGAAATCCAATACATGTATACATCCTAGTCAACTCAACAATAGCTAAGTAGTCCGTATATATATATATATATATATATATATATATATATACATACATACTATAGAACGCTCACTGGGCTATAGGTCTGTCTCAACCTGAATAGTAGGCAATATGCAAATCGCAAATAAAGTGGGCATGAGTACCTAGACCTACCAGGGCACACAAATATCAACTATATCCAGTTATCTATCCTAGGTAATAGACGCACCCTAACCACTGATCCTGAGACTCAAGCTCATATCATAACATATATCTATACATATATAAAATACATCATATCCAAAGCATAAAATAAATTAGGTAAGACTTAACTTATTAGTTAATCCGTCCCTAATAAATGAATAAGTAGAACTTAACTTCTTTGGTTAATCCGTCCCTAGAATACACAAGTAGGTAGGACTTAACTTTTCTGTTAATCCGTCCCTAAAATGCCCCCATCCCATAGTGGTGCATTAAACCATATAATCCAATAATTGATGCAACATATAAAATAATACATCAATAAATCCAGAAATAAGCATAATAAAAATAAGATAAATATATGATTAAATTATAATGCCAACCTGTGATTAAAAATCATATAATATCCATTTAAATTACTAGGATAGTATTAAGCAATTAAATCATCCATATCCATTAACAACATGTAAATTTATTTAAAATGTTATATTGTTCAAGTTCTTAGCATATTAAGGTTTATTATGCATTTTGGGAGTTAATCCAATTTATTTCAATTATTTGAATCACCTAAATTGACCTAAACAACATTGGAATACCCCAAACATCCAAACAAAACGTTAAAAACAACTTCTGTAAAGTTCCCATCAGGGGAGCATGCTCTCAAAATGAGGGAGCACGCTCTATCCGTAATGGAGCCGCCTCCCTCCTAGAGGGAGCCTTCTCCCCCTTCATGGAACTGGCTCCTTAGGAGGAACCGCCTCCCTCCAAGAGGGAGCCACCTCCCAACATGCTACTCTCCGTCTTCTTCGTCTCCGGCGACCTTTGAACCTTCTGTTCTCCTCTGTTAAGGGACCTAAAGGTCTTAACTAAGTCCCAAATAATTATTTGAAATTAATATGCATCTTAAACACAAATCAAAACAAGTTTTCATGCAATATGTTTCAAGATCAAGCAAGAACACATACCAACATATAATTTCTGTATTAATCCAAATTAAGCATGCATACATGGTCAAATTACTGTCTATTTAATCCTGGAATTAACCTAGGCATATACAGAACACGAATCTAAGGGAAAGGGTATAAGAAGAACTTGCCTTTAAGGATTTTAGATTGAAACCTTAAACCTCATTCTTCCTCTAATTCCTGCGACCCTTGGTTGTCGTCATGACTCCTACTATTCTGGTTCTCACCTATGAATAACCCTCTCTTCTTCCTCCTTGGTGTGGCCTTCAATCTTTTGCCAAAACCCTCTCTCTTCTCTCTCACGTTTTTCCCCTCTTGCTCTCTATACGTATCTCTCTGCCTCTATGTATATAATATATCATGTATTAACGTTTTAAGCCTCCACAGACTTATACTTATATATATGTAGGCTACAAGAATTTAACCCTAATCTTAATCCCTCTCCAATTCTCTACCTTAATAACTAATTAAAATAAAAGTAATATACATATATAAGTCCTTTAATCTGATATGTAATATGTGTGTGTGTATATATATATCTTTTTAACTATATATATATAAACTAACTATATCTATTAATATTAACTATTTAAAATACTAATAAATATAATATCCTAATATACATATATAGCCATATATATATGTATAACCCTCCATGGGTAAATATCCGTACCAATCAAAATCCTATCCAAGTAATCAATGTGACCCATTGGTTAGTCCATTCCTACTAATTATATCCATAAACATAAAATAACCATTTAAATCATTTAATCTAACAATTAATTACAATTAAATAAATATATCATTTAAGCAAGCACATCCATTAATTAAAATAAATTATTTAAGTACACTCAATTTAATTTAAACAATTAATTCAATTAATCATATAAACAAATAGCCAAATAATCAAATAAATAATTAAAAATGCAATCAAAATAAATAAATAAATACCGAGACTATCCTTTTAAAATTAGGGGTATTACATTATTTGATTTATAATTATGTGTATATGTATTTAAATGTGCAATTGTATCATGTATGTTGTAGATATTGCATGGAGGGGCATTTTAGTCCATGTATGGGTCAAAGTAGGACCCACCCATGACCAATACATATGATAAAGGACTAAGGATTACATTTTTCTACATCTTTTCTTCTTGCTTCATCCAAGACCCTCCTTTCTCTCTCTAGAATCTTTTTTTTTTTTTCTCTAAATCTACTCATTTAAGCTCCTTTTCACCCATTTCCCTTTGGAATTGATCTTTGCCATTAAAGGCAAAGTTGTAAAGCTTGACAAGAGCTTTGAATTGATTGAAACAAACTTTCATTTGGGTAACCTAGGAAGTTTTGAAAAATTAGGGCTTTTGCATCAAATGAGGTAGAGTTGTCCAATTGTCAATTTCCTTCAGTATTGTAAATGATTTCATGTTTTTCCCCTCTACTAGCATGCTAATTTGATGAAATTTATATTGTTGTATTCTAGGGTTCCATATATGTAGAGGAAATTAACAAATTGATGTCATATGTGTGGTTATATGCTTATGTTGTGTGCAAGTTGGAAAAACAAAAAAAAAAAACAAAAAAACCAAAAAAAAAAAAAAAAAAACTATCCAAGGTGCTATTTGATGAACCTTATGATTAATGTATGCTAGAATGATGTGACGATGTGATGATAGCATGCTATTTCTTTAAATTGTCATTTAATGATGTATACTTATCAATTGAAGATTTTTAGCAACCAAGAATTGCTTATGGATTGAGATAATTTCGTCATGAATTGAAGGGTTTACATATAGCGCATTTCATACACATAACATTGATGATATTTTTACAAGCATGTGATTTGGGGTGTGTACAGACATATGCGTGGAATGTGGAAGAGGTAGAATGTGAATTTGATAACTTTTTAAAGAAAGGTTTTCTCAAACCCGATAATTAGGGAGCTACCCCTTTGCCGGCAGTACTAGCTAGTTAATAAGGACACGGGAGGTACCCGTGAGTAATTTAGCGATCTTGGGCCCCAAATGGTAGTTGGGAGTCACCTTTTTCTAGGGACGACTACCAAATTCTCCCTATGGACGATGGAGGTACCAAAGTTCAGCCAGCTTGCACGTTTTCGGTGTGTGTGTGTGGGTGTAGGTGTGCACGCGCGCGCAAGGGGGTGTGCGTGGTTTGCGGTTAGATGATTTATTCCATGCATTACATTGCATTGCATATGGTTGATGATGATGTTACTTGATGAGGAAAATGGTATATATAAGACCTTCGTATGATCCCTATATCTCATTTATATTCTTTATGTGTGGAGCATGTAATGACCCGGATATTTTCGGATAAATTTTTTCCGTTGTCTTTTCCCTTCTGAGTTTGGTTTCTTGTCGATTAGTGTCGTCTTGAGTGCTCTGGAGTGATTTCCGAGACTCTTTTCTTTGGATTGACAACTTCCTTTGAGAACCGAGTCATTTCCACATTTTTTGTTTTTCGAAATTATTCACTTTTCATTCTTTTCCCTATTCCGTCTTTTTCCCTATTTCGTCTTTTCCTCGTTTAGCACTTTGTTTGCGTAACTACACTTTTTGTGTTCGGAGTTGGTTTCTGACTTCACGTATCTTCATTCCCAATGATTTCTATGAGATACGTATCTTTACTTTCGTGAGAAAGTACTCTGGTTACTCCCGGTGCCCATAGGGGCATAAATGCAAAGTTCTTTGGAAACTTTTTCTTTTCTTGGGGTGTTTTTCATAAATATCTTTTGAAGATATTTTATTTCAGGGGTATCTAAGAAAATATCTTTTGGAAGATATTTTCATTCTGGGGCAGTTTCGCAGTTTTTACTTTTTGGAGGGGTCATTGTGCAATTAATGAAAGTTTTTGCTCAATGCCTTGTTTTGAGCCTGGATCCTCGTACGGGATTCATTTTCACATTTCGTCGAGTCGTGAACTTTTAGAATTTCCTCCTGGACGATGTTTTCCAGTTTCAGGGTTTCTGGCCCTAGTTTGCGCCAAACTTGTGTTGGGCATAACTCTCTGCTCGGGACTCAGTTTTCGACGCTGTTTTTTCCGTTGTTCATATTTTCTCATTTGGAATCTTTTTTGTTCATAGAGTTTTGTCATTTGAGCACGTCTGCCTGAATTCCACTTTTCCAGACCCGGCAGGGCCCGTTCGGGACACTTTTTGAGTTTTTCTATAAATAGGAGGTCTTAGAAAGAAAAATCAGATTTTTTTCTCTCTCTCTCCTCTCTCATGGCCGGTCCAAGCTCCATCCATGGCTGCCATCTTCTCTCTCCTCTTTTGGACTTCTTCCTTTCATTAAAAAGTGGTGATGCCTTTGTGTTTATTGTTCCCCTCGGCGAGGCCTTCGATTCTAATTGATTGGAATCTCGTTTTGGCCATTTCTTGAGTATGGGTTTGAAGTCAAGTTATGTTTTTGATGGGGCTTCCTTGGGATTCATGTTCGTGGTGTTGTCCCCGACAAAACCTAAGAGTTTCGTCGGATTCAGAGCCGATTTATTTTGGTGCGGATTTGAGATTTCATCTCAAATGGAGGTAGGGAATGTTTTA
The DNA here is from genome assembly GCF_030987335.1 of Cornus florida. Lineage (NCBI taxonomy): Eukaryota > Viridiplantae > Streptophyta > Magnoliopsida > Cornales > Cornaceae > Cornus > Cornus florida. The sequence goes on along the minus strand of NW_026775581.1, from coordinate 69,413,344 downwards.
GGCTTTTGTGTGTGTTGTATTGAGTGTTTAGCATGATTATATAACTTATATATATGCCTTGTATCAAATTTAGAAAGTTAGTAATTTTTAATTCTTTGCATAAGATTTAAAATTCATGATGATATATAACTTTGTTTTAAATTGTGGCATGGTTGAAAATCTTGTTTTAATATGTTGGTTAACATATATTAAAATTGGATTAATTAAATAAGAATTGCTCTTTTTAATTAATATTTATCTTTTGTGAAATATTTAAGTTCATGGCCATACCTTGCATAGAATTGAGTTATATTATACTTCTAAATTAAGTTTTGGCATGTGTGTTAACATACTTTAATTTGAGAGCATTTGGTTGAGTTTGGAAATCTAGAGACTTTAATTAAGGGTATTAATTAAAATCTATTTTGGTGGTTTCATAGGCCTAATTAAGCTTGTGTGTGAACATATGTAATGACCATGATATGTCTATTAACATATATTAAATTGGGGCCAATTGGAAATGAATTGAAATCTAGAGAGTTTAATTATGTTGATGTAATTAAATTCTATCTTGTGTATCCATGGATCTAATCATGTTTTAGAAGTTGTTTCTATTTTAAGAGCATGGATTTAAACTTGTGATATATTCACTAGATTGTGTTATACGCATTGAAGAGCATTATTGTTAAGTTTATATTCATGAGAGTATGTTTCTAATATGAATATATTATTGGCTTGTGATTTCGTTGCATTATGGATATGAAATGCTTATTATGCACAATTGAGAGTTATATTGCTAACTTGTTACTATGTAGTAGTAATATATATAAGTTATGAACTTATTTGGCTTATTTTGGAATCTTAGAACATTGTTGAGTTGAGATGGCTAGGGTTTGGCTCTAGTACGGGGACATGAGTCCTCTAAGTCATTGAGATAGTGCGCACTTAGGGTGGTCTTCCCTGCGGGTTAGTACCCGGAATAACCATTGAGGTCTCGGCAGAATTCCGAGCGTGATGTCCAAGTCTTCCACTGTTTGTTTTCGCATTCAATTCCAAGTTGACAATCATGTTTACCTTGTTAACTTATGGTTTTGGCTATTGGCGATTTTGATGTTGTTAAGTACATCCATACTAAATTGTTATATTTAGTTGATTTCACACTTTTAGATTTCTAGTTGATAACCTAGAGAATCTATGTCTTGATGTGTGGTATTAGATATTCTAATTATGCTAAATTGTTATATTTAGTTGATGTTGCATTTTAGACTTCAAATTGATAACCTTGAGAATCTATATATTGTTGCTTGTGTAAGTATGCTCCTATGTCGTTGCGTTGTGTAAGCATGCTCCTATGTTGTTGCTTTGTGTAAGCATGAACCTATGTTGCTAAAATTGCATGAATGAGGTGATTGATGCTAGAAATGATCTTAGGTAGCTAGGATGCTCCTTGAGTCTCACATTTGACATAGACGTTAGGTGGAATGAACCACTATAATTAAATCATGCAAACTTGTAAAACGTAGGTCGATGCATGCTCATTTCCTACGAGTAGCTTTATGTTACTCACCCTTACGATACTGGGGCATATTTCAGGTACAAAAATCAAAGTTGAGGTCTTCATTATGCTTGGATGGGTTGTGGACTTGGAGACTTCCATTTTTGGTGAAGGTTGGCTCGGAATGCCAATTCTTGTCTTAATTGTCAAATGTGTATATTTGTTTCGAAACTTGTAATGTGTGCCTAAGCACACTTTTGATTCTCATTTTATGTATATGACATGAGGCCAAGGGCCAAACTTCTTGTAGAATCACATTTATGTCATGGATGTTGATTTTTGCCTTTAATGAGATTATATGAAATTCAAGCGTTTTAGTATGCTATTTTGCACCGGAGCATGCATTGTGTATGAAACTCATTTATTAGCTTTCATTCATCATGTAGGAAGTATGGCCAAGGGCTAAGGGCCAAGCGGCATTTTGAAACCATTTCATAGTTTTGAATTCCAAGTTTTCGTTTCAAACTTCATTTTTGGCATTTTGGCCGTTGGGGGGGTCATATTTTGCATCGGACATATTTTTGGGCCATGGACCATTGTAGCACATCTTACTAGGTAGGTTACGTGTGTGTGCATGGTCGTTTCCGGGCAGAGCTTCTTCTTTAGTGAAATGAGCCTCCTACGGACTCATTTTACACTTTTGTTGCATTTTCTGACCTAAGGGTATTTTGGGAATTTTCTTTGGGAAATAAATTCTGTTCTTCATATGGTTGAATAGAAAATATGATTTTAGGGGGGGTTTCTTTTTCATGTTTTTCCAAAAAATTCCATCTTGGCATCAGAAATCGCATCCGAAGTTCAGTTCTCAGTTTTTAAATTTAGCAGCTTTTTGGACCCTCTGGACCAGTTTTCTTGGGAGGGCATTTTGGCATTTCACATTGCGTATTTTTCGATTTTCCTCTACAATCATGTAGAAAACTCGATTTTGAGGGGGGTTTCTTCTTTGTGTTTTTCCAAAAAAATGTCTTCTAGGCACTCAAATTTCCTTTTTTTCGGGAAAAACCCCTGCTGCCAGGCTTTTGGGTCGCAACCTTACTGCCCCTTCACATCTAAACGGTTACGAGGGGTTTCATAACTGGTTAGATGAGTGTGGGCAGCGTTTTTTTCACTGTTTTTGGCTTCTCCTAACCGGTTAGATGTTCTTGGTTGCCCCCTTTTTGACCATTTTGCCCCTTCTTCTTCCGTAAGCCATATCTTCTTCATCCGGACTCCGAATCAAGCGATTTTTGAGTCTAAGTTCATTGATTTTTCGTTGTCTTTCCAATGGTGTACTCGGTGGTACCCACTTTTAGGCTAGAAATGACAATTTTTCCCCTAGGTGCATTCTTGTCCGTTTTTGAAATATTGTTTCTGCATTTGATTCCTTTGTGTCCCGTGACCTTGTTGAGGGTCACAGTGGTGTCTTAGAGTCATGTTATATCTATAGAGACCATTGTTTATCTTTTGCTTCCGCATTTCGGATCCGTTATCGGGTCATCTTTCGGTTCATCACTGACGCACCGGGTCGAAAAACTTAGGCCGTCATAGAGCATGCCATTGGTTATTTTGCTTGAGGAGGTGCCACTTAGGCAATCTCTACTGAGCCGTTGTGCTCATTCTTCGACTTAACATTTTTCAAGAAACAGAAAAGAGGGAATGGATGACTCACCACCTTGCTATTTGGATGCATTGAGGACCTTTTTTGTCAATTAGATGTTTATTCCATTTAGAAGCAAGTATAGGTTGATGAAAATTTGAACTTGTAAGCAAACTTGTATTATATTTTTACAGGTTTGTGTTAAATGGCACCATGTATTCATTTTACGGGTAAAAATGGTCTTGAGTAGAAATGGTCTTGAGACCAATATGTTATCTTTTATGGTCCCAATTGTATTTCCATTTCCATGTAAGGCTTCATAGCCATTTGACGATGTAATTGGCATTATTTTGACTTCACATGATGTAATCAAGTTCAGCATAATGAATATGTGACGTATGGATCTTGTTTGATGTCGATTCCATTTAAAAGCATGTCATGAACCAAGTTTTATTTATATGCAAGCTTGTATTTGAACCAAAGGGATTGCCAATGACTTAGAACATTCAAACAGGCCTTAAAGCCATCCTCAACAGAGAACCAGTCGACGTGTGGTAACCCAAACGTCGACCGGTATCTCATTTGATTAGGCAGTAACCAATTTTACTATGCTAGACCCAAACCAGTTGACGTCTATTACCTAGACATCAACCGATTTTCATAAACCAGTCAACGTGTAGCCTGCACACGTCGACCGCATCCTGTAACTTTTAGATTTCTCTTCTTTTCCCATTTTATCTCGTCTCAGCCTACTCAAGGATGCTATTACTCACTATAAAGACTAGTGATGAGTATTAATTACATTTGGCCCTAAAAAAGACCGTGTTGCCTTTAGATGACCTCAGGTTCGATTAAGGACCCAGATAATGATTCAAACCCCGGGTTCAGGTCGTTACAGTAATTTAATTTTAGTGGGGTTTTTTTGAACTAATCTGGTAGTAGAGGGGGGCCGAGTTTATGATTTTACCCTATTAAAATTTAATAAACCCCGAGATCATGTATGTACTATATAGTTGGTGGATCCTTAAAATCATAGGGTGGCATTGTGGCCCAAGCCTGTAATATCTCATCACGGTCCACACACAACTTATAATAATATGGTCTAACCTATTTAAAATAAAACTCATGGTCTAATCTTTTTATAACAAAACTTATTATACTCATTTTAAACTTTTTTATCATAAAAGTACCATCTTTAATTTTCATACAATATATTCATGTAAAATTAATAAATTACTTAAATAAAAAATACCTTATTTTTTATGCAATATATTCCTGAAAATTAAGATATTACTTAAATTGTTTTAAAATTTTCTACTTCAAATTTTTATTAAAATAATTAATGTCAAAAATTAAAGGTAAATTTATGCAAATTTAATGGAGAATATGTCATGAAATTAGTATGAATTTTTTTTTCATTATTTATTTCAATAAGAAAAATTGAACCCTAAGGGATTGGCCTAGTTGGAAAAGACTTAGGTATTGATGCCTCATGAAGCATCAGGTTTCAGGATTGATTCCTGCTAGCTACAAACAATTTCTTGGAGGGGGTGTGTGAATACCAAGTAGGAAAAAAAAATAAGAAAAATAGATTAAATATAATTCAATAAGAAAGGGCATTATAGTCGTTTAATGAAATATAGTCAAGGTATAGGGGCATTTTGCAACTAAATGTGATTGTTGTAATATGCACAAAATATATTTTAAGGGTTTATTTGCAAATTTCGACATAGTTCAAGTGGTGTTTTTGCACTTTACCCTTTTATTAATATACTTCTTCTTATCTGATTCTGGACCTAAGTTGGTAGGGTTTTGGGCTATGGGCTAAGTAACATGCTCATTTTGGGCTTTATTCATTTGAGCCCTAGGCCAGCTAATTGCATTGAAATTGGAGCTGTTATGGATCTGTGGATCTAAATCAAGGTCAATTTTGGGCTTATTTGGGGATTAACCAAATTATACTCTCACCACGCACACACATCAATTGTTTGAATGAAGAAGAAGATTAATTGCTTAATCTTAGGAAAAAGAAAAAAAAAAAATCAAAAGATTAATGAGATGCTTGTGAACAATGGATAGGTTGAGAATGCAGTGTTAGAGTTATGGTTTCCTGCATGGGATTCTTAAGAGAAATTTTGAGATAACGTGTTGTTATTTATTTTTATTATTATTTTTTTTTTTTACAAAACAACTTTTTAGGTGGTATAATCTTTTCTTTTTAAAAGAAAAGATTAAGTATTCCTGGCGAACTTGTAATCTCACTATTTTTAGAGAAGCTATATTAGGGAGAGAAGTAACTAAAATCACAATATATTATGAGGATACTGAAGATAGAGTGGGCCGGATCTGACCCGAGAGGAGAGCATCGGGTTGGGCAGCAGGTTCAAGCCCAAGTTTAAAGAGTAATACAACAGGCCCAACACCAGAGATCCATCGGATTGGGTCAGGCCCAAAAGGAAGAAAGCCCGAAGACTAAGAGCCCAACATAACAAATTAGTTATAACACTTGTAATTGCCTATAAATAGGCATAGAATAGAAGGAAATAGGGGATGGAATGAGAAATGTAATGAAACTTTTAAGAAATTTGGAGAGATATTTTCGTGCATTTATAATTGGCGTCGTCTGTGGGAAACGTTGAAGATTGATTCATGTTTGATCAACATCATGTTGATTCAGACTGATTCCTGAAGACGAACCTTGATTTCTAGAAGTTGAATCCAGATCTAAGAGATTACGGTTTGCTCTTGAGAACTTCTTGATTCCTGATTGATTTTGAGAAATTGGTCGTAAAATTTGAGTCCAGATCTGACGTGATTCACGTTAGTGAAACTCAGATCTGATTTAGGATTTGTAATTCATGCCTTTGCTCCGTTCCAGAATGATGACTGGGGGTGAAAACTCCAATCCGGTAGAGAATGTCTAGCAGATGAAACTTGATGAGTTGATGAACATGATCAAAGCTCTCAGGAGAGAGAATACAAAGCTAAGGACTGAAATACAGCATCAAGAAGCTCCGGTGATTCCACGACCGCTCCCAACAGGAGAAGAAGTTCTACATCCCGGTGCTGCACATTACGGTGAGGAGGTAGGGAACAACCAAACAGATCTTCACCACGAGAAGGTCCGGCCAAATGATTTGCCACCAAATCCTCATCTTGTTGATGATCATGAAAGATCAACTCACGTAGATCCACGGCGTGAACAGATCAGGCAAAACGAAGCCATAACTTTCGATCCATATCAAGAAATGCTCAACCGAGAAGAAGCAATAGAATTTGATCTCCACAAAGCTATACCGATGTGGCACAAGGAGTTTATAGAGGAAAGATCATTCGATCCATCTTATCGGCCGTCCATAGCAATGTTCGATTATCAAAGATCAGAAAGGAAATCTATAGATCAGAGAGCTACTGCAGGGTTCCAGAGGGAGAATGGAGCCCTCCGCTCAGCAGCTCGAACAGTTAACTCGTCGTTTACCGATGAAATTCTAAATGCTCCGAGTCCGAGGAAATTCTCTATACCCGTTTTCATTCTGTTTGATAAGACGACCGATCTGATTGATCATGTATATCATATCCAGTTGAAAATGGCCTTGAACACTGAGAATGATTCCTTGATGTGCAAATGCATTCCTACAAGTCTAGCTGGACCAGCGCACAATTGGTTCAAGAACCTGCCGAGGGGTTCAGTGGATAGTTTCCGAAGCTTATGCGATCGGTTTATAAGCCAATAATATGGGAATAAACGTCCAGCAGAGGACATTTTGAGCCTATTCACAATGAAGCAGCATGAGGATGAGTGTCTCCAAGCTTTTCTTACCAGGTTTAACCTTATTAAGAGCATGGTGATTGAATGTCATCCTTCTACGGTGATTCAAGTGTTTAAATTGGCCATAACTCGTGGCACTCCATTCCACATAAATTTGGTAGTGAATACGCCGAAGACTATGGATGAACTCAATGAAAGAGCTGATGGTTTTGTGTGCTTAGAAGAAGAAGAGGCAGCTAATGCTCGGAAGACATCCATCATATCAACAGAAGAAAAAACTAATGCAAAGATCAGGCAAAAGCAGGTTCAGCCACAGCGTCAGACCTCCTGGAAATCTAAGAAGAGGCCCAGAGGGGAAGAGCTGGTTACTCCATTGAAAATCACTTTAGCAAGGCTATACCAAAAAAATAAAGATAAGTTCCGATCTCCTTTACTAATCAAATAGCCCCTCGAACAGGACCAGTCTAAGCATTATGCATTCCATTCTGACTTTGGCCATCAAATTAATGAATGCAGGAACTTAAGGAGACAGGTAGAGATGCTGATAGCCAGAGGGGAGTTTGCAAGTTATATTCAAGGCCCGACAGTAGAACAGAACTGACCGATGGAGCAAGTGAAGAGGAATCAGAAGCCGAGCTCCCACAACTCATAGGCAGTTCGTATAATCAATGCAATTCATAGTCGGCCCGAACCTAGCGAGGAGTCAGATGAGCTACTTCAAACGCGCCTTCGTCAAGCATAAATGAAGAAGAGGATCAGCAGTGTGAATACCTTGCACCAGCAGAGCATATCAATACAGATAAAGTTTGATAGGACGGATCTGCTATGTGTTCAAATTCCTCATGAAGATCCGTTGGTTGTCAGTTTGACAATGGCAGAGTGCCTGGTGCAAAGAGTTCTGATCGATCTTGGAAGCAGTGCCAATGTCATGCTGAATGACACATTTGATCGGCTCGAGATCAAGCCGGAAAAGCTCAAGCCCACTGGAAACCCCTTGTTAGGATTTGATGGCAAAAGGGTGGAACCCATCGGTATGGTGGAAGTGGAAGTACAAGCTGCGGAAAGAGTTCTGACGAAAAATTTTGTTGTTGTTGAGATCCACCCTCTTACAACCTCCTGATGAGAAGAGGGTGGATTCATAGAGTACAAGGTGTTCCCTCCACTCTGCATTAGGTCATGTGATGTCTAGGGCTAGACAGAACTAAAGTGATTGATATTCATGGGTGGCAGCAAAAGAATGCTATTCCGTAACATTAAAATCTGCTGCAAAGGGAAAAGCTCCCATCCGTTCTGCAAGCCCCAGATAGCAATTATAGGAGCCTCCACCCAACCAAAGTGGGGAGGAAGAGTTGGGGAACTTGACCGAAGAACCCCTTGTTGATGTGCAGATCGATCATAACAAACCGGAACGAACGACCAGAGCGGGAATAAGACTCGACGAAGGAGAGAAGCATGAGTTAATTGATTTCTTGTCTCAAAATGCTGATGTGTTCACTTGGAGCCACTCGGACATGCCCGAAATAAGCCCTTTAGCATCCTGCCACTCCCTCAACGTCAATCCGAATGCGAAGCCTGTAAGGCAGAGGCAGAGAAGATTCGCTCTAGAGCGTAATCGGATCATAACCGAGGAGGTTGATAGGTTGCTTGATGTGGGATTCATTAGAGAAGTATATTACCCAAATTGGCTTTCGAATGTTGTAGTTGTGTGAAAGAAGAATGGGAAGTAGCGAGTATTGATTTCACTAATTTAAATAAAGTTTGTCCGAAGGATAGTTTCCCACTACCAAAGATTGATCAAATGGTGGATGCCACTACTGGATATGAACATTTAACTTTCTTGGATGCTTATTCAAGATACAATCAAATCCCCATGAACCCGGCTGATGAGGAGAAAACTTCTTTTGTAACCGAACGAGGGACCTATTGCTACAAAGTTATGCCATTCGGATTAAAGAATGCTGGGGCAACTTATCAGAGGCTGATCAGCAAGATTTTCAAGGATCAGATGGGGAAGACTGTAGAGGCTTACATTAACGACATGGTGGTGAAAAGCAAGAGAAGAGTTGACCATTTGAAGCATCTGCAAGATATGTTTAAAGTATTGAGAAGATATGAAATGAAACTTAATCCAACCAAATGCTCATTCGGCGTAAGTTCTGGTCAATTCCTAGGACATGTGGTTAATCATAAAGGAATCGAGGCTAGCCCAGCCCAAGCAGAGGCTCTAACCAAGAATGTTAAACCAAAAATAATTAAAGAAGTACAAACCCTCACAGGTCGGATAGTTGCATTGAGCCGGTTTATTTCTAAGCTGTCAGATCGCTGCAAGCCATTCTTTGATACCATATGAAACCATGGTAGACAGGCCTGGGGGGATGAACAGCGATAAGCGCTAACTAGTTTGAAAGAATATATGCAAAGCCCTCCGATCCTATCTGCTCCCGAACCAGGAGAAAAGTTATTTTTGTACCTCGGGGTATCTAGTATTGTGACGAGTGCTGTTCTGATCCGCTGCAAGGAAGGAGCTTAGTACCCAGTGTTCTATGTCAGCAAAATAATGACTGATGTCGAACGAAGATATTCAAAGGCCGAACGAGTGATACTCTCGCTCGTAAATGCAAAAAGGAAGCTAAGGCATTATTTTGAATCCCATCTTATCGTCATTATGACCGCTTTTCCAATCAGAGTGATCCTGTATAAGCAAGACCTCTCGGGGAGAATGACGAAGTGGGCCATAAAGTTAAGTTTGTTTGACATAACGTATGAACCCAGAACGGCTATCAAAAGGCAAACAGTGGCTGATTTCTTGCTAGAATGTGATTCAGAAGATGTGGAGGAAGACCTTCGCAGTTGTCCATGGAAACTCTGCGTATATGGATCCTCAAATCAGATGGGGGCAGGCATTGGGATCAAACTACAGACGCCAGAAGGCACATTCCTAAGTCAAGTGCTCAGACTTGAATTCCGAGCCACTAATAATGAAGCAGAATATGAAGCGTTGCTGATGGGACTCAAGTTAGCCAACGAGCTGAAAGTCAGAAACTTAACCGTTTTTAGTGACTCACAGTTAGTTATTCGGCAAGTGAATGGGGAATATGAAACTAAGGATGAAACAATGGAGGCATACCGTTCTGCATCATGCGCGAGGCTAAAAACTTTGATAATGCCAAGTTTGTCCAGTTACTGAGGGAGCAAAATGAAGACGCCGATCGGTTGGCATGTAGTGCTTCGAGTTCTGAGAAGACATGGGCGAGGGTGATCCCAGTAGGTATATTGAACCAACCATCCATCTTCGAAGAACCTTCAGGCTCAGAGCCTTGGCAGGTGAATGTCATTCCATATGAACTGAGCTGGATAGATCCGATCATAACTTATATACGGGATGGCATTCTACCTGAATAAAGGGATGAAGCTCAGAAAATCAAGTCAAATGCAGCGAAATATGCCATAGTGCATAACCAGTTGTACCGAAGATCTTTTTCTGGGCCATACTTAAAATGTGTTACCCCCACAGAGGCTGGACAGATATTCCAAACCATTCATGAAGGTGTATGTGGGAATCATTCAGGAGGGAGGTCTTTAGCGCACAAAGCAATGACGCAGGGGTATTTTTGGCCGAACATGTCACAAGATGTAGAAGAATGCTCTAGAAGATGCGATAAATGCCAAAGGTTCGGACCACTGATTCACCAACCACCTGAAGATTTGCACGTAATGGCCACGCCCTAGCCTTTCGCGCAATGAGGGATGGATGTGGTTGGCCCTCTGCCGACCGCAAGATCACAGAACAAGTACGTTATGTTAGCAACGGATTATTTTGCCAAGTGGGTGGAAGCAGAGCCATATCCCAATGTAACCCAAACTCATATACGGCGCTTCATTTGGAATAATATTATTTGCCGCTTTGGTGTTCCAAGGTTGATTGTCATGGATAATGGAACTAATCTCGATAGTAAGCAAGTAAAAGAGTTGCTAGAAGAGTATGGAATCAACCAGAAGTTGGTAGCAATAAGTCATCCGCAAGCAAATGGCCAAGCAGAAATCATAAATAGAACAATCTTTGCTTGCATCAAGAAGAAGCTTGCGGATCAGAAAAGAAAATAGTTAGATGAACTGCCGAACGTCTTATGGGCTTATAGAATGACCCCAAAACGGCCGACTGGAGAGAGCCCATTCGCCATGGCATATGGTACCGAGGCAGTTATACAAGTCGAGCACTTGGTTCCGACTGTCCGAAGCTTAGCATGGAACCGAGAGCAAAATGACAGTATGTTGAGGTTTAACCTCGATATGTTAGAGGAAAAGAGAGATGCATTGGCAGTAAGGCTCACATCCTACCAACAGACCCTTATGAACAGCCATAACAAAAAGGTAAAACACAAAGACTTTGCACCAAGTGATCTGATTCTGAAGAGGAAAGTAGGAATAGTTAAAAAAATGGTGTCATAGGAAAGGGGGCTTACACCTTAGAGACCATGGCTGGAAGGCTGGTCAATAAGCCATGGAATGCTACATCTCTGAAAAGGTATTATCAATAACAAGTCGAGTTCCAATTATATCATTGTTCATTTTCAAATTGTGTACATATGAATGTACGAAATTTTGATATCTATAAAGAGCTATCTTCTTCTGAAAAATTGAGTGTTTGAAAAACAGCAAAGTAAGTGGCAGCTGGCACTATGAGCCGAATGCCAAAACTTGCCAAAAAATAAAGAGTGAAGGTGGCAAGTGGCATTCTAGCGAGCGCTAACCACTCAGCAAAGTAAGTGGCAGCTAGCACTATGAGCAGAATGCCAAAAACTTGCTAAAAAATAAAGAGTGAAGGTGGCAAGTGGCATTCTAGCCGAGCGCCAACCACTCAGCAAAGTAAGTGGCAGCTGGCACTATGAGCCAAACGCCAAAAACTTGCCAAAAAATAAAGAGTGAAGGTAGCAAGTGGCATCTAGCCGAGCGCCAACCACTCAGCAAAGTAAGTGGCAGCTGGCACTATGAGCCGAACACCAAAAACTTGCCAAAAAATAAAGAGTGAATGTGGCAAGTGGCATTCTAGCCGAGCGCCAACCACTCAGCAAAGTAAGTGGCAGTTGGCACTATGAGCCGAATGCCAAAAACTTGCCAAAAAATTAAGAGTGACAGTGGCAAGTGGCATTCTAGCCGAGCGACAACCACTCAGCAAAGTAAGTGGTAGCTGGCACTATGAGCCGAATGCCAAAACTTGCCGAAGCTGAGTATGAAGTTAATTGTTATTGCTGATGAACAGATGTAATCAATAGGAAAATGTAAAATAAAAAAATAAAATAAAATAAAAAAAAAATTTGGAGCAAAGTTCAGCCAAAAAATCTGTCATCTCTTTATAATAAGAATTTTGAGGTTACAACCCGTGAATTATACAGATGACATGAATACAAAAAGAAAGAAATTACGGCAACAGGAGAACCTTAACAGACTACCTCTGTTCCATCACCATTGGTCACCCCATCTCCATAAGGAGGAAAATCAAGCTGAATAATAAAGTTATTCTGTTGAGTCTCAACCTCGACAGTGGTTGCAGAAGGGACCAGGGTGGACAGAGGAGGCACGTCCAAAGGCTGACCAGTGGAAGGAGTAGGAGTGACCCTGGAAGAAGCAATCTCCTAACACTCATCAAAAATATGCTCAGCAGAAGTGGAGTCTGGATCAATATAGGCTCCTGGGGGATCAATCTTTAACTCCTTATCAACCTCATCTGGAGTAGAACTAGTCTAGCCTTCGGTAGGAACGCGGTCGGTGTAACCCTCTCAGAACCCCTGTGCATACTTGAGGGCACCGACCCTGGAAAAGCGTGCATGAAGAGCCATCATACCGCCATTTACTTTACCAATAATGTTGAGCAGGGCATCGCGTTCTTCCAAGGCCCTTTTCTCGAAAGCCATTCGCGTGGTCTACTCATCACTAAGTAGGCGCTGAAGTTCTTCTATCTCAACCCTAAGTGATTCACGCTCAGTATGCCAAACACTCTTCTCAATTTGCAGAACGTCCTTTTCATCCTAAAGAGAATCTGCTTCCTTTTTCAGAGCATCTCTCTCTTTTTCAACTTTATCAAGCTGAACCATCAGCTCGGCATTTTTGGTACTGATGATCTCATTCTCTTTGCTGGCTACATCAAGGCTATCAGAAAACTTACGAGCCTTGGCATTCCCCAATTCCACTTGCTTCTGCATGGCCATCATACTGAACAAGGTCTGTAAAGATATGCATGAATACTGGTTAAACCGAGCGCATGGTCAGAGGAGGTCAAGTGTAAAGAATATGAAAAGATCTAGTGATTAAGGGGGAAAAAGTTACCTCCATGGCAGATAAGGGGAAGCGGCTGAACACTTCCTTTTAAGACAGACCTCTGGCCACCTCAATGTCTTTGGGAGTCCACATATTCCTATAATATGCCATGGCGCTAGGACCATCCTTGAACATGGTCTCGTTTGGCTTCACGGTTATCCCATCCGCTCGGACGAGCTGAGGACTCCATGGCACCATTACAGAGGCAGAAGTAGTGGCTATGATAGACCCAGATGGGGTAGGGGGCCTAGTTGGTGGAGGCACTGGCATACTCAGCCCAAAGGCGCGAACCCTTCTTGTCAAAGGGATATCATCTAGGCCAGATGTACCATCAGGCAGGGGCCTCTTCCCTCTCTCCTTTTTCATGAGCAGCATCAGTGGTAGCGTTCGAAGGGTTGCTAACTGAAGAAGTTGTGCTCGGATTGGTAGGCAAACGTTGGTGACCGGGCTGGTAGTTACCACGGTCAGATTGATAGAAGAGGAGGTACTAGAGATAGTGGCAGAAGAAGATGCCGAGGGTGGAAAGGAGGTTGCAGTAGAAGCGGCAGTGGTCCTTTGAGGGTCCTTTTTCCTACCAAAGGATGGGATCTTAAGCTGACTCATTGTATTGCCGAGGACTGAAAGGGCAAAAAGGTTATCTGAAGTAAGGAGATCTGAGCAGGAAGGAATGTTATTCAGAACGTACTTCTTCAGGTAATTAACCCTATCCCTGCAAACACCGTAACTTAAGTCATTACAAAGAATGCCTAGGGAACGGCATAAGAAAGTGCAAAAGCGAAGAATACAAGTTTCACAAGGACAATCATTCTTATGTGTTTTGAATTTCTTATACGAAGAAACAGAGTACCCGCCAAAGGCGCTCGGGATTGGATAATCATTTGCAGCCAGAGGAGACCAGGCCCCCCTAACCCCTATTATGTTGTTTCTCCAACCCTTCTTAGATTTGATTGTATCCTTACATATGGATCTCTTTTTAATCAGGTAGAAGTGGTAAAACGGTTCATCAGTTTGGATTTTGCTAACCTTGTAACAGAGGAGAAGATCTATGATATCAAGATCCAGACCTCTGTCATGGGTCAGGAGCAACAGAACGGATAAGATTCTAAAGAAATTTAGATTTACCTTCAGAGGGGAAATCCCTAATCTATTAAAAACATAGCTAAATAAGGGGTGCAGAGGGAACCTAATGATGTTAAGATGAAGATGGGAAAATAGAACTTCGCCGGGAAGAAGACCTATACCAGTTCTGACATCTACATCTCTAGGACATACCCTAATTTGAACGTCACTGGGGAGATTAAGTTTCATATGAAAAATATCCAGGTCGATTGTCATGATGAAAGCGAATAAGAATTTTACGAAAGTAAAACAAATCCCCAGAAAGAAGAAATAAAAGCAAAACTAACCTCAAAGATTGGAGACTGCAAAGAGCAATGCAAGATCGCTGGAAAAGAAGCTTTTGCAAGAGTTCGCTAGAAGAGATTTGATTTGATTCGAAAGGGACAAGCGAGGATTTGACTAACAGCAAGGCAAGATAGAGACGGTAAAGAGGGTTGTGGGAACATCTTTGAGACTTATAAAGACAAAATGGGCCTAAAGGCCGAAGCATCAGGAAAACGAGAAGCTTTTTGAATCTCGAAGCATCGTTTCTAGGTCCAACCGTCCTTTTTCCCATAAGATCTCCTTGAGCTGTCAAAATCATGATTAGTAGCCATTAATAATTACCCCCTAATTTATTAGGGAGTAATTATGGGGGCAGAGGAGGATACTGAAGATAGAGTGGGCCAGATCTGACCCGAGAGAAGAGCATCGGGTTGGGCAGCAGGTTCAAGCCCAAGCTTAAAGAGTAATACAACAGACACAACACCGGAGATCCACCAGATTAGGTCAGGCCCAAAAGGAAGAAGGCCCGAAGACTAAGAGCCCAACATAAGAAATTAGTTATAACACTTGTAATTGCCTATAAATAGGTATAGAATAGATGGAAATAGGGGATGGAATGAGAAATGTAATGAAACTCTAAAAAAATTTAGAGAGGTATTTTCTTGCATTTACATATTATGAGTACAATATTTAGCACGCAGAAGTAAAATTTTAATTCTTATTTACGTGGGGAAAAAAAAAAAAAGTAGAATGTTAACAATTGAAATTGCAAGTACTGGATGAAGTAGTGATTTCCTCGCCTCTGTCGAGGTTTCTCGGGTAGCCGAGGTTTCTCGCTTTTGTCGAGAGTGAGCGTTTTCTTTTCCTACCTGTGGTTTCCGATCTGGTTGTTTGATCTTGCAAGATACGCGCGAATCATTTTGTGGGTGTTTCTGTCCTTGTTAGGTTGGATCTTGCCGCGGGAGTGGTGTGTGTTTTCACTGTGTGTTCCTCTTTTGGAGAGATGGATTGTGTGCAAGTTTAATCATGATTACGGGTCAGAGGGGCTGCAGTTTCAGGTTGTTGGTTTCCCCTTTCTCTCCTTACCGAAAGTGCAAACGTGCGCAACGGGATGTAAAGCCGAGGAATTTACGCTTTGGGCAAATTGCTGGCCACTCAATGCAAAATTTTCCTTTTGATCCGGGTATCCATTTAAGTTCTTGTGTTTTTCTGTTCGTGTTAACTTTTTCTTTGTGTGTTTTGCCTTTCAGATTTATTGGGCCTTCCTCCTTTTCCCGAGTTTGGCTTCCCATGGTGACTAGCTTGGTTATGTGCGATGCGACTTTTCTAGGTGCCAATACCTTTGGTCCGTGGTTGGGTGATATTCCTCCATCATAATCAAGTTGAGAAAGGACATCATGCCAACAAAGAGATCCAATATTTAAACACACACACACACACACACACATATATATATATATATGTTCGAGCATATGTGTATGTACATTTCACAATAATTTTAGCTTAGATTTAAGTCATCACTTAATCGTTGTTGTCAATAGTATTGTCTCAATTACCCACTATTTTTATGTCAAATATTGGAAAATTTTATGATAGTTCACTTCAGTGAAGGATTTTTATTAGGGTTCCTAATTTTTAGATTTGGACAAGAAAGAGATGGAAAGGAAGGCGCAACTTATGTCAATAAAAGATTTAAAGGAAATTGCTTGCTATTCAGTTAGATTATGTTTGGCGGCATGGAATTGGAATCTTGAAATTGAAATTGGAGAAAATTTTGATTTAATTTTCTAAATTATTTTTCTCTAATTCTAATTCCAAAGCTCTAATTCCATACTACCAAACATAGTGAGATTTCAGAATTTTGTTAAAACAGAGAGACATAGAGAGAGGAGGAGTCGGAACCTGCCTTCTTTTGAAATCTAGATTAGGGATGGTAACGGGGTGATTTGGGGCGAGAAACAGTATCCACATCCCCATCCCCCATTTAACATAACTATTTCCATTCTCATCCAAAATCATTTATTAAACGGGGCTGATAGGGACGGGTTTTATAGAATGTTTTTGTAATTTTATTACTATTCTAATAAAAGTAAATAATGAAACAAAATTTCAATTATGGTAATAATTCTTTTGCACTTATGCGAATAAAAACAAGATTAAACTTCTTAATTAGAACTTGAGACTAGCCCATTTGAGATTGCTTCTCTACCGTTTTTATTTTAAAAATTTGTGTTTAGATGTGTTTGGTAACCATTAAAAATGCTTTTATTGGTTATCAAATTTAGCTTAGTAGAGGCGTTTGAATTAAGCTAGAATTTGGAGCTTAATATTTTATGTAACTCTTTTTCATTAGTCAATTATGACTTAATAATGACATAAAATAAAATAAAATAAAAATTATGACTTAATAAAGTTGCTATTATCAAATACTCACCTATGATAATATCCTAGTAAAGGAAATTATTGTAAAATTAACAATAGAAATATGTTTGAAAAAATATTATTATAAAATAAATTAAAAAATAATTTAATTATGAAAAATATTTATTATAATGTGTCACCAAACATCTAACATGTTTTTTACAATTTGTTGAGAGGTCTATAGATAAAAACGCTTTTTTATTCCAAGAATATCAAAATAATACATATAAATTCTCAAATAAGAGTAATGGAAAAGAATATTTAGTGATTGGAATAGAATAATCTAGAATTTGTTTAATATATATCTAATACTATTAAATATAAAATAAAATATAAGGACAATTTGTTATTTATTACCATAAATAAGGTTGGGTGGGATAGAGTGACATTTCTCCATTCTTGCCCCATAACCATAGGAAATATCAATCTGAACCCACATTTTTGTCCCAAAATCATTTAAACACCTCCATAACCATTCTAAATGGGACCGGATGAGAGGGAATATTTTGGCATCCCTAATCTGGGTGTGTTCTTTTGTTTAATATTTCTATAATTAATGGTAGGGTGAGTTTGACATTATTATTTTTTTTTTTTTTTACCTGTCCTTAACCAACAGCCTAACAGCACTTACGAAGAAAAAACATAAACAATCACAACAACCCCAGGGACAAGCTACATATCTAAACAAACTGAAACCCACAGACAACCAACCCAACACAAGCTAACTCAAGATCAAAGTCTTGAGCACAACCAAAGCTTTAGAAAGTGTCAGAAAGTCTGGGTTAGCTAGCCCCCGCCAGAAGCGCAATTTGAGTAGCAAACCCTTGATCCACTTCAGCTGAAATAAACCCCAGCTTTCTAGACCATATGTGTCTGACATCTTCTTCACGCATCAAGCAAACAGGTAACAGAATAGGTATTGACTTATAAGCCACAATTGGACCCCACAGAGTACAACGTGATGTTACGTCGGGGCATGCGAACGCTTGACGGAAGGAATGGAGAATAAACCGGCGTCCCCGGAATTTTTGCATGAAATCTTGATCCTTAGCCGAAAAGTCCTCCACACTAGATATTGCTCAGCCTGATCAAAATTTCCGACAACACCCAGCCATTACCCATAGTCAATGGCGGCCGGAGTAAACGCAACACTGGCCGGAGCAACAGGAAGGATTATCAAATCTGTGGCAGAAAACCGACCAACTCGCATAAGCCCGAAACGCGGTGCAATAGGATGATATGAAGACTCCGGAATCCAAAACAAAGCAAACAAAACGCCACAATAATTTGAAACGCCATTCACCCAAAGCAGACCTACCAGATGACAAAACCTCGCAACACCCACCATGGCCACAGACATAAGATCATCGCGCACAAATGATGTTCCCACCATGGAGACCCAGAGAGAGGAGAACCGGTGATGGAGGAAGAAAAAGGCAAGCAAGTATAACAAGTATGACCCAAAACAACACAGAGAAAACATTAGAACAAAAGGAAAATCAAGAGAACCAGCACAATATATACCTGGATCAAAAGGGAAGAGCAGTGGAGATTGAGCAAGATTCCGTCCGCCAATCAAACCACTCGATCCGACACTCCGCAACACCCATAAGCTCATCCGACCCAACCATTCACAGGAACTTCGGACTGGATTATAAAGGGAAACCATACCAAAGAGGCATGCAAATATGAAGAGATCTCCAAATCTGGATGATAGATCGACAACCTTTTCGGAGAGAGGAGAACCTCGACGGCAGCGAGGAATTGTGCACCTTGTGCTTTCTGATATCGGAAATGGATTGATTGGAGAGGAGAAGAAAAGAGGAGAGAGAGGAGTCTACAGTGCCTGGGAACGTGATTAGCTTAATCGGAAGTCACTCTTGACATTAGATTGAGTTTTGCTTTCCAGACAACATTGATATGACAGTTTAATACGATGATAATGTGGCTGAATCGCACGATCGATTTTGGGAGTCCAGAATAGAGATTCTACATTCCGACTAACAGATATATCCAATGGATTTTAATAGGGCCGTACAACTCAGGCTAATTCAATATATGTAATTTTTACTCTAACTCAACCTAATTCAATATGTGTAATTCTCGAACTCAACCTAATCCGTTTCGTTTTTCAACTCCAACCATCTAACCTGAGTTCAATCTATCTTTTTATTTTTAAATTCAGACTAAACTTTTGGATTTAAAAGCTGAATTAATTCGTGTTTACTTATATGACCCATATCTATACTAGCACAAAAAGTTTTATTTTATTATAAATTTTTAATAAATTCTTAAAAAATTAATTCTCTAAAATACTAACATACAATAAATTAAGATTTAAACAAAGAAAATTAAAAAAATAAAAGTTATGATAATTTGAATATTTTATATATAATGTATTATACATATATAATTTTAGAATTTGGGTTTAGGTTCGGTTTCTCGTTGGTTCAGAATTTTAAAATTTTAATCCACGTCCAATCGTAAGTAAGTTTGGTTTGAATTTCTCAATCCAAATTTTATCTTAATGGTAAAAAATGATTATTTAAGTTTGTAAACCCGGGTCCGCCTAAGATGCACAGCCTCTTCAACGGCCGCTATCTGGACCTCATAGTCACCGCTCGCGGAGGTTATAAATCTACCCATATCAAATGTTGGCAACATTACTTGAAGTCTTGAAAGAAGTCAAAATTGAGAGGTTTGCTAGGTCAGATGATGGGAAGGTTTTCTGTTGCAATTTCTTGCTACAATTGTTACAGATTCTTTCACTGCACAACAAGATTAATTTTCAATTTTAAAGGTAAATATGTTGTCCATTTTGTCTTTTGAGTTGAAGGTTCAAGCAGTAATTCAAGAATGGTACAATTAAGAACTTCAGATTTGATCTTTGTTTACAATCCATGAATTAAATTAGGTCAATTTATGAGCTTGTAACCAATGGGCTCTAGCGTAGATGGTATAAGCTCTCCTCCCCCTTTGGGAAGGTTGAGTGTTCGAGCTCCTCTGGTGGGCAAAAATATATAATGTATGTGTGTTTGATTAAACTTTCGAAATATATATATGAACTTGTAAAGAGAGAGATGTTTAATGGTTAGCCATTTAGCATTGGTGTGAGTTTGAATCTCAGAGCAGTTATTATGTGAAATATCATATGTTAAGTTTGTCTCTAGTCTCTTGGAGGGGGAGTAATAGGCTTCTTAGTCTTAGCCCGCGGATGACTACTTGACTTATTGAAAAAGTAATCACGATCAAACTGGCAAAGTCATGAACTAGGTTTTCGCTCGTAGACTTACCAGAAAATCTCAGAAGTTTGATCTCGTATAGGTGTGAAATGAGTGAAAATGCTTGGATGAGCTTGCGAGTTAGCTTCTTTTGTTCTTTACTTTCCTTGTCTTTCTTCTCATTCTTTGCGTCAGCCCTTTTGTAGCAGGACATCAAAATTGAGTAATGTCCCTTTCTATGATCTTATAAAGAATTTTTATCAATTTTATTACTTTTGTTTGATAAAATCATAAGCTAAGCGTTTTGATTTTGAAACATTTTGCCTTCAAGGTCTAAGATTTTGGGTCAAGCCTTGTCATGATCTGGTGGAAAAATCTTGTTTAGACAGGGGATATGAAATATAATGGAATGAATTTATTTAGATGGAAACGATAGGACATCAGCTCTTGTTTTTGCTATCGCCCTATTGTGACCCTTTCCATGATTGGTTAGATTATAACAAAGAAAACAAAAGGCATTAATTAGAGCATCTCCAATGGTAAAATGTTAAATTGGATGTCAAATCTATATTTTGACAGTGCTACAGTGTCAAAATGTTACATTTTAGCAATTCTGCTCCAATGATGCATTTTATGCAAAAATGCTATTTTTTGACACAACCACTATTCTTTTTCAACTACCTTTTCCACCATTCATATTTGCATCAGTAATGTTAATATTAGAATTAATTTTTTTCTACCACAAATCAATATTAATAATATTATTATTCAAAAATAGAAGCCATACAATCAGAGTTAATTGCAATTACAAATTTACAAGCCATGAAGGCCATTCATCAATATCAGAATTACAGGAGCCCATTGGCTTGACTAATGTTCCACTGTATTGTGTGAGCTTTAGAAGTCCATTTAAGTTGGAAGTTTACACCATGTTGCACACAAAGCAGAGACCTGGTGGGAATTGGTGCCAGCCACAAATTTGCGATGATCATCTTTACTTTAAGAATGTTGTAGATGTAAACCAAGTTGGGATAAATATACCAAGATTGTTTTTAGCAGGCTGTACGGAGAAAATACAACAATACAGAGTCTTGGGTTAAATGATGATGAAGATCAAGTATTTCTTAATTTTAAAATGCATAAGAAGGATGGTCACGGAAGCTTACAAATTTTGCAGTCCACATCTTAGTACATTTGTCAAGATCCCACACATTAACTTCAACTCCCTTCCTGAGTTGGGGAGCAAGGAATGATTATTTCTCTTGTATGACTTTGTAAACAACCAAGTTTATAATATAGAGTTATGAAACGTATATAAACTCACCCTCCAAATAATGCACAGTTTTCATTTACATCCACTTTCATACATTGAATATCACCGAAGGCACATACATTCCAGATTGTTGAGGAACCATTAGTGGTTGAATCCGCTGGTGATTTGTGAACGTCAATGGACCTCACTTGCAAGTCCTTTTGTTGTACATGTAAGCAAGGTGCATGACCTAATTCAAGACCAAAAAACAAATGGATGGAAAAGATCTCAAAACTTCACCCTACATTATGCATACACTGTGGTGGCTCGGAAAATAAACATACATATGTAAAATATGACCTAAG
The DNA here is from genome assembly GCF_030987335.1 of Cornus florida. Lineage (NCBI taxonomy): Eukaryota > Viridiplantae > Streptophyta > Magnoliopsida > Cornales > Cornaceae > Cornus > Cornus florida. The sequence goes on along the minus strand of NW_026775581.1, from coordinate 69,391,508 downwards.
AAGAAATCACCCAAACATACATGAGAAAATACAGAAAGGAGGAGTAGCCTTGCCTTACCTAGTTGATCCACTTATTGTTAGGTGCACCCAAGTGGCTAAATTTTCGTAAACAATATAAAGATATAAATATGATTATTTTAATCTCAGCAATAATCTATTCTATGTTATGAAAACGATTCTATTATAAATTTTGACGTACTAAAAACCATAGAAAACAATGTTATGAGAATTGTACCACAAATCAATGTTAAGAATATTAAACAAAAGAAGTGGCAAAACACTAAGGGGTTAGAGAGATAACAAGATAGAGGGATGAATGACAGTTCAAACTTTACTGTTTTTTATAGGTAGATATTACAATTTATTCTCTTGAAGATTATGCAAAAAAATCTCATCCCAAGTAAGGAGCTTAAAGTACTAAAGTCTTCACAATTATGAAGTTTAGATAGATAACAAGAGAGAGGATGAATGACAGTTCAAACTTTACTGTTTTTTTATAGGTAGATATTGCAATTTATTCTCTTGAAGATTATACACGAATTCTCACACTAAGTAGGAGCTTAAAGTACTAAAGTCTTCAGCAATTATGATGTTTTTTTTTTTTTTTCACTGAATGCAATATGGCTTACATATTTACATAACTTATATATTAAAATTACCGTTCTATAAAATTAGTTCAAATAGGAAATCTGAATTCACAATTTTTTTCATTTAAATAGCTGGATTTATCTTATGAGAAAGTCTAAAAATAAGTCATCGTACCATTGCTGAATATGTTACCTTATCCTGAATGAACAACAGAATTTTTTAATTCCAACAGACGAATTGCATGTTTTATCAAAATATGCAATCTTTAACTAAAAACAACACTATAGCAGCACAATGCTAAATGAATAATTTGGATACATGTTTGAATTACAAGATAGAACTATCCTATTCGTGAATAGAATAAATAAATAACAACATAGAACCGGAATACAGTTTAAACACATATATATACATGTTTGAAAAACACTTCACTAATACACATATCTAAATTTAATTTGCAGTAAACATAATCCAAAACATACAGGGTCAGTTTTACGGTCATTGATCAAAGCCGCGAGCACACAACCGGAGGGGTTTGGCTCTCCCCCATCTCTCAACCACTCTACGAACTCCCCCTTCTATACCGCAAGCTTCCACAGCTGAAAATAATCAATCATACCGAAAGATGTATGAGAATATAAATACGTATGTATGTATACACATATATATAATCAAAAGTGTATTTGATAAACTAGATTGAAATAATAGATATACGAAGCGAGTATAACGAGACCAAGAACATCGAAAGTTAGGGCTCGAATCGGAGGACAACCAGGGCACTCAAACGTAGTCGTTCGTGGCATCTTCTACTCTGTGCGCTCTCTTTCTCTCTCTCCCTAGCTTACAGACCCAATTCCTCCATTTAATTGCAGAGAAAAAATTGGCAACAAAATTACCGATCTGAGAAGATATATATATATATATATATATATATATATATATATATATATACACACACACACACACATATGAGGATGAGAGGGGAAGAGAAAATATAGATCTGAGAAGAGAGAATTTATTACCCGGTCGGTGTTCGCCGCCTTTAAGTGCCGGTTGTCGTCGATAATTGCTGGTCATTGTAGATGAGAGGGAGAGAGAGACAACAGGGACAGATTGAATGCAACGAAGGGTAGAGGAGAGGCGATAGGATTGAGGGAGAGAGAGATGAAACTGCGTCATATTGAGAAATAGGAGAGTTGCCAAAAAAAAATTGGCAGCTGTTACATTTGAGAGGAAATTTGAGAATTTCAAAATTTGAGGGTCCAAATGAGAGCCCATTGGAGAGTCATTTTTTCACCACATCTCATATTGAGTTTGAGAGCCCAAGATGAGAGGGCATTGGAGTTGCACTTACAACCTCTATTGATGGGAAGAAAAAGGCACAATCTATAGGCACTTGCCAAATAAATAAATAAACAATAGTTACAATCTATATATATAGATCAAGCACTACTTGTTCTCTTTGAACAACATTCCTCATCTTAAAGCTTGCCCATTAATTACAACCTTTATTGATGGGAAGAAACAGGTACAATCTATAGGCACTTGCCAAATAAATAAATAAACAATAGTTACAATCTATATATATTGATCAAGCACTACTTGTTCTCTTTGAACAACATTCCTCATCTTCATTCCAAAAAAAAAACATTCCTCATCTTAAAGCTTGCCCATTCAACACAAAAATAAAAATAAAAAAACATCTCTCATCTTATGTGACGTTTATTCTCTTTATTATTTTCCAGTTCCAAGTGAGAAAGCTTGAAGAGAAAGTTCCCATATCTTTGCATATTCAATGGTGTCCTTTCCATCATGAGGTTTCTTGAAGAAATGCTTAACGTAATCCGAGTAGAGAACTTCCTTATACATTGGTTTCTCTCCGCTCTCGAGCACCTCCGGCAGAGGGCCAATAACATCACCAGGTCTTGGGTTCACAAAGATCGGGATTGAAATCCTGGTCTTGCTTCCAGTAGCAATCACAATTGTATCTTCCATTGCTCATTATCTGTAGTGCATCACCGATGTTGATGACAAGAGATCCATTGACCGGTGGGACATGGATCCAGCATTCATCGTCATCCATTTTCCGCACGTAGAGCCCACCGATATTGTCTTGAAGGAGGACAGTCAGTGTTGAGACATCCAAGTGACGCCCTACTCCCACTGTCAGCTCAGGCCGGATTAGGACATTTGGGATAGTAGTTTAAGTTGATCCTCTTCGAACCCATCAAAAGGTACTCTTTTATTTGGTCAATCTCCTTCACCTTGAGTCTCTTCATCAGTGCCTCTAACAGCCTTCTAATCACAAACTCGGATCTCTTCATGAATTCCAGTGTTTGGTCCCTAAATTCAAACAGTAATTACTATGTGAAAACAATGTGTTTACCTATATATATTCATGTATTTTCCAGTGATTGGTCCCTAAAATCAAACAGCAATTAGTATGTGTAAACAATGTGTTAATTAAAATATATTCATGTATTATTGCACAATATGTATGTGAACATGCATCTTTTCTTTGTTAACAACTGCTGCTGAAAGGGTAGGTTTAAAAAACAAGCTAATGGCCTAACGGTACCAGACTCCTACTTTTCAAAGGGAGGTCAGGGGTTCAAGTCTCGATGGAGACGTATGTATGTGAGAATCAACTAAGAAAAAAAAAACAAAAAGAGTAGGTTTTTTTTTTTTGTCCCATTCATATCCTCAATCAGTACAGGTCTGTAAAGTCATCATCGGTAGAAAGTGTAACATTATATTGTGTAATACTCTAATTAGTCCCTTTTTTTTTTTCTTGGTAAGAAACTTGTTGCTCGGTCCTACGGGAGACTTGAACTCTTAACCTTCAACTTTAGAGAGTGAAGAAGTACCTCTGGACTACAGCCTGTACAAATATACTAATTGTTAAGAATATAGTTGACTCATCACCATTTATTCTCTGATTTGGTTTCCTATTTTTCATGTCAATCAATTCTGTAGTCAATTATATTTCCGTTGTATATTCTCCATTAGTTGTACTTTCCTTTTTTGTTTTATTTTCCATAATTAGCAATGTTACAAAGTTGTATATATGTATTGTAACCTTCAGAAGTAAATATACGAGAGTTTTATTTCTACTCCTCCACTTCCTAAATCTCATCATGGTATCAGAGCGTCCATATCGTTTCTGACACATTTGTTTTCTCTTCTTCTGAGATAAGTTATTCTGTTTGACACCCGTTTGCAATGGGGGATCAAACTAAGAAAAACCTTTATACCATTCATCCCTCAGATAACCCCGGGGATGTTTTAGTGTCTTCTCTGTTGAATGGAGACAACTATACCATGTGCAGCAGGGCTATGTTGAAGGCTCTTAGTGCGAAAAACAAGTTTGTTTTGTTAATGGAACAATCTTAAAGCAATTAAAGAAGGATGCAAATTTTGGGGATTGGAAGCAATGCGACGACATGGTGGCCTCCTGGATCGTGAATGCCATCATCCCAGAACTTGCAGGTGACGCCATTTATGCAGAAACAGCTAAAGACCTCTAGTTGGATCTTGAGGAAAGGTTTCTCAGGTTAATGGCCCTCGAATCTTTGAACTCCAACAAAAGATTATTTCTATATCACAAGGTCAGGATTCTATCACAATTTATTATTCAAGGTTAAAGGGGTTGTGGGATGAATTGAATGTTTATTCTCCAATACCTCCTTGCACTTGTGATTCTAACAAGACCTTGGAAGGATATAGAGACAGAGATCGCACCATTTAGTTCTTAATGGGTTTAAACGAAAGCTATACAACTGTGCGTGGGCAAATATTATTGACGAATCCTATTCCGGCAGTGAGTAAGATTTTCTCATTACTCCTTTAAGAAGAACGACAACGTGGTATGGTTAATCCATGTCCCACAATGGAGTCTGCTACGTTAGCTGCTAAGGAGAGTGACAATGGAGGTAAAAATCGTCGTCAAAATTATTCCAATAATTTTAAACCCAGTTGTGATTTCTGTGGAAGAATAGGACACGTCAAGGAGAAGTGCTATAAGTTGCATGGCTATCCTCCTAGTCACACGCTGTACAAGGGTCCAAATCAGTTCACACCAGGCCAAGCTTCTGCAAATCAAATTTTAGCCCCGTCTCTGATGACACAAAATTTCCCTTTCACTCCAGAACAATGCCAACAAATTCTAGCGTTAATTGGTACCCAACCCAAGTCAAATTTTGTAGGTAACAATGCCTCCCAAAATAATTTGACAGGTATTGCTCTTAATTCCATCCATTATATTCATTCAACTTCTTGGATAATTGATTCTGGGGCTACCGATCATATGGTTTGCTCTTCCTCATTTTTCTCTCATGTAAGATCTACTTGTTTTAGAACAATTAAGCTTCCAAATAGAGAAAATGTTCCAATTACTCATATTAGTGATGTTCGGTTGACACCTAATATTATTTTGAAAAATGTCCTATGTGTTCCAAGTTTCCATTTTAATTTGATTTTTGTTGTCAAACTCATCCATTATGCAAAATGTCTTGTAACCTTTCTTTCTGATTCATGTCATATACAGGACCTGTGATACCCCTCATTTCTAGAGCCACGGGTGATCAAGTCCGAGCATAGATCCGAGGGATACCAAACAATCAATATGTAAACAAGCAGGAAAAAACTGAAAGAAACTAAAATGAAAATCCTCGAACCTTAAATAATAAATTAATATAATTTAAACCCGTACAACTCGGGAATCCACCTAGTGGACCCCTAATTCCACAACTTTAAATAAATTTACAGAATTAAAATCCAAAACCAAAATATAAAGGAAATCCTATGTAACCGGAAGAGTGAATGTCTGTATCTGCATCAACACGATCAAACTCTAAGCCTGGTACTGGCGAATACCTGAAAAATAGAAGTGGATCAGGCCCACATGTAAGTTTCAATCTACTACAATCCGTACATAAACCCGATACGCAGATACATCCTTGATAGCTCGGCAATATCTACAATAGTCCATATATATATATATATATATACACACTATAGAATGCTCACTAGCCTATAACATAGTTCAGCCTAGGTAGAAGGTGACGTATAAAACACGCTTTTCAGCGGCCAAGTACCTAGACCTGCCAGGGAACATTAGCTATATCTAGTTACTCAACCTTTACAATATACGCACCCTAACCGTGATCAGGAGACTCAAGCTCGTATCACGGTACCATAAATATATATATAAATTCCTTCCTAAATGCAGAAAGATAAAACAACCATCCGTTATGTCGTTCAACTATTTTAGTTGACAGGACATGTATCCATGTAGGAGTTAACTATTTTAGTTAATCCATTCCGTATGTATGAAGGGGTAGGACTTAGCTTTTTGATCTAATCCATCCCTGATATGTCACCGTCCCATACCGGTACATATAATGCAAATGATCCACAAATGATGCACATTCATTAGAACATCAAACATATCCAGAAACCAGCATAATAGAAATCAGATATTATTAAGATCCTATCATGCATCCAGTATATGATTAAACCATAAATCCTTCCTTTAAATTGTTAAAGTACTGATAAACAATTTATATTATTCACATCCATACAATTGATAAACAGCAATTGAAATAGTTCATCAATTAACATCCATAGCACGATATAATGATTGTCAGAAGTAAAACCTGAGCACATTATGCTAGCATTCCCAAACCATCCTTTTCCATACTAGTTCATTACTATAACGAAGGTTAGTAACTAACTTCTCCTTAATCCTTGATGGCGTGTAAATTAGTAACTACATCATATGACGTCTAATTAATCCTCCATCTTTAAACCTGTGCATGATCTTATGACACGCAGAAGTCCAATCCGTATCGTAAATAAAACCTTAATGGTGTTTCATATTACTCCAATTTAAATGGTAAAGCACAACAGGCACGTAACACCTCCTCAACTTCTGACAGCATGTGACTTAGGATTTAAAGCTCAAGCTATCTATAACCAGATCCTAGACCAACCTTTCCAGCCTTCATTAAGTTGTATATATAATTGATACACCATTCCACACATAATTCCTTAGCAGTCCGTTTAAGTTCGCTAACATAACCTAGCAAATTAAACTCTCTTCCACAGCATGCCAATACAAAGTTTATGTTTCATGAATCCTCCAAAGATTATTACACTATTATATATTAATTATTTTTAGAGGCTTATAGGTTAATTCTAATTATTTAGAACTCCCTTTCATTTTCCAGAAATTTCCTTTGGCCCCCTTAAGTCAGAAAGTCATTCGAAAGCACCCGTAGGTGTTTTCCTTCAAGAGAGGCGGCCCCCCCATTAAGGGAGCCATCTCTAAAGCACCTAGAGCCGGCTCCCCTACATGGAGAGCCGGCTCTCTCTCCATGGGAGCCGGCTCCCTTCATTAAGGAGCCGGCTCTCTCCCTGAGAGCCTCCTCCCTCCTCCTCTAATCTTCCTCTCTGCTACTGGTGAACTCTAACCTTCAGTTCTGAATTTTTTTAAAGTTTCATGGTTCAATCAGAGTCTAAACAGCCCTAGGAACCCCTCATATTCAAGTGTAAACCAATTGACAAAAGTTGAAACCAAACACAACTTAGTTTATGTAAGAAACAGGTTTCAGTTTTTTAGACACAACAAAATTTACAGTCTGATAATCTGGTATCAAATTTCCGTTTTTAAGTTTCCAGTGTTCAATTATAGTCCAAACCATCCTAGAAACTCCTTGGATTCCTTACGAATTAATTTATAGAAGTTTAAAACCCTAATAAACAAAGTTTTATGCAAGAACCAATTTCAGTGTTTTAAACAATAAACAAATTCTGATACGTTATGCGTCAACCATTAATTTTAAAAGTTGCATTAGTCCCTGGAGACTAAAAAGAATGCACAGAACACAAGTTTACAGGAAAGAGAGAACGAAACTTGCCTCTAGGTTTCAGTTTGAAACCTTCAACCTTCGTCTGCAAATTCCGGCAAACCTAATACATTCCCTTCCTCCTTTGGTCACTGCCCCTTTTTCCTCTGTTTTGCCTTCTCAAAACTAATACGTGCATAGGGTTTTCTAACCCTAGCAGACTTATTTTGTTCAATATATATAGGCCTTCATTCTATATTTAACCTACTTTTAATTTCGACTAATTTACAAGTCGGCTAAATACTCCCCATAAAAGAAAACCCTAACCCTAATCTATATCCACGACCATTTAAAATATAAACCAAATGAGTCACCCAAGCCTAACTGCAAATAAAGCAAAAAAAATAAATAAATAAATAAATAAACAATTGACAAATAAATTATATAAACTAACCCACAATACACGTCAATTAAATCATACTAATAAAATAATTAAATTAAATCACACATAAACAATTCAACAATTAAATTAAATACACATAAATAGTAATTAAGCAATTTAAATTAAATAAACACAACTAATAATTAAGCAACTAAGCAAATACACATAAAATAAATTCCCCAAATAAAACAATCAATTCAAACAACTAAGTCATATAATCAAATAACAAAGAAATAAAAACCAAAATGCAAAATTAAATTCCCATTTTGTCCTTTTGAAAACTAGGGGTATTACAGGACCCATCCTCGAAGAAGATGATTGGAACGGGTAGATTACATGATGGTCTCTATCTTCTTCAATTGCCAGTAACCAATCCCAGATGTTCTCAAGCCGTGTTTTCCTCGATTCATAATTTATGGCACCAACGTCTTGGACACCCTGGGCATAGTCGTTTTTAAGTTATTTTCGCATTACATTTCAACCTTAAATCCTTCTGTTGAACATGAAAGTTGTGAGATTTGTCCTCTAGCTAAACAAACTCAAACTCTTTTTCCTTCTAGTAATAAAAGCTCTGTTGAAACTTTCGATTTAATTCATTGTGATATTTGGGGTAAATTTCATACCGTTTCTTTATCGGGTGTTCATTATTTTTTCACTATTGCGGATGACTTTTCTCGATGCACTTGGGTTTTTCTTATGCAACGTAAGAGCGAGACTCGCTCACTTTTTCAATCCTTCTATGTTTATGTTGAAATCCAACTTAATAAAAGGATCAAAATATTGCGGTCTGATAATGGATTGGAATTTGACATGAAGGATTTTTATAATTCCAAAGGGATTAAGCATGAGACAAGCTGCGTAGACACACCACAACAAAATGGCGTTGTGGAAAGGAAACATGGGCACCTACTCAATGTTGCTCGTGCTATACGTTTCCAAGCAAGACTCCCTATTAAATTTTGGGGTGAATGTGTGTTAACTACAGCTTACCTTATCAATCGTACTTCGACTCCTTTATTATCCGGTAAGACACCATATCAATTGTTAATTAACTCAATTCCCTCATTTTCTCATTTAAAAGTCTTCGGTTGTTTGTGTTTTGCAACAAATACAAGTGGTTCAAAGACAAAGTTTGATTCTAGAGCATTCCGTTGCATCTTCCTTGGTTACTCTTACAATCAAAAGGGATACAAACTTTTTGATCTTAAAACCAACCGGATTTTTGTTTCTCGAGATGTTCAATTCCGAGAAAACATTTTCCCATTTCATTAAGAAACAAAGATGCCTCCAAATCAGCCTGTTTTGCCGTGTTATGTCGGTGAGACCGATAATGAAATTGTTTCACCTCCACAAGTTGAAACAACACTTGAAACACAAGATAACCAAGACCCTGATATCCCAACGCCAAAACATCCTTCACCACCAAACCGACGATCTAGTCGTGAGTCTCGCCCTCCCTCTTACCTCAAATACTATCATTGTCAATTGGCCACATGTGATCTATCGGCACCAAAGTCTTCTTCCATTCCTGTAAGTACCTCTCATCCACTACAAAAAAAATTATCTTATGGAAAATTCTCTCCAACACACCGTTCTTTTTTAGCTTCCATATCTTCTAGCCAGGAACCAAAGACATTCAAACAAGTAATACTTGATGTGAACTAGAGAAAGGCTATGGCAGAGGAAATTAAAGCCTTGGAAGTTAATCGTACTTGGGAGCTTATGCCACTACCACCTGAGAAACAAGCCATTGGCTGTAAATGGGTCTACAAAATCAAGTACCAACCAGATGGCACTATTGAGCGCTACAAGGCTCGATTAGTTGCGAAAGGATACAATTAGCGAAAAGGACTTGATTATCAAGAAACCTTCGCACTAGTGGCCAAACTCACAACAATGCAATGTTTACTAGCCATTGCAACTATTAAAAATTGGCACCTCCATCAACTTGACATTAGCAATGCTTTTCTTCATGGTGATTTGAATGAAGAGGTTTACATGCAATTTCCGCAAGGTTTTCAACATCATGGCATTGGCAATGTCATTTGTAAGCTTCGAAAGTCCCTCTATGGTCTCAAGCAAGCTTCTCGTCAATGGTTTGCCAAACTTTCTAGCAAGCTATTGGGAGTCGATTACCAACAGTCAAAGGCGGATTATTCTATGTTTACAAAGAGAACCAACAACTCTCTTACTATTATCCTTGTGTACGTCGATGACATTATTATTGCAGGTGATAATCTTGAGGAGATTCAGAACCTAAAGGTGACTCTTCAAAATCATTTCAAAGTGCGAGATCTTGGTATTCTAAAATATTTTCTTGGTATAGAAATTACTTGATCAAAACTGTGTATTTATTTAAGCCAATGGAAATATGTTCTTGAGTTACTTGAAGAGTTTGGTCTCCTTGGCACACGTTCTTCAATGACCCCAATGGAGCCAAATCTTCAATTAAGCAAGAATAATGGAGAACTTGTTTCAGATCCAACATCTTACAGGCGTTTGGTTTGCCGTTTACTTTATCTCACAGTAACACGACCAGACATTGCCTATTGTGTTCAAATTCTTAGTCAGTTTCTTCGACTGCCTCGTCAACCGCACTATCTAGCTGCAATACGAGTTTTGCGGTATTTAAAGAGTTGTCCCGGTCAAGGAATTCTTCTTTTAACCTCTAGTTCACTGCAACTTCATGCCTACTGCGATTCAGATTGGGCAAGTTGTCCCAATTCACGTCGTTCGACCACAGGGTATTGTGTTTTGCTTAGAAGCTCTCCCATTTCATGGAAATCAAAGAAGCAATCGACCGTTTCTCGCTCTTCCGCTGAAGCAGCGTATAAGGCAATGGCGACAACCTGTTGCGAAGTTAGTTGGCTATTTTACTTGTTAAAAGATCTTAGCATTCATCAATCGCAACCAGCCCATCTTTATTGTGACAACAAAGCCGCCTTACATATTGCAGCCAACCCAACCTTTCATGAACGTACCAAACAAATCGAGATAGATTGTCATTTGGTTCGTGAAAGGATCGAGCAATGAGTAGTTCATGCCAGCTTTGTTCGCTCCAAACAACAATTGGCTAATATATTTTTACAAAAGCTCTTAGAGCAGACCTGTTTCGTGATTTGCTTATCAAGATGGGTGTTCAGAATGTTCACATGCCATCTTGAGGGAGGAGTGTTAAGAATATAGTTGACTCATCACCATTTATTCTCTGATTTGGTTTCCTATTTTTCATGTCAATTAATTCTGTAGTCAATTATATTTCCGTTTTATATTCTCCATTAGTTGTACTTTCCTTTTTTGTTTTATTTCCCATAGTTAGCAATGTTGCAAAGTTGTGTATATGTATGGTAACCTTCAGAAGTAAATATACGAGAGTTTTATTTCTACTCCTCCACTTCCTAAATCTCATCACTAATCAACTGAGAAGTGCTGAAAGGATAAGGAACGATTAAATAGTAAAAACCGAAGAAGGATGATATACAAATATGGTTAATATTTGCATATACAGTTACACATGTATTTATGTATGTAAATATATGAATATATACGTGTGTGTTCATGGATGCTTGCATCTGCATTATTGTTTGTGTATATGTATCTATGGTTGTATATGTTCTACTGATCTTTCTGAAAAATTTTGCATGCTTACTTGGCACTCGAGAAGCCAGAATGTAGCAGCTTCATCTTCTGAGACATAAAAGAGGCTAAGGTTATCTTTCCACTCCAGAACCTTCTCAGCCACAGGACTGAAGCTGGTGCCAAACTGGACATTTTTGGTAAGGGATTGCTCCTGTGAGTACTTCCTCATCTCCTCTGCAAGCAATTCGAAGAACCGATGAGTCGCGTGTTGGGACACAGTGGAAGCAAAAGAAAGAAAGAAAGAAAACAATAATTCAAACCACAACACAAGATATATATGTGGTTCACCCAAAATCAGGGTTAAATCTACGGATGAGAAGAGATTTATTATATATGTAGAGATATTACAATAGTAGAGAATTTCAACACCGGAGCATGCACACAAACTCTTGACCGAGTTCTCTGTGTACACTACGAGACTCCCTCTCGCCATCAGTGTTTACTCTACCAAACCCGTAACTCACCCCTACTATCAACGTACTCCCTCATGAGGCTACATCTCTTTCAACTCATAACTCTCAACAATAGCCTAAGTGTCTATTTATATAGTCACATCTCCAATTCTCTTTATTTTTTGCCAAGATTGTTGCTAACTTGATGAGATGTTTTGTAGCCTCTAATTGCGATTAGAGAAGACTTTGTGTACCCATTATTTGATTGATAGTGGAGATTTTAACTAGACTAGGTCCCGTGGTTTTTCTTCCTCACACTGGGGAAGTTTTCCACGTAAAAAATTGTTTGTGTTCTTGTGGCTTGGTGTGATTGATTTGTTCTCTATTATTTTCAGCACATATAAAAGTAGAGATATACTATATTTGCTTGCATATAGAAAGAAGAATTATTCCGCTGTGTTTGTTTATTGTCATCTCCCAACAAAGTGGTATCAGAGCTCCAGGTTGACAGATTGTCAGGTTGGTAGTTTGAACTATGGAAGCAAATACGAGTAAAATGATTAATCTCAATGATTCAATTTATCACATATAGAAAAGGAAAAATGGAGGATCTTCTTTATGTGATAGGTTATTACCTACCGGTGTTTAGTGCTGAAAAACCAGAAAACAAAACTGTTATGGAATGGACTTTGGTACATCGACAGGTGTGTGGGTATATGAGGCAGTGGGTAGATGATAATGTTTTGAACCATATTAGTGGAGAGACACATGCACATTCTCTATGGAGTAAGCTTGAACAGCTATATGCTAGACAGACTGGAAATAATAAATTGTTTCTGATTAAGCAGATGATGGCTTTGAGATACCAAGACGGGACTCCTTTATCTGATCACCTGAATACATTCCAAGGAATTATTAATCAGCTGGCTGGAATGGGTATTAAGTTTGATAATGAGATACAAGGATTATGGTTGCTTGGTTCATTATCGGACTCGTGGGAGACGCTCGGAACTTCATTGTCTAACTCCACTCCAGAAGGTGTAATCACAATGGATATGGCCAAAAGTTGTTTGCTAAATAAAGAGATGAGAAGAAAAATATAGGGATCCTCTTCACAGTCAAAGATCTTGGTTACAGAAAAGAGGGGGAGAAGTAAGAGCAGAGGTCCGAAGAACAGAGATAACAATAGAAGCAAGTCCAACAAGTTTGCAAATGTCGAGTGTTATCATTGCGGGAAAAAGGGACACATTAAGAAATATTGCAAGCAATTGAAGAAAGAAAACAAGAATGAGAAAGGGAAGGGAACGAAGAATGGAGATGACAAATATGGTGATGACAAAGTTGCTACCACCACTCCTGCAGACTTCCTCATTGTTTATGATGATGAGACGATAAATGTTGCATACAATGAGACCAGTTGGGTGATTGACAGTGGTGCCTCCATTCATGCTACATCTCGAAAGGATTTCTTTACATCTTATAAATCTGATGATTTTGAAACAGTAAAGATGGGCAACGATGGCTTGATTAAAGTCATTGGAATTGGGAATGTGTATCTGAAGATGAATAATGGCACGAGGTTAGTTCTCAGAGATGTGAAGCATATTCCTGACATTCGTTTGAATTTGATTTCTACAGGTAAACTTGATGATGAAGGGTATTGCAGCACTTTCAGTGATGGCCAGTGTAAGCTTACTAGGGGTGCTATGGTTGTGGCTCGAGGCATGAAGCACTCTGCACTATACGTTCTGTAAGCAAAGATCTCCAACGACATTGTTAATGCGATGGAGGATAATAATACAACAGAGTTGTGGCACAAAAGACTGGCTCATATGAGTGAGAAAGGATTAGCTCTCTAGGGAAAAAAAGTCTACTATGTGGATTGAAAAGTACACTTCTGAAAAGGTGTACTCATTGTTTGTCAGGGAAGCAGAGCAGAGTCTCCTTCAAGAATTCCCCTCATTCGAGAAAGTCAGAGATACTGGATTTGGTACATTCAGATGTGTGTGGCCGTATGAAGACGAGAACACTTGGTGGGTCTAGATACTTTATGACCTTCATAGATGACTATTCAAAGAATTTGTGGGTATATATCTTGAATTCAAAAGACCAAGTGTTGGCAGTGTTCAAGCAATTCCAAACCCTAGTTGAGAGACAGACTGGGAAGAAACTGAGATGCATTCGTACTGATAATGGTGGAGAGTATTCTAGTCCTTTTGATGAGTATTGTAGGCAACAGGGTATCCGGCATCAAAAGACAACTCCAAAAACTCCTCAGTTGAATGGCGTAGCAGAAAGGATAAACAGGACACTAGTTGAGAGAGTGAGATGTTTGTTTTCACAAGCCCAATTGCCAAAAAATTTTTAGGGGGAGGCATTGAGCACAGTTGTTCATGTGTTGAATCTTACACCCTGTGTTCCTCTATAGTTTGATGTGCCAGACCGAGTTTGGACAGGTAAGGATGTATCCTATAATCATTTGCAGGTTTTTGGGTGCAAAGCATTTGTGCATATTCCAAAAGATGAAAGGTCCAAACTTGATGTGAAAATGCGACAGTGTATATTCCTTGGCTATGGCAAAGATGAGTTTGGGTACAAGCTTTATGATCCAGTTGAGAAGAAAATTGTGAGAAGCAGAGATGTCATGTTTGTAGAAGATCAGACGATTTAGGATATTGAGAAAGTAAGAAAATCTATGTCTCAGCAAGGTGATATCTTGACTGATGTAGATCTAGCTCCTCTGAAGAATCTACCATCTCAGGTTGAGAATGATGTTCAGGATGACCACCAGTGTACAGGTGATGTGGATGTTCCCCTACAGGTTCAGGGAGATGTTGAGACTGATGAGCAGTTGACAGCGCCAGAGATTCCACCAGTGATTCCATCCAGGAAGTCTGCCAAAGACCGACGTCCACTCGGTATTCAGCAGAGCAGTATGTGTTATTGACTGACGGGGGAAAGCCCCAATGTTTTGCAGAAGCTGTAGAAGATGAACGAAAGACAAAATGGGTTGAGACCATGCAAGATGAGATGCAGTCATTGCATGATAACCACACCTTTGAGTTAGTGAAGCTACCTAAAGGAAAAAGAGTTTTGGAAAACAAGTGGATTTACAGGAAGAAACAAAATGAGTTATCTTCATAGCCACGGTACAAAGCTAGATTGGTTGGCAAAGGGTTCGCTCAGAGAAAAGGTATTGACTTTGATGAGATCTTCTCTCCAGTCGTAAAGATGTCATCGATCCGTATAGCACTCGGCCTAGTAGCTAGTCTTGACTTGGAAGTTGAGCAGATGGATGTGAAAACTGCCTTTCTTCATGGCGATTTGGAGGAAGAGATTTATATGAAGCAGCTAGAGGGTTTCAAAGTGAAAAGGAAAGAGGATTATGTGTGCAAGTTGAAGAAAAGCCTATATGGTTTGAAACAAGCATCGAGACAGTGGTATAAGAAGTTTGAGTTTGTTATGGGGGAGCAAGGTTATAAGAATACAACTTCTGATCACTGTGTATTTGTTAAAAAAATTCTCTGATGATGATTTTATTATTCTATTGCTTTATGTGGATGACATGTTGATTGTTGGCAGGAATGCTTCAAGGATTGACCAGTTGAAGAAGCAATTGAGTAAGTCATTTGCTATGAAGGATTTGGGACTAGCAAAGAAAATTCTTGGCATAAGAATCAGTCGTGATAGGAGTGCCAAGAAGTTATATTTGTCATGGAGGAGTACATTGAAAAAGTGCTTTAGAGGTTCAATATAGACAACACTAAAGTGGTTAGCTCTCCTCTTGCTACCCACTTCAGACTGAGTACAAAGCAATGTCCTTCTACAGATAAGGAAAAGGAAGACATGGAAAGAGTTCCTTACGCCTCAGCAGTAGGAAGTTTGATGTATGCAATGATTTGCACAAGACCAGATATAGCCCATGCAGTTGGTGTAGTTAGCCGATTCTTGTCAAATCCGGGAAGAGAGCATTGGAATGCAGTGAAGTGGATCATGAGATATCTTCGAGGCACTTCCAGTTTGAGACTTGGTTTGGGAAACGGACAACCATTGTTAGTTGGCTACACAGATACAGATATAGCAGGGGATGTGGATACTCGTAGGTCTACTTCGGGTTATTTGATCACTTTTGCAGGTGGGGCTGTAGGTTGGCAATCAAGACTTCAGAAGTGTATTGCTCTTTCTACGACAGAGGCAAAGTTTATTGCATCAACGGAAGCGACTAAAGAGTTCCTATGGGCAAAGAAGTTCTTGAGAGAACTTGGTTTCAAGCAGCAGAGAGATGCGTTGAACAATAAGTTACTTGAACTTAAGAAGGTTCACACTGATGATAATGGCTCTGATATGTTGACAAAGACATTACCAAGAGAGAAGCTTGAAATTTGTTGTTCGATCGCCGAGATGGCGATTCCCTCCACATAGTCGGAAAGGGGGAGATTTGTTAGGTTTATTTCCTTCTATATGGAGGAAAGCCCAAGTGGGTTTTATTAAAAGCCCAAAACCCAGCCTTTAGGGAAAAGAAAACCCTAAGGAAGTTAGTATAAAAAGAGATAGAGATTAGCCGCAAGTAGAAGAACAAAAGAGAAGAAAAACGCAGGTTTTTCCATTCTGCCCAGGTTTGATCAAATGTACGATTCCGCTTCGTCCGTGGTTCAATCAAGCTGAAATTTGGAGGAGAGGTTCATGACTCAGTGACGCACAATCTGAACGGTGGAGATCAGATTTTGATCTCAGAAACAGTGATTCGTGCCTGTGAACAGCAACCGGGTTTTGGTAGAAAAACGTAGGTTTTTCTATTCTGCCCAGAACAGTGATTCGTGGTCCGATCGAGCTGAAATTTGGAGGAGAGGTTCATGACTCAATGAGTTAAAATTTGAACGGTGAAGATCGAATTTTGAGCTCGGGAACAGTGATTCGTGCCCGTGAACAGTAACCAGGTTTTGCTCTAATTCTCTTTGTTTTTTGCCAAGATTGTTGCTATCTTGATGAGATGTTTTATAGCCTCTAATTGCGATTAGAGAAGACTTTGTGTACCCATTATTTGGTTGATAATGGAGATTTTAACTGTACTAGGTCCCGTGGTTTTTCTTCCTCACACTGGGGAAGTTTTCCACGTAAAAAATTGCTTGTGTTCTTGTGGCTTGGTGTGATTGATTTGTTCTCTATTATTTTTAGCACATATAAAAGTAGAGATATACTATATTTGCTTGCATATAGGGAGAAGAATTATTCCGCTGTGTTTCTTTATTGTCATCTCCCAACAAAGTGGTATCAGAGTTCCAGGTTGACAGATTGTCAGGTTGGTAGTTTGAGTTATGGAAGCAAATTCTTCACATCCTCGAGCAATTCAAGTGGCACACCATGATTGACAATTTGAAAGAACCCCCACATCTCAGCTGCATCACATATCGATTCTGCCACCTCCAGGTCATCCCAATTCGACATGTCAATAACTGGTATGGACTCTTCAGGTGCTATTTTGATCATATTAGCCCTTTCTTCAAGAGGTTGAATATATTGCTTGGGTAGGGCACTAAGTCCCATCTCTGCAAGACCTTTCACACCATACCCTTATTTTATTACAAATTTTTTGACATCAGACGAGTTCGAGAGAGGTGTGGACACTGCGGGGCCATTGTAGGAGGAGTTATAAGGAAAGAGAGCTTTAAAGTGTTTGGCAGAAAGGAGTAGATCGAGAAGGTGATGGTGTAGTTTTTGTATCCCATGCAAGCAAGCTATTTATACTTGTATTGGCTAACAATGCCTACATATTTTATTCTCACCTAATTGTTCCTTCTTGCAATGTTCATTATGTCTTCTCAAATCTAACTGTCCACTAAAGGTTCTTTTATTTTAGACTGATAGTAACAACATAGTTCTAATTTCCATACAGTGTTAGTTAATGAGATTATTTTTAGTTGCAAATAATTATCCATCCGACGTTCCTGATTGCTTTGATCCTATATCCACCCCCACTAAAATTGTATCGAAAAATTAGAGTTCTCCAAAGGCTACCAGTTACATTATATAGAAAAAATAAAGTTGACCAAAAGATGTGTAAATAGAAAGGGTAATTTTTATAAATGAACAGTAAAAATCCATGTATTAGCAATAATCCTATAGAATTTTTCTTTTTTTAGGAGGAAATACATGTACTAGCAATAATCCTATAGAATTTTTCTTTTTTTAGGAGGGGGAGGGGGAGGGGGAGGGGGAGGGGGAGGGGAGGGAAAGGTGTGTGTGGTTTTTATTTTATTTTTTTTATTTAATCCATATTAGTGATAGTTAGCTGGAAAGGAGAATAGAACGTGAAATCTATTGGGTGGGAGATTCTAAAAGCGTGATCCTAACTTTATCATTACGGCAACACCACCGCACCTTAATAATGTTACGATTTTGAACTTAAAGAAGTTAAAATTTTCATGGCTTAAAAGGTCCCGCACTTTTCCATCCAATTACCCTATTACCCACTATTACAAAATTTATAAAATTGCCCCAACTGACCCAAACAACAAAAATACATCATCTCTCTCCGTGTGTGTGTGTCTCTATATATAATCTATAGAGAAATAAATTTACAAATAGAGATAAAATAAAATAAAATAAAAAAAAAAAAGCATTGGATGGGTGCAAGAAAGATGCACCATACTAGCTGATTTAGAAAATGTAAATAATAATAATAAATCAATAATAGTGCACCATTAGTAAAGAAAAACATTTGGGAAAAAAAAAAAAAAAAAACGATAACAGTGCAGCTTTTGTCGCACTGGTGCACAGTTAGCAAATTATTTTAATTATTTTTTTCTAATCGGTAAAAAAAAAAAATAAATAAATAAATAAAATTAAAAAATAACTTATGGTCATAGATATCATAAATTTCATGAAATATTTAGCGTCTTATTGCACCGGTCCAACATTATACAACAATATATATATATATGGTAAAATGTAAAAAACCCCCTTGAACTATTGACATATTACAACTAACCCCCTAAATTACAAAAAACCCCCCTGAACTGTGAATTTGTTGCAGTTCAGTCCATTCCGGCGACTAATACCACCGGAAAAACAAAAAGTCTAATTTACCCTTATTAAAACGATGTAGTTTTGGAAGTTTAAACTGACAAATCAACTTTGACCAAAAGTTGACCGTCTCCTCCATCTCTATGTTCTCTCTTCACCTTTTAGAAGACATTAGCAAACCTTTTTTTTTTTTTAGGTGAGCACTTGTGCACCCAAACGGGCCAACAACAAGCTAGAGAGAGAGAGAGAAGAGATGGCGATTCGTAGAAGAACTGCGTCGGGGAGCTCGCTGGCGTGACTGCGCAGCAGTGGGCGACGGCGTGACTGGTGCAGTAAAGAGCTTGGCTCGGCAGTGGAGTAGCGGCAACGACGAGCTTGGAGATGGAGAGCGAAGACGACTGTGAGAATGTTGATGGCACTGGCGAGACAGATCCGGCGGTGGTAGATCCAGCGGAGACGATTGGTTCGGTTATGGCTGTGATGAGCTCTACGAAGAGGGAGATGACTGGGTTTTGGAGATCCGGCGAGAGAGATTCGGTTCTTGGATTTACAGATCAAACCGGGTTGATAACTCGGAAGCTAGCCGAGAAGCGATCGCCGAATGATTCATGATGTTATGGGTGGAGCAGCGGCAGATAAGATCGATGGAGCAAAGGGTAGAGCAGCGGCGGTGAACCTTGCCGCCATGAACTTCACGTCGATTTCTCCGTCCCTACATCGACACCAATAATCAAACCCTCTGTTCGACTCTCAATCAACTCCTCTGTCCGACGCTCCAGATATAAGTCATTGTTCGTGGCGATAGAGCCCACCGGAAAAGCTTCGGTCGCCGGAGAGTCCCAATGCCCAAAAGCCTTAAACTCATCTACCACTTCAATTAAAAAACCAAGGTGTTGTATCCAAAGCGAAAAGAGTATTCTTATGCGAGTTTGGGGTTCTTGAATCACAGAGGTTGGACACTGAAAGTTGAAAAAGTGATTCATAATGCTATGCCTATTTACTTGACTTTAAGCGTTCGTACCCACGACGAACGTGGTGTCCGAGGTGTGGTCTGTGGTGAGAATTTGTGAAGAATATATGGGTTGTGTTGTTGATATAGGGTTTCTTTTTAGGATTTTCTTCTTTCTGTATCTTTGTGGTTAATTGATGACATACAGAAAATCAATCTCTCCGATTGTGGGTTCAATTGGGTCCGACGAAGTATGATTGAATATAAATTGATTACACATCTTTAAAAAATTCTTACTCCCAAACACATCCTTACATTATGTATTTGTATATAATTAGAGTGATTCAGACAACAGCCGTTAACTGATTAAGAACAAACCATTAACAGTATCCAGTTTATGAAGTGGAATGGGAAAAGGAAAGATCAGTTCGTGAGTGGATTTTTTTTTTTTCATTCAGGCATCGCTGGGAAGAAGATCAACAGTATAAAGGTGTGTTTGGGTTTATAAAAAGGGGTATGGAATTAATGGTTTAAGTAAGGGGCATTGGTGTCTTTTCATGGTTATGAGGGCATTATGGTCATTAAAAATATAGTAGGGGTCATGTGACCATCACATGATCAATTTAACGGCAAGATCCAACCGGAACAGTGGCGGAGGGGGTGATCTGCAACTTTTTTGCATAGTTCAGGAGTTTAGAAGTTCAGGGGGTTAATTGCAGGTTTCCTCATAGTTCAAGGGGATTTTTTGCATTTTACCCTATTAGCAATGTTGTGTTGGTTAAAGTATGACCTTTACATTTTTTTATAGTGGTGGAAGTGTCATATCTTTTAATTTTATGTGAGTTTTTAATTTTTATACAAAAATTTGCATCAATAGTAAAAATGTTACATACATGCGGTGAAAGTGTTACGTTAACATTTTACATTATGTAGTAAAATGTTTAAATGATGTAGTAAAACACTAGTTGTTACAAGTGAAACTTGTCCCACATCGGATTTGGATGGGGGTTGAAGTGTGTATAAATGGGTGGGTATGCAGCACTACCCAATAGTTCGAGCTTTTGGGTAAATAGGTAAGCGCTCACCCGTTACAGTTGGTATCAGGGCAGACCCAATCCTTAATCCGGTGTTACGCCAAGCGCCCGACCGGGAAGGCGTCCGGGTCTGCCTCCGGGTAGACAAGGTGGTCCGACCGCAACGAGGGCGCTGCGTAGGTTTGGGTGGGGGAAAATGTTACAAGTGAAATTTGTCCCACATCGGATTTGAATGGGAGTTGAAGTGTGTATAAATGGGTGGGTATGCAACACTACCTAATAGTTCGAGCTTTTGGGTAATGGACAAGCGTCCACCCGTTACACTAGTCCAGTGCCTTATTGCACCATTATACTATAAAAAATAATAAATAAATAAACACAATGTCGTATGGAAATGTCACATACATGCAGTGAAAGTGTTAGTGAAGTAAAGTATTTACATTATTGAGTAAAAAGTTTACATAATGAAGTAAAAATATTGGTGCGGCAAAATTAAGTCGCACCGGTGCTCTACCATCAAAATATATATATATATATATATATATTTTAAGTCAACTAGTATGCTGCATCTTTCGTGCACCTGTGCAACATTTTTTTTTTTTTTTTGTATTTCTAGTTGTATATTTATATCTCTATAGATTATATAGGGAGAGACAGAAAAGTTTAGAAGAGAGGATGTATTTTTATTGTTTAGATAGTTTAAGGTATATTGATAAATATTATGATAGAGGATAATAGTGTAATTGAATTACAAAGTGTAAACCCTTTTGAACCATAAAAAATCTAAATAATGTCTTTGCATAATTTATAATTAAATTGAAAAACTTAACAATTAACCCTAATATTTTGAAAAAGTTCAAAACATATTTGAAAATAGACATAATTGATTAGTGAAGTTTTAAATTTTTTAGAATATAATATTCACATGCTTGCTTTATTCCAAACGAATTTAGGGAAGTTGAAATTTGTTTGGACCATATGGTATTGGCATTCATGGGACGCATGTGGAGGGTGGGACCCATTCTTGGGATGCAGAAGTGGCCGAGACCCAGTTTTCTGAATATCATTTTCTATGTCAACTTTGGAGGCTTACGTAGTATAATGGTATAATTATACGGTAATGTCTCATAATATATTCGATATGGTTTAAAATTCTTAGCCTTTATTTTCTTTTCCTTTTGTATATATTTACATACATATATATAACCATTATTATTTACCTTTTTGTATAATTGTGTGTATATATATATATGCTTGATGAATTCTTTAGTTTTCACCATTATTAAGTTATAATTGAAGTAATATTAATGTGAAATTTGAGTTTTAATTGAATTTGAATTTTAATTAATGTGTAAAAGAGAAATGAGAATAATTTAATATATAGTTAGTTAACTATGTATGTGTATACACATAAACAAAGGAAATGAAATTTTTGAAAAAAAGAAAAAAAATAATTTTTGAAAGTTTTTTTTTTTTTCTTTCTTTCTTTCTGGATCATTCACATAATATTGAGGGCGCATATATATGTATGAATAAATATACCTTTTATGATTGATTTTTTCAACCAATCAGAGGCACGAGCGCCGACTATCCTTCTTCACTGCAGCTAGCCGTCCTCTTCTTTATAACCGTTATGCATCCCAATTCTCATCACTTTATTTATTTTTGCTTCAATATCCAAATATATATATATATATATCCCTTTGTCCAAAATATAAAATAAATAAAATAAATAAATAAATATATATATATATATATATAATATATCTCTTTTTGGGAATCTACCATTATAAGAATATGACTTTTAGTATTTCTATTGTATTGATACTAAATAAATTATCAAAATTACCTATTTGGTTTATTGTGATGTGATGTTTACTTTTTTTATAAATTTGATACATGAAGGTTAAAACGCTAATATTATAAAAAAACACTTGATAGTACATTAAAAATGAGACCCTTATTTTGAGGCATCTAAAAATGTAAAAGGCGAAATCGTTAAAATTGGAAAGGTAGACCCTGTTTTGAAACAAGAGAGTAAAAATGTAAAAGGCGAAATCGATAAAATTGGAAAGGTAGACCCTTTTTTGAAACAAGAGAGTATATACTATACTATTAGGCTGATTAGTTGGACTATACTATTAGGCTGATTAGTTGGACCAACGACCCGCCGTTTTGGGAGCATCCATTTACTTATTTGAAGGTAAAATGCAAAACAAAAATAATTTTTTTTTTTTTTAAATTGAGCAAATAAGAACAATTCCAATTGAAAGACTGAAATAACTAAATGCCCTTAAGGCAAATTAAAATTAAAAACAAAAGATAATAAAAAATAAGGGCTCCTTAAAGGCATTTTGAAATTTTTATTAAAAAAATTGGTTAACCCTATACCTAACCGTACAAGTTATCTAAGGTTGCCGATGTAGGTCAACTAAAAAAAACTTTAATAAAACTAGAGATCGTGGATGGATCATCTAGATCAGGTGGGTCCTTAAAAACTTCAGTGTCACTGATGCGCGCAGGAACGATTATAAGTTGCAAAAAAAATATTTGCGAAGCCCACCGTCTCTTCGCCGACCATCCTATGTCTGGTAGGGTTTTGGGCTTATTAACAGGCTCATTTTGGGCTTTATTCATCTGAGCCCAAGGTCAGCTAATTGCATTGAAATCGGGCCTGGTATTATTTGTCTTTATTGAAGGTCTATTTTGGGCTCATTTGGGGATTAACTTTCAAAAGGCGAATGAGATTTTTGTGAACAAATTGAAAGGATGAGAAATGCATGATCCAACGTACCTGATTGCTTTGATCCAAATATCATCATATTCATATGCTTGGTTTTGGGGTTAATTAACAGGGTCATTTTGGGCTTGATTCATCTGAGTCCCAGGCCTGCTAATTGCACTGAAATCGGGCCTAATGTCTTTATTCAAGGTCTATTTTGGGCTTATTTCGGGATTAACCAAATTGGGCTCTCACAATGGACCTACACCATGTCAGTATGTCTCATCCATGTATTCTTGCATGGCAAGCCCACTCCGCTGATCTGAGAAAATAGTGACCCTATCCATGGAGAAGTTCTATAATACTCCTGGTATCGTACCTCGGAGTATCCCAAGCTCCGAGAGTTGGATTCTTTATTAAGTGCGTCCTATCCATGGCTTGTAGTTGCGGTTGCGGTGTAACAAATTCAGAATAATATCGGTATAAATTGACTAGTTCATGAAGGTTTGTAAGGGTATCGAACCCTTAAAAAATGGTTAAAAACCGACCAATACAGCGAATCATGATCCCACCGTCACATTCAACAGCCGAAAAACATGAGAGTACAATACTCTTGAATATTCTAAAATTTTCCAAATCGATGGATCTCACCGTACCTTTAAAAAATGAATGATCCATTTTCATCCACCAGACTCCACTTTGTTGGTAGGATGATTTTTTAGCTTGTCGGTGTATCCAAAAATCCAAGTACAACGGAGAGGAAGCACTCAAGATGTTTACGCTAGTGAATTCATTGGTGTGATACGGAGTGTTACCGACATGGATTCTCTTCAATACTTTTTTTCTCCAATTATTTTTAATCCTATATTTAAGGATTAGAAAAATACTATATAAACATTTTTATTTGGATTAAACTGTATATAAAATTGTAATATAGTAAGAATCTGTTTGAAAAGTATTATGATATCATTTTTCTGATGTTCATATTTAAATTTGGACTCATATTATGTTTGAGGTTGATATTAGTTGAAAATAGTTTATAACATATCAGATTTTTTTTGTCAAAACTTATATCACCAAATTAGTGTTATTGTGTGTTTTAGTACTGTAACAGAGAAACTAAGACAAATTTTTTAATTTTCCAAATCAAAATTTAATTATCAAATATGGTTCCAATTTTGATCCAAAATACATCTACAATTAAATAGTTGTTATTAACCAAAAAAAAAAAAAAAACATGTCGTCTAAAACACATCTATGTCAAAAGGCTAAAATAATTATACAAGTTATGACACATGGAATGGAGATGATCCCAATCCATATTCTTGATGTCAAAACAAACTCTGGACCTTTCAATCACAGATATAAAAAAGGTGTAACATGCCCTTAGTGGTACATTGAAGGTTGATGGAGCCTAATGAATATGAGGAAGGAAAGAGAGTAACAATGACAGAGAAATAAGCATTCATACAAGTGTCCTGTTGTTGAATAGTTGAATTACTCTTTATATTTGTTATTTATGTTCGAGAATTTGTGCTTGGCCAGCATCACACAGGGTCTGTTTAGCATACAATATAATTTAGTCGTTATGTTTTTAATAATATCAAAATAATTGTTTAATTATAAGAGTGTTTTGAATAGAAATCTTAATCATATTTGATAACGGAAATTTTGACTTATAGTTTAAAATTCAATACTATGTACTTCTACGACATTTACATGGTTCAGATACAGTATGTATACAATCAACTTCTGGAATAGCATTGGCCAAAACTCATATCCACCTCTTGAGCTAAAAGTTAAATGGCATTTGACCTACACGCTTTTGCCACCCAATGATTATGAAACGGTTGGTTATACATCAAAATAGCATTATATCTATACCTTAGTCATACATTTCATTCAATGGCTCTCAAGCTCTGCGGATTCCCGAATTCAATTTTTACAATTTAAAATTTTATTTTTTTAATTCGCAATTTTTATATAAATACATTTTATATAATTAATTATTATATATATATTTATTACTTACACTATTACTTAATATGTATATTAATTACTTAAACTCCAGTTATACGGCATTGTTATACTACCAAACATATATATTCTCTATATATTCTTGTTGGGTGACTATATTCGCACTCCATTTTTGTACTATTATTCTTTTTCTCTGTAAAGAAAATGATAGGAAGATCTTAGACTTATTAATGCATCATGTCTCCTTTAATAATACCATAACTTTTTATTTTCTTATCTTATTTACTTTCTTTACTGTTTTTTTCTAACAAAAGAAAATTTATTTAACTAAAATTATTATGACGATGGCCAATGTTAAAATCAGTCACAATTATTCAGATGAAGAAAATTTATTGAATGAAAATTATGAAATAATTTTCAAACATTACAAATCTTTCTAAAACACGTCATTGGGTATATTTTAAAATGAATCATACCATGTCATATTTGTAAATAATACTAAAAAAAAAAAAAAATCGAAGAGTGAAAAAAAAAAAAAAAAAAAACCAAATTACCATTCCCATCACAATTAGCATCAAAGGAGTTTAATGGTTTATAGAGTTTTAATAGTTTATTTAATATTTTTTATACTAACAAGATCAATTACTTCGTTCAATTATGTTATTTCTTACCCTAATGAGAGAGAACATAAAGTAAATAAAAAATAGAGAAAGAATTTAGGAAGGCAGGCAAGAGAAAAAGAGGGGTAAAAAAAAAATCAGGATACCAAAAATCTTAATTGGGAATTTGGGATTGATACAGCATACAATTTTTTTTTTATAAGGATGTGTATTTTTTTGGAAAAATAATGTATCCTAATAATATATAAATAAAAATAAAGAATTATCAATAAAAATAAAGAATTATCACTGGTGTTTAAAGCATTTTTTCACATGAGACTGATGGTCACAACTGTTTTACTTAGGTCTATACCATTCCATTTAAATGAACATTAGCAAATTTATTATCATACCTAGATAGCTTTGCGTATGAAATGATGTGGCACAAAGCTTCTAATCATTTATATTTAAAATCATTCCAATTAGCAATGTGTCTCCTTAATTATTTACATAATTTATTGAAGGAAAATAATATAATTGACGACTTTAATATTCGATTTAAAACCCACATAGATAAAATATGATGTAATTATTCTAAAATTTTAAGTTAAATAGGCATCATTTTTCATAACTAATTTCCTTATTTTTTAAGTTTTTCATTTATGGTTGTATCATTATTATTATTATTATTATTATTATTGTTTTCGTATCAAGTTTCATGGTACTCAAATATAAGAATTTGATTTGTACAAAATCTACAACAAAAATTACAATGTGTTTTTTTTTACAATTTTTTAATACTTTAAATTTTTTTTTTTTTTTTCATCAAGTAATGATGAGGTAAGCAGGTTCTCCAATAAGCACATAGATTCAATAAAGTAGTAGGTTTTTATTTGTCAGGCTAAATAACAGTACTCGTTTCATATTTTATCAAACTAAACGAATTGTCAATCGAAGAAAAAAGAAAAGAATCAATTATTACACTAAGTTTCTCAATCTATTTCTAATTTTCTTTTCTCTACTAATATTTTTTAATTATATGTATAGGTGTGTGTATATATATATATATATATATATATATATATATATTCTCATCTACACTCTCTAAGGCTGATTACGGATCGGATCGGTTCAGTTTTGAGTAAAATTTAAACTAATTCAGTCCTCGCGGATTGGATAAATCTGAAACCGAATCGATCCGTGGGGACTATCAATCCAAACCAAACCGAACCGTGAAAAATAATGGATTGGTTTGATTCGGTTCCCAAGGATTGAGCTTTTTAAAATAACCCAATATAATTATATTATAGTTATGGTCCAACCCAATATATGATTATGTTTTATTATTTTAGTTATGGCTCAGCCCAAATAATAAATCTTTCAAAATGGTATGTTGTAGCACATTTAATCTAAAAACAAATAAGGAATAAAAAAAAAATAGAAATAATATATTACAGTATACATATAATTATATATATATATTAATTATATAATATAATTCACGGATCGGATTGGATCGGTTAATGGATCGGTTCGGGTTTTTCAAGGTTTAATCCGTTAACCAAACCGCTCATTATGGATTGCTAATTTTTAAAACCATCACCGAATCATTAGATCAAAAAATCAAACCGAACCACACGGATCAGATTGGTTTGACGGATTAGTGGATTATTTGAACACCCCTCTCTATATTTTTCAATTACTCTATATATGTTGGGTATATCTTTCAAATTTAACCTTAATAAAAAATAATAAATCAAAATATAATTATAAAAAACTTTAAGTGAATTACTATATAAATTAGGGTTCTTATTGATGAAAAATAGGTTATTCATTCATGGTAAAAATTTTTACTTTTAATTTTAATTATCTAACTATTTGATACAAAGTGGTTCTTATTAAAGAGTAAGAGATCACTCATTTATAGTAAAAAATTGTAGTGTCTAGTTTTAATTATTTGAAGATTTAATAGAAATGATCTCCTAAACGAAGATATATAGGCAGAATTGAATTGAAGTTAATAAGTTATACGAGAGCTTGGATACTATAATAGTAAGTTTTTATTATTTTTTCTCTATTTCCTATATTAAAAAATATTACTTTTAAAACCCATAAAGCATCCAAATAAACAGTCAACTAATTCATTTTAAAATCACAAAGAAAAAATCACTAAGCATTTTCCCTTTTGAATACTCCTATAATAGCGTATGAACAACTAGATCTACCATATAAGTGATGATGATTCCATTCGGATTCGATAAGTTCGATAAAATAAAAATAAAAATAAAAATAAAAATAAAAAATAAAAAATAAAAACCTTAAGGGATAATTTTAGAATAAATTCATATCTCATTTGATAATTCGGCGATTGTCCATTTTTACACAGGTGGTTTATAATGAAGTTGAGTATATATTTATTTATAAGGATAATAATTAGGTCAATGAAGATTTACACCTTTTGCTTCTACTGATTTGTTTGGACCAACAATTAATGGATACATACTTTTTAATTATCAAATTAAAAATAGTGAGGTAGTTACTTATCAAACTAAAAATAATAAGTACATACATCATATTTAATTTGGTAATAAAATAAATCATATTTATATATTATTAATCCACGTCAACACGTTGTACTTAAACATTGTCATACTTAGAGGCTTTAACATCCCTGGACCGTAGCTAGTGTGAGGATATTTTTGAATCACAATTAAGAAATGTCTTTCTTTAATTAAAAAATTAGCTGCCTATTACAAAAATAGATTGCAAACCATTTTCTTGTCTAAATTCATTTTCCCTCCTTTTTAGAATGAACCTAAATTATGCTTTCCATGGAAAATTCAATATTTAGTTTCCACAATTTATAATGGGAATTTTAGGAATTTCAATCCCACATTTATTTTGTGATTTGGGATAGGGTTAGGTGTAAAAAAACCTTTCATAATATACAAAATGCTATTATTTGAAAAAAAAAAACCCTCTATTTTTTTTCTATTTAAGACAAATCATAATTTTGACAGTAAAATTACTAAAAAAAACCTTACTTTATGAATGACATGTTGTATTCTTGCACAAAGTTAAAATTTGATGAAGGAATATGCAAGTGTAAAAATTTACAAATAAAATCTAAACAAGTCCACATTTTCTATATATATTGCTTTGACGTTGCCTCATCTGAACAAGTAATTTTCTATATAAATATGAAATTTCTTGGGGTTTGTTAATTTCGGGTGCTCTATTTTAGAGATATGTTATCAACAACAGAGAAATTTTAGAGAGAGAAAAAAAATTTAGAGAGATATATTATATTTTCTTATACCATGGGAGTTCTAGAAATGGAAGGAATATATATAAAAGTTATAGAATTAGAAAAAAAATATTTGCAACAAAAGATGATGTTTCTATATATATATATTGAAATAAATAATATTCTACAAATATAAAAAATAAAGTACAAATGACATAATCTCACTTGACAAACTAAATAAAATATAGTATCATAAAAAAAAAAAAAATAACAATGATGTCTTCTTGAAAACAAACTAACAGCAAAATAGAAATATTTTAAAGAAAAAAATAATATTAGAAAGAGATATTTCATTGGATAGGTCTTCCAGTACATCAAAACAAATTCATTCAATGTTCAAGTTTATAAGACTATTTTTCATCATATTTATTCAATAGGGGATAATTTAATAAAAAATGGATAATATAGAAAGTTATATTGCAAATTGTTTTTGAATAGGACTGTTTTTTGTAAATTTTTTATTTTTTGGTACTTAATAGAAACATTTTAGAGAGAAAAATAATATTAGAAAAAAATATTTTATTAGATAGATCTTGAAGTATATCCAAACAAACTCATTTAATGTTCAAATTTATAAGATTATTTTTCATCATATTTATTCAATAGGGGATAATTTAATAAAAAATGGATAATATAGAAAGTTATATTGCAAATTGTTTTTTAATAGTAGTGTTTTTTTTTTCTGCATATTTTTTATTTTTTTGGTACTTAATCCTTTGGGATAATACACAATTAAAATTTACTACAACTGTACGGCTGTACTCCAACTCATATCAATCAAACAAAAAGTTATATGGTTCCACTCTACCTAGTACCTACCACTAGTCCTGTAGTTTGACACCTCAATGCCACCCAATGATTTTGCACCGTTCGTTACAGATTCTCGCAAGTCATCGCGCGTGACCAGGTGTGGTAATTACCAAAAAGAGAGTGGAAATAGCGACTGCAAAATAACTCCAAAACCACCACCATCCTTGACTAGATGCCACGTCAGTGGGTCCCAGTAAACAGGTCCGTGATAATGAAGGATTTTGGGATTCCAACGCAAAGTTGAGTCACACATGGGAACATTGGTAGGGCCCACATAGATAAAATATCACAACAGTGTGCCAGCCAAACTCTGACTATGAGACTTTTGCGTTAGTTCATGCCAACTTGCATTAGCAATTTGCAACAATATCTCCTATTTCTATTCTAATATATCTCGTATATGTATAGGTGTATTAAATTTACAAATTTAAAAAGAAGTGAGAAACCTAGATTTTCAGGGAAGGACTCGGAGCCTCCTAAATCTCAGGGAAGGACTTTCCGGCAATTATAAATACTGCCCTTTCACATAACACACAATGTCACAACTAAACTCATCATCATATAAAAAATTTCTAGGTTCTCTCCCCTTTGTTGTTGTTGAGTTCAATCTTGATTCAGGATGACCATCCTCATTGATGAGCCTGAGTTGGGTAATTCTTCTTTCTTTTTTTTTTCTTCTTCTTTTTTTTTTTTTTTTTTTTTAATAATTTTTAAATTTTACTCTCTCTCTCTCTATATATATACTCTCAAATTGGTATTGAACTGGGTTTTTTTTTTTTTAATAATTATTTATTTATTAATGATATTTTGTGTATGTAACTTTTTTTTTTTATAGAAAAAATTCTACTATATTGATGATGATTGTATCTTATTAATATTTTTTCTGATTTTTATTTATTTTATTTGGGATTCCAAAGAGATTTTGGGTTTTTCTGATTTATAAAATAATTAATTAATCGATTGATTGATTACAATAGTAACATGTTAATTTTTTTTTTTTATATGTTGTTTATTATTACTGTTATTATTTTTAAGCAGGAATTGAGGTTGAGGTAGTGGAGAAGATTTCCCAAGATGAAAAGGAGTTAATGTTAGATGGTGGATTTGTTGTGCCTCATTCCAATTCATTTGGCCACCATTTTAGGTTCTGCTCTTTGCATCATATATGTGTTTTTGAGTCTGTTCTTGTGTGTGTGTGTGTGTGGGTGTGTGTGTCAGTGTGTGTTATATCAAACTTGACAAATTATCCCCTTAAAAAAGGGGATTTGGTGGTTTTA
This sequence comes from Cornus florida, assembly GCF_030987335.1. Lineage (NCBI taxonomy): Eukaryota > Viridiplantae > Streptophyta > Magnoliopsida > Cornales > Cornaceae > Cornus > Cornus florida. The sequence goes on along the minus strand of NW_026775581.1, from coordinate 69,359,901 downwards.
ATCTACTTGGTACCCAGGTTGATTTTAGATCTGAAAACTTAAAACAGGATGGTGAAAATCTAGTTCATCGAAAATAAAATCTTAGACTACATCTCTTTGATCTGTGCATAGTTTGATTTGTTTTCAGCACAAGAATCATGGAACAAAAGGAGACAAATTGGTTTGTGTACCTATGCTTGGAATTTTGGGACAAGATAGGATGATGATAATTGTTAAACTTGTAAACAAACAAACAGATCCTATATCTGGTAATCTGTATCTTCCTTTTGATTGTACTAAAAAGTATAAGCAATCAGTGACCCCCCAAAACAGTAAGGTAATAAAAATGATAAATAAAAAACTTATATAGTTCCAAGTATATATTTTCTTCTATTTAGTTATGATCACTATATTGTATAGTTGGTCTTGCCAAAGACCAGCCTAAACAATGTTGTGTGTTTCTTTTACTTGATACATTTCCATGAAATCTCTTGAGCTCATCAAGGCATCTTTACAATCCAGATTACTAGGGTTTATAGTGCTAGATATATATTGTTGGATTCATTTTTTAGTAGTTTAAGCTTTTTGATGGTGTCAATTCCTTAAGCTTTTTGATAGTGTCAATTCCCTACCCAACTAGTCACTGGAGTTTAGTTTATAAACATGATTACATGCCGGATTCATTTCTTAAGAGTTTTAGCTCTTGGATGGTATAAATTTTCGACCCGGGTAGTGACTCGAGTTATAAACATGATTACTTGTCGGGATTCATTTCTTAAAAGTTTAAGCTTTTGGTTAGTGTCAATTCCTGGTCCCGGTGGTCACTCAAGTTTATAAACATGATTACTTGTCGTTGTCGGTGCATCTTGACGGTTGGGTCAACTCAACGATGGATGGGGTCCATAGAAAATTGGCTTAATTTAAGCTTGAAATATTAAAAAAAATGATTAAAAAAAACGATTACGACTCTAATAAATAATGTCCAAGAATAGAATCTCTCCACTCTTTTGAATCAATTTGGTAGTTTAATATCTATTTATTATTTTATTTATTTATTTGATCCAAAGGTAAAAAAATACACAGTGATTTATCTCTTTTTTGTATTTATTTTCTCTCCTCACTTTCCTATATTGATGATGATGGTAACTATTCTCTGTGATCTAACATGCATATGCAAAAGACAGGGACTATAATGCAGAAAGTGAGAGGCAAGAAGGTGTTGAGAACTTCTACCGAATCAATCATATTAACCAAACTTATGACTTTGTAAGCTACTTGTCACATATTTCATCTTTCTGAGTTTGAGTTATTAATCCTTGATTTTATTTCTGTACGTGAATTGACTTGAATTAATTGTAGGTCAAGGGGATGAGGGCAGGGTTTGGAAAATTGGACAAGGTGGAGATGAGCATATGGGAATGTTGTGAGCTGCTAAACGACGTCGTTGATGAGAGTGATCCCGACTTAGATGAACCCCAGATTGAGCATTTGCTGCAGACAGCTGAAGCCATCAGAAAAGACTATCCCAATGAGGACTGGCTGCACTTGACTGGCCTTATCCATGGTATATTTTCTACTTTTGCTCTTAGAAGGAAAACCATTCTCAGAGAGAAGTAATATGCTCTTTGTAACACAAAAGTACATAAATAAATAAAAATAATCAACAAACATTAAGAAAGAACCATGTCTTATTTTTTTTTGACCTATTTCAGCAATAGCTCAACATGAGATATTATTACAATTTTGTTTTTTTGCTTTTACCTGTATGTGATTAGCCGCTTACCTGTATGTGATTAGCATGACTCTGTAATAATTTCTCTCTCCCTTATTTGTTGGGACATCAATCATAGTGGGTCCCACCAACTCTGGTTGGTCCCACAGCACCCTTGAAGAAATGACCCCATGTGGGGGCTTACATGAATTTATGTGATGATTAATTTGTTTATTTTTTTTGGTTTGTTTTCGGCTCAAGTGACATTACTATTCCTCGAATACTATTTACTACGACATAATTTTGATGTTAGTCACACATATATAATCAAGAGACTCATTTTTAGACCACACTCTTTGTTTTGGGCCTTTCTTTGAAAATTCAGTACTTGTGCCTCTTTTTTTTTTTTTTTTTTGGGGTAGTGGCATTACTAAATTGATTAAATAGTCAACTTGAAGCAGTTGGGAAATGTTTTACTAAAAGTTCATACTTTCGTGGTACTAGGAGTCTAGGACCAATTATTTAACTTGGCTTTTATTGTTTTTTTAGATCTTGGAAAGGTTCTTCTTCTTCCTAGCTTTGGGGAACTTCCTCAATGGGCTGTTGTAGGTAAGCATAAAGTTTTTATGTATTACGGTTGATATAATCATACACTTACAGATCTTTTTGATAAAATTATTCCCATTTCGTGTTATTGATCAAGATTAATATTGCAGGTGACACATACCCTGTTGGATGTGCCTTTGACGAATCAATCGTGCATCATAAGGTCGTTTTTTATTATTTTTTGGACAAATTTCACTAATATAGACAAAATTATGACTAAATGCTTACCAACAAATTAAAAAAAATAAATTGAAACTAATTAGATGGAAAACTTCTGAAATGATTTGGGGGGTGGTGAAACAGTATTTCGAAGAAAATCCAGACTACAATAATCCTGCTTACAACACTAAGTATGGAGTTTATTCGCAAAATTGTGGACTCAACAATGTAATGATGTCATGGGGGCATGATGACTACATGTATTTGGTACTTCTCTTCTTCAAACCTTCTCTGAATTCTTCTTGCGTTACCCTCTTAAATGAAATTATGTTAAGGTTTGAAACTTCTAGTAGATAAAATTTGCGTCTTTCTTTTTCTTTTAGGTGGCCAAGGAGAATAACACAACTCTACCTTCAGCAGGTCTTTTCATCATCAGATACCATTCATTTTACGGTAAGTTGGAAAAAGAAAAACACACATAAATGGAAGATTTGTTTTAATGGAAGATTTGTTTTTGTTATGAGTTGATTATAATGGAATTAATTCATCTTGCAGCTTTGCACAAGTCAGGAGCATATAAGCACTTGATGAATGGGGAAGATGTTGAGAATCTAAAATGGCTCCAAATCTTCAAGTAAACTTTTTCATTTCTTTGTTTTGATTTATTAATTTGAAACATGCAGAAATAGAATCTTAATACCATTTGCTTTTATTAATTAGTACGTAATTTTTTAAATTTCTTTAATTTGTTTCTCTCTCTCTCATTTCTTTTGTGCAGCAAGTATGACCTCTACAGTAAGAGCAAAGTTAGAGTTGATGTTGAAGAAGTCAAGCCCTACTACCTTTCTCTCATTAAAAAGGTGAGCATCTCTTGCAGGCCAAATTTTGAATTCATCCTCTGTATTTCTTGAATTTGTCCCAAGAGATCCAAAATTCATTCGAAGTAATTAGTGAAGAATTATATGACGAACACGATTTACATGTGAATTCTTCGCGACTTTGCATGTAAATTTGCAATATTAATTCATCAAGACCGTACATACTCTCAAGTCTTAACCATGTCAACTGATCTGAAAATTTAATGTTTGTTTTAAAAAGGTGTGACTTAGTATTTATGTATATCCTTTAGGAGTCCTTTTTAATTCCACATATTCATGGTGTATGTATGTGCTCTTTTGACTGATAATGCAGTATTTCCCGGCAAAGCTGAGGTGGTGAAAACTGAAGCTCTGAAGTGGATAAGTTGAGAAAATCAGAGACTCAGATGAAAATCACAGACTCAGATGAATTCCGGTGGCCGATTAAAGAGAGATAATGTATCTCCCTTGGAGAGTTGGATGCACTATTTTGGTTTGTTTTGATGTTAATATAGTTTGAATAATGTATGAAATAATTAATGTTGCAGCTATGGTTCCTTTGCCTTCCAAAAATTTTGTATTCCCTCGTTTATCTTATGCTTGCGGCAAATTATCAATCTTTGCATAATATATATATTATTTACAATTTTAATTATATAGTGCTTACTTTGCCCCCATTAGAATATTTCTAATATATATATATATATATATATATATATATATATTATTTACAATTTTAATTATATAGTGCTTACTTAAACTCCCATTAGAATATTTCTGGCTCCGCTCCTGACTCGAGAACTTCTTGAAATTTCAATTCCCACCAAAAAAAAAAAGAAAAAGAGATTTGAATGCTTTTGAGTATGGGTATAATTCAAACACAAACACACACCCACCATCTAAACTTGATGATGATGGGATAGACTTTAACTTATACAGTGAAATAAGTACTTTAAATGGAAGATTTGTGACTTGTACCACAATTACACGGAGGGTGACCATTTCATGTTTAATTGAAGAATTTATAGCAATTGGTCACCATCTTTATTATTTTTATTTTTATTAGTATTGAAAAGCCCAGTGATGCTTTATATGCCCATTCAATTTGGAGTGAACTTTGTCTATTTACTTCATAAATTGTTGGTCAGCTTAAAACAGGTCAACCAATTTATGTACATCTATCTAATAAGGGACATCCCCTATCAATTTATGTGCATCTATCTAATAAGGGACATACCCTATCTTGCGAGTTGCTGAGGCAGTGGACACACAAGTACTTGCGAATGGATGCATACCTTCTTTTACAGGTTTTGAACTTAATGTCATTGGACCCCATTAACAATGAAATAGTGTCCGTAACACCGCAGTATTATATAATTTCTGATTTTTTTTTAATAAAATGCTACTTAGGTCCGAATCTTCACAAGCATCCTACTTTAGTTCACTCTTTGATTGAAGAGTTGGGTCTCAAAATTATTATTCTTTTTGCTGTTTGTTAATGATTTTTGGGCCGTGCCCGAATAGCCTAGCCCAATGGTTGGTTGTTAAAAATGCTAGTTGACTTAATATACTTCTTTCAATTTTGCTCTATAAGATATTTTTTTTTGTACGTTCCCTACCTAGGGTACCCTACAATATGCGTGTGAGAATGAAAATGGCGATGGACTATATGGCATTTAATATAAAGAAATTGGAATGTAACCAACAAGGGCCGGCCTTGGTCGCGTAGGGCATTCAATTTGGAAGGGGTTCAAAATTTTAAATTTCTTTATATAAATTATATTATAATTATTTTTTAATATTATTAAAAACTAATCAATATAAACCTTTAATACTCTACCTCAAAAATTTATATCCTAAAATATATATTTTTAATTTATCTATTTTCTCTCTTTTTTAATTAAACTCTAATTAATTTAGAAATATTGGGTTCCAAAGATTTATATCCTTAAATAACTTTTTTTTTTTTTCCTCTCTCTCTCTCTCTCTCCTCATATAGAATCTTAATATTGGTCCTAAATTTTAATATTCTTAAATAACTTATTCTTCTTTTTCGTCATTTTTTTTTTTTTTTTTTTTTTTTTTTTTTTTTTTCACTCTCTCTCATTTGCATTTTTTACAACAACAATATATTTTTCTTTTTTTTTTTTCGGTAAGTTTTACCGCAGTAAATATTAAATATGTATTTAACCGTAGTTTGAAAAGGTGGTGAAACTTTTCATATTCTTTTTCTAGCTTTTATATTTTATTTATTTATGTTTTTTCTTATTCCTCATAACCTTTCTCTCATCTCTCAACAAGTCATCTTCCTCCTCTCTTCCTCTCTTATTGCAAGTTTATAATTTCCTTTTTTCTCTACTCTACACTCGTTACTTTCAAATAGAATCCATTTTTATTCTATTGAAGAACTTGTAAGAGCATTTGATTGGGGTTTTCTAAATCATGTTATTATTCTGTTTTTTTTTTTTTGATTTATTAACTTTTGTTATTATAAATTTGTGTGTTTATATATATTTTATCAGTAATTTTACATTTCACAAAGTAAGAAGGATGATTTTTAAATAAATATTATTTAATATTAATATATTATTAAAATGTCACATTTTATTTTTCGCCTAAGGTACCAAATTATTTGGAGCCGCCCTTAGTGCTTATCGTTTTATTTTAATGAAAATTCAGTACTCTTATAAATTTTTTGCGCAAGTAAAACCTTACATATAAAAGGCCTTGTATTTGAAAGTTCGTATAAGACCTCTCAAAAATTTTGGATTCTCAAGGCCCCTGTAAGCAATTGTCAAGGTCCAAATGCCATGATCTGTCATTTCCCACATGCAAAAAATCATGTACCTTAAAGATCCATTTGGATTAGGTGTGACAGTGTTACGTAAAAGGATCAGACTTAAAGTGTTGCGCACCCTATTGGTCCTAGGTTCGATCCCTCCCAAAAAAACTAACTACTAACCATTGCCAGGCTAAAAAAAAATCCATTTAGATTGAAGGAGTTGGAAGTAAAACAAATGATAAAAAAAAAGAAGGAAAAATGTTATATCATTTCTGTTTTAGAAATGAGTAAGAAAATAAAGAGAGGAAAAGGAAATGAGTTAGGACTCAAGACTTTAAATACATCTTTCTTTCTATCCACAAGTGAATTTTTGTGTTCTTTTTCCTTATTAATATTGCCTGTATTTTGGATTGTGATATATAAATACACTTGCGTTGTTTTCATAAACCAATTCATGATTAGATTATTGTTGAGCATAGATTTTCTATATGGTGGAAATGTAACAGAGAATGACTACAAAAAAGCAATAAATTGTCGAGTATAATTTAGGACTGTATGGGCCAATTTTCCTATTGGAGTGTGTACTTGACGATGATGGGATAGACTACAGTCTACGGGTGTGCATTTTCATTCAATTAGTTATGCACTTGTTCAGAATAAGTTTCCTTTGGGAATAGAAAACTTTTGTGATTTTTTTGCTGAATTTTGTATGTGCATGTACAGAATTAACCTTTCTGTGAAGCTTTTAATCAATTGTGTATGTGCTTGTATCAAACAACATTTACTCCAAATATGCCCTGGGTGTGTGTTATGTTCTGAGCTCAGAATTATCTAATGCTCCATTTGATAGAAAGAAAGAAAATTGGATGGAAGAGAAAAAAGAATTGATGAATGAGATATCCCTAAGAAATTCCTTCTTTTTATTTGGTTGGATGGAAGAGAAGGGAAGGAGGTAACACCTTACTTTGTTTGTTAAGAAAGAAGGAATGATAGAGATTACTAGAGTTTATTTAATAGTTATAAAAGGTAGTATTGTAATCTAAAATTTCCAGAACAGTCCAGGTTCTCATCCTTCTTGTCTTCCGTCCATATTTAGAAAGATGAAAATTTGTAAAATAGAAAGTATGACTTATCCATCATTTTTTTTCTTCCCTCCTTGTCTCCTCTCTATCAAACAAAAGAAGTTTGTTTCTCCCCTTTTATCTTCCATCCATCCTCTGTCTTCCTTTCTATCAAACGGAACATAAAATAGTTCTTACAACAACCGTGAAGTTTTTTTTAGAAAGGTTAAACAACTGATATATATAAGAAGAAATTACGCCTTACGACATTACAAGCCCAAGAAGAAAGGGCCCAATTAAAGGAGCAAGGGACAAGCCCAATCAAAAAACAGAACTCATAACCGCAATTAACGGCATAATTGGCCGTTAATGGACGGTATGAATGGTTAGTCGTTGTAAACTCTGGAAAAGCGTAGTCTACAGATTTGCACATTTTGGGTTGTTTTGCACATGTATGGTATGGAATAGAAAAACTAGAAAATTTGGGTCCAGTAATCAGTATCCTATAGTATTTTATGATTTTATATGTATAGTGAAATAAATGGCCTTGAATTGAAGATTTGTGACTCGTACCACAATTATACAGAGGGACCATTTCAGGAACCTGTTAGTATATGTCATTCATGGTAGAAAGATTTTTGTCTCACCTGACAGGCTCTTGGAAGAATCTTATAACAACAGTCACCAAATTATAGAATTTTTATTATTTTCTATGAAAAGAAGAAGAAGAAGGTTTCAGTTTATGTCAAACACTATAAATTCAAATCTTTGTCATCAAATGTCCGTTTTGATGGCCCTTAGAATTTTGACAACCTAGTGGTCATGGCATATGGCAATATGATAAGATACTTGTGATTTTTTCTTTTCAAAATTAATTCAGCTTTGCTAATTTGGAAAACATTTTCTTGAACTTGCTTCAGCTATTGAAAATGAATTTTGACAATCTCACTAGTCAACAATACTTGGACTTTCTCTAAAGTTTGGACAAATTATAGTGATAGATCGTTCAGTGTTTATTATTTTTGACCTTTCTTAAATCTATTAGTTGCCGAGAGTGACTCGAGTGTGAAAAATTGGTAATGTCATTATAATAACATATTATAGGATAAAATGCCAAAAAAAAAAAATCCCCTGAACTGCAAAAAAAACTCCCATCAACTATTGTTTTATTGCATTTTTGAAAAAAAACAAAAGACCATTTGACCCACACTTTTGAACTATTACTTCTGACATGGCTTAGTAATATCTGAATAACCAATGGGAATGTGACCAAGAGATAAGTGTTTTTTTCTACAGCCAGTCAGCGCACAACTCTCTCTCTCTTTGTATGCTCAAGCACTTCTTTCTCACGCCTTTGCAAAACCCTTCCCTCCCTCTTTCTTTCCTTTCTTTTGTTCTCAATCCTCCAAGTCTTCCATCGATCTCAAATCCCACTAAAACCCAAATCCAATTCCTTCATCATCTCTTCCTTCTCCACCTTCTCCATCTTTCCGATTTCAATCCCGGCTTTGACCTCACCTTCATCTTCTCCAACACCACTGCACTTGACAGCACTCTCTCTGGCAGTACTTCGACATCTTCTCCAATGCCACCGTCCCCTGCGTTGCCTTACTCCTTGCCGTTGAATTTGACACTGACCGGAATCCAAAATTGAAAAACTCGGATGACAATCACATCAGAATTAACCTGAAAACATCAAATTGAAGGTAACAGTAGAGCTGTTATTGGCTTGGAAAAGGATTCAAACCACAATATCGATGGTGGAAAAGGCGAGAAGCCAAAGAAGATGTGATCACAAAGGCATCGTTTGCTAGGAAGAGGATTCGAGTGCGTCGCTGACAGGATGAGGGTGTGTTTGGCTCAATTTATTTATTTATTTATTTTTTAAAATTGATTAGAAAGATATCAGAATCAATCCCAATCGACTTTGCCTCAAATCAATTCCTTGTTATTGACGAATGTTCCATGACAGCTGCTTACGTGGCACCTTTCTTTGAAAATAAACACACCTAGCCAGCACTCGTCTGGCATGTCACTAAATAAGGACCAAGTGATCTCGAGCTACTTGGCCTGTAGCTGGATTTACTATTCGAGGAAGGGGTTGCTACCCTTCACTCTCCTGTAGAGGTACCCTTCTCCAGTCAGATGGGTCCCTCCTTCCCCTCTACCACTTCTTGAGGTCCCCTCCTCTAGGAAGGACCTCGGATCTTTCTTACCCTTCCTGTCCTCGGGCCTTCCCCTACTCTGGATCTGAGGAGGAAAGGTATCGAGAGTTCAGGGTCCTCATGCCTCGAACCTCCACTTTGAACTTGGAGGGGCCTTGAGGGCCAAAGCTAGATGGGGTCTCATGGGTCCGAGAAGGCGGTACCTCGAAGAGACCCTGTTCCCCATCTTTGAGTTAGGGAGTTTGAGGAAATGTGGATAGGTGGCTGGGTTCCAAGGAATCATCCTCCCTCGAGGACCGGCATGAGGGGGAGAGGATTGTGATACCAAAGTCCGAGTTGTGGGTGGGACTGAGGAATGCATTAATTATGAAAGACCATTGATATGACCTGCATTAATTAAGAGACGCCATTCCCCTTTGAACTGGGGGCAAAGCGTCTGGGCCCACCTGACAGTGTCTCCCCTGTCAGGGTGAAGGACCTTTGACCCTACGGGTAAAAGGAGGCTCACCCCTGTGACCGATGGGCATTGCCCAACTAAAAAAAACATTATAAATAGGGAGAGTTAATCAGCCTTAAAGGTAGGGTTAAGCAATCTTAACCACCCCACATTACAGAGCTCAAACTTACAAAAGTATCATGATACATCGCTTTCCTTTTCTTACTTTCTGATTCTAGAGAATCCCTCGTATCGCTTGGGTCCCCACTCGGACACTGATATCAGCACTCTTGGCTTATGTGGAACATAATCCCCATTCAATAAAGAACGATTATTAACATTTTGGTGACTCTACTGGGGAGGAGTGTTTCACGATGTCAAGCGTGCAGGAGTTCAGCCCACCTCCTCAAGAAGGGATCTCTCTTGGAGAGGAGTATAATGGAACCGCAAGTAGTGTCCCAGGAGCACCTTATCCAGCAAGGACGATTCTCTTCCCGAGGCTTTAGTTGAAGCCCACAACTCACTCTCATACCGAATGGAAAAACTGGAGGACACTGAGGGTGAAGTGATAGCCCTACTTCGGGACATTGCTAATAAGGGAATACCTCGGCATCGGTAAAACCAACCCAGCAGGGTCAGTCCCAGACTTGATAAGAGCCAAATGACACTGAATCACCTAACATATTGAGCAACTCCTCTATTTACTGGAGGGAGACGATCCGTCAGCTCCCAAAGACGGTCGAGGGACGCACCCACCAGGGTTCGGTAAACTCTCTTCACCACGACCCCCTCGGCACCAGCTAGGTTGGATGTGCCTGTATTGGGTTGTAGAGAAACCCAGCACTAATATGGGGCCTCTGACGAATTTCACCATCCGTACAAGCCTATTTAACACTTGCTTTATGTAACCATGGTGGATTTGCAGTCTTTGTTGCCGAATGAGAGAGGCGTGCTCTCTTAGGAAGTGGCACTTGAGCCTCCCTATTCCCAAGCTGTTGCACTCCTTCTATACCCCCAAGGGTATGCCGCCCCAAAATTTAGTAAATTTGATGGAAGGAAAGGTAACCCACGAGAGCATGTGCTCCAATTTATAAATGCATTGGAGCCCTTTGTTAACGATCACTTTCTTCGACTGAGAGAATTTTCTAAGACCCTCACGGATAGAGCTTACAAATGGTATGTGAACCTGGAACCAAGGTCCCTCAATACGTGGAATCAGTTAGCCATGTTGTTCCACACCAAGTTCTTCCAAGCTGAAGAGAGGGTGACCACTTTGTCATTAATAAAGGAAATTCAAGGCCACGGCGAAGATCTATTGACGTATGTTCACAGATTCCATGACTGAGCGATGGAATGTTACGAGACTCACGAAGAAGAAACGTTGGCCAAAATATGCATACAGGGAATGCAAGGAGTCTATCGCATCCACCTCATCAATCTGAAACTTTTGACCTTCGCAGATCAAATCGAGGCAGCTCGCAACCTCGCGGGAAACCTCGCTTTCAATGCCCAGATCCTCGTACAAGAGGAGCACCGGGGAAAATGACGTCCTTTACTCTCGGCAGCTGATACACCATCCAACAAAAGAAATATGGGCCCCTCTAGTGCGCCCCGAGGAAGGAACCCAGATGAAATACCACCCTCTCTTTCCGTGCACAATGGAAGAAGTAGAGGCCATCCTCAGGAAGTGGATTCAATATGGGGATATCAGACTGCCCGAGGTGGCACAGGAATTGACTCCAAAGGATTTGGCCAACCCTCAGTACTGCATGTATCACCGGCACACTCATCACCCTACCCTTGATTATTGGGCTCTATGGAACACTTTCCATAGACGGATAGCCAGCGGTGAGCTTGTTTTTCCCCCTAGGGATGTAAGAGAAGAACCCTTCCCTGCACACGACAGGGGGGCTGTAATGATGGTGGAAGGTGGTGCTGACAATGAAGGGGATAGTGAAGGTATGTCTTCCCGGGTGGCGCTAGTTGAGGAAGGCGATTTAGGGGCATTTCACTTACTGGAAGCAACACTGATCAAAAGCATTTTCAAAAGGATGGACTTCTCCCCCCTCACCCAGAGGGAAATCACTAAGTCCCTTTGGCTAGCTGCTAGAGAAGAGCTTAAAGTAATGGCGTCGGTCACATTGCCCCAGGCGTCGCAAGGGGCACCCGGCACAGCCATAGTCTTTATTGAGGAGGACAAATGCGCGCCTACACCTCATAATCGTCTGCTGTATGTTACTGCCTCTCTCAACGGGGTGGAGCTCAAGTAAGCGTTCCTGGATAAAGGCTCATACCTTAATATAATGCCGCTAGAAATCTTCAAACGGAGCGGACTACCACTAGAGAAGCTCGTCCGAAAACCGACTGAGATAGCGGGTTTTTGTAGTGACATTCGAAGAACAGAAGGGCATGTTACTGCCAAACTAATCATTGGAAAATTTAAGAGTTCAGCTAAGTTCCATGTCATTGACTCTGATACCTCTTACCATTTACTAATGGGCCGCAACTGGATGCACAAATTTGGAATTGTGCCCTTCTCGTATCACCAATGCATGAAGGGCTTCTGGAATAGGAAGCAGGTCACGGTCCGTTGCTCCGACCGCCTATTCGCCAGGAGGGAATCCCACATGGTCGAGGCCGAATTCTTTGAAAAGTTTGAGGATTTGGACAAGCCTCAGCTCTTGATATCTACTCATATGCCTGAATGGAACGAGCTTGGGCAGTCGTCGCAAAAATGTTCAAAACATAGAATGGATCCAGGAACTGTGGCCAACTAAAACAGGCCAGCTGTATGTAAGAGGGTGCGGCTGCTCGATGGTAAAGTCATCTACTGCTTATGACGGGGTTGGGGGGCCCGGCCTCAGGCAAAACTGCGCCCCCGAGTTGAAGCATGTCAAGCGCAGATTGCAAATTCTAAGCAAGGAGTCAGGATTAAGCCAGACGACTCTGGTCGACCTGGACAAGAAGAATTAGAAGAAGTTGATCTAACTATAGACCACGTACCTCGAGTGGCGTACATATGCAAAGAGTTAGAAGAAGGGGAGAAGGCAGCGCTGGTAGAGGTGCTTAAAGAATTTAGAGATGTTTTCGCCTGGACATATGAAGAGATGCCTGGGCTAGACTCCCAAGTTGTTGCACATCATCTTAACGTACAGCCAGAAATAAGACCGGTCAAACAAGTACAGAGGAATTTTTGCCTAGAGCTGGACTTACAGATTAAGGAGGAAATTCAGCGACTCTTGCGGGTTGGTTTTGTCAAGCCTATCCAGCACCCTACCTGGTTGGCAAATTTTGTGCCAATGAAAAAGAAGAATAGGAAGATTAGAGTCTGTGTTGACTTCAGAGATCTAAACAGGGCGTGCCCTAAAGACGACTTTCCACTGCCCATGATTGACAACTTAGTCGATTTAACCTCAGGACATGAAATGTTCTCTTTCATGGATGGGTATAGTGGATATAATCAAATCAGAATGGCGCCATGTGATGCAGAAAAAATGGCTTTCCGAACCCCGATGGGAAATTTTCACTACACCGTGATGCCGTTCGGCTTAAAAAACGTGGGCTCTACCTACCAACGCGCCATGAGGGCCATTTTCCATGATATGTTGTATAAGAATGTGGAGGACTATGTTGACGATCTGGTGATCAAATCTCGGATCAAGGGGGAGCACCTGGTAGATTTGAAAAGAGTTTTTGAGTGTTGCCGCAAGTATAAGTTAAAGATGAATCCGTTAAAATGTGCCTTCGGGGTTAAGGCCGACCGTTTTCTGGGCTTTGTGGTGCATCGACGAGGCATTGATGTTGATCAAAGCAAAGTCCGGGCTGTAACAGAGATGCCTCCCCCACGTTCCCTCACACAGTTAAAAAGCTTCATAGGTCGGATCTCCTACCTTCGGCATTTTATACCAGCACTGGCAGAAGTAACACATGTGTTCGGATCTCTGATGAAGTTCAGGTCCGAATTCAGATGGAACGAAGAGCAGCAGGCCTTTCACAAAGTTACGAGTCTGCTATCCTCATCAGTTACTATGGTAGCTCCCCGACCAGGCATCCCCCTCAGGCTATACATAACCTCTACCGCTCACTCTATCAGGGCACTGCTTGCCCAAGAGAGAGAGAGGGCTGCGAATGTCCCGTATATTATGTTAGTAGAATTGTTTAGGGAGCGGAAGCACGCTACACTCCAATGGAGCGTCTATCTTTGGCGTTTGCAGCAAAGAAGTTTTAGCACTATTTCCTCGTCCACACCATTCATCTCATTACAAAGTGTGACCCTCTGAAGTAATTGCTTTCATGACCCATCATTTCAGGACGGATAGCGCGATGGCTTCTGGCTCTGGCCGAGTTTGACATGCAGTGTGTTATGCCTCATGCCATCTTGAGCCAAGCTCTAGCAGACCTGATGGCCCAGTTCCCGTTAGGAGAGTTCGAGCCTGTTCAAACTGAGCTCCCCCACGAGGACCTTGAATCGGCATATTGCGCAATCGGAGACGCAGTTTGGACTTTGTCATTTGATGGTTCATCTACCACAATGGGGGGAGGTGCCGGAGTAGTGTTAACACTAGAAACAGGGAAAGCCCAGAATTTTTCATATAACTTAACTTTTGGGTGCTCCAACAACATAGCAGAGTATGAGGCTTTGGTCCTAGGACTGCTAGCGACTCAGGAAGCGAAGGTCAGATGTCTACATGTACAAGGAGATTCCAATTTGGTGGTAAAACAATTCGATGGTTCGTATGCGATCAAAGAGCCGTTACTGGGAGCTTAGTGGCTACTTTGATGAACTGCGCGTGACTCACGTACCCCAAATAGCTAACCGACATCCGGATGCCCTCGCGACGTTAGCTTCTAAAGTTGAAATAGCAGGAGAATCTGTAGACATTCACATCCATAAGAAAGAGGTGTCTTGCTTGCACAGCGACAAATTCACCAGCGAAGAAAAAAAAGGAAGATTGGAGAAGTGTGTATGAGTTGCAACTGAAAGGTGGCGAAGGTCCAATCCCCTTGACTAACTTAAAGGACTTTACCCTTTATTTCAGAATGCTGTACTATAGAGCACCTGGTGGCATTCTGGCGAGATGCATTGGGTCCAAAGAGGCCAAGCGAGTGCTGTGCGAACTTTATGAACGAACATGTGGCAACGATCCGATAAGTCTGTACCGAAGAGTTCAAAGGCAGGGTTATTTCTGGCCGTCCATAGCGAAACAGGCAAGCGTTATCTAGAGAGAATGCTCAAAATGCAAAGAAGCCCTCGAGGAGATGCAATGTGTAGCCTACGTCAACGAAGATTGGAGGCAAAAATATGTGGATTATCTCGAGCGACACCTTCTGCCTCAAGAGCGCGAAGAGGCTGAGGCACTACGGAAGGAGGCATATCGGTTCTTCATAAGTAATGGAACGCTGATGAGGCGCAGCTTTGATGGGAATGCCAAGCATTGCATAAGCAACTCGGAAGCACATGAAGTACTCAAACAAACTCATGAAGACGAACACCAAGGATGTCGGAAGCTGTACAACCGAATCTTATAGCTAGGATATTATTAGCCTACTATGCAGGTAGACAACAAAAGGCATGCACAAAAATACCGGGAGTGCCAGATTCATAACCATGTTATTCACGCACCAGTCGTCAAATTACATTCTCTAAGCCCTCCGTATCCTTTTCACACTTGGGCCATGGATTTAATAGGTCCGATCTCCCTAAATTCAAAGAACAAGAAGTGGATCCTGGTAGCAATGGAGGTTTACACCAAATGGGTAGAGGCAGTAGCACTCTTGACTGCAACGGGACAGTTGGTAGCTAATTTTATCAAGGAAAACATCATTTGCCATTTCGGCTTACCTCGGGTAATATTGTCGGATAACGGAACCCCTTTTGTCAACAGTAGGGTTCAGGTATTCCTCCACAGATATCGAGTGATCCATCATAAATCAACACCTTACTACCCAAAGGGCAGCGGATAAGCAGAGGCCACTAACAAAACCTTACTAAGGATCCTGAGCCGGACCCTAAAGGAGCAGCATGCTAAATGGGCAGATCAGTTACCTCTTGCGCTCTGGGCTTATCAAACTATTGTAAAGGGAGCTACAAGTGCCACGCCGTTCTCTTTGGTCTACGGCACGGAAGCGGTCCTTCCCATTGAAATAACAGTGTCGTCCGGAAGCCTAGCTGAAAGGAGCCAACCATATTTTAACCCTCGAGTTGGAGAACTCGAGGGATTACAGGAATGAAGGGAATGCGCAAAGAGCAGACTAAAGACCTATCAACAAAGAATTGCCTGAGCCTACAATGCTATTGTCCGGCCCCGAGCATTTCAAGATGGTGATTTAGTGTTAAAGACGGCGGCACACATGATGTGAAACCTGTCGGCCCAAAGTTTACTCCTAAATAGGAGGCCCCTTTTGAAGTCATAGCTACAAGTTGCAGTGGTTAATATGAGATTGGCAGAATTGGCAGTGACAAGACGATAGGATTGTTCAATGCCAAGTGGCTAAAAAAGTACTTCCCGTGACTCAATAGGTTGAGCGGGAGCCAAGAGTCCCCTCGTGGGGCCTGGTGCTTCCGGGTACAGCACTCGATCGTTAATCTTTTGTCAAAATAAGGTTGTATATATAGAAGAGGGCCCAAGAGAGTCCGTATTTCCCGCATATAATGTTTTGACTTGGTAAGCCGAGCGGGAGCCGAGAGTCCCCTCGCAGGGCCTAGTGCTTCCGGGTACAGCGCTCGATTGTTAATCTTTTATCTAAATAAGGTTGTATATATCGAAAAGGGCCCGAAGGAGTCCGTACTTCCCGCATGTGATGTTTTGAAACAAAAAAATATGATCTAATCTATGTTGTTTTGTTTGCATTTGAGTCTATATTTCCCATACAAAACGAAAATCTTGCGACATCAATGCTTTGTGTTGGCTCAAATAGTCAAAGATCATTCGGTTTATGTTATAGTCACCTCTGAACACGGTTTAACTTATGCTATGTCCAAATGGATGCAGTGACTATGTCGTTTTGTAACACCGCAAAAACAAATGAGGTATTTTAGAATACAAAAAAAGGGAGCGCATACTCGCAATTAAATTTGAACGAATGATAAGAATTCACGTATCCACCAATGTTTTAAGTTTCATACATTCACGTTTTGGCCGAGGCAACGATACATCCATCATCACCCCTCGAGCCACAAAAAAATAGACATACATAATGTAATACCCCTAGTTTTCAAAAGGATAAAACTGGAATTTAAATTTGATTTCTTGGGCATCTTTAGTTGTTTACGTGGCTATGTGTTTTTATGTTTAATTGATTTAGTTGTTTAATTGTGTATTTTAAATTTGATTGTTTAATTGTGGATTTGCATGTTTATTTGAATCAATTAATGAATTGTTTTTTGTAATTGTGTTTATTTGAGTTAGTTAATTGTTTAATTGTAATTTGATTTTCTGTAGTTACATTAATTGTATTATTATTATTCTTTCATGGACATAATTGTTTTAATTAGTTAAACGCGTCGATTGTAATTTAGGATTTTGTTTTAGTTATGAATGCACGGAATTTAGGTCAGCCGACATAATTAGTAGTTTGGTATTAGAATTAGGTTTTCATAAGACAAAGCCTATATATATGAGTATGAGGTTGCCACAGGTTTTAGAATGCTAAACACGTAACAGTGGAGGCGACGAGATACAGAGAGCCTTGAGAGTGAAACTTAAGAGATAAACAGAGAGGTTCAAGGAGGACGAGATGGAGTGCTTCTGGGTTGAACCATGAGCAACGGAGGAGTGGAACGGCAGTCGTGGTTGAAAAATTTAGAGATGGAGGTTTAAGGTTTTGAACGGAAACCTAAAGGCAAGTCTCTATTATAACACTTTCCCTTAAACCTGGGTTCTGTGCATGTCTAGGTAGTCTCCAGGGTTTTAATTAACGTTAAAACTGATCTTATAAGTATGGTTGTAGTGAATTGAAATGCATTGAATTAAAAGGTTTAATGGTTTATACATGCTCTTGTTTTAATCATGTTTTAGTTGATTTTTAAACTGGTTTTAATTCATGTTGATGATGTATGACACCTGCATATAATTAATTCTAGGACATAAATTGAATCCTAGATAGTTAAATAAAACAATACGAAGGCTCTGAACTTCGCCGGAGGCGAAGAAGATGAGCAGTTTTGAAGAATACGGCTTCCAATTGAATGGAGAAGGCTCCCAAGTGTATGGAGAAGGCTCCCAAGTGTATAGAAAAGGCTCCCAATTGAATGGAGAAGGCTCCCAAGTGTATGGAGAAGGCTTCCAATTAAATATAGAAGGCTCCCAAGTGTATGAAGAAGGCTCCCAACTTCTTAGAGCAGGCTCCCAAGTTAATGGAGTAGGCTCTCAATTTACGAGAGCCTGCTCTCGCCCAGAATTAGGTATTTAATGTTTTAGGGCGCTGTTTGGACTATACAGGATGTTTGCACTTCATTTAAACTGCTGTGAATGATGGATATAATTGTTATAGACCTATAAAAATATAGGGAAACAAAAATTCATAAATGGATTAAGGAATGGACAGTGTGAATTTAGAGAAAAATCATATATGCTACACTTTGGTTGTTAATCATCTTACTTACTGGAACTTGGAGATTCTTATATAGATCATTTTATACTGTTTAATTATATCTAAACAGAGTTATAAGTATACAGAATTACTTGAAATTAGCTATACTTAGTTTGGATTAAATTGATATTTAATTTGTTATAAAATTGTATGAATTCATGGACTGTTTGGAGGATTTAATTGCTTAGTTGTACCTTAGCAATTTACAGGATTGGAACATGATTTTTAGGTCTTATAATGAATGCCTAATATCATCATATATGTATTTAACTTTATTTATACATATCTTAGAGAATGGTTGATGAATACTTATTACTGTGTTATCAATTATATTATTTGGAGGATTGTATGCATCGGTATGGGACGGTGGCATACTAGGTATGGATTAGTTCAAACACTAAGTCCTACCTATTCTGGAATAAGTTGGATTAACTATAAAAGTTAAGTCCTACTTATATGTGTGTATATGCACCTATATGGGATGGTGACATATTAGGGATGGCTTAGTTCAAAACACTAAGACCCACCTATTTTAGGTATGGATTAGTTCAAAACACTAAGTCCTACCTATTTTGGAACAAGTTGAATTAACTATAAAAGTTAAGTCCTATTTATATGGATTGTATGCATCGGTATGGGACGGTGGCATACCAGGGACGGTTTAGTTTCAAAATACTAAAACCTACCTATTCTGGAATAAGAAAATAGATTTTAAAGATAAAATCCTACTTAAATTTAAGTCAAAGAAGTTGCACAAGCTGAATGACTAGCTGGATTACTTGTGATCTATGTTAAGTCAAAGAAGCTGCACAAGCTGAATGGTTAACTGGATTTCTTATGGATGGACAGGATAGGACTTTAAATATATTTTTATGGTACCGTGATATGAGCTTGAGTCTCAAAATCGACGGTTAGGGAACGTATATGCCATAGGATGCGTACCTGGCTATGTTGGTTGAGGTATACCATGTTAGGCTTAGGTACTCATGTCCACTCAGGTGCATTTTGTGTGTTGCCTTCTATTCAGGTTGAGACCCTCTTCATAGTCCAGTGAGAGTCCCGTAGTGTGGATATATATATATATATATACATACTACATAGTTATTATTGAGCTATTTAGGATATATCTGCGTATTGGGTTTCTGTATGGATTATAGTGGGATAAGACTTGCATGTGGGCCTGACCCACTCCCTTATTTTTTCCAGGTGTTTACAAGTTGCAGGCGTAGAGCTTGATCGTGCCGAGCAGATATAGACACTCACTCCTCCGACTATGTAGGACTGCTTTCCATGTTTAGCTTTGTATTTTTATTTTAGTTGTTTTACTTTTCAGTTTGGGATTGAATAGGGGTCCACTAGATGGATTCCCGAGTTGTACAGATATTGGGAAGTTGGGAATTTATTATTTAATTTTTGAGGATTTTTAATTTAGAATTCTTTCAGCGTGTTATTATTATTTTATTCTTATTTCTTATTTTGTATTCTGTGTTCATATATATACTTTAATTGTTTGGTATCCCTCGGATTTGTGCTCGGACTTGATCATCCGTGGCTCTAGAATCGAGGGGTATCATAGTTAGTATCAGAGCACTCCAGGTTCTAGTGTCCTTAGGAGTGTCTTTCGTTATATGACTTCCGCGTTGCGTCTCTTAAAACTTAGAGCCATGTTAGGATTCGTTATACTCTATTTATGGTTCGTTAGGAGGAGCAGATGTCAATTAAATTCTATATCACAGTATGGTTGACACTGGAAGGAGGATAGGGTTTGAGGCAAAAGTGATAAAGACCAAACGGAGTAAAGGAGTACGTTATCGAGTTCTTTGTCAGAAGCAGAACTTGGGATTGAAGGTTTAGTTTCGGTTGGCGCTACTTTTAAAAGTATAAGCCAAGGAAGGATTTAGGAGTGTGTTTTGGGTTACCGCATAACGGGATCCACACGACTTCAGTTGTTCTCATAAAGGAGACAAACGAGGAATAGGAGTCCGACAAGGATCCTAATGGAAGGGTTGTAATGTAGTCGAGAAAGAGGATACTAAATCTTAAAGATGAAAGATTGCACGAGGGTGATCTTATACGCTAATAGTATAGTGAATGTTACTAGTAGAGTTGGTGTGGATCAACTTACATATAGTTAAACTTTTGTGTTACCTTTAAAAGAGGTAGATAAAAGAACTCTTCAAGGGTTCAGGAATCGGATGGAGTTCTTATAAGAATGAAGTAATACTTTTATTTCACATTCTAGAGAGTATAGGGATTAGGTTGTGACGTTCTAAATTGCTTTATAAAGCTACATTAGACGGTTTGCATTCCGTGTATAAGGAGGATGAGGGTTAAGCCTTTGAAATTTGCTGAGGCAAATGGATTTTGTTTTGAGCTATGGTTAGAGCATATGTTTCGAGGTTGGATGATTACCTACAGAACTATAAAAAGAAGTTGTGAATCAATCTGGTAAGGTTGGTTTTAAAAAAAAGGGATTTTTTTTTTCTAGAAAGAACGATGTTTTAAGTATGGTTGTATTTTGTTTTAATTGTATGTATTTTATGTGTTTCATTTTTGTCAATTATTCAGGATTGGGAATGTGGTTTAGTTGGGGATACAAGTGTGTGATCAGCCAACTATGGTTTTGGAGGAATAGTGTTATTTACGCTAGGATTACGAGCATGTGGTCATAGGATTTGGTAGATATACATAATTCTAGCCAATCTATTGAACCTAGACATGCATAATTATGGTATGTTTTCAGGATGGGATAATTAAACCAGTAGTATGAGTCAAATAATCTAGTACGATTGGTTTGATTTACTATAACACCACGATGATTTATCAGAGGTACTGACTTTGCTAAACATCTTCTTGAAAATTTCAAAAGTTGTTCCCAAGTCGGCAAAAGGATTGTATACTGGTTTAAGTACTTATTGGAATAACACTAACTAAGGATAGTAGACAGACTAACTATTCATCAGTCTATTCTTAGTCAAGAATTTTATTTATGAGTGCATGTCATTGGGAGGAGTTACCGGGGTTGCATATCGAGAAGGAAGCGAAGTCTTTTCATTTGCACAAATAATATGGAAATTTTTTTAGGTCACAGTTCGCAATGAATAGTTGTTGTTAGGAAATTGCTGACTTTTTGGAGGATGGAAAGATTCCATATTTTTTTGAAGTTAGACAGGAAGTCTAATAGACATTTACTTGTGTTAGAGAAGTAGGATGTCAAAGACATGGAGGTGAGACGGAACATCTAAAAAAAGAAGAGGTGCACAATGTATGTGGAAAAGTTGTAATTTGTGGACTTTTGATAAATAGAATTACCGATTGACTTTCTAAATTGGTAAGTTTATCACGGATCAGAATGTATGCATTTAGTTGCAGAGTTAGCTTTTGACGATGCTCCAAATTAAATAATGGGTGTCGATGAAAGCTGGTGGTACCAGACTAATGGTATTTTCTATAGACAATTTGGAAGGAGGATGTAAGGACTGAGGTTCACAACTCTTAGTTCTTTATTTATTCTGGTAGGAACATGATGCTTCACGGAATGACACAGATGTTTAGAGGACATGCAGGAGGGGGGACATAGTGATTTTGTCTCAAAGTCTGATATCTATTAGATAATCCAGATGGACCATCAGAGATCGCTAGATCCTTGCAGTCATTTCCTATATTAAAGTGGAAATGACAGAGCATTTTTCCATAGATTTAGTTGAGGGATTGCTGATTCTACACAAAGGTCAGGGTTGGGATATTGCTTGACTGATAAAATTAAATCAGCTTCATTTTGTCTATTTTGGAACTGGTAAGATATCAGTTCATACGAATAGTATGGATCACGAGACAACTTAGATTGATAGATGTGGTGAATCACACTTTACATTAAGTTTTGTCTAGTGAAAGTAATAAGGAGGAGGATGATCTTATTAACCGCTATGGTAATTGAACCTTCAGTGGTTATTGCGCAATCAGTTGAGTTTTAGCATGTGTAAAATAACATTTGCTCTTACCAAGGTAATTGAAGAAGTCAACTTAGAATTTGGAGCTGACCCTGGAGGATGTAGTACTTTACTCAGATGAACCTAGGGTACTGAAGGAGGATTAGTAATTTATCTTAATGATGCTAGGAAGGTCGGAGTGACTAAGCTGTAAAATTTATAAATTTTATGGTGCAGTTAAATGGTTATGAGTTGCATCACGACATCTAATGTTAGTTTTGAGGAACAGGAACAGGTAGAGACGAATACATAACTGTCTCTCAGTAAAATTCTTGTAAGGAAGGTGGACGATTGATAATCAGATATCATTGGCAGTTTTAGTCACTTCTTATATCAAAATGGGGGTAGGACTAATCAGGAGTGGAAGGTTGGTAGAAATTACCAACATTGGTTAGACTTTTAATTCCATATGGATTAAGAGTGGTGGATAAAACAAGTTTATTTGTGGACATTCATTCTAGTAGTGTGCACTTTGGAGTTTTATATCAGTTCCACATTGCACTGATAACAGAGTTCCAATATGTGGTTATTCATTATCGTAGATAAAAATTGTTATGTCAAAGGAATTTTCCGTAGATGTTGGAGCCACAACTTTGTTTCACATCTCTAGACGGGAGAGTTGATTGAGACATTATATTTGATCATGGAGGATATTCTTAGGACATATATCCTCAGTTTGCATGGGTAATTGAAGGTATTACTTCGCTTTTCAATTATTATCTATGCTATTGTTGGCACAAGGAGGTTAGTGTGACAACGTTTGAGGTTTTGGATATTACATAGTGCAAATCTCTTACTTGTTGGTTTAACATGGAAGCGAGGGTCATATAATAAGACCTTGCCTTATTTAAGGATACATCGGAGAGAAATACTCTCTTTTGGAGCGGATTGTGGGCGGTTTGGAGGTAGCAGTCGAATTTTTGTAAATAGTTGAACTTGTACATTAAAGTTTTCTTCCGGAAACGGTTGTTTGGGATGTCTTCCATATAGGAAGCAAGGTGTGTATGGGGGAAGGTCAGTTTTTACGTATTAGATTGACTTTTCACGGATTGTGTGTATTAGTTGAGGCAGTAGCCTATAGCTTAGCGTTACTAACTAGTTAGCGCTGGATGCATAGGAATTTTATGCGTATATTTTATGGAACTTGGAAGAATAGGGATTGTTACCCTTAACTGAATATTGGGTAAGATTGGATCGTTGTTAGACACAACCTAGGAGTTGTACATTTATGGTGTTTCTTAAATATAGGAATCTTGTGTATTGTTGGATGCATTGGAATTTGGTGGAGCCTATATAAAGAGGATGTGTCACATAAAAACGGAAATGAATTTTAAAGGACAACTAATTCAGAGTTTCTTGAATTCCGAGGACGGAATTCATTTTGTTAGGGGGATAGAATGTAATACCCCTACTTTTCAAAAGGATAAAATTGGAATTTAAATTTGATTTCTTGGGCATTTTTAGTTGTTTACGTGGCTATATGTTTTTATGTTTAATTGATTTAGTTGTTTAATTGTGTATTTTAAATTTGATTGTTTAATTGTGTATTTGAATGTTTATTTGAATTAATTAATGAACTATTTTCTGTAAATTTTTTTATTTGAGTTAATTAATTGTTTAATTGTATTTTGATTTTCTGTAGTTACATTAATTGTACTATTATTATTCTTTCAGGGAGGTAATTGTTTTAATTAGTTAAACGTGTCGATTGTAACTTAGGGTTTTGTTTTAGTTATGAATGCATGGGATTTAGGTTAGCCGACATAATTAGTAGTTTGGTATTAGAATTAGGTTTTCATAAGACAAAGACTATATATATGAGTATGAGGTTGCCAAGGGTTTTAGGACCTTAAACACGTAACAGTGGAGGCGACGAGATACAGAGAGCCTTGAGAGTGAAACTTGAGAGATAAACAGAGAGGTTCAAGGAGGACGGGATAGAGTGCTTCTGGGTTGAACCAAGAGCAATGGAGGAGTGGAACGGCAGTCTAGGAAGTGGTCAGAAAATTCAGAGACGGAGGTTTAAGGTTTTGAACGGAAACCTAAAAGCAAGTCTATACTCTAACTCTTTCCCTTAAACCTGTGTTCTGTGCATGCCTAGGTAGTCTCCAGGGTTTTAATTAATGTTAAAACTGATCTTATAAGTATGGTTGTAGTGAATTGAAATGCATTGAATTAAAAGGTTTAATGGTTTATACATGTTCTTGTTTTAATCATGTTTTAGTTGATTTTAAACTGGTTTTAATTCATGTCGATGATGTATGAAACCTACATATAATTAATTCTGGGACATAAATTAAACCTTAGATAGTTAAATAAAACAATACGGAGGCTCTGAACTTCGCCGGAGTTGAAGAAGATGAGCAGTTTTGAAGAATACGGCTCCTAAGTGTATGGAGAAGGCTCCAAAGTGAATAGAGAAGGCTCCCAAGTATATGGAGAAGGCTCCCAATTGAATGGAGAAGGCTCTGAAGTGTATAGAGAAGGCTCCCAACTTCTTAGAGCAGGTTCCCAAGTTAATGGATCAGGCTCTCAATTTGTGAGAGCCTGCTCTCGCCTAGAATTAGGTATTTAATGTTTTAGGGCACTGTTTGGACTGTACAGGGTGTTTGCACTTCATTTAAATTGCTGTGAATGATGGATATAATTGTTATAGACTGTAGAAATATAGGGAAACAATAATTCATAAATGGATTAAGGAATGGACAGTGTGAATTTAGGGAAAAATCCTATATGTTACACTTTGATTGTTAATCATCTTACCTACTGGAACTTGGAGATTCTTATATAGATCATTTTATACTTTTTAATTATATCTAAATAGAGTTATAAGTATAGAGAATTACTTGAAATTAACCATACTTAGTTTGGATTAAATTGATATTAATTTGTTGTAAAATTGTATGAATTCATGGACTGTTTGGAGGATTTAATTGCTTAGTTGTGCTTTAGCAATTTACAGGATTGGAACATGAATTTTAGGTCTTATAATGAATACCTAATATCATCATATATGTATTTAACTTTATTTATACATATCTTGGAGAATGGTTGATGAATACCTATTACTGTGTTATCAATTTTGTTATTTGGAGGATTGTATGCACCGGTATGGGATGGTGGCATACTAGGTATGGATAAGTTCAAACACTAAGTCCTACCTATTCTAGAATAAGTTGGATTAACTATAAAATTTAAGTTTTACTTATATGTATGTATATGCACCGGTATGGGACGGTGGCATATTAGGGATGACTTAGTTCAAAACACTAAGACCTACCTATTTTAGGGACGGATTAGTTCAAAACACTAAGTCCTACTTATTTTGGAATAAGTTAGATTAACTATAAAAGTTAAGTCTTACTTATATGGATTGTATGCACCGGTATGGGACTGTAGCATACCAGGGACGGTTTAGTTTCAAAATACTAAAACCTACCTATTATGCAATAAGGAAATGGATTATAAAGATAAAATCCTACTTAAATTTAAGTCAAAGAAGCTGCACAAGTTGAATAACTAGCTGGATTACTTATTATCTATGTTAAGTCAGAGAAGATACACAAGCTGAATGGCTAACTAGATTTTTTATGGATGGACAGGATAGGACTTTAAATATATTTTTATGGTACCGTGATATGAGCTTGAGTCTCAGAGTCGACGGTTAGGAAGCGTATATGCTATAAGATGCGTAGCTGGTTACGTTGGTTGAGGTATACCCTGTTAGGCTTAGGTACTCATGCCCACTCAGGTGTGTTTTGCGTGTTGCCTTCTATTCAGGTTGAGACCCTCTTCATAGTCCAATGAGAGTCCCGTAGTGTGGATATATATATATATATATGTACATACCACATAGTTATTGTTGAGCTATCTAAGATGTATCTGCGTATCGGGTTTCTGTATGGATTGTAGTGGGATAGGACTTGCATGTGGGCCTGACCCACTCCCTTATTTTTTTTCAGGTGTTTGCAAGTTGCAGGCTTAGAGCTTGATCGTGCCAAGTAGATACAGACACTCACCCCTCCGACTATGTAGGACTGCTTTCCATGTTTAGCTTTGTATTTTTATTTTAGTTGTTTTACTTTTCAGTTTGGGATTGAATAGGGGTCCACTAGATGGACTCCCGAGTTATACAGATATTGGGAAGTTGGAAATTTATTATTTAATTTTTTAGGATTTTTAATTTAGAATTCTTTCAGTGTATTATTATTATTTTATTCTTATTTCTTATTTTGTATTTTGTGTTCGTATATATACTTTAATTGTTTGGTATCCCTCGGATCTATGCTGGGACTTGATCACCCGTGGCTCTAGAATCGAGGGGTATCACACATAATCAGTTTTCACACTTCTACGATAAATCAACTAAATTCAAGGTTGCCGGACCAAGCAGCGACAACTTTCGCTTAACCTCCATATTTAACGAATCAACGAACTGTTCCCTCGTGTGCACCTACTTCTTTAGGTCGGCCAAGCGGATCTTCTCATTGTGAAGAATTTGTTTAGCATCTTCCAGCTGATCGCGCAAATCCTTTACCTCGTTAAGCATCCTTTCTCGCTCCTCGAATCCCTTGATCCGAGCCAGTATGCTGTCAGCCCATCCCACTTTGACTTGTGCCCTTTTTAGATTGGCAAGAAGACCTTCCACAGCCTCGAGATCCTTCACACTTAAGCGCTCGCCCCTCACCTTGTGAAGAGTTGCCACCACCTCGACTAGAGCCTTGTATACAAAGTCCAAAAATAAGGGAATAACCTCATCCAGGTTTTCAAAAGTTTGGGGATGCATAGCCTTCACCTCGTTCAGAACCTTCACCTCGCCTAATGCAAGTTTGGTTCCCCCCCATAGGACGACAGAGGCCACACACTCCTCCAACTCCACCGCAGCAGTAGTCGGCTCCTGCCTCGACTTTTTAACAATGACTCCAGCTTCAGTCGTCCTAGGAGGATCCAGACTTGATGGACGAATTCGCGCACCCTTATTGGCCGAGCCACTTTGGTTTTTGGTTGCTCTACCCTCATCCTCAGTCTGATCATTACCATCATTTGAACCACTCTGTCTGGGTGTTTCTTCTCTTGACGACCCTACAGAGCTTGAGCTCTCTGTTCCCCCCGAGTTGTTTTCTTCAGGATACGAAAGCGCCTCGATGGCCT
This sequence comes from Cornus florida, assembly GCF_030987335.1. NCBI lineage: Eukaryota > Viridiplantae > Streptophyta > Magnoliopsida > Cornales > Cornaceae > Cornus > Cornus florida. Next base: position 69,332,413 of record NW_026775581.1, on the reverse strand, counting down.
TCTTGACCATCTGCCTTAGCTCAGCTAAAGGCTCATGTGGGAGTTCTTAGAGCACTTCAGTCAAGGTTTCTTCCTCACTGCCTTCGCCATTTTGGGCCGCGCGCTGCTCGCCAGCCTCATCCTCGGTTACTTGAATAACAGTGGTCTCTATCTTTGCAAAAAACCCATGATTAGAATTACTAGAACAGGGACCGAAAGCCATCCTTAGGATAATGAATCTACCTCTATTTGTGGGAGAAGGGCTGGGACTCCTCTTGATCTCAATCGCACCCTTCGCAGGGTCTGTAGCAGTATTCACAACTCTAGTCTCCTAGTCAAACCTACCTAACCCTCGAGCCAGGGGTATAAGCTCCTTCCTCATCCCATGCCGCGAGTGAGTGGGGGGGGGGGGTTCAGATCAGATGATAGTACATTCCTTATGGCCTGCTTGGGGTCCTTAAGGACGTTTACAAGGGTGTGAAGGGCATCCAGAGGAATGTCTAGACCACCGCGGGCCGTGGGGACACAAGTATTGTCATCTACAAGAGCACCACCACTGAGGTCATCCTCAGGAGGTAAAGATCGAGACCTCGTACTAGAGGATGCCCCAACTCGAGCAGGCGGATGGGGGAGCCCTTTAGGAATCGAGGCCTTAGCAACGGCACCCTGATGAGAAGAACCCTAAAAAATAAAAAGAAAATAAGAGAGTGGTGTCAGGATTGGTTGGAAGCAACTCGAAGTAGACCTCAATGAAATCATGTACCTTAACTCATTTCGAAGAAGAGGGAGTTGTGGCGGGTATGAAAGTACTAACGTTTTGGTCAGCCTTACGTTTGGAACGAGGAGTTTTAGTAGCTTGAAGAGCTATAATAAGCACGTGAGCATCTGGCAGCACTAAGGGATGAAAATTGGGTGTGTTGCACGCCTTACCTGCACTTTTCTTGTATACACGAAAGGAGGCATCGCCCTTCAACAAGGAACGAGCAGGGACCGGGATGGGTTCGCTGCATACGAACTTCTTAAAGGAGCTGATGATCTCTTTCCAATAGGCTCGCATCCTCGAACCCCATCTCCCCACTCGCGAGGGAGGGGACACATGAAGAATACATCAAGCCCCCACTAGCTCAGCACCCATTGAGTCCATGAAACGAGAGAAACCTAGACCATAAGTACTGTGATCTTGGCGAGCACCATGGCCATAGTCCCGAGCGAGCCCCTGATCCTATCCAAATTGCCGAGCCACTCGATGAGGATTCTAAACTTTGCCTACCCTGGAGTTTGGGGGAATAAAGGCAGGAAGGTAGCCCACTAAGGACATTGCAAGGATAGTCGAGGCAGGATTGTGTTTTAGTGCCTTACCCGAGATAACCAGACCATCTATCGAGGACCACTGATCTACGCGAGGTCCCTGAATATAGGGACGGGCAACAAACGACCTCTCCCTGTCAATGTATTCTACCAATTTCCTTTTTGAATTGTGTTTGTGCCATTGGTAAGATCTTTTTAGGCTACTATCATGAGGAAGAGCCGTAGGCCGAGAAGCATATCCTGGAAAGTGCTCGTAAAGAAATATATGAAGAAAGATAGTGTTAACTAGAGACACCACGCTTATACACCCCACGGATTTCTCCATGTGAGCGTGAACCAAGTCGAGCTCGTGATAGAGGGAGCCCAGGAACATCGCAGCTAAGGGAAAACTCTTGCCCTGGGAAAGTCTGATGGCTAGGGGAATAAGATTAGGACTAGGGCCATCATCAGGTGGGCTTGGGAAGATGAAGCGAGAGAGCCAGTACAACAAAAAGGTAGGAAGACGAAGTTAATCGTTGCATTTAGGACCATTAAAGGCTTCTTCCCCTTCTAACTCTCGGGGAGGGAAAACTCGAAAGTAGTAGCGAACGAGGGAAGCAAAAGTACATTTGTTACCCATTTTTGGGAAGTCTTCTCGAATGCTGTCCTTTTGGTAACGCGAAGCAAGCTTGTCAGCCGAAGTGACAGTGCTCCTGAGCTCAGCGGCACTTTTAACCTCGTCCTCAGGAAGAACCCGAGTTCTGGGATCGTGTTCACAGAACATATTCAGACACATTAGCTGTACTAGGTCCTCGAGGGTAGGGGTGAATTCCCCCCAGGAAGTAATGAAGGTGTGGGTGTCTCTGCTCCACCGAGATAGCAGAAGGGCAAGGCTAGTGCCACCTCGACCTATGGTTAATTCGTGAGTATTACGAACAGCATCCATGATCAGCGAGTCCTTCAGAGTCTTGGCAAACCCAGCATCGGCCAAGATGGCATCTGTCCATAGTTCCCACCCTCGACCGTGGCCTGATTGACTGGTAAGAATGAGGTTCGAATGAGGAAAGTCACCTCGCTCTACTCTAAGTCTCAAAATTGAGTTGGGTGAAACGGGCACACCTACGGACGCATAGGGTTTGCCCTCGAAGAGAAATGACTCTTCTTGGACCTCGTCAATATCACTGAGCATGTCGCTGTTAAGCTAGAAGGTGTCGCTCGAACTAAAGTAGGGTGCAACTCGCCACTCAGTCAAGGGAGGGACGCAGGGAACATCATCGTGCACCGATTGAGGCATTGTTAGGAAACTTGATTTGGGTATAAGGATGGAAAGTAAGGTTTGACTTGGGAGAACAGAAATTGGATTTGAGGATTTTGACCAAGTATGGTTTAAATAGCAAGGATTTGGCATCCCAAAAGTTGCGTCTTTAACAGACGAAAAGACGCGACGCGGGGCTCGAAGCGTTAGAACCCTTAATATGCCTGTAAAGAACTGACACGTAAACTAGAGAAACTGAATTGACATAACCATTCAATGAGAACCTCGGAACATAATGGTTTACTCGAGCTCTCTCTCTCTCTCTACTCGCGACCTCGAGCAGGGGGCAAAATGTTGACGAATGTGCCATTACAACTGCTTACATAACACCTTTATTTGAAAATAGACACACCTGGCCAGCACTCGTTTGGCGTGTCACTAAATAAGGACCAAGTGATCTCGAGCTACTTGGCCTACAGCTAGATTTACCATTTGAGGAAGGGGTCACTACCCTTCACTCTCTTGTGGAGGTACCCCTCTCCAGTTGGATGGGTCCCTCCTTCCCCTCTACCACTTCTGGAGGTCCCCTCCTCCAGGAGGGGCCTCGGATCTTTCTTACCCTTCCTGTCCTCGGGCTTTCCCCTGCTCTGGATCCGAGGAGGAAAGGTATCAAGAGGTCAGGGTCCTCATGCCTCGAACTTCCACTCTGAACTTGGAAGGGTCTCGAGGGCTAAAGCTAGAATGGGGTCTCGCAGGGCCGAGAAGGCGGTACCTCGAAGAGACCCTGTTCCCCATCTTTGAGTCTGGGAGTCTGAGGAAATGTGGACAGGTGGTTAGGTTCCAAGGAATCGTCCTCCCTCGAGGACCGGCACGAGGGGGAGAGGGTTGTGATACCAAAGTTCGAGCTATGGGTGGGACTGAGGAATGCATTAATTATGAAAGACCATTGATATGATCTGCATTAACTAAGAGACACCATTCCCCTCTGAACCAGGGGGCAAAGCGTCTGGGCCCACCTGACAGTGTCTTCCCTGTCAGGGTGAAGGACCTTTAACCCTGCGGGTAAAAGGAGTCTCACCTCTGTGACCGATGGGCATTGCCCGACTAAAAAAATATTATAAATAGGGAGAGTTAATCAGCCTTAAAGGCAGGGTTAGGAAATCTTAACCACCCTGCATTATAGAGCTCAAACTTAAAGAAGTATCACGATACACTGCCTTCCTTCTCTTACTCTCTGATTCTAGAGAATCCCTTATGTCACTTGGGTCACCACTCGGACACTGATATCAGCACTCTTGGCTTATGCGGAACATAATCCTCACTCAATAAAGAACGATCATCAACACTTGTAAATGGAAATAAGTGTCGAATCAGCTTTAAACCTCTTTTTGGTTAGAGTATGGTCATTTGTATTATCATTGGCTTGGTTAGTGGCTGGTATTGGTTTATTGAGATCAGTGCCTGATTTTTATTCACTTTGTTTAACAAAGCTTGCTTAGGATTCAAACTTACATTAAGTTTGAGACTTAATGTTCATGGTCGATTGATTGGTTTTTGTGTATAACTGATATCGAAGAAGATGAACAATGTTTTAACACACGTTATCTCTCTTATATGTATGTGTTAGAATTTTTGAATGAAAATTGTTTCATGAGTAATCAATAGATGCCTTTGACTAAAAAAGTGTGATTAGTTGTTGGTTATGGGATGAAAAGATGCAACTCAAAACCAACAGACATAACCTATTCAATGTGAACCATTACAACCTATTCAATGTGAACCATTGCAATGGTTGTGTCCAGTGATGAATAGACACATATAAATGGTTGTGTCTAGTATGAAGAGACACATATAAATGGTTTTGTCCAGTGTGAAGAGATACATACAAATGTTTGTATCCAATGATGAAGAGACACATATGAATGGTTATGTCTAATGATAAAGAGACACACCTAATCCGGAAAAGCACTTCTATTTCTATAAATACCCCCTTGGGCTACCATTTGCAGGCTGTTCAATTCATTTTTTCTTCACTCTCCCTCTCTAGACTTGAACCTAACCCAAGTTAGTTCAAACCATAAGTTAAGTGGTCCTAGCCACTTAGACACTAATCCAATTTCATCAAGCCATATTAAGATTGGTTCGAACCATTTGGTTCAGATTGCACCCAATTCAGTATTTATATAGTATAGATGCATTTTTGAGTCAGATAGAGTATTACACGGAGGAGGTTAGCTGTATCCACGAGTTTGTAGTGCTGCTACTGGTGGATGTAAACCGTTGTATCCTAGGAGACAAAAGCCACAGAGTCCGTCAGCACCATGCGGGGCGTAAATTGTCTTAAGGACATAGTATTTAATACTAGCCTCGGTGTGATACCCCTCGATTCTAGAGCCATTGGTGATCAAGTCTGAGCACAGATCCAAGGGATACCGGACAATTAATATTTAACAAGCATGAGTACAAATGAAATAAAGAATAAATAATTAAAGCTAAAAGAATTCTAAAATAAAAATCCTTAAAAGTTATAAAATTCAATATAGCCAAAACCTCCAAAAGAATCCATAAAATCCTCCAATAATAGAACAACTCAGGAATCCACCTAGTGGACCCCTAATAAAAATCCCAACTGAAAGTAAACAACTGAAATAAAATCTAAAGCTAAACCATGAAGAGAAATCCTACATCGTCGGAAGAGTGAGTGACAGTCTCTGCTCAGCACGAATAAGCTCTAAGCCTGGAACTGACGAACACCAAAAAAATAAGAGTGGGTTAGGCCCACGAGCAAGTTCTACACTACTACCATCCAGACAGAGACCCGATACAAAGGTACATTATAGACAACTCAACAATAACTATTTAGTCCATATATATGTATATGCACACTAAGGGACTTTCACTGGACTACATAAGGGGTCTCAACTTGAATAGAAGACAATATGCAGAACGCACCTGAGGTGGGCATGAGTACTTAGACCTAACAGGGTACACCGCTACCTATCATAGCCAGTTATGCATCCCAATGCATACACGCTCCCTAACCATCGATCCTGAGACTCAAGCTCATATCGTGGTACCATAATCATGTATATGTAAATTCTATCCTATCCATCCATAAGTAATCCAGTTAGTCATTTGACTTGTTCAGTTGATCTGACTTAAATATAAGTAGCAAGTAATCCAGTTAGTCATTCAACTTGTTCAGCTGATTGGACTTAAACATAAGTAGGATTTAATTTTATAATCCATTCCCTTATTCCAGAATAGGCAGGAGTTAGCGTTGTGATCTAATCCATACCTAATATGCCATCGTCCCATACCGGTGCATATAATCCACACATCCAATAATTGATACAATAAATGATAAATTTAGACATCAATTAAAATCCAGAGCATGATATAATGATAATCAAAAATATAAAATGAGCACATTATACTGAAACAACCAAAAGTAAATTTCTTAATAATCCATTTAATTTGCTAAAACAATAACTAGCAATTAAAACTTTCGTAATCCTTGACAGCATGCAAATTAATATTTAAATTTCATGATCCTAGCATTGACCAATAATTCAAGGTCTTTAACCTAATATATACATCATTTAAAACCCCTTATTAAATTTTAGAATTACACTTTGGCCTGGAAGTTCCAAAAACCCAAAAATACACCTGCAGGTGTGTATCCAGTAGGAGAGCTGCCTCTCCCAACGAGGGAGCCGGCTCCCCCCTTTGTGGAGCTGGTTTTCCATGGGGGAGAGCCGGCTCTATACCTTCTAGAGCTGGCTCTCCCCTTTAGAGAACCGATTCTCTCTTCCCTAGAGCTGGCTCCCTCCTTTGGAAAGCCGTCTACTATAAACCATCGTCTTCTTCGCCTCCGGCAGTGATAAAACACTTTTGCACTTCTTTGCTACAGTTACTAGGATCCAATCTTTGTCCAAAACCAACCCAGAAACTCATAAAAACTATAGTATGCATTAACACAACAATTAACATACCTAATGAAACAATTTATATAGTAAATCAATTATAATTAATAACACATAATAAGATTATATTCTCTGAATATATAAGCATACAAGAACAGTTTTTAATGTCCAATTTAATCTTGGAGATTATCTAGGCATGCACAGAACACAGGTCAACGAGAAGGAGTAAGATATAAAACTTGCCTGTGAGATTTCTGGTTCAAAACCTCAAACTCCTTCTTTGCTAATTAATCCGACGAACTTGGTTACTTTCACAGACCCTCCGTTGCTCCTGGTTCAACCCACAAGCAAGCTTCAATAACCCATTCTTTAATCACCCCTTGTTCCTAGCCAAACCCTAATTCTCCCTCTCTCTGTTTCCTCTCAAACCTCTTTGTATACGGGAATTCCCTGTATACATGAATAGGGTTTTCTTAACCCTAAGCAGACTTATAATCACATATATATAGGAAATAGTAATATAACCTAACCCAATTAACTAAGGAGAAGGAAAAACTAAAATAAATATAACTAGTCGGGCCACCACATGATTTCACAAAAGAATATAAAACCTTAAACTATAGATAAATTTACCAAAAACTGATCCTAAATTAACACATTAATAATTGATAATTAAATTAACCTCATAACCTAATTAAACAATTAATGAAAATAAATAATTAAATTTCCACATAAGCATACATTAATGAAAACAAATAATGCAATTAAATAATTAAACAAGTACACAAATAGGCAAATAATCAAATAAGTAAATAAAAATGCAATAAATCAACTAATATCCTTTTAAAATTAGGGGTATTACATTCTTCCCCCCTAACAAAGGAATTCTGTCCTCGGAATTTGCTTTTACCTTCTTCTAATATTTCAGGAAACCGCGAGCGAATGACATCCGCCCATTCTCAAGTAGACTCAGCCTCATTGTGGTGACTCCACTGAACGCGCATTAAAGGGATAACCTTATTACGAAGAATTTGATTTCGACGGTCGACAATACGACACGGTAGCTCCATATATGTTGTATCCGACTGCAACTCAATCTCCCCAATATTGATATACTGATACCGATCCGCATCTTGCAAAAATTTTTGCAACATGGAAACATGGAACACATTGTGCACACGATCCAAATGGTTTGGAAGTGCTAACCAATAAGCTACAGCTCCAACTCGATTCGTAATTATGAATGGACCGACAAACCGCAGTGACAACTTCCTTTTCTTCCCAAAGCGCATTACTACCTTTATAGGAGACACTTTGAGGAGAACTTGATCCCCAACCTGAAATTCTAAGGCACGAGTATGATGATCTGCAAAACTCTTCTACCTACTCTGAGCAGTACATATGTGATCCCGAATAAGTGCGATCTTCTCAGAAGTATCCTTAATGAATTCAGGACCCAAAAATCTGCTTTCGCCAACCTCTATCCAACAAACAGGAGATTGACATGGTTGGCCGTACAATGCCTCAAACGGTGCCATACCAGTAGTCTTCTAGAAGCTATTATTGTATGCAAACTCCACAAGTGGCAAATAATTCTCCCAGTGTCCCTTAAAGTCAAAAACACAGGAATGAAGCATATCCTCCATGATCTGATTAACCCTCTCGGTCTGTCCATCAGTCTGAAGACGATAAGCAATGCTAAGATGTAACTCTGTACCCAAAGCCTGTTGAAAACTCTTCCAAAATCCTAACACAAAGCTTGAATCCCTGTCCGATATAATAGATAAAGGAATGCCATGTAACTTCATAATCTCTGTAATGTAAAGTCTCGCCAACTGTTCCGAAGTGAAATCAGTGCGAATAGGCAAGAAATGAATTGATTTAGTTAACCTAACAACGATGACCCAAATAGAATTGTGATCCGTGAATGAATTAGGCAATCCCTCCACAAAATTCATAGAAATGCTCTTCCACTTCCACTTTGGTATAGGTAGTGGCTGTAGAGATCCTGGCGGCCTCTGATGATCAATCTTGACCATCTGACAAGTACTATATTGAGAGACAAATATTACAATGTCTTTCTTCATACTTGCCCACCAAAACTGCTGCTTCATATCCTGATACATTTTGTCTCCTCCTGGATGAACAGAAAACTCAGAGTGATGAGTCTCAATCATCACATCCTTCCTCAAATCGTCAGCAGAAGGTACCATTAAACATCCCTCTTACCTCAAACCTCCATCAGTCCCTACATAGTAAAATGGAACCTCCTCAGAAGTGATCTCTGTAACTTTGTCAATGCACTGCTGATCTATGAGTTGTGCCTTTAAGACTTTGTGAATGATAGAAGGTATAACTACCATGCAAGCCATAAAAGCATCAGACAACTCATCGACTGACTTTAAAGCATTCCACTCAGTGGTGAATAAAGCAGAAAGACTCGCATAGGGTTGACGACTGAGTGCATCTGCCACCACATTCGCTTTCCCTGAATGGTACTATATAGAGAAATGATAGTCTTTCACAAACTCTAACCATCGGCGCTGTCTCATATTTAGCTCCCGCTGAGTGAACAAATACTGCAGACTCTTGTGATCACTAAATAATGTGAAGGACTCTCCCAACAGATAATACCCCCAAATGTGTAAGGCAAGGACCACAGCTGCCAACTCCAAATCATGTGTTGGATAATTAAGCTCATGAGGCTTAAGCTTACGAGATCCATAGGAAATTGGTCGTTCCTCCTGCATCAAAACACACCCAAGACCTTACAAAGAAACATCTGCGTAGACAAGATACTCTATCCCGCTCTGTGAAGTAGACAGAATCGGTGCAAAAGTTAACTTACTTTTTAGCTTATCAAAAGCTTTCTAACAGTGTTCATCCTATACGAACCGTACACCCTTCTTAGTTAAGTGAATAAATGGTCCTGCTATCTTCGAGAACCCCTGAATGAACCTACGATAATATCCTGCCAATCCGAAGAAACTCCGAATCTCGGTAGGTGAAGTAGGCAGTCCCCACTCTACTACTGGTGAAACCTTGGCTGGATCTACCACTATTCCCCCTTCTGACACTATGTGACCCAGAAACTTCACTTTTCATTGCCAAAATTCACATTTCTTGAACTTGACATATAATTGGTGTTCATGAAAAGTCTGCAACACTGTGCGAAGATGCTTAGTGTGATCGTCCTCCGACTTAGAATAAATCAAACTATCATCAATGAAGACGATGACAAATTGATCTAAGAAAGCCCTGAAGACTCTGTTCATTAAATCCATGAAGACTGCTGGCACGTTAGTCAATCTAAAAGGCATGACACGAAACTCATAAGAACCATATCTAGTGAGAAACGCTGTCCTAGGAACATCCTGTTCCTTAACCCGAAGTTGATGATATTCAGAGCGCAGATCAATCTTAGAGAAGTATGTAGCTCCCTTCAACTAATCAAAAAGATCATTAATTCTGGGCAAAGGATACTTATTCCGAATAGTCACCTTGTTCAACTCCCCGTAATCTATACACAGACAAAGTGAACCATCATTCTTCTTTACAAACAAAACTGGTGCTCCCCAGTGCGAGGTACTCCTACGAATAAAACCTTGACTGAGCAATTGCTGAATCTGATCCCTCAGATCTTGCATCTCCGCTGGTGCTATCTTGTATGCTACCCTAGCAATAGGCGTAGTACCTGGAGCTAAGTCATTCACAAAGTCTATCTCTTGACTTGGTGGCAACCCTGGAATTTCTTGAAAAACATCCAGAAATTCCTGTACAATTGATATGCTATCCAATGACACATTTATCTCCTCCTCCGTTTCCTCCTCTACATGGAACAAATAAGTGCTAGTGACCCCGTTAGAACATGGCATAGCGACGACGTACATATCCTGACCAGGTATGGTGAAAACAATAGACCTATCACAATAATTAACTTGGTCATGGTAGTGAGATAACCAATCCATCCCAAGTATTTAAATAATAAATATTTAAATATTAAAAAGGTAACTGAAATATATGTTACGTATAATCTATGTATATTCCTTTTTATATATAACATATAAATATACATCAGATTATTATTAAAGGACTTTCCTTATATATATATATATATATATATATATATATTTATTTATTTATTTATTATATATACATATACAACTATCCATGAGTAATTATCCGTACCCATTAAATCCCTTATTCAAGTAGTCCATGGGACCCAATTGGTTAGTTCATTACTACTATCCATATCCAATTTCTTAAAAATATAAAAATAAAAATAAAAATAAAAAAATTAAATTCCTAAACAAATATACATCATCACACACAATTTAATTTAAACAAAGAAATCTAAACAACGTTTCAGCACACAATTTAATTTAAACAATGAAATCAAATACACGTTTAGCACACAATTTGATTTAAACAAATAAGTCAAGTAATACATTTATACAAATAATTAAATCAATTAAACAAGTAAACAATTAACCAAGAAATCAAATAAATAATTAAAATGCAATTAAAATAATACCGAGACTATCATTTGAAATTAGGGGTATTACATTCTCCCCCCCTAACAAAAGGAATTCCGTCCTCAGAATTCGCCCTTACCTTCTTCCATAATATCTGGAAACTGGGAGTGAATGATATCCTCTCGTTCCCAAGTAGACTCAGCCTCATTATAGTGACTCCACTGGACACGTACTAACGGTATGACCTTATAGCGAAGAACATGATCCTTACGGTCAATAATGCGATACGGTGGATCCACATATGTTGCATCCGGTTGCAACTCAATCTCACCCACATCTATATGCTGATAATGATCCTCATCTCGCAAAAATTTCCGCAACATGGAAACATGAAAAACATTGTGGACTTAATGCAAGTGGTCCGGAAGTGCTAACCGATAAGCTACAGCTCCAATCCATTCCGTAATCATAAAATGACCAACAAAAGGCGGGGACAATTTCCCTTTCTTCCCAAAGTGCACTACTCTCTTCATGGGAGACATTTTGAGTAGAACCTAATCACCAACCTAAAACTCCAACGCACGAGTACGACGATCTGCATAACTCTTCTGCTTACTTTGGGCAGTGTGCATACGTTCTCTAATAAGAGCGATCTTTTCAAAGGTGTCTTTAATGAACTCAGGACCCAAAAATCTGCTCTCGCCAACCTCCATCTAACAAACAAGAGATCGACATGGTCGGTCCTATAATGCCTCAAACGGTGCCATACCAATACTCTTTTGAAAGCTATTGTTATATGCGAACTCCATAAGTGGCAAATACTCTTCCCAGTGGACCTTAAAGTCAAGGACACAAGAACGAAGCATATCCTCCATTATCTGATTAACCCTCTCAGTTTGTCCATCAGTCTGAGGATGATAGGCATTGCTAAGATGCAACTCTGTACCCAAAGCCTATTAAAAACTCTTCAAAAACCCTGATACAAAGCTTAAATCCTTATCTAATATAATAGATAACGGAATGCCATGCAACTTCACAATCTTTGTAATGTAAAGTCTCGCCAACTATTTCGAAGTGTAATCAGTACGAATAAGCAAGAAATAAGCTAATTTGGTCAACCTATCAATGATGACCCAAATGGAATTGTGATTCTTGAATGAATTAGGCAATCCTTCCATAAAATCCATAGAAATGCTCTCCCACTTCCACTCCAGTATAGGTAGTGGCTGTAGAGAACCTGGTGGTCTCTGGTGATCGATTTTGACCATCTGGAAAGTACTACACTTAGAGGCAAAGATAGCAATGTCCTTCTTCATACCTGCCCACCAAAACTGCCGTTTCATATCCTGACACATCTTGTCTCCTCCTGGATGAACAGAAAACTCAGAATGGTGAGTCTCAGTCATCACATCCTTCCTCAAATCATCAGCAGAAGGTACTACTAAACGCCTTTTGTATAGTAAGCCTCCATTAGTCCCCACATGATAAAATGGAACCTCCCCAGAAGCTATCTCTGCAACCTTATCAATGCACTACTGATCTGTGAGTTGTGCCTTCAGTACTTTGTGAATGATAGAAGGTGTAACTACCATACAAGCCATAAAAGCATCAGACAACTCATCAACTGTCTTCAAAGCATCCCACTCAGTGGCGAATAATGCAGAAAGGCTAGCATAGGGTAGGCGACTGAGCGCATCTGCTACCACATTCACTTTCCCTAGATGGTACTGAATAGAGAAATGATAGTCCTTCACAAACTCCAACCATCGGTGCTGTCTCATATTCAGCTCCCGATGAGTGAACAAATATTGCAGACTCTTGTGATCACTAAATAGTCTGAAGAACTCTTTTAACAGATAATGCCTCCAAATACGTAAGATAAAAACCATAGCAGCCAACTCCAAATCATGTGTTAGATAATTAAGCTCATGAGGCTTAAGCTTATGAGATGCATACGAAATTGGTCGTTTCTCCTACATCAAAACATACCCAAAACCTTGCAAAGAAGCATTTGTATAGACAAGATACTCTATCCTGCTCTGTGGCGTAGACAGAACCAGTGTAGAAGTCAACTTGCTCTTTAGCTCATCAAAAGCTTTCTAACAGTGTTCATCCCATACGAACTATACACCCTTCTTAGTCAAATAAGTGAGTGGTCCCGCTATCTTCGAGAACCCTTGAATGAACCTACAATAGTATCCTGGCAATCCGAGGAAACTCCTAATCTCCGTAGGTGAAGTAGGCTGTCCCCATTCTACCACTGCTGAGACCTTGGCTGGATCTACCGTTATCCCCTTCTTTGACATTATATGACCTAGAAACTTCACTTCTCGCTACCAAAATTCACACTTCTCAAATTTAGCGTATAACTAGTGTTTACGAAGCGTTTACAACACTGTACAAAGATGTCTAGCATGATCGTCCTCAGACTTAGAATAAATCAAAATATCATCAATGAAAACAATGACAATTGATCTATGTAAGCCCTGAAAACTCTATTCATTAAGTCCACGAAGACTGCTAGCGCATTAGTCAATCCAAAAGGCATGACACGAAACTCATAAGAACCATATCTAGTGAGAAATGCTATCTTAGGAACATCTTGCTCCCTAACCTGAAGTTGATGATATCCAGAACGCAGATCAATTTTAGAGAAATAGGTAGCTCCCTTCAACTGATCAAAAAGATCATCAATCCTGGGCAGAGGGTACTTATTATGAATAGCAACCTTATTCAATTCCCTGTAATCACGAACAAAACTGGTGCTCCCCAAGGTGAAGTACTCCTACGACCTGACTGAGCAATTGTTGAATCTGATCCCTCAGCTCTTGCATCTCCACTGGTGCCATCATGTATGGTGCTCTAGCAATAGGTGTAGTGCCTGGAGCTAAGTCAATCACAAAATCTGTCTCTCAACTAGGTGGCAACCCTGGAATCTCTTGAAAAACATCTGGAAATTCCTATACAATTGGTATACTATCTAGTGACACAGTAATTTCCTCCTCAGTTTCCTCCTCCACAGAAAACAAATATGTGCTAGTAACCCTATTAGAACGTGGCATAGCGACGACGTATATATCCTGACCATGAATGGTGAAAATAATAGACCTATCATAACAATTAACTTGGGCATGGTAGTGAGATAATCAATCCATCCCAAGTATCACATCATAAGTGTGCATGTCCAGGACCAATAGATTGGCCAAAAATCTAAGTCTACCAATATCTAGTGTCACAGGCCCATCACTATCATGTAAGATGGCAGTATCGCCTAAAGGTGCAGATATACTATGAGGTCTATCGCATACTCGTGTCGTCATCCCAGATAATACAACAGCCTGGGGTGCCTGAACAGCCTGTGGCATGGGGTTGTATACCTTGCCATAATGCAACTGCTGCGGTGCCTGTCCCAGAGGCTGTGGCGGTGCTGGTAAAGCTGGATATGTCTGTCCGTGAATCCGTGGAACCTGTGGAGCGGGTAAAGGTACATGTGCCCTCTGTCCCTGTTGCCCATGTTGTCCCTGTCCTGCTTTAGGACTTTGCCTGGAAGTATGACCAAACTCTCCACAAGTATATCAACTACCCTGGAAAGTGCTAAATGGCCTCCTCTGTCGGTTCACCTGTGGCTGACCCTATCCTACCTGTGGTCTCCCATCCTGCTGCCTCTGAACAGGTACCCTATTCCTGTGAGCATCTGAACCACTTTTGTGCTTCTTCCAAGACTGTTGTCTTTGGAATTTGCCCTTGTCATTCTGTCTGTGTCCATTGCCATTTCCTTTCTCAGCTAACTGATTAGCAGAGTCTCTGTCACCCCGCTGCTCACCGCTAGCCTATCTGAAGTCCATGGTCAACTGATATTGCTGTAAAGCAGCATCTACCACCTGAGCATAAGTAGTGTAGGCTGGATTACCTGTAATAGATCGCTTAATAGACCACATAAGCCCTTTAACGAAGCTATTATGTTTCTTCTCCTCAGTATTCACATCCTCTAGAGCAAAAAGAGATAAGGGCATGAACTGCTGCTCATACTCTGCTACTGTCATATTCCCTTGCTGTAGATTAAGGAACTCTGTCTTCATAGCATTCCAGACTGCATATGGAAAGTACTTTTCATTGAAGTGAGCACTGAACTGATCATAAGTTAACAAAGTCCTCTCCTCCGCTGAAGTAACTGACTCCCACTACTGGAGTGCATCTCCGACAAGCTTGAAAGTAGTAAGCATCTGCTTCTCTTCGGTGGAGCCTGAGAATTCAGGTGGGCTCCCTTTTGTGAAAGAACTCATAACTTTCTCCTAAGGATTAGTCTGAACCACTGGTGCCGATATAGGTTCCTGCTGAACCTGTGGCTGATTGCGAAGTGCAGTTGCTATACTTGCTTCTATAGCCCGAGCAATGAGGTCATTTATATAGGGAGGAAACTTTGGATCCCTGCCCTAATTGTAGCCCCGATCTTGAGACTCCTGAGTAGTTTGCGGTACTTCCTCCTGATCAATGTGCTACTAACCATCTTCCTCCTAAAACTCAGGCAGTTGTTGTTCTTCCTCCATTTGCTGACGCCGTAGGAAATCCTACTACCTACGTGCTGCTCGCTGCCTGTTTTTCTGATTGTCCCGTTTTCTTCTAGCGTTAACCATTCTGTTAACATAGAAAGATAGACATCAGTATGATTTAAGCGGACCGTAAAGGAATTCAATAAGTCCTAAACCTAGGCTCTAAATAAAAGAATACGCTACGCGGAAGTCTTAAAACGATAAATCCCTAGAGACACTTGAACCTGGAGTACTTTGATACCAACTGTGATACCCCTCGATTCTAGAGCCACGGGTGATCAAGTCCGAGTACAGAATACAAGGGATATCAAACAATCAATATTTAAATAAACATTGGAATACAAGATGAATTAAGAATAAATAAATAAGCTGAAAAGAAAACTAAATAAATAATCCTCAAATAAAAATAATTAAAAATCCCATAATAAAATCTCTAATCTTCGGATACTAGTAATTAATTAAATTACAACTCGGGAATCCATACTGTGGACCCCTAATAAAATCCTAACTGAAATAACTGAACTGAAATAAAACTAATAACTAAAACATGAAGAAGAGTCCTATGTAGAGTCGGAAGAGTGAATGACTGTCTTTGCTCGGCACGAACAATCTCTAAGACTGGAACTAACAACTGAAAAATAATGGTGGGTCAGGCCCATATACAAGTTCTAATCTACTACATCCCAAACAGAGACCCAATACACGTACACATCCTAATTAATTCAATAATAACTAAATAGTCCATATATAAATATATACACACTAAAGGAACCTTACTAGAATTTAGAGTTGTCTCAACCTGAATAGTAGGTAACATGCAAAACGCACATATAGTGGGCATGAGTACCTAGACCTACCAGGGTACACAACTACACTATATCTAGTTACACATCCCTGGCAATATACGTACCCTAACCACTGATCCTGAAACTCAAGCTCATATCATGGCGTATAATTGTATATGTAAAATCCGTCCTATCAAACCATCAAAATAAACTATCCAAATTATTTTAATAATATGTCATCTAACTATTCCGTTGACCTGACACGAATAAGTAGGACTTACCACTATGGTTAATCTGTTCCCTTATTAAAAAAATAGGCAGGACTTAACTTTTAAGTTAATCCGTCCCTAATATGCCCCCATCCCATAATGGTGCATTAATCCATATCATAACCAAATAAAGGTTTCCTATCCATATAAAGATGCATTATTATTCTTGCTATTATTTTTATTAAATAGTCCAAGTAAACATGATATATATCAACTAAACATCACTTGCATTTAATTAGGTAACCAATAGAAAAAAATAATAATTCTAAATTTAGGCAACCCCATAAAAATAATAATTCTAGTAATTATTATTTATATATATAAATAACTAATTCATTCCTAACACATAAGCATATCAATTTGTACCTGTTATTTTTTTTCCTCCTTGGGTAACGTGTAGGCCTTATGAAAATAATGAGACTTTAAATAAATAAAAAAAACCAACAAATATGATACATACCATCGGTTTGTATGCTTTACTTTTTCCTCGTGTGGCGTGTAGGCTTATGGAAAAAAAATGAGATTGAAATTCAATCTTACAAAACTGATGCAAATGGTTCCTTCCTCTTTCGGCGTGTTCCAACACTGGTTGGATTAGTTTAAAAGTTTATTTAATGCCACACAACATCTAATTTACTACATATACACAAATTGTTTCATTATTGGGGTGTTCCTCGTTCGGCGCGCATTAAGACAACCACCAAACAAAATTCTAACTTTATATAACAATACACTAAAATCATGCTTAACAAAAAAAAAAAAAAAAAAAAAAAAAAAAGAATCCAGTTCAATAGAAGAAAGAAAAATTCAAAATCTATTATTAAAATACATGAATTTTAAATTTCTAAGTCATGTAATCTGATTCAATTAATTTTAAATTTATTTAAGAACAAAACCTAGAATTAATCTAACATGCATAGGGTATGAATCAAAGGAGAAGAGAAGAGTTAAAACTTGCCTTTAGGGATTTGATAAAAAAAAACCCTATCCTCCTCCTTTCTCTTTCTCTTCCTTCTTTCTCTCTCTTTAAAATATATTACGTGATTTATTTTGTAGCCTCTTTTTCTAACCTATAGTTACATATTTATAGGCTAAATAAAATAACTTAATCCTTTTCCCAATCCAAGTCAACTTAACAGAGAAAATAATAAATATTTAAATATTAAAAAGGTAACTGAAATATATGTTATGTATAATCTATGTATATTCCTTTTTATATGTAACATATAAATATACATCAGATTATTATTAAATGACTTTCCTTTTATATATATATATATATATATATATATATATATATATATATATTTATTTATTTATTTATTATATATACATATACAACTATCCATGGGTAATTATCCGTACCCATTAAATCCCTTATTCAAGTAGTCCATGAGACCCAATTGGTTAGTCCATTACTACTATCCATATCCAATTTCTTAAAAATATAGAAATAAAAATAAAAATAAAATAATTAAATTCTTAAACAAATACACATCATCATACACAATTTAATTTAAACAAAGAAATCTAAAACACGTTTCAACGCACAATTTAATTTAAACAATGAAATCAAATACACGTTTAGCACACAATTTGATTTAAACAAATAAGTCAAGTAACACATTTAAACAAATAATTAAATCAATTAAACAAGTAAACAATTAACCAAGAAATCAAATAAATAATTAAAATGCAATTAAAATAATACCGAGACTATCATTTGAAATTAGGGGTATTACAGGTGCCCTCTGTCCTTGCTGTAGATGCTGTCCCTGTCCCTGTCCTGCTTTAGGACACTGCCTAGAAGTATGACCAAACTCTCCATAAGTATAGCAACTACCCCGGAGAGTGCCAAATGGGTTCCTCTGTCAGTTAGCCTGTGGCTGACCCTGTCCTGCCTGGGGTCCCCCATCCTGCTGCCTTTGAACAGGTGCCCCATTCTTATGAGTATTAGAACCACCCTTATATTTCTTCACAGACTGTTGTCCTTGAAATTTGCCCTTGTTATGGTGTCAGTGTCCATCACCATTCCCTTTCTCAGCTGACTAATTGGCAAAGTTTCTGTCACCCCGCTTCTCACCCCTAGCCTGTCTAAAGTTCACGGTCAATTGATACTGCTGTAGAGTGACGTCTACCACCTGAGCATATGTAGTGTAGGCTGGACTACCTGTAATAGCTCATTTAATAGACCACATAAGTCCCTAAACGAAACTATTACGTTTTTTTTCCTCTGTATCCACCTCTTCTGATGCAAAAAGAGACAAGCGCGTGAACTGCTGCTCATACTCTACCACCGTCATATTCCCCTGATCAAGATTAAGGAACTCTGTCTTCATAGCTGTCCTTACTGCATATGGAAAGTACTTCTCATCGAAGCGGGCACTGAACTAATCATAAGTCAAGGATCAGTCTGAACCACCGGTTCTGGTATAGGTGCCTGCTGAGCCTGTGGTTGATTCCAAAGTGCAACTGTTACTCTTGCTTTTATAGCCCGACCAATGAGGTCATTGATATGAGGAGGATACTCTGGATCTCTTCCCTGATGCTGAGTCTGCTAAACTTCCTCCTGCTCTTCATGAAACTAACCATCATCATCCTGAAACCCTGGAAATTACTACTCTTCTTCCATTAGCTGACGCTATAGGAAATCTTACTGCCTACGTGCCACTCTCCTTTGCCACCTGTTTCCTTGTACGTTCTGTCCTCTTCTAGCATTAACTATTCTGTTAACACAGAAAGACATACATCAGTACGATTTTAAACGGAACATAAAGGAATACAACGAATCCTAAACTTAAGCTCTAATCAATAGAATATGCTACGCGGAAGTCTTATACGATAGAATCCTAGAGACACTTGAACCTAGAGTACTCTGATACTAACTGTGATACCCCTCGATTCTAGAGCCACGTGTGATCAAGTCCGAGCACAGATCCGAAAGATATCAGACAATTAATATTTAACAAATGAAATAAAGAATAAATAATTAGAGCTGAAAAAATTCTAAAATAAAAATCCTTAAAAGTTATAAAATTCAATATAGCCAAAACCTCCAATAGAATCCATAAAATCCTCCAATAATAGAACAACTTGGGAATCCACCTAGTGGACCCCTAATAAAAATCCCAACTGAAAGTAAATAACTGAAATAAAATCCAAAGCTAAACCATGAAGAGAAATCCTACGTTATTAGAAGAGTGAGTGACAGTCTCTGCTCAGCACGAACAAGGTCTAAGCCCAGAACTGACGAACACCTAAAAAAATAAGAGTGGGTCAGGCCCACGAGCAAGTTCTACACTACTACCATCCAGACAGAGACTTGATACACAAATACATCTTAGACAGCTCAACAATAGTTATCTAGTCCATACATATATATATCCACACTAAGGGACTCTCACTAGACTACAAAGGGGGTTTCAACCTGAATAGAAGGCAACAAACAAAACGCACATGAGGTGGGCATGAGTACCTAGACCTAACAGGGTATACCACTACCTATCATAGCCAGTTATGCATCCCAATGCCTATACGCTCCCTAACCATCGATCCTGAGACTCAAGCTCATATCGTGGTACTATAATTATATATATGTAAATTCTATCCAATCCATCCATAAGTAATCCAGTTAGTCATTCAACTTGTTCAGTTGATCTAACTTAAGTACAAGTAGCAAGTAATCCAGTTAGTCATTCAACTTGTTCAGCTGATCTGACTTAAACATAAGTAGGATTTAATTTTATAATCCATTCCCTTATTCCAGAATAGGTAGGAGTTAGCGTTGTGATCTAATCCATACCTAATATGCCACCGTCCTATATTGGTGCATATAATCCACATATCCAATAATTGATGCAATAAATGATAAATTTAGACATCAATTAAAATTCAGAGCATGATATAATAATAATCAGAAATGTAAACTGAGCACATTATACTGAAACAATCAAAAGTAAATTTCATAATAATTCATTTAATTTGCTAAAATAATAACTAGTAATTAAAACTTCCGTAATCATTGACAACATGCAAATTAATATTTAAATTTTATGATGTCCACTATCCTAGCATTGACCAATAATCCTAGGTCTTTAACCTGATATATACATCATTTAAAACCTCCTATTAAATTTCAGAATTACACTTTGGCCCTGAAGTTCCAAAAACCCAAAAATACACCCATATGTGTGTATCAGTAGGAGAGCCACCTCTCCCAAAGAGGGAGCAGGCTCCCCCCTTTGTGGAGCCAGTTCTCCCCCATGGAGCGCCGGCTCTCTCTTCCCTAGAGCAGGCTCCTTTTGGAGAGCCGGCTCTCTTTCCCTGAGAGTCGTCTACTGTAAACCATCGTCTTCCTCGCCTCCGGCAGTGATAAAACACTTTTGCACTTCTTTGCTACAGTTACTAGGATCCAATCCATGTCCAAAACCATCCCATAAACTCATAAAAACTATAGTATGCATTAACACTGTAATGACCCGGTCATTTGACTCCCTTTCCTTTTTTCTGAAATTTTACAAATAAATTTTTTCCGTTTAAATTTCTTTTCTGAGCTCTGTTTCTTGTCGCTTAGTGTCGTCTCGAGTGCTCAGAAATGATTTCTGAGACTCTTTTCCGTGGATTGACAACTTTCTTTGAGGACCGAGTCATTTCTGCATTTTCACTTTTTGGACACTATGCACTATTTCGTCTTTTTCCCTATTTTGTCTTTTCCCCGTTTTTCAATTTTTGGCACAATCTCACTTTTCATGTTTGGAGTTGGTTTTTGACTTCACGTGTCTTCATCTTCAGTGGTTTCCTCGAAATATGTATCTTTACTTTTGCAAGAAAGTACTCTGGTTGCTCCCGGTGTCCATAAGGGCATGGATGGACAATTCTTTGGAATTATTTTCCTTTCTTGGGGTATTTTTTGTAAATATCTTTTGAAGATATTTTATTTTAGGGGTATCTAAGAAAATATCTTTTGGAAGATATTTTCATGCTAGGGCAATTTCGCAGTTAACCCTTTTTGTAGGGGCCATTGTGCAATTAACGAAAGTGATGAGTGCTGAAAAATGCGTATTTAAACCCCTTAAGCTTAGGCTTTCTAGTACCTTTATTTATCTTACTTTACCATTTTAGATTGATTTCGTATTATTTCCATTTTCAGGCACTTATCCCGAAAATAAGCTAACTCAGCGAAATAAGAACTTAGTTGAACCAATTATGGGATTAAACAAAGAAAAGAACAAAGTGGAGAAAGAAGGAAGCAAATGAAGCCAAATGTGACAAGCAGCAAAGTTCGATCAATCCAAGTTCAAGGTTCGATTGATCGAATAATGATCGATCTCAGAACTTCAAGATAGATCCAAACCTTGGCCCAAAAGCATAAAGTCCAAAAGTTCGATCAATCTAACACCATCCTTCGATCGATCGAACACTTTTGTCCTTATTCAAATGATTGATCCTATCTACAGCTGTACCACCAACTAACCACTTTTGTCCTTTTCCCATAAATATCTCGGATTTGCCTTTTCCCAAAAAGCTTAACTAGTTGGATCGATCCAGCGTAAGTTCGAAAGATCTCAGCCAGTTCGATCGATCCAAGTCCAAGGTTCGATCGATCGAACTTCCTCTAGTGCGAAAAAGTTAAAATTCCAGCTTGTGCAATCTATCCTCTATCCAATCATTAGAGAATATTCTTTGCACAACTCCAGCTCATTTTGTGTGCCACTTGACCTACCTATGAAAGGAATATGATGTACTTTTTGAGCATGTAGACTATTCTAGGGTTTAATCTCTTGGGGAGGAAGTTGAGAGGAGGAGGAAGCTAGAGACACCATTGGAGACTCTTCATCAACCAAGGAGCAAGCCTTTTCCATGGAGTTAGCCCTTGAGGGTTAGAGTAACATCACCATGAGTGGCTAGACATCCTCTTGGGGCTAGAGTTAGGCCCAAGCATGCTTTCTATATCTTAATCTTGTGTATTATTGAGGGATTAGTGCTGTAATTGATGTTTTGACACTTTGATATATATAGATCTTGTTTATTCAATGATTTATGTGGTTTAATGCTTCCAATTGATCATTTCATTCTATCCATATGTCTATGTATGCTAGAATAGATGTTCATGTGCTTGTCTCTAGGTTTTGTGTTATTAATGCATGTCTATGTGTATTGATGCAATAGATTTGGAGATTATCAAAACATAGTGCTTAAATGAATGCTCTTGTGATTCTCTTGATGGTTCATACTTATTCCTTGATGGATTGTGCCTCTCCCCTAATTTATTTTCATGCTAGTAGTATAAATGTAGTGTAGTTATAGTGTAGTGTTAAATGGGAGGACAATCTATGCTTGTTGTTTGATGATCCGAGCTTTTGAATGCAAGTAGTATATGTCTCTAACCTTTTGTTGTATTTGGATTGTGAACTTAATGAAAGGATTAATGACCTATTTTGATCTATTGTGCCTTTCACATGTTGTTTAGACAATATATGCTTCATTGCTTAGATATTTTGTGCCTTTCACATGATGTTTAGACAATATATGCTTAACTAGTCATCCTTGCTTGTTGAATCAACCAAACAAACACACACCAATATTGCAACACACCATTTGCCCTCATTAATCACTTGTCAATGATATAGAAATGCATTGCTTTGTGGTGATCTCTAAACCCCAAGATCTCTCTCTCTTACTTACTTTTAATTGCATTTTTTGTTATTACTTAGTTTAATTTAGTTATTCTCTAATCAACCAACCAACCAATTGTTTGATCACTCGACCTACTAGCCCTAATAACGATTCCACGACATTGCTCGATCCTCACAAATCCCTTGGAACGATCCCTACTCGCCCTAACTATATTTATAGTGAAAGATAGTAGTGGCTTCTATAAATGTAAAACTCTTGGCCTTCGCCTTAATGCACACTCTTAAGCTCATGGTAGGACGACGACCAGAAAGTTATTGTAAAATATCTCGTCTGGAGCCTGGATCCTCGTAAGGGATTTATTTTCACTTTTCGTTGACTCAAAAATTCATAGAATTTCCTTCTGGTCGTTTTTCTCCAGTTTCAGAGTTTCTGGACCCGGTTGCCGCTGAACTTGTTCTTGGCATAACTCTCTGCTCAGGACTCGGTTTTTGACGCCGTTTCTTTCACTGTTCATATTTTCTCATTTTGAATCTTTTTTGTTCACAGAGTTTTGCCGTTTGAGCGTGTTTACTCAAATTCCACTTTTCCGGACCTGGCAGGGCCCTTTCGGGGCACTTTTTGAGATTTCTATAAAAGGGGGATGAGATATTTCATTTTTCATCTTCCCCACTCCCCTTGCATGACCTGAAGCAACCATGGATGTCCATGGAGCTGCCACCTTCTCTCTCCTCCTTTGATTTACTTTTCCTAAGTAGAAAGTCTTCGGCCTTTACGTTTTTTGTTCCCCTCGACGTGTTCTACCATTCCCCCTTATTAGAATTTATTTTTGATCATTTCTTGAGTTTGGGTTTGAAGTCAAGTTGTGATTTTCATGGGGCTTCCTTCGGATTCATGTAGGTCGTGTTGTCCCCGACAAAACCCTTCGGATTCATGTAGATCGTGTTCCTTCGGATTCTTACTATATAACATGCTATGGATGCTTGTATTACTTGTTTACATGCTTGGATATCAAATCTAGAATTTTTATTTATTTAAATTTCATGTGTGAGATTTAATTTTCCTAGTGGATTATAGCATGTTTTAAACTTGTGGCATGATAATATATTACCCCTTGATATGGTCATTGACATATATTAAATCTAGATCATTTAGACAAGTAACGAAGATTTTATTTAATATTTATTTTGAATAAAATTTTAAATCATGTAGCCTTAACTAGCTTGAAATCAATATGTTTTAGCATATTATATTAGGCCTAAATACACTCTTCAACATATGTAAATTTGAGAGTAAACGGTGATGTTTTAAAATCTAGAGAATAATTAATTATTTTATTAATTAATTTATTCCGGGTGTACTATTCACCCCATTAGAATTCCGACTTGACATTTATGATTTAAATGCAATATAGTTTCACATATATTAAATCTAGAATATTTGATTAGGTTTTGGAACTTTTCAATTATTATATTTCTAGTATTAAAGTTTAGTACTCAAGGTAGTATCTTGCTTAGAACTTACTTGTATCATGGTTTTAAAACAAGTATTGAAATGTTGTATAACATACTTTACTTTGAGGTCATTTGGATGACTTTTAAAATCTAGAGATTTTAATTAAATGAATTAATTAAAACCCGACCAATGGTTACATGAGCTAGATTAAGTTTCTAACCTTGCATTCATGATTTCCTTGGTAAGTTCCTTCACGTGCATCAAATCAAGAATAATCGGATAAGTATTCAAACTTATATTTAATTAATTCCCTTGTATTGAATTTAATTCACATGGTTGCATCTTGTATGTAATGGACTTGTAACTTGACAATGAACTTGGCCTTAACATGATCCTTGAAATAACTCGTTCGTAGAACATTTTGACTCACCTTGAAATCTTGATAATTTAATCCTTGAGTAAATTAAATTTCCTTATATGCTTCCATCGAGTTAATCATGTCTTATTAGTGAATTCTTGTTAGACTTGTGAATTTGACTTGAATTCCATGGACTTTATTCTTTTATCAAGCATCATGAACACTTGTATCTTGATCTCATTAATGTACTTAACGAACATGCACGTTTGTCTTGGAATGGTTTAATTACATATGTGTTGCTTAGAAAGTAATTAAATCATGTATCTTATACTTGTGGTATATTTACTTCAATGAACTCCATGTGTTATGTATCTTGGTTTTTGTCTATATAGTTGCACACTATAATTTCTTGACATTTCACATGCCATGATAGTTGATGAACTTAGGGCATGACTTGTGTGTTCTAAAATCTTGGTTGTGCATGAGACGTGGTTAATGCATTTATTGTATTTGATATAATCTTGGGTGTACAACTTGTTGATTTTGGGACTTGGGATATCAATCAAGAATTGTAATGGCTAGGACTTGTCTAGTACGGGGGATTGTTCTCCTACACTATAGTGTGCACTAAAGGAAAGGTACCCATGGGTTAGTAGCCCTAAAGTGATCTCAAGAATACGGTTTTAATTTGGGCGATATCCGAGTTTCCACATTAGTTGATTTCACTCTTTAAATTTCAAGTTGCTATTCCTTGAAGATTTAAACTTGTCATGTTATATGAAATGCACCAATCTTGTTAAATCGCATAGATTTTATGCTTTGTTCTTGATTCTATGTATAATTCATATCTTGTAAGTTGGAATGCTCCAAATCTTGTTTAATCACATAGATATTATGTCTTGTTCTTGACTTCATGTATTATTCCTATCGTGTTAATTGGAATGCTCCAATCATGTTAAGTTGCATAGATTTTATGCCTTGCTCTTGGTTTCGTGTGTTATTTCCGTCGTGTTAATTGGTATGTACTAAACATGTTAATTGCATCGATAATGTAATTCTTGTTAACTTGTGTTTAAGTATCCTCCTTATCGTGTTATACAGATTATGGTAAACCTTGTTAAATTACATTAATAGCGTGATTCATGTTAACTGTAAACTTGTTGTATTCATTGGATTGTTCCATTCTTGATTCGTTACATATATGTATATGTATCATGATTCTTGTTGATATTACTCCATGGTAACTTAGGATGATCCCTGAGTCTAATATTTGACACAGACGTTAGGTGGCATGATCCTTTTTGAATTATATCATGTTAGTCTTAAAAATCTCTAAAGAAATCGAGTCGATGCATGCTCATTCTCTATGAGTAAACTTGTTTACTCACCCCGAAGTTACTGGGGGATTTGATCAAGTATGAAGACATGGTTCGTAATGCTTGCTGTTCAGTGGGATGGCTTCTAGCTTTTCAGTTTCCATTTCATGCAAATGTTAGCATGAAATATCATTTCATAGTCTATTATATAAAACTGGTATTCTTTGATACCATATATGTAAAGTGTACATAAACACACTCTTTTCATTGTATTTAACATGCATATGATGAGGCCAGAGGCCAATGACATATATCTTGTATTCTATATGCTTTCGTTTACAAAGTTCATTATGGAAGTATTGAAAATTCATGAGTTATTATGTCATAACTTTTGCATCAGGCGTGGGAATTCCATTTTGTTTCTTTCATAGGGTTTCTATGATCATTTTTGGGGTGTGGCCAAGGGCCAAGCACCATTTCATTCTAGGTTTTGCATTCGGTTTCATTTATAGTGTTTTTAGGCATTTTTGTTTGTTGAGAGGTCATGTTTTGCATTCTTGACATTTTGAAGCTGCGGACCATTGGAACACGTCTTAAATGTCTTTCTACGTTTGTGTGCATGTCTATATTGCACAAAACCCTTGAGTTTCAACTTTTGACCTATTTTGGGCGATTTATTGAATTTTTATGAAAAATTCCTCCACGGGGTGTCATTTTGAGTTTCCCCTTGTTTTAGCATGTTTTGAATGCTTCAATGATATTAAGAGATGTTTTCAAACTTGTCCAGAACATGTATAAAGCTTAAAGAGCCTTAGAAATGAACCTAGCATCACATATACCATTATAGCAGCTTTTCATAGCAACAGTAGGAGTTTCGGTCGGTTAATGAAGCTCCATCGGTCGGCTGACGATTCTCTCAAGACCATTCCAGTAGGCTTTTTAGGAAAAACCCTTGTTCGGCCGGCTAACGATTGGGGTTTGGCCGATCAATGATGGGGTTTCGGCCGGCTGGCCATTGCCTTCGGTCGACCGATCCTCCCTGGGACCTTCTCTTCTCAGTTTCTCTTAGGCAGCTTTGTTGCAGTGACTTCAGAAGGTCATAACTCCTTCATTTCAAATCCAAATCTAGTCATTCCTAACTCTAGACTCAAGAGCTCGAAGTTAGCTATCCATTGGTACTAACCATTCACCAAAACTCCACCTATAGTGAGAGTTATTCCATTTTTAGTGAAATAGGTATGTGGTAACCTTTAAACAGCGAATGCCACTTTGTTTTAATTCATATCTTTTCCGTCCGGACTCGGAATCAGGCGATTTTTGAGTCTATCTTTGTTCATTTTTCATTGTCTTTCCAATGGTGTGCATGGCAGCACCCATTTTAGTGTAGAATGACCATTTTACCCTTGGTTCATTTCCTTTCGGGTTGGGCATTCTTGCTTCATTTGCTTGTCTCATTTGAGTTCCGTGGGTTAACAGAGAGTCATCTTGATGTCTTAGGGATAACGTACGTCCCTTGAGGCCATTTTTCTTCTTCTGCTTTCGCATCCTGGACCTGTTTTGGGTCATCATAGGTGACACACTAGGTTAAAAAATCCAGGGTCGTCACAAACACAACAATTAACATACCTAATGCAACAATTTATATAGTAAATCAATTACAATTAATAACACATAATAAGATTAAATTCTCTGAATATATAAGCATACAAGAATAGTTTTTAATGTCCAATTTAATTCTGGAGATTATCTAGGCATGCACAGAATACAGGTCAGCGAGAAAGAGTAAGATATAAAACTTGCCTTTGAGATTTCTGGTTCAAAACCTCAAACTCCTTCTTTGCTAATTTATCCAATGAACGTGGTTGCTTTCACAGACCCTCTGTTGCTCCTGGTTCAACCCACGAGCAAGCTTCAATAACCCCTCATTTAATCACCTCTTGTTCCTAGCCAAACCCTAATTATCCCTCTCTCTGTTTCCTCTCAAACCTCTCTGTATACGGGAACTCCCTGTATACGTGAATAGGGTTTTCTTAACCCTAAGCAGACTTATAATCACATATATATAGGAAATAATAATATAACCTAACCCCAATTAACTAAGGAGAAGGAAAAATTAAAATAAATATAACTAGTCGAGCTACCACGTGATTTCATAAAAGAATATAAAACCTTAAACTATAGATAAATTTACCGAAAATTGATCCTAATTTAACATTATTAATAATTGATAATTAAATTAACCTCATAACCTAATTAAACAATTAATGAAAACAAATAATTAAATTTTCACATAAACATACATTAATTATTTTTAGCATATTTTAAATATTTCATGGCATATTAGTATAAGGTGAGTTACATCTTAAATATCATTTGAAGCATATATTTTTCAACAATCTTAAGACAATTTATTCCTTGCGTAGATTTTATTATTTGCTTTTATTTAAGATATAAACAAGTAGAGATTATACTAATAATTGAGATATAATAAAATAATGTTGTAAACATTATTATATGATAATATGCTTAATATTGGTGTGTTCAATATTATGTGAAATTAAAGCATGTTATATAAGTAGATTATTGAATTATTTTTATAATTCAATATTGGTTGAATTATTTTAATTTTGTAATATGATGTTATGTAGTATATTATATTGTCTTAAATTTGTGCCAACTAGAGGTGGAAAAAGGTAATTCGTTACTTTTATCAATGATTGCACAAGATGATGTTATGTATATTTGCTACGAAGTAAAGATAAAACCTTAGAAAGATTTAAACATTACAAAAATGAGGTTGAGAATCAACTTGGTAAAAAGATCAAGGTATCAAGAAGTGAAAGAGGTAGTGAATACGAACCACCATTTGCTGACATTTGCTCAAAACATGGTATTATTCACCAAACTACTGTTTTTTATTGACCTCAACGGAACGATGTTGATAAACGCAAAAATCGTACTTTAAAATAAATGATAAATGCTATGTTGAGAAGTTCCGGTTTAACCCAGAATTTGTAGGGGAAAGTTTTGATTTCTGCAAATTATGTTCTTAATAAAAATACCTTAAAAGAAATCTAGTGTGACACCATATGAATTATGGAAAGGTCAAAAATCTTCCTATAAATTCTTAGACGTGTGGGGGTGTCTAACTAAGGTTGCAGTTCCTACTGCTAAGAAAGTTAAAGTGGGACCTAAAATGTGACGACCTTGTGGGCTGGTGTGTCGTGGGCGGGTGCAAGAGGCATTGACAAGCTACCATACTGGGTGAGCTTCAGGTGAACAGTCCTACATCGTATAGGTAAAGGAAATGTAAAGTGTTTTTATATGGTGGTGTTATCTCCAATTGGTATGAGGCCTTTTGGGATAAAACCCAAGAACAAAATCATGCGGGCTCGGACCCAAAGCGGACAATATCATACCATGTGGTGGAGTGGATCATCACATAAAACCTTTTACAGATAATGCTCATAATAGTAGCGCATATCATTTTCTTGTGCATAAATCATACAATAAAAATAAGGATGAGCTTTGACATAGCAAGAGGGCTAGAACGTCTAAATCTTTTGGTCTTGATTTTTTAGCATGTTTATTGGAGAATGAGCCACAAAGCTTTAAAGAAGCAAAGTCTTCTCTTAAATATTATTATTTCTTAGATTAATTATGTGATATAATTAATCATGTGATATAATATTAAACTATATTATTTATGTGAGTTCAATATTATTTATATAAGTGCTTACTTTTTGAGATTATAATATTGAGCTATATAGTTGAATTATTTAGTGTGCATAGTAATTCAATTTTACAATATAGTTTATTTAATGTGTGATATTATTAATTCTATATGAGTTCATGACAGGTTTGTGTATTTAATACAACAGACAAAAATTATCTAGTCTAGTTATGTCAATTCTCCCGATAGTCAAGGGAAAAAGATCTATACTACTGTCTAAGTCATGTATAGTTGTGAATGGGCTAAACAAGAAGATTTTCTGATAACTCTAAAGAGTTTAATGAAAAATGTTATGGATACACTAAGCTAGTATACTGAGACAAGCTAAATCAAGCTAGTTAGCTATAATGTACAATTTAGCTAAAAGCTAAAATATTATTAAGCTGTAAACTAGTTAGCTTAGGTATAAGTTAAAATGATTAATGAGGTGCACAGAACCTAAGAGGAAGATGAAAATCTATTAATTGGTTTTAACTCTCAACTTGGTAGAAAAAACAAGAGGATGGTGAACAACCATTTTAGCTATAAGCTATTTGAGTTATATGTCATATTTGCTCTTGTAGGAGGGATGAATACTATTTGTAAAGTAGTAGTTTTTGGATAATACTTTCCAAAACAAATTCCTATATTACCAATATAGACAACTTAGATGAGGGTGTACTAAAGTTAAGAGCTATTAGAATTGATGGCTGGACAAACTTTACTTCAAGCTCGTAGTAATAACAGAGAAGTAGGTGTTCCTCATAACTTAGTAGTGAGATATGAAAAGAGTGTGCTTAATCTAAGCTTGTAATGATAGCTAAGAACTAACTTTTAACTAGTAAGATAGTTGAGAAGTGAGTGCTCATTATGTGGTAATGTATCAAAGCTTAAATAATAAGTTAGTTATTTGCTTAAATGATTGAGTTATGTGATGTGTGACACATAAAATGTTATGACATGTTAATATAACTGACTTAACATAAACCTAAACAGAAATAACTCAAGTCATAAATATAAGAAATGTATAAGCAAATATTTAATTAGAGCCCAATCTAATTAATATCTCTAGCATTAATTCACAGTAATGATGGTGAATTATTATAAGAATAAGTTAGTGATAAAGTGAGTACATATGTATTGGAGATTGTTAAACATGCTTGTTAAGAAGCGAATATAAAAAGGTAGATGAGGTGAAGTATTTAGTATTTAGTATATAGTATTTCAAGAGTTAAAAAACCATAATAAATACAATTTCAGGATTATTTCAAAGTTATGGGGGTGATACTATCCATAAATGAAATTTGCTACAAGACATCTCATCTTAAGAGAAATACTTATAAATGTGAGGGGTTCCGAGTCCTAAGAGCTTTAGGATAGAACCAAAAATCATTTATAGTCTTATAACAATAGTGTATGTTGTTTCCTATGAGAGAAATATTATGGAACAACTAAAAGAATTCTTTTCCTAGCTGAAGAGTTGAGTTATTTGTTCCAGCTGAAGAGTCAAGTGTGCAAGCTTATAAGTCTTTAAGTGGATTAAAGCTAGTACCGAGACAATGACATAAATGTGATGCATAAGTCATTGTATGCCTTAAAAAATTAATGATATACTAATTAGTTATATTTGATATTAAAGATTTAACATCTCATAACATAGTATATTCTCAATAGAATGGGATTGAGATAATACTAGTTATGGTAACAAAAGCCTAGCTAACTTTTGTAGATGTAAATCTCAAATATAAATACTAGTTAAAGTATATCACTGGTTAAGATTGTAAGGCATCTTAATAATTGTGATTAATTGCACACTTTCAATCCAGGATAGGATCACTGAAAAGCAATCAATTGGGTAATTAAGATATACCTTAAGTAAAATATTGCATAGATCGAGGTATCTAATCAAATTGGAAGTGTAATAGTGATGCAATCTGGATGTGGAATCTTAAAGACTTCAAATCCAAGAATAGATATGTCTTTAATATTAAAGGTGTAGTTGTATGTTCTTAATATAACACAAAGTTAGAAACTTTGAATAAATTAAATAGGAATGTCAACAAACTTCACCTAGAGGACATTTCAAAGTAAGTCTACACATGCGCCACTAAAGAAAAAGATATTGCTAATAAACAATTTTAGGGCACAAAGTATACATTTGCTCTCAATCGAGGAAATCTCTACAGAGTATAATATTTATATATACAACCATGTGGCCATATATAAAATTAAGGGTTGTACTAGAGAGTAAATATACAACTCATCGAAGGGAATAGGGTTAATGCCGAAAGCAAACGAGTCACCTTAATGGAAACCCAACCTAGCTGACTGGAGATCCCAAGATCTAGGTTCAAAGGGACAACAGAAATTTTGAGTGACTCACTAGAAGCATTAGGAAGATATAAATCTTCTGCCCATTTCTATGATGAGACAGGGCTACCTACAATGAGGATTAGAATAAGCAATGCTTTTAATGATTCTTATACTTTGAAAATTCAAGTGGGGTATGGTAGGATACTCTTAATAAGAAGTCACCTATGTGAGTTTGAAGTGGGGCCGCTTCTATGGGAACTATAAAGGCTAAGTTTTCTAGAGCACTCATAAATACCAGGAGTTGTTCAGGGCCAAAATGAATACAATAATGAGAACCAACTCTACGAGGAAAGGTACTGTGCGTTTGTTATTGTCTTGGTTTACACAAACGGCTGAACAATTCAAGACATCACGTTCACTGGTTAGCCAATAAATTCGATAGCAATGCACTAGGGAAGGTTCAATGCTAAAAGCTACCTATACCGATGCAGTAACTTTTCGACTATACTCTCTCTAGTGTCTGCATGATCATATTTTGCATTTAGGTAGCCTATTTCCATTCATATGGGGGATTGTTAGAATTTTTGATTCATGAGTAATCAATAGATGCCTTTGACTGAACAGGTGTGATCAGTGGTTGGTTGTGGGATGAAAAGATGTAACTCAAAACCAACAGACATAACATATTCAATGTAAACCATTGCAATTGGTTGCAATGGTTGTGTCCAATGATGAATAGACATATATAAATGGTTGTGTCCAGTGTGAAGAGACATATATAAATGGTTGTGTCCAATGATGAAGAGACACATATGAATGGTTATGTCTAATGATAAAGAGACACACCCAATCTAAAAAGGCACTTATATTTCTATAAATACCCCCTTGGGCTGCCATTTGTAGGTTGTTTAATTCATTTTTTCTTCTCTCTCCCTTTCTAGACTTGAACCCAACCCAAGTTAGTTCAAACCATAAGTCAAGTGGTCCGAGCTATTTAGACACTAATCCAATTTCATCAAGCCATATTAAGATTGGTTCGAACCATTTGGTTCGGATTGCATCTAATTCAGCATTTATATAGTATAGATGTATTTTTGAGTTAGATAGAGTATTACACGGAGGAGGTTCGCCGTATCCACGAGTTAATAGTGCTGCTACTGGTGGATGTAGATCGTTGTATCCTAGGAGACAAACGCCACAGAGTTCGTTAGTACTATGTGGGGCGTAAATTGTCTTAAGGACATAATATTCAATACTAGCCTCGGTCTAGGTTCTTTATTTATTATTATTATTTTATTGCTTTTATTTATATGTTTAATTAAATATCAAGTTGAAGATTTAATTAATTATTTTTAGCATATTATTAAATATTTCATGGCATATTAGTATAAGGCAAGTTACATCTTAAATATCATTTGAAGCATATATTTTCCAACAGTATGTGTGTATATATAGACAAAAAGGATAAGGGTGTCGTTGGTATAATAATAAGTTAAAGAGGTGTTTTGAGTGTTATGGTCACAATAAGGGACAATGTAGTCTTTTCAAACTCATAAGGGTATTATAGTCATTAAAAAATATATTGTGTGTCACGTCGGGTCACATGATCATTTTATCGTTCACCAGCTCATCGCGGAATGGGGCAATCCCTGAATTATAATTTTTGTTGCAGATAGCTCCATCCAGCAACCGGCCGGTTGAATTTCGCCGTTAAAACCATCACGTGCAGTCACGAGATCACATATGCTTAATGGCCATAATGGCTTTATGAGCATAAAAAAACTGTATCACCCCTTATTATGAGCATTACACCTAAATACACCCTTAGTTTACTGTTACACCCAATTACCCAAACACACCTTTATCACTTCATATATATATGTATAGAGACCCAACCAAAAGATTTCACCACTCCAACTATGACAGTGTAAGCAGCAGCTCTCTCATTCCCTTTATGTGTGTATGTTTATATATATATATATGTATGTGTGTGTGTGTGTGTGCTTGTCCGGAGAATTGAAGATATCTAGAGGTATCATTTGCGGGAGAAATAGTTGAATATAAAATAAAGGGATTGAAGTCCAAGCAAAACCCTCACCATTCCTCTCTATCGATACCCTCACACTCCTCATCGGAACCATAACTCAACGGGCGACACACCTTCCTTTCACTCACCGTCGAATTGATGGTTCAAATTAGACCCAATTGCTTTTTTGACGAACCCAAATCGAGAGCATGGTCTCGTCACTATAACCATTGTTCCTCGCCAGACTCTTCTCTATGTCGTCACTCTATAACAGCCACCATCATCTGAACTAGCCGAGCTTACCGCCGTTCCTCCGTTGCTAGCCAATCCTCATCACTGTCCCCGTGGTTGTAATACTTTCCCCTGTTCAAAACCTTGTCCTACCGTTCCGCAACTCACTGCTCATACATAGCCAAAACAGTCTCTGATTTTCAGTGTTATGAAGCTGTGGTCACTGGTGTAGATTCTCGGCTCCTCTGACAATTATTACCCATCTGTATATATATATGATATATTTATCTCTATATATAACAAAAGAAAGAGGAAATCAAAATTAGGTCTGTTTGGCTACAAGTGTTGCATTGTCCTAATACAGCACCTGGACAAGAGTTTAAACCAATTCCAAAAATTGGTTCTGTGGTGATGTGCTGGCAATAATAGTAAGGGCAAAATTATCTTTTGCCTTTTCCGGTGACTTGATGGGGGTGAATTGCAACAAAATAATAGTTTAGGGGGATTTCTTGCAAAACCCTAATAATTCAGGGGTTTTTTTTTTTTTTTTTTTTTTTTTTTTTGCATTTAACCCTATATTTTATACAAGGGAAAGAACAAAATAATCAATTTACAAAATTTGATTGAACTTGTTAAATGTTAAAGGTGTTGTTAAGCGCACAAAACAATTCTCACGGGAGATCGAAGTAGGGATAAGTGCAGAAAACACCCCTAAAGTATACTCTGTGTAGTACTTTTATCCCCTATTTGAAAAATTGTGCAAAAAATACCCATAATCTTTTCACATTGTGCAAACATACCCCTTCTAGCATAAATTAGTGATGTAATACTAGGGTTTGCCATTTTACTCTTCCGAAAATGCCAAAGGGGTATATATATTATTAATCTCATAATATAGGGGTGTTATGTGCACATTATCTTCTTCTTCTTCTTCTTCTTCTTCTTCTTTTTTTTATTTTTTATTTTTTATGCATATCTCTAATTTTTTTTTTTATTTTTTTGAAACTTTGACAATTTGTAGATTGAGGATTTGAATTTGTTGAGATTCAGTTTACTGTTTTCTACTAAATTTTTTTTTCTTTATTTTATTTTTCCCGTACCAACATTGTTAAACAAACAACAACAACAACAACAACAACAACAAAAGGAAAAAAATTCCTATATCAGTATACACAGGTGAAGATGTAAGAAAATGGTTCTCTATGTTGGAAAGAATTTTCTTACATTTCAAAATCATTTCTCCTCTTTCTCTCTTTCTTCCTTCTATTTATAGAAAACTACCCTTGCCTTAAAATCCCTAGTTTTGTTTATAAGTTTAGAAACAAAAAGGGCTTGGTCCCTACTTAGGCCTATCCATCACTCAGGACCGACCCTAAATGAGAATGAGTGGGATGAGGAGTCGCTGGACTTCTTTGTACTGTTTAGTCATTTTCTCTTCTCTCTCACGCAACATCTTTCTCTCTTCCTATAAGCTTCTATTTTTTCTTCCTTTTCTTTCCTTTTTAAGCCTCAAATTTCTCTTTCATTTTTTGGCCAATCGATTGGGTTTCCGGTCTTTGTTTATTGACGGAAAGTGTTCCTCTCATCGTTCTCTATAATATGGTTAAAGGATTTAATTTTCAGAGGAGCGGTGATTATTTTACGAATTTTCAAAAATTCTAGATCCAAGGCTTCGGACGGGGTTTTGGGTCACTTCGAGTCGGATTCTGGAGTCGCGCCTTTGCAGCAGTTTACTCTCCTCATCGTCGACTACGTTTCCATTGAACAGTTTTTCATTCCGCCGCCGTTGAACGACGGTTGACCGGCATTGACCGCGTTGACCAGCATTGACTTTTTGGACGGGGATGCATTTAGCTGCTTTTTGAGGTAAAGTTGTCTAATTGTCAAAGTCCTTGATTTTGGTAATTAATTGGATATTTTTTCCCTCTTCAAATATGTTAATTTGATGTTTAATTGGATGATTTGGTTCTTGGGTTTTGGTTTGTGTATTAGCCTTGTCTAATTACTATGTTAAATCTGATTATATGTTTAGTTGTGAAAAATTGCAACATGAATGGTGTCGCCTGGATCGAGTGTGATAAAATGTAGCTAAGTTTGAATTTATAGAATGCTATTACCACTACTAACTATTAATGTAGCTAGAGTAAGTAGGGATCGTCCCAAGAGAAAGGAAATGTTTTTTTGTTTAGAAATCAATGTTGGATTAGTAGGTCGAATGATCAAAAGATGGTTTATGGTTGAATTATACTATGATTTAAACTAAACAAATGCCATGTAAATTAACTAAAGTAAATGAGGTGTAGAGAATATGAAAGAAGAGTCTTGGGACATAGAGTTCACCACTAAGCATTACTTTCATAAACATTCAATATTTGATGGATTAGAGAGATTGTATGTTGCAAATGGAAGTGTGTGACATTAATTGAATTATCAAGCATGGATGGCCAAGTAAGCATACATCGTCTAGTCAATTTAGTGAGTAGCACAACATATCAGATTAAGTCATTAATCCTTCCATAAGTCCACAATTAATGCACACTCATTAAATTAGAGAAATATACTACTTGCATTCATAAGCATGGAACATAAAACAACAAGCATAGATTGTCCACCTATCTAAGAAAGTAAGACAATTACACTATAACTAAGCTAGTGACATGGAAATTAAACTAATTAAACTAATGAGGTAGCAAAATCCATCAAGAAATAAGTATGAACCATCAAACAAACCACAAGAGTAATCTATTTAGGCACTATGCCTTGACCAGTACTAGATTCATAATATCAACACACATAGACATGCATCAATGTCACAAAATCTAGACATATATACATAAACATTCATTCTAGCATATATAGACATATGAATAGAATTCAATGATCAATTGGAAGTATTAAACCACACAAATCATTGTAGAAACAAGATTTATATATATATATATATATATATATATATATATATATATATATATATATATATATATATATAAGATGTCAAGACAAAAGTTACAACACAAATCCCCATTAATTACAAAACATCAAAGTCTAAGAGGCATGCTTAGGGCTATCTCTAGCCCCAAGATAATGATTTAGCCACTTATTGATGTTGTCATCCAACCCTTAAGGGCTATCTCCATGGTAGAAATCATCCTCCTCCTCTTGTGTTCTTGGTAGAAACCCTAGATGAGTGGAAGAAGTTTCCCCAAATGGTGTATTTCTCTTTCTAATCTCTAGCCTCTTGCCAAAACCTAATTAACCTATTTACTCAAAATAGCTAAATCCTTATATAGGAAGCTTAAATGTCACACTCAATGGTCAGACCTCGTGCACTAGGACCTCCAAATGATTGTACCACGAGCACACCTTTTCTTTGGCCGGAACTCTATTTTTCATGCACTTGAAGCAGTTCGATCGATCACAAGATTGCTTGGATCGATCGAACCATGGCGGCGTACTTTAGATAATGACAAGGCTGAGATATTTTTGGGATATTTTTTTTTTTAAGAAAAGGACAAAAGTGGTATGTGAGGATAAGATTAAAAGTGTTCGATCGATCGAAGGAAAGGTTGGATCGATCGAAAAGGAAATTTCCTGAAGATAAGGACAAAAGGCTCGATCCATCATGGCATGGTTGGAACGATTATAGTGTGATCGATCGGAGCTTGGTTCGATCGATCGAAGAAGGCTTCTTCACCACTTTGCTTCCACTTTGCTCTTTTCTTCCACTGAGCTTAAAATTGCTTTTTTTAATACTCTAATTCAGCTGAATTGACTTATTTTGGGGATAAGTGCCTGAAAAGGGAAATAACATGAAAATAGACTAAAACGAAAAAATAAGATATAATAAGGTCCTAGAACATTTAAGCTTAAGGGGTTTAAATGCATACTTTTCAGCGCTTATCAGTGACAATTTGTTGAGTTGCTATGTGATGGATTATATAATTTCTCCGTACATAGTTGTTATGGGATTATTGGTTATTCACTTGCTAGATGATTTTAAAGAGCTTAAAGCATGCTATAATTGTCAATTTATCTTGTTATGATCATGGAAATGTCAATCATATTATTAAGGCATGTTGATTATTGAATAATTCATTTTAAAGCATTTTCATATGCACGACATATTGGTGTTTATGGGCTTGAGAGTTGTGTGGATAAACAAGGATGTGGTTGTGACGTTTGTATACACAAGGGTGTGGGTGTGATGTGTGGACACGTGAGGGTGCAGGTGTGAAGTGTGGTTCCATTGGGTATTTTATGCATTGTATTGTTTATAGATGGTGATAATGATTAATTGAAAATGAAAGTGTTGTACGTGAATCCCAAGCATGATCCCTCATTCTTTTTCATATTCATTGTATGTAAGACATGTAATTACTTAACTTACTTGAGGAGATGCCACTTAGGCAATCTCTACTGCTCACCCCTCTACATTTTTCAGGTTTTTCGGAAGAGTTTGTGGACGTTGATCATCCACTTGTATGGACGGGATTGGAAAGGATTTCCATTTGCCATTTTGTATTGGAAGGTGTATTTGTAAAGTTTAGACAATTTTATGTAATTGCCTTATTGTTGTAACCGAGATAATTTAACCATATTCTTTTGAGACATGTTTAAATCTATTTTTGGGACATGTATCTTTATTGGACTAGACTTATGCAGTTAAATGTAACTAATTATATTTTCGCATTAGAAATAACCGGAATGCACTAGATGACCTGGGGTTCGGGTAAGGACCCAGTTAGGGATTCAGAATCTCGGGTTCGGGTCATTACATTCTTTCTCAATTGGTGGGCTGGGCCGAATTCGGCTCAGTGGGGTTTTATGCCCCCTCAACTAGTTTTCGGAGTTTAGAGTAGATTTGTTTTCTTTAATTTACACTTTATTTTTGTTTTTTATTTTTATCTTTACTTTTCTTTTATACTTATTTTTATTTTCTAATTTTATCTTAAGTTGTCCATTACCGGCGTCTTCCAATAATGTCATTTCTAGTTATTTTATAAAATGGTTCAATAAGGGTAATTTAGTCAACTTAGTGTTTAAATTTGTCAGAGAGACCTATTTGTACCAAAATGAAACTTTAGGGGTGTTTTTTGCATGTGAAGGAAGTCCTTTTGACGTCTCAGAATTTTTGGTATTTTTTATTTTATTTCGTTTCTACACCTCAATTTACGTGCCATGCATCGATTTGGCGCGTCGTGTGATTTTCGAGAGACATCTCAGTCATTTATTTAAATTTAGAACTCTTAGAAATGTTTTTCGATTCATTTTGGACATTTTTCAATTTTGGGCCGAGGGGATCTCGTGTGGGTCTGGGGTGGCCTAAGTGCATGAGAATGGCGAGGGCCTAAGTGAAAAACCATTGAAGGGCATTATTGTTATCTTTTCAGTGGG
This sequence comes from Cornus florida, assembly GCF_030987335.1. Taxonomy (NCBI): domain Eukaryota; kingdom Viridiplantae; phylum Streptophyta; class Magnoliopsida; order Cornales; family Cornaceae; genus Cornus; species Cornus florida. The sequence continues at coordinate 69,292,449 of NW_026775581.1, read as the reverse complement.
ATGTTGCCTTAGTGTAATTGCATGAAAGTTGGTTAGAGAAAGGGAGTAATTAGCTAGGAAAATTTAAGTTTAATGATGTAATTAGCACAGACTTGTAGATTTCTAAATGCAGGTTAGCCAGGCCCACGCCCGAAAGCACAGGGATATAAAAAACAAACTGGCAATAAACGAACACATAACACAAAAGGATAAATAAGAATAAATAAAATGCTGAAATGAAAACTAAAATAATAATTCAATATTTAATATCCTCAGAATAAATTTTCATTAACAAATTCTTCTGTTACAACTAATCCTCCAAATAATACAACTCGTGAATCCATACTATGTGGACCCCTAGAAAATCCAAACTAAACAAGTGATAGCAATAACTGTTTACATCTTAAAACTAAAACATAAATGAATCAACTATATAAAATTGGAATAGTGAAGTAGACTGATCTCTGCCCAGCACAAACTATCTCTACACCGGACGAACAACTGAAAAATAATGGTGGGTCAGGCTCACAAACAAGTTCTAATCTACTACATTTCAAGCAGAGACACAATACATGTATACATCTTAGTCAATCCAACAATAACTACATAGTCTTTATATATATATAAGGTTGCCTTAACATGAATAGTAGGCAACATCAAAGTGCACATATAGTGGGCATGAGTACCTAGACATACCAGGGCACACAACTATCTACTATATCCAGCTACACATCCCTGACAATATACGCACCCTAACCATGATTCTGAGACTCAAACTCATATCATTGTATATAAATATACATATAAAATCTGCCGTATCCAATCATAAAAGTAAACTATGGTATGTCATCCAACTGTTCGTTAACCAGACACGAATAGGTAGGACTTAACATTTTAGTTAATCCACCCTTAGAAAAATATGAATAGGTAGGACTTAACGTTTTTAGTTAATCCGTCTCTAATATGCCTACATCCCATACTGGTGCATATAATGCATATAATCCATAAATGATGCAGCAGATATAATACTACATTAAATAAATCCAGAAATAAGCATAATAAGATCAGACAAAATACATGATCATATTATACTGCCAATGCATGATTAAAATTATATAACATCCATGTAAATTGCTGAAATAATTTTAAGCAATTAAACCATCCATTAAATGATGAAGTAAATAAATCAATTCATCAATTAACCCAGAAATAAGTATAATAAAAATCAGATAACTGCATGATCATATTATACTGTCAATGAATGATTTAAAATCATATAACATCCATTAAAATTGCTAAAATACTTGTAGGCAATCAAATCCTCCAACAACAACATGTAAATTTAATTAAAATCTCATATTGTTCAAGTTCCTAGCATATGAAAGTGAATTATGCTTTCTAGGATTTTTACATGTCCTTTATAATTATTTAAAACACCCATGATCATCCAAAACAACCCTGCAACCCCAAAATCTAAAAATAGTATAAAAAATACTCATCCCGTAAAAGTCCCAGCCATGGAGCATGCTCCCTTTTCATGGGAGCAGGCTCTGCCCACAAGGTAGCTCGGCCTGAGGGAGCCGGCTTCGTACTCCATGGAGCCAGCTCTCTCCTTAACGTGATATATACATATTTCTATAAAAATATATATAACATAATTATATATATTTATTGACTAGGTACATCTTTTATTACTAACTATTACTAATAATAATTAAATATTATATCCTTATATACATATATACCCATATATATATATGTACAACTATCCATGGGTTAATATTCGTACCCATTAAGATTCCTGTCCAAGTAGTCCCTTTGACCCAATTGGGTTGGTCCATCACTACTATCCATATCCATTCTTTAAAATAAAAATAAAATAAAATAACATTTAAGTTAACAAATAACTACACATCATCATAAATTAATTTCATACAATATTTAATTAAAATCAACCATTTAAGCACACAGTTATATTTAAACAATTAAATCAGTTAAACACATAAACAAATAGCCAAATAATCAAATAATAATAATAAAATGCAATTAAAATAATTAAATAAATACCGAGACTATCCTTTTAAAATTAGGGGTATTACATTATTCCCCCCTAACAAAAGGAATTCCGTCTTCGGAATTCGCCCTTACCTTATTTCATAATTTTTGGAAACTGTGAACGAATGACATCCTCCCATTCCCAAGTTGACTCAGCCTTATTATGATGGCTCAACTGGACACGCACTAAAGATATAACCTTATTGCGAAGAATCTAATCCCTACGATCTATAATACGACACGGTGGCTCCATATATGTTACTTCCGGTTGCAACTCAATCTCACCAACATCGATATGTTGGTAACGATCCTCATCTCACGTAAATTTCCACAACATGGAAACATGGAACACATTGTGGACTCGTTATAAATGGTTCGGAAGTGCTAACCAATAAGGTACAGCTCCAACTCAATCTGTACTCATAAAAGGACCAACAAAACATGGTGACAACTTCCCTTTCTTCCCAAAGCGCATTACTCCCTTCATAGGAGACACTTTAAGTAGAACTTGATCCCCAACCTGAAATTCCAATGCACGAGTACAATGAACTGCATAATTCTTCTACCTACTTTAGGTAGTGCTCATATGATCCCTAATAAGAGCAATCTTCTCTGAGGTATCCTTGATAAACTCGGGATTCAAAAATCTGCTCTCTCCAACCTCCTTCCAACAAACAGGAGATCTACATGGTCGTCCATATAATGCCTCAAACGGTGCCATACCAATAATCTTCTGAAAGCTATTGTTATATGCAAACTCCACAAGGACATAAGAACAAAGCATATCCTCCATGATCTGATTAACCCTTTCGGTCTGTCCATGAGTCTGAGGATGATAAGTAGTGCTAAGATGCAACTCTATACCCAAACTCTTACAAAATTCTGACATAAAGCTCAAATCCCTGTCCGATATAATAGATAAAGGTATGCTATGTAACTTTACAATATCTGTAATGTAAAGTCTCGCCAGTTGTTCTGAAGTGTAATCAGTGCGAATAGGCAAGAAATGAGCTGATTTAGTTAACCAGTCAATGATGACCCAAATGGAATTGTGATCCTTAATTGAATTAGGCAATCCCTCCACAAAATTAATAGGAATGTTCTCCCATTTCCACTCCGGTATAGGTAGTGGCTGTAAAGAACCGGGCGGTCTCTGATGATCGATCTTGACCATTTGGCAAGTACTACATTTAGAGACAAAGATATCAATGTCCTTTTTTCATACCTGCCCTGCAATTTCTTGTTTTTCCCAGTATTTACTGGAAATGGGCTTTTTCTAGCTCTTGATTTGTAAAAGGAGGTATGCCTTCTTAAGCACTTGTACTACTTTCTTATTTGTTTATAACACAATCCCATTCAAGAAAAAAAAAAAAAAAAAAAAAAAAAAAAAAAAAAAAAAAAAAAAAAATTGCCGCTCATATCCTGATACATCTTGTATCCTCCTAGATGGATAGAAAACTCAGATCTATGAGTCTCAGTCATCACATCATTCCTCAAATCATCAGCATTAGGAAATGTACTTTGTACCTCAATCCTCCATCTGCCCCGACATGATATAATGGAATATCTCCAAAAGCTATCTCCGCAACTTTATCCATGCACTGCTAATCTGTGAGTTGTGCTGTGAGTACCTTATGAATGATAGAGGGTGTAACTACCATACATGCCATAAAAGCATTGGACAACTCATCAACTGTCTACAAAGCATTCCACTCAGTGGTGAATAATGCAGAAATACTAGTATAGGGTTAGCGACTGAGTGCATCTACCACCACATTTGCTTTCCCTGGATAGTACTATATAGAGAAATGATAATCTTTCATAAATTATAACCATCTGCGCTGTCTCATATTCAGCTCCCATTGAGTGAACAAATACTGTAGACTCTTTTGATTACTAAATAATTTGAAGAAATTTCCCAACAGATAATCCCTCTAAATGCGTAAGGCAAAGACCACAGCTGCCAACTCCAAATCATGTGTCGGATAATTAAGCTCATAAGGTTTAAACTTACGAGATCCATACGAAACTGTGCGCTCCTCCTGTATCAAAACACACCCAAGACCTTTTAAAGAAGCATCTGTGTAGACAAGATACTCTATCCCGCTTTGTGGAGTAAACAGAACCGGTACAGAATACAATTTGCTCTTTAACTCATCAAAAGATTTCTGACAGTGTTCATCCCATACAAACCGTACACCCTTCTTAGTCAACTGAGTGAGTGGTCCTGCTATCTTCGAGAACCCCTAAATGAATTTACGATATATCCTACCAATTCGAGAAGACTCCGAATCTCTATAGGTAAAGTAGGCTGTCCTTACTCTACCACTACTAAAACCTTGGCTGGATCTACCACTATCCCCTTCTCTGACACTACGTGACCCATAAACTTCACCTCTCGCTGCCAAAATTCACATTTCTCGTACTTGGTATATAACTGGTATTCACAAAGTGTCTGCAACAGTGTGCGAAGATGTCTAGCATGATCGTCCTCTGACTTAGAATAGATTGAAATATCATCAATGAATACAATGACAAACTGATCTAGATAAGCCCTGAAGACTCTGTTCATTAAATCCATGAAGACTGCTGATGCGTTAGTCAATCCAAAAGGCATAACGTGAAACTCATAAAAACCATATCTAGTGAGAAACGCTGTCCTAGGAACATCTTACTCCTTAACTCGAAGCTGATGATATCCATAATGTAAGTCAATCTTAGAGAAATAAGTAGCTCCCTTTAATTAATCGAAAAGATCATCAATCCTCGATAAAGGATACTTATTACGAATAGTAACCTTGTTCAAGTCCCTATAATTTATACACAGGCGAAGTGAACCATCATTCTTCTTCACAAACAAAACTAGTGCTCCCTAGGGTGAAGTGCTCCTATGAATAAAACCCTAACTGAGTAATTGCTAAATCTGATCTCTCAGCTCGCGCATCTCCACTAGTGTTATCTTGTATGGTGCCCTAGCAATAGGCGTAATGCCTAGAGCTAAGTCAATAACAAAGTCTATCTCTCGACTAGGTGGTAACCCTGGAATCTCTTGAAATACTTCTGGGAATTCCTGTACAATTGGTATACTATCCAATGACACAGTAATCTTCTCCTCGGGCTCCTTCTCAACTTAAAACAAATACGTGCTAGAAACCCTGTTAAAACATGGCATAGCGACAATGTACATATCCTGACCAGGTATCATGAAAATAATAGACCTATCATAACAATTAATTTGGGCATGGTAGTGAAATAACCAACCATCCCAAGTATCACATCATAAGAATGCATGTCCAAGACCAATAGATTGGCTAGAAATCTAAGTCTACCAATATCTAGTGTCACAAGCCCATCATTCTGATGTAAAATAACGTTATCGCCTGAAGGTGTAGAAATACCATAAGGTCTATCACATTTTTGCATCGTCATCCCAGATAATGCAACAAAAGAACTAGACACGAATGAATGTGTAGCACCCGTATCAAATAAAACATGATCAGATATACCATGTATATGAAACATACCCTTAACAGCCTGAGGCACCTGAACATCCTGTGGCATGGGGTTATATACCCTGCCATAATATAACTACTATGGTGTTTGTCCTTGCGGCTGATCTGGTGCTGGTAAAGCCAGGAATGTCTATCCCTGAATACGTTGAATCTGTAGAGCGGGTAAAGGTAATGGTGCCCTCTGTCCCTACTGCACATGTTCTCTTTGTCCAACTTTAGGACACTGCCTGTAAGTGTGTCCAGGTTCTCCACAAATATAGCAACTACCCTTGAAAGTTCCAAATGGTCTCCTTTGTTGGTTAGCCTATGGCTCGCCTTGTCCTGCCTGTGGTCCCCTATTTTGCTGCCTCTAAATAGATGCTGCATTTTTGTGAGCATCTTAACCACCCTTGTGCTTCTTCCAAGATTGTTCTCCCTAGAATATGCCCTTATCATTCTATCGGTGTGCATAGCCATTCCCTTTTCTCAGCTGGCTGATTAACAGAGTCTCTACCACCCCGCTTCTCACCCCTAGTCTGTCTGAAATCCACATTCAGCTGGTAAAGCTACAAAGTGGCATCCACTACCTGAGCATAAGTAGTGTAGGCTGGACTACCTGTAATAGATCGCTTAATATACCACATTAGCCCATTAACAAAACTAGTACGTTTATTGTCCTCGGTATCCACCTCATCTAGAGCAAATAGAGATAAACGTGTAAACTGCTGCTCATACTCTACTACATCATGTTTCCCTGCTGTAGGTTAAGGAACTCCCTCTTTATAGCTGTCCTGATCATATATGGAAAGTACTTCTCATCGAAACGAGTACTGAACTAATCATAAGTCAATGAAGTCCTCTCCTCTGCGGAAGTAACAAACTCCCACCATTGGAGTGCATCCCTGACAAGCTTGAAAGTAGCAAACATTTGTTTTTGAACCTTCGGGCACTCAACTATGCGAAGATAACGCTCGATGTCCTTCTTCTACTGATGAGCTAATTTCACATTGGTGGAGCTTGAAAACTCAGGTGGGCTCCCTTTTGTGAAAGAACTCATAGCCTTCTCTCAAAGACTTGTCTGAACCACTGGTGCTGGTATTGATGCCTACTAGGACTTGTCTGAACCACTGGTGCTGGTATTGGTGCCTACTAAACCTGTGGCTGATTCCGAAGTGCAGTTGCTACACTTGTTTATATAACACGAGCAATGAGGTCAGCTATCTGAGGAGGATACTCTGGATCGATCCTGAGACTCCTAAATCTGCTGTACTTCCTTCTATTCGATGTGCAACTGCTCCTCCTTCTCTTCCTCCTAAAACCTAGGCAGTTGTTGCTCTTCCTCAATTCGCTGACATCGTAGGAAATCCTGCTGCCTACGTGTCACTCCCCTTCGCTGCCTGTTTCTCTGATTGTCCCGTCTTCTTCTAGCATTAACCATTCGGTTAACATAGAAATATAGACATCAGTACAATTTAAATGGACGGTAAAGGAATATAAGGAATCCTAAACTTGGGCTCTAAATAAAAGAATATGCAACAAGAAAGTGAAATAACGATAGATCCCTAGAGACACTTGAACCTGGAGTGCCATGATACCAACTGTGATACCCCGCGATTCTGGAACCACGGGTGATCAAGTCCAAGCACAGAATCGAATGATATCAAATAATTAAATTATTTAAACGAACACAGCATACAAAATGAATTAAGAATAAATAAATAAGCTAAAAGAACTAAATAATAAATGTGACGACCTTGGATTTTTCAACCCAGTGTATCCTGTGATGACCCAATACGGATCCAAAATACTGAAGCAAAAGATAGAACAATGGTCTCTAGAGATACAACACACCTCTAAGACACCAATGTGACCCTCAATGAGGTCACGAAACCCAAAGGAAGAAAATGCAGAAGCAACGTTTCAAAAACGGATAAGAATGAATCTAGGGGCAAAATGGTCATTCCACACTAAAATGGGTGCCACCGTGCACACCATTGGAAAGACAACGAAAAAATAGTAAAGATAAAATCAAGAATCACTTGATTCGGAGTCCGAACGACAAAGATATCAAGTTCTGAAGTCGAAGGAAGGGAAACCCTATCCCAGTTCGAACCAAAAACAGACACTACCTTACTAAAACTTGAATAACTTGAGCCATAAGAAGAATCTAAAGCTCTAATTAGTACCATTGGAAAGCTTATTTTGACGTGATCAATTTAGACTCAAGAACAGACCGATTCGGAGTTAAAACAAAGAAGATATGATGATTTGAAGTCGGAGGTGCAATGCTGAACCAAGACACACACACACACCCGTGAATAGTACTTTGAGCGATCGAGCAAGGACTTCGAGTGCTCAAAAATTGCCCCGAGAGTTCCGCCAAAAGTTAGAGCGCTCGAACCCCCCCTTTAGAGCGCTCAAACTACTGTAGGCTGCACCTGAAATGCCAACTTGAAATGCAATTTTGAGGACTTTCTGGGCCTTTTTGAGAAAAAAAAACACAAAGAAGAAACTACCCTCAAAATCATGTTTTCTAGCCATAACTGTCTCCAAAAACCAATGCGACAACAACCTGTCTCAAAACAAACGTGAGCCTTTACCATAATGGTAAGACTCCAACAATCCAACTCTGAATCTAGAGGTGACACTATATATGACACTAACAATGCAATGCTCTCACCAACCCAAAACATCGATCAATCGACTCGATCCCAAAAGCATCACCACGCAAGAAGAACTCAAATAAAATGGCTACTTTAGCCATACAATCAGACAACCAATTCAATCTCCAAAATCGTCCTCAAAACGACCATCAATCACAATCTCAACACCAGACGCTCAAAACAAAACTCACATCATCGCCAACCAAAAGGACTACGCCTATCAAAACAAAACCAACATTGATTCCATCCGAATTGCACTTGTAGCTCGCCAGTACAGTAGCATGACAGTGCCTTGCACCCGCCCACAGACGTACCCGCCCACGAAAATTGCAATCTCAGAGGAACCTTCCAAAACAACTAAGGATCCTAAGAGGTCCATAACCTCATCGTGGCCCAAAACCAACTGATCCAGCACTACGGCAACGCCAAATTACTCACCTTACGAGAGCCTAAATAAAAAGTGTCTCACCACCTACCTCAAAACCAATGCTAGGTCGACAACAACCTATACTACCATAAAACCATGTGGACAAGCTCCAACAACCTCAAGGAAGAATGCCAAAATGAAACCAATTTCACCAACCATCGTACTAAGTGAAAACTCACCAAACGACTCAATCTCAACTCAAACATCCAATGACTAATCCCAAGTCCTGCCAAATATGCAACTCAACAATGCATATACAATTCTAATCTAGCACACATCACATGTCATGCTCTTTACATTAGAAAAAAAAAAATCATGCTTAAACAAACGGCATACTATATATACCATATAAGTACAAAATCATATAAACATATTATCAAACCAAAACATGTTATCATGAAGCATATAAACATATAGAGCATGGCAATATAAGAATGATATGCACCCAAAACCCGTCATCCAAGATATTCAAACCTAGGAGCTCTGATACCACCAGTGACGACCTTGGATTTTTTGACCCAATGTGTCCTGTGATGACCCAATACGGATCCAAAATGCGGAAGCAAAAGATAGAACAATGGTCTCTAGAGATACAAAACTCCTCTAAGACACCAATGTGACCCTCAATGAGGTCACGAAACCCAAAGGAAGAAAATGCGGAAGCAACGTTTCAAAAACGGATAATAATGAACCTAGGGGCAAAATGGTTATTCCACACTAAAATGGGTGCCACCGTGCACACCATTAGAAAGACAATGAAAAATTAATAAAGATAGACTCAAGAATCACTTGATTCGGAGTCCGGACGGCAAAGATATCAAGTTCTGAAGTCGAAGAAAAGGAAACCCTATCCCGGTTCGAACCAAAAACAGACACTACCTTACTAAAACTTGAATAACTTGAGCCATAAGAAGAATCTGAAGCTCTAAGTAGTACCATTGGAAAGCTTATTTTAACATGATCAATTTAGACTCAAGAACGGACCAATTCGGAGTTAAAACGAAGAAGATATGATGATTTGAAGTCGGAGGTGCAGTGCTGAACCAAGACACACACACACACCCGTGAACAGTACTTTGTGCGATCGAGCAAGGACTTTGAGTGCTCAAAAATTGCCCTGAGAGTTCCGCCAAAAGTTAGAGCGCTCGAACCCCCCCTTTAGAGCGCTCGAACTACTGTAGGCTACACCTGAAATGCCAACTTGAAATGTAATTTTGAGGACTTTCTGGGCCTTTTTGAGAAAAAAAAACACAAAGAAGAAACTACCCTCAAAATCATGTTTTCTACCCAACCCTGCCAAAAGAAAACTTTATTTTTCAAGTGAAAACCCCATAATGCCCTTATGCTCAGTTTAGGCTTAAAACGACAAAAATGTGAATTTGCACCAAACATACATTTGAACCCAAATGCACTTCTAGGCTGAAACGAATATGCATGCAAACGTAATAAGTGATTTTGAGCTCGCGGGAATGGTCCGTGGCTCCCGGAAACGACCGATGCAAAATCCGACCCCCCAACGGCCAAAAAGGCGAAAATGAATTTGAAATGGATATTTTGAAAACCAAAATTAGCAAATGATTGGAAATTACCATTTGGCCCTTGGCCACACTTCATGCATGATTAATGAGATCATACGGAAGAATCAAAATGGAATTCCCACACCCGATGCAAACATAATGAGACAAAACTTAACATTTTTTTCAATATTTTCATAATATTTCATGAAGTCAAAATTACATAGAATACAAATACATGTCATTGGCCTCCGGCCTCATCTCATACATGTCAAATACATTATAAGGAGTGTACTCATGTACACACTACATGTTTAAATTCAAATATACATATTTTAACATATAAGGCTACAAATGGCTTTTTAAACCAACCTTTACAAGAAATGAAAATCTTCAAGTTCACCAATCATCCAAGCATGACGAGAATCGCAACCCTAGTTCTTGTACCTGAAATATGCCCCAGTATCGTAGGGGTGAGTAACATAAAGCTACTCGTAGGAAATGAGCATGCATCGACCTACGTTTTATAAGTTTGCATGATTTAATTATTGTGGTTCATTCCACCTAACGTCTATGTCAAAGGTGAGACTCAAGGAACATCCTATCTACCTAAGATCATTTCTAGCATCAATCACCTCATTCATGCAATTTTAGCAATATAGGGTCATGCTTACACAAAGTAACAACATAAGAGCATGCTTACACAAAGCAACAACATATAGATTCTCAAGGTAATCAACTTGAAGTCTAAAATGTAACATCAACTAAATATAACAATTTAGCATAATTAGAATATCTAATACCACACATCAAGACATAGGTTCTCTAGGTTATCAACTAGAAATCTAAAAGTGTGTAATCAACTAAATATAGCAATTTAGTATGGATGTACTTAATAACATCAAAACAATTCACAAAAAATCATAAACATGGATGTACTTAACAACATCAAAATCGCCAATAACCAAAATCACAAGTTACAATATAAACATGATTGTTAACTTGGAATTGAATGCGAAAACAAATAGTGGAAGACTTGGACATCTAAGCTCGGAATTCTGCCGAGACTTCAATGGTTATTTCGGGCACTAACCCGCAGGGAAGACCACCCTAAGTGCAGACTATCTCAATGACTTAGAGGACTCACATCCCCGTACTAGAGCCAAACCCTAGCCATCTCAACTTAACGATGTTCCAAGATTCCAAAATTAAACCAAATAAGTTCACAACTTATACATAACTTATATAATGCATGAAAACACCTTCCATGCACAAGTAGGTTGAAACCACATAATCCATGCCTTAGAGTTTCAATTCTAAAATGACATACATAATGTCAATTACAAAGTTTGCAATTCACTACACATGGCATCAATATATTCCATAAAGAAAACATGTTCTCATGAATATAAATATAACAACAAAGCTGTCCAGTGCTCAAAACACAGCAAAGTGAATACATAACACGTTCAAGTCTATGATTTGAATATAGAAACAACTTCTAAAATACCAATAGATCCATGGAGCCATTAGATAGAATTTAATTAAACAAAATAATTAAATTCTCTAGATTTCAAATCTATTCCAAATAACCTCAACTTAATCTATGTTAAACAACATAACATGCTCATTACATATATTAAGTTAAAAGTACAAAATGATCAAGATACCTTTGTATAGAATTTAATTAATTCAATTTTAATTAAATCTCTAGATTTCAAAAGTTATTCAAATGATCCCAAATTAATATATAACAAGCACCAAATCAAGGTCATACTGTGACGGCCCAAGTTTTTCAACCCGGTGCGTCAGTGATGAACCGAAAGATGACCCGATAATGGATCCGAAATGCGGAAGCAAAAGACAAAACAACGGTCTCTAGAGATACAACATGACTTTAAGACACCATTGTGACTCAACGAGGTCACGAAACCCAAAGGAATCAAATGGGGAAGCATCGTTTCAAAAACGAACAAGATTGAACCTAGGGGCAAAATCATCATTTCTAGCTTAAAAGTGGGTGCCACCGAGCGCACCATTGGAAAGACAACGAAAAATCAATGAACTTAGACTCAAAAATTGCTTGATTCGGAGTCCGGATGAAGAAGATATGGCTAACGGAAGATGAAGGGGCAAAACGGTCCAAAAGAGGATAACCAAGAACATCTAACCGGTTAGGAGACCTTCCTAACCGGTTAGGAAGCCAAAAATCTCGACCAAAGCACTACCCATGCACATGTAACCGGTTACGAAGCCCCATCTAAACGTTTAGATGTGAAGGGGGCAGAATGGGCAGCCCAAAAACCTGGCAGCAGGGGTTTTTCTGAAAAAAAATGGAAATTTAAGGGCCTAGATGACATTTTTCTGGAAAAACACAAAGAAGAAACCCCCCTCAAAATCGAGTTTTCTACATAATCTTTTAGAAAAATTGAAAAATACGCAATGTGAAATGCCCAAAATCCCCTCCCAAGAAAACTGGTCCAGAGGGTCCAAAAAAGCTGCTAAATTTAAAAACTGAGGGCTGAAATTCGGATGCGATTTCTGATGCCAAGATGGCATTTTCTGAAAAAATACGAAAAAGAAACCCCCACTAAAATCATATTTTCTAATCAAGCATGTGAAGAACGGAATTTATTTCCCCAAGAAAATTCCTAATATACCCTTAGGTCAGAATATGCAACAAAAGGGAAAAATGAGTCCGTAGGAGGCTCATTTCACCAAAGAAGAATCCTTGCCCGGAAACGACCATGCACGCAAACGTAACTTACCTAGTAAGACATGCTATAATGGTCCATGGCCCAAAAATATGGCCGATACAAAATATGACCCCCCAACGGCCAAAATGCCAAAAACAAAGTTTGAAACGAAAACTTGGAATTTAAAATCATGAGATGATTTCAAAATGCCGTTTGGCCCTTGGTGTGATACCCCTCAATTCTAGAGCCATGGGTGATCAAGTCCGAGCATAGATCCGAGGGATACCAAACAATTAATATGTAAACAAGCAGAAAATAAAAACAGAGTTAAAAAAACTTAATAATAATACGCTGGAAGAAAACTAAAATAAGAATCCTCAGACTTGAATTAATAAATTAATATAATTTTAAACCGTACAACTCGGGAATCCACCTAGTGGACCCCTAATCCCAAAACCTTGAATAAATTTACATAATTAAAAACCAAAATTAAAATAGAAAGGAAATCCTATGTAACCGAAAGAGTGAGTGTCTATATCTGCATCAACACGATCAAGCTCTAAGCCTGGTACTGTCCAACACCTGAAAAAAAATAATAGAGTGGGTCAAGCCCACATGCAAGTCCTGATCTACTACGATCCAAACAGTAATCCGATACGCAGATACATCCTAGGAAGACTCAACAATAGCTAGAGTAGTCCATATATGTATATATAGTACACACTATAGGACGCTCGCTAGTCCAGTAGGTCTGTCTCAGCCTGAATAGAAGGTAACATGCAAATACGCACCCTAAGGTGGGCATTAATACCTAGACCTACCAGGGGACAACACCTATGTCCAGTTATTCATCCTAGGCGATATACGCGCCCTAACCATGGTCCTGAGACTCAGGCTCATACTATAGCACATATAATAAATATATAAAGTCCGTACTCCTCCTAATACAGAATATCATTCATCTGTGTAGTGGTCTGATATCTGTATAAAAATAAATCCATTCTAAAACCATAGTAGACCATTCAATTCACAATTGATATGACACATGTAGGTGATGGATGTAACCTTTATGGTTAATCCATACCTGAATCCAAATTGGGTCGGACTCAGTGTTTTGAACTAATCCATTCCCAACATAGGTAGGTCTTAGTGTTTTGAACTAAGCCATCCCTAATATGACACCGTCCCATTCCGGTTCATATACATCCATATAAGTGGGACTTAACCTTTTTATGGTTAATCCAACTCATTCTAAATTAGGTAGGATTAGTGTTTAATCATACCTAGTATGTCACCGTCCCATACCGGTACATACAATCCTCCAGTTAACACAGTTGACAGAAATAGTAGAATTAACTATCAACGCATTCCAAAATAATCATAAGTATATTTTAACATGTGTATCACTAAACCATGTCTCCACTGAAAATTTTGTAATACCCCGATATTTTAAAAAGGATTTATTAATTAAATTAATTTATATTATATTATTATTATTATTATTTTTAAATGATTTGTTTTATTTAATTAGGTGCTTGATAGTTGTGATTTGTTTTATTTAATTAAGTGCGTAGGTAAATTGTATTGTTTTAATTAAATTATATTTTGTAATTTTATTTGTTAAATTTATACGGTGTTTGATTTGTGGAATGCTAGTTAGTGAATTGTTTATTTGATTTGCGTGATTTTATGTTGGTGTAACTTTATTTAATTTCATTATGTTAGGTATTTAAGTTATTTGGATTGGGATTAAAGGAAGTTGGACCAACGGATGTGGTATTGGGCTTGAAGGAAGCCTTGTTGGGTTAATTAGTAAAGGCCCGTGGTTGTGAGGATATTTAATAATTATCTTTGCATAATTATACCTATATAATTACATGTGTATATTAATTCATTATTAAATCATGTGGAGGGGTATATATGTCAATATAATTATATATTGATATATATAGGTATATATAATTTATTTAACTAATGGTTATATATGGAAGGTAATATATATATATATTTACATTAAAATATATGTATGTATATATATTATTTAAAAAATAAATATTATTTATTTTATATGATAATAATCCTAATGGGAAAAGGATTTAGGTTTTTGGATGTGTATAAATAGACACATAAGACTTTAGGGTTAGGAGTTTTTCCACGTTAGAAAAATAAGAGAATTAGAGAGAGAAGAAGAAGGGCTAGCGAAGAGGAGGCCGGATCAAAGAACGTAAGAGGAGACCAAATTTGGAAAAGAAAAGGCGAGTTCTTCTCTACTTCTCCTCTTAGAACTCATAAACTTATCACCTTGATTATCGAAATTATAATTGTATTTTATTAAATTAAATTATTATTCAGATTGGAGGAGCATATTTATTCTTTACAAAATTATAGAATTAAACATGTGAATATATGTATGCATTGTTCTGATAATTTAGATCTTGTATGTGAGGTTAGGTTAAGTTAATTAAATTTTATTTTTTTAAAAAAATTTTATATCTTGCGTTAACCTTGTGTAGCACGATTAATTAAATTAAATGGATTTTAATTTAATTGTATATGTTCATTTATACCCAAAATAATAAATAAATCTTTTGGAATTTTCTGAGTTTTTTCTTAAAATTTTCTGGAATTAATTTATATTTTTAATGTTATTATAGAAATTATTTATATATACTGTTATATATAGAAATATGTTAAATTGTTTAACATATGACATTACTGGAGGCGGCTGTAGCAAATAGGGTGTGCAATCCAGTGTGGTGCGGCTTAGAGTAAGTTGGTGTAGCACTGATCTGGGCCATGGGTTAAGTTGATGAGTGATTAGAATAATCCTATGCTTCGCGGTGCATGGAGGGATGGTGCACTTGAGCATCTAGACCATTCATTAGGTCTGGTCAAAGGAGGGATTATCCAGTGTAGCGCGGCGTACCAAATCAACCAACAGCAACCAATTAGGAGCTGCCAACACGCGCCGAGAGTGGCTCAGGCGCGTGCAGGCGCGTGGACGCGCCTGCCGGTAAGGGGAAGCGCGTGGAGGCGCGTGGGAGTAGTCTAGGGGTATGTGGCGGCACGTGAAGGAGCGTGGGGATGCGTGTGAGGTCCTGGAAAGTTGCTTGAGACTCCGGTGAAGTTCCAGTATTTATCTTAAGCTTGTTAGGGTTAAAATTAATCATTAGAGGGTGTGTTCTTGATGTTCTGAGAGCCTCAGAGTGTTACTAAGATACCTAGTAGCATTTAGTGGTATAAATAAAATTAATTAAATATTTTTGCAATGAAAGGAGGGTAGATATGATTTTAAATAGTCAACGATTGGTATGGAATGTATGATACACACATATATATATATTATAAAATATATGTGTATATATATATTATTTAAGATTATTAAATATTATAAATCTTGTTTGGTATGACTTGATTCGTGTATGGTATGGTTGATTTAAAATCGTAATAGATACACGGTTATTAAATTAAAGACATGCTTATTATATGCATGTGAAGTCTATGTATAATTATACCTAGAGTTAAGTTTAAAGTTAGTACATGGTTGAATTGTAGGCATGGATGAGTTGCCAAAGGCTTTGATATACTGCCTTATTGGTTATGAATAAATTTCATATATGGGAAGCATGGTTGAATTGCTAATTAATTGTAAAAGTAAATATATTGAAGGAAGCATGGTTGAATTGCTAGTATATAAATAAATATATTTATAAATGGCATGGTTGATTTGCCGGTGCATATTTAAATCGCTATATGTGTAGATGACTAAATTACTGTTTAGGATGGAGTTAAGGTGAGTGGGGTTTACTTTATGAGAAAATTATAAAAAGGGGGGGCTTGGTCTAGGTATGACTAATAATTAATTATTGGTGAGTGGTTTTGACAATTTAATGCCCTATTAACAGATAGGATTCTTGTACTATATATATAAGTATTTATATATATTTGTAGCATCGTATATTAACGTTAAAGCTTAATTAGGGATGGTTTTGGTAAAGATGATCTGTTTATTGGTTTTCAGAGGCTTGGTAGAGAGAACTTGCTCGTAGGGTTTAACCCGCGATTTATTTTTCAGGTTGTAGAAGGTCAAGTCTCAAGGTTGAGGATCCGCAGCTGGAGGACTTATCCATTCCTTCTATTTACTTAAAAGTAGGATATTAGTTTTGTTTCAGTTGATATTAGTACTTATTTGGTTGAAATTCTAAATAGTAACTTTTGGTTAAGGAGTCCTTGAGTTACGGGATTCCCGAGTTGTAACCATTTGGAAGTTATTAATGGATTTACTATTAATTGGATTTCTTCAGCGTTTTATTTTATTCTTTATTTCATTTTGTAATCCGTGCTTGTTTAAATACTTTAATTGGTTTGATATCCCCTGATTTTGTGCGCGGACTTGATCAACCCGTGTTCCGAAATTAGGGGGTATCACAGTTGGTATCAGAGCACTCCAGGTTCAAGTGTCCCTAGGGTGTCTTTCGTTATGTGAATTCCGCTTTGTGTACTCTTTTCTTTAGAGCTTAAGTTTAGGATACATTGTATTCCTTTACAGTCCGTTAAAATCGTACTGATGTCTGTCGTTCTATGTTAACAGCATGGTTAACACTGGAAGAGGACAGAATCTGAACCGTCGACAGAGGAGAGCTGCACGTAGGCAGCAAGAACACCTGCAACGTCAGCAAATGGAGGAAGAGCAACAACGACTTGGGTTTCAGGATGAGGGTCAGCTTCAGGAGGAGCAAGAGGAAGTTCAGCAGGCTCCGGCTCAGGGCAGGGATCCAGAGTATCCTCCTCACATCAATGACCTCATTGCTCGGGTTATAGAAGCTAGGGTAGCAGCTGTACTTCGAAATCAGCCTCAGGTACAGCCGGTACCGTTACCGGCACCGTTACCAGCACCGGTTGTTCAGACTGATACCTGGGAGAAGGCCAGGAGTTCTTTCACAAAAGGGAGTCCACCTGAGTTCACGGGCTCCACCGATGGGAGAGCAGCTCACCAGTGGAAACAGGACATTGAGCGACATCTTCGCTTGGTTCAGTGCACGGAGGTTCAGAAGCAGATGCTTGCTACCTTCAAGCTAGTTGGGGATGCACTGCAGTGGTGAGAGTCAGTTACCACCATAGAGGAGAGGATGGCATTGGCTTATGATGAGTTCAGTGCACGCTTTGAAGAAAAGTATTTCCCTTATGCAGTTAGGGCAGGCATGAAGACTGAGTTTCTTAATCTGCAGTAGGGGACCATGACAGTGGCGGAGTATGAACAGCAGTTCACATGCTTATCTCTCTTTGCACCGGAGGAGGTGGATACAGAGGAAAAGAAGCGCAACAGTTTCGTCAAAGGACTGATGTGGTCTATCAAGAGAGCTATTACTGGTAGTCCAGCCTACACTACTTATGCTCAAGTGGTGGACGCAGCTTTGCAGCTTTATCAGCTAAATGAGGATTTCAGACAGACTAGGGCTGAGAAGCGGGGTGGCAAAGACTTTGCTAATCAGCCAGCTGAGAAAGTGAATGATAATGGGAACCGACAGAATGATAAGGGCAGATTCCAGGGCCAGCAGCCTTGGAAGAGGCACAAGGGTAATTCAGAAGTTCAGAGAGAGGGAGTTTCCACTCCGCAGACTGGAGCACCTCAGACTGGACAGGGACAGCTACAGGGTAATCACCAGGAGGGGCAGTCAAATATATTTAGGGGACATTGCTATAAGTGTGGAGATTATGGGCATTCAGCCAAACGGTGTCCTGGGTTGGCTCAGAAACAGTATGGGCAACAAGGACAGTGGCAACCATTACCTACTCCACAGATTTCACGTGTGCAGGCTCAGACATTTCCGGCCTTACCAGCACCACCGCCACTGCAGGGATAGCCTATACAGCAGTTGCATCAGGGCATGGTGTACAATGCCACACCTTGTAATGCATGGGTACCTCAGAAGAATTGAGGGTATGTTTTCTATTTTAAGGTAGATGTAGAAATGACTTAGTAGATATAAATGCATCATGTTCATTAGTATCTGGATGGTTTTGGCTTATGATGGTGATATATATTTATACATATATATACAAATCATTGACTGTTAGTATATTACACAACTAGGTGTTTTAGGAATTTACACAATTGTGAGCATGTTATTATAGATATTTACATATTAGATATCTTACATGGCAAATAGTGGAATAAGGGAAATGAAAATTTGGGACAAATAATAGAAATTTCATTTCATGGATTCGTGAATTCCGAGGACGAAATTCCTTTTGTTAGGGGGGAAGAATGTAATACCCCGATATTTTAAAAAGGATTTATTAATTAAATTAATTTATATTATATTATTATTATTATTATTTTTAAATGATTTGTTTTATTTAATTAGGTGCTTGATAGTTGTGATTTGTTTTATTTAATTAAGTGCGTAGGTAAATTGTATTGTTTTAATTAAATTATATTTTGTAATTTTATTTGTTAAATTTATACGGTGTTTGATTTGTGGAATGCTAGTTAGTGAATTGTTTATTTGATTTGCGTGATTTTATGTTGGTGTAACTTTATTTAATTTCATTATGTTAGGTATTTAAGTTATTTGGATTGGGATTAAAGGAAGTTGGACCAACGGATGTGGTATTGGGCTTGAAGGAAGCCTTGTTGGGTTAATTAGTAAAGGCCCATGGTTGTGAGGATATTTAATAATTATCTTTGCATAATTATACCTATATAATTACATGTGTATATTAATTCATTATTAAATCATGTGGAGGGGTATATATGTCAATATAATTATATATTGATATATATAGGTATATATAATTTATTTAACTAATGGTTATATATGGAAGGTAATATATATATATATATATTTACATTAAAATATATGTATGTATATATATTATTTAAAAAATAAATATTATTTATTTTATATGATAATAATCCTAATGGGAAAAGGATTTAGGTTTTTGGATGTGTATAAATAGACACATAAGACTTTAGGGTTAGGAGTTTTTCCACGTTAGAAAAATAAGAGAATTAGAGAGAGAAGAAGAAGGGCTAGCGAAGAGGAGGCCGGATCAAAGAACGTAAGAGGAGACCAAATTTGGAAAAGAAAAGGCGAGTTCTTCTCTACTTCTCCTCTTAGAACTCATAAACTTATCACCTTGATTATCGAAATTATAATTTTATTTTATTAAATTAAATTATTATTCAGATTGGAGGAGCATATTTATTCTTTACAAAATTATAGAATTAAACATGTGAATATATGTATGCATTGTTCTGATAATTTAGATCTTGTATGTGAGGTTAGGTTAAGTTAATTAAATTTTATTTTTTTTTAAAATTTTTATATCTTGCGTTAACCTTGTATAGCACGATTAATTAAATTAAATGGATTTTAATTTAATTTTATATGTTCATTTATACCCAAAATAATAAATAAATCTTTTGGAATTTTCTGAGTTTTTTCTTAAAATTTTCTGGAATTAATTTATATTTTTAATGTTATTATAGAAATTATTTATATATACTGTTATATATAGAAATATGTTAAATTGTTTAACATATGACATTACTGGAGGCGGCTGTAGCAAATAGGGTGTGCAATCCAGTGTGGTGCGGCTTAGAGTAAGTTGGTGTAGCACTGATCTGGGCCATGGGTTAAGTTGATGAGTGATTAGAATAATCCTATGCTTCGCGGTGCATGGAGGGATGGTGCACTTGAGCATCTAGACCATTCATTAGGTCTGGTCAAAGGAGGGATTATCCAGTGTAGCGTGGCGTACCAAATCAACCAACAGCAACCAATTAGGAGCTGCCAACACGCGCCGAGAGTGGCTCAGGCGCGTGCAGGCGCGTGGACGCGCCTGCCGGTAAGGGGAAGCGCGTGGAGGCGGGTGGGAGTAGTCTAGGGGTATGTGGCGGCGCGTGAAGGCGCGTGGGGATGCGTGTGAGGTCCTGGAAAGTTACTTGAGACTCCGATGAAGTTCCAGTATTTATCTTAAGCTTGTTAGGGTTAAAATTAATCATTAGAGGGTGTGTTCTTGATGTTCTGAGAGCCTCAGAGTGTTACTAAGATGCCTAGTAGCATTTAGTGGTATAAATAAAATTAATTAAATATTTTTGCAATGAAAGGAGGGTAGATATGATTTTAAATAGTCAACGATTGGTATGGAATGTATGATACACACATATATATATATTATAAAATATATGTGTATATATATATTATTTAAGATTATTAAATATTATAAATCTTGTTTGGTATGACTTGATTCGTGTATGGTATGGTTGATTTAAAATCGTAATAGATACACGGTTATTAAATTAAGGACATGCTTATTATATGCATGTGAAGTCTATGTATAATTATACCTAGAGTTAAGTTTAAAGTTAGTACATGGTTGAATTGTAGGCATGGATGAGTTGCCAAAGGCTTTGATATACTGCCTTATTGGTTATGAATAAATTTCATATATGGGAAGCATGGTTGAATTGCTAATTAATTGTAAAAGTAAATATATTGAAGGAAGCATGGTTGAATTGCTAGTATATAAATAAATATATTTATAAATGGCATGGTTGATTTGCCGGTGCATATTTAAATCGCTATATGTGTAGATGACTAAATTACTGTTTAGGATGGAGTTAAGGTGAGTGGGGTTTACTTTATGAGAAAATTATAAAAAGGGGGGGCTTGGTCTAGGTATGACTAATAATTAATTATTGGTGAGTGGTTTTGACAATTTAATGCCCTATTAACAGATAGGATTCTTGTACTATATATATAAGTATTTATATATATTTGTAGCATCGTATATTAAAGTTAAAGCTTAATTAGGGATGGTTTTGGTAAAGATGATCTGTTTATTGGTTTTCAGAGGCTTGGTAGAGAGAACTTGCTCGTAGGGTTTAACCCGCGATTTATTTTTCAGGTTGTAGAAGGTCAAGTCTCAAGGTTGAGGATCCGCAGTTGGAGGACTTATCCATTCCTTCTATTTACTTAAAAGTAGGATATTAGTTTTGTTTCAGTTGATATTAGTACTTATTTGGTTGAAATTCTAAATAGTAACTTTTGGTTAAGGAGTCCTTGAGTTACGGGATTTCCGAGTTGTAACCATTTGGAAGTTATTAATGGATTTACTATTAATTAGATTTCTTCAGCGTTTTATTTTATTCTTTATTTCATTTTGTAATCCGTGCTTGTTTAAATACTTTAATTGGTTTGATATCCCCTGATTTTGTGCGCGGACTTGATCAACCCGTGTTCCGAAATTAGGGGTTATTACAGTTTTAGAATCTAAGTTTCAGTCTATTAAATTGATAAAACAGGTTTATGCAATTTTGCTTATCCAAACAGTACCCTGACTGATGTAGTTTAGCCCAACTAAGCATACACATTATTGAATAAAAACATGTTTAAAACACAGTTGTAAAACATAATCCAAAACTTAAGACCATGCAAAAGCATCAAATCTCCTCCGAACAGTGTCCTAACAGAGATATACAACAGATTTAATTGTCCGTTAATTCCAACCAAGCATACCTATAATTCAATAACAGAATGCTTAAACCTTAGCTACACAACATAATTTAAAACTTAGGGTCGTGTACAGGCATCAGATTTCTAAAACTGTCTGCACTTCAAATCAGTGGTTTAATCTTTCAAATACAGCCCTTGTTTAAACTTATGTTAATTCTATCCTTTATTCTAGAATATAAGCTTGCTTCTCCATTATTTTATAAGTCCTAAGCAGTATATTACATCATTCAATAGCCTTTAAATAGTTTTAGAAACTAAGATTTAACCAACCAGACCATTTAAAA
The DNA here is from genome assembly GCF_030987335.1 of Cornus florida. Taxonomy (NCBI): domain Eukaryota; kingdom Viridiplantae; phylum Streptophyta; class Magnoliopsida; order Cornales; family Cornaceae; genus Cornus; species Cornus florida. The sequence continues at coordinate 69,269,816 of NW_026775581.1, read as the reverse complement.
CTCAGTATACATGATATTTAAGAGAGAGAAGGCTCTGTGTTTCAAAGAGCCTTCTCCGAATAAGTAGAGCCTTCTCCATTCAAGTAGAGCCTTCTCCACTCAAGTAGAGCCTTCTCCAAATAAGTAGAGCCTTCTCCACTTTAAGTATACGTCTGTTCTTCTTCTGTTGTCTTCTCCGACTCCGGTGGTTTCCAGTCATTGAACTTAGTTTTATTTCAGGTTTTAAGATCCCATCCACATCTAAAGTAATCACAAGACAGAGTTATATAAACAAGAATTTAATTAAACATCAGTTTGTAATGCAACGACAATCAGTTTGCAATCTACCGTTTTCCTTAGACTTATTTTGCTGCATTCTTATGCTTAATCATGGATTAATGTTTTCGATAGTTTAACGGATTTATTCCAGACCCAACAACAATTTAAAACAGCCTAAACAAAGTTCCAAGAACCTATACAGACCAAACAGTGCACAGAAACAAAATTTGGTGCGTTCAATTGAGAGCAGGCTCATTCAAAACAAAGAGCCTGCTCAACTAATCTAGGAGCCAGCTCCTAGATGCTAGAGCCGGCTCCACCTTCCTTTGGAGCCGGCTCTAAGGTAGAAAAAGCCGGCTCCTCCTCTTCTTGGAGCCTGCTCTTCTCCCCTTAGTGCCGTCGTCCGTTTTGCTGCTTCTTCTTCGACTGCGGTGTTTTCCAGACCTCTGTAAGGTTCTTAATGGTTGTTCTAGGGTTCAATCTTAGTTCTAGGGTACTCTTAACCCACTGTTATGCAACCACAATCTGAACTAGACACAAGTCTTACGGCAACGATTACATAACTTCTGATAGCAACTTTAGACAACTTACAACAGATTTATTTAGTAAAACTCAAAACTGTTTTAAAATCTTGTTCTAGGGATTAAACTCATTCTCAGAATAATTGTAAGGCATCCAATCTTATTACTAATCTCATTAAAACAAGCTTAAACGTAAAAGACACAGATAGCAGAAAATCAACCAGTATGCAAAACAGTTAACTCACTGAGATCAAATAAATTCATATCTGCATGGAAAACATGTTATTATGTTTGTGTCAATCCATTTTATCTTTTATTAAAACCCTGAAGTCTAACCAGGCATGCACAGAACATGAATTAAGGGGAAAGAATAGAACAGAGACTTGCCTGCAATTTCAGAGTTTGAAACTGTAAATCACCGTCTCTGTAATATGTTTAGTTCCTAAATCGTAAGTCTGCTCCTCCAGTGCCTTGGTTCAACCCAAAAACACCTCTCCTTCCTCCTTCTTGGTCCAAACTTAATCCAGACCAAAACCTAGACCTCCTCTCTTTATCTTCCTCTCTGTCTCTTAATATCTCACTGTATCTTTGTTCTACCGAAAACCTACGTTTTGCTTTGTATTGTTTTAAACCCTAATCCACTGTAATATACATATATATAGGTTTAGACATTAAACCCTAATCCATATATAACCCGGCCCATATGTAAACCTAGGTTACAAATCAATGGCGGCTGCCTATGAAAATTATAAACCCAATGAAAAGCTATATAACAGTCACGTTGAGAACCAACTAAATCAACTATCACAAAATTAATCCAATTAAAATAATTAAATAAAACAATTAACTCAATCAAATTATTCAAGTAAATAATTAAAACAAATCTAAGTAAATCATTTATTTAAAAATAAATACATACTTAAATAATTAAACAAACCAAAACACATTACTCACATATTAAAAATGCAATAAAACTCAAAATTATCAAAATTAAATTCCCATTCTATCCTTTTGAAAACTAGGGGTATTACACTTGGCCACACTTCATACATGGTGAATGAATGCTAATGGAAGAATCAAAATGGAATTCCCACACCCAATGCAAACATGGTGAAGTAAAAACTCAATATTTTTCAATACATTCATAATATTCCATAAAGTCAAAAATTACATAGGATACAAATTACATGTCATTGGCCTCCGGCCTCATCTCATACATGTCAAATACATCGTAAAGAGTGTACTCATGTACACATTACATATATGGAATCAAATGTACACATGTTGACATATAAGACTACAATTGGCATTCCAAGCCAACCTTCACAAAAATGGAAGTCTCCAAGTCCATAAACCATCCAAGCATAATGAAGACCTCAACTTTGATTCTTGTACCTGAAATATGCTCCAGTATCGTAGGGGTGAGTAACATAAAACTACTCGTAGGAAATGAGCATGCATCAACCTACGTTTTACAAGTTTGCATGATTTAATCATTGTGGTTCATTCCACCTAACGTCTATGTCAAAGGTGAGACTCAAGGAACATCCTAGCTACCTAAGATCATTTCTAGCATCAATCACCTCATTCATGCAATTTTAGCAACATAGGTTCCTGCTTATATAAAGCAACAACATAGGAGCATGCTTACACAAGCAACAACATATAGATTCTCAAGATTATCAACTTGAAGTTTAAAATGCAACATCAACTAAATATAACAATTTAGCATAATTAGAATATCTAATACCACACATCAAGACATAGATTCTCTAAGTTATCAACTAGAAATGTAAAAGTGTGAAATCAACTAAATATAGCAATTTAGTATGGATGTACTTATGCTACATTTGGTGTGCAGGAATAGAATGGAATGAAATGCTCATTCCAACCATTTGTTTGTTTGGTGTGCAAGAATGGAATGGAATGACCATTCCAATGGAATGAAAATCCATTCCAGGGAATGAAAATCCATTCCATTATTAAACCTATGAAATGGCCATTCCATTCCATAGTAAGATTAAAGTTTTTTGTAATATTCCCAATAAGCCCTTCATCACATTCCAATAAGGCAAAAATATTTCTCATAGACCAAAAATCTTTCACATTTTTTTTTTTTTTACATTTCTCAAGATTCTTTATTAGACGTGGTAAAGGTCTTTCACCTTCCCCCTCTTCCGAATATACACAGAGCTGCCAATAAAAAGTTGCAGAACCTTTAACCAAATTGCAAGTATTAATCTCAATATATATATTTTTTTGATAAGTATGTATTAATCTCTTTATCTTCTGAGTTTATCACTTTTTTATTTTTATTTTTATTTTTTTATATTTGTGTTGAATCGTTTGTGTGATTTCTCCATCTTTCTCTCTTTGAACATTTACGTATGAAGCAACGATTATATAAAATAAAAATTAATAATCACATAAAATAAAATAAAAAAAAACAGTTTGGCCTATTGACCTACGACTTCAGTGCTCTAGTGGTTGATCTTTGTGACGGTAGAGAGGTTTATTAGCAAAATTCTTTAAATTGATTCCTTTCCAGAAGAGAGGCGTGTGATTGCTCTCTCTGCTATGGGAAAGACAACCGACAAGCTTTTACTGGTATTGGCCTATATTTTATTTTTGACTTTTCAATTGATCTGTTACATGATTATATCCTCGCATGGTATTTTATTTTACTGGTTATAAAGAATATATATGTATTCTTTATTCATTCCTTCCAGCAAGTTCTTGTAGGTTATTGATGCTATTGATAATTATTGATCTACAAAGATTTGAAAAGTTTGTCACTATAACATCTTTGTGTTTGTTTTCAAGTATTTGTCTAACAGTTTGGCCTCTTTCCATGTGGCAAATGCAGCATCTCGAACCTAGGATATGTTGCAAATGGAGTGGTTTCTTTTTAGTTTATGTTTGACTTTAAAATTATACAAATTTGACAAAATCATCATTCAATTTCTATGTGGAATAAGATACTGTATAGGCAATTTGGCCTTCATTGACAATGTTTGGAGTAAGAATTGCTTATTTAATTGACACAGAGAAGAATTCTTTTGAAAATTTGTTGCTATCACATACTGTTTATCTTTGTGCTCCCATAATATACACACACATACACACACACACACGCGCGCGCGCGCACGCACGTACTATCAAATAAATAAATTTTAGTAATGCCTTAGAGCTTTTACTACTAGAACTTGCAGCCTCTGTTAAATTTTAGCTTTAGTTGTTGAATAATTTGCTTTTTATTCTTATTTTTTGATCTATATTTAACGTTTATAATATTGCATCTCATAATTAAGTTTAAATTTATGCAGTTATGGCTCGTCTAAGTTTAAGGACAAGGAAGATGATAAGGAAAAAGAAATTAGTAGCAATAAATGTATTTAGATTAAATATATTATATGCGGTAAATTGGTGGTTTCATCTAATGTGTTGCTTATTAGACTTTTGTAATCAAAGGCGATCATTAAACTCGAGATATGTCGTCAACTTTTACTCAAATAGAGAAATTCTATACAAACTAGTTTATGCAAGTGATGTGACTTGCATAGAATAACTTAGGATGAATAGGCAAACGTTTACCAAATTGTGCTCCATGCTTAAAAGTATAGGTGGGTTAAAAGATACCCAAAATATGTTGATAGATGAACATGTAGCAATGTTTATTCACATTCTTGCACATCATGTCAAGAATCGGGTCATTAAATTTCGATTTCAGCGGTCAGGAGAAACTATCAGTAGGCACTTTCAAGATGTGTTGAATGCTCTCATGCGTCTTGAAGGACTCTTACTTAAGAAACCAGAGCCGGTTCTTGTTAACTCAACTGATGAGAAGTGGAAATGGTTTAAGGTAATTAATCTTTATTTTTATTTTTTTGAAAGAATATATCTTTTATTTATTAATAACCATAATGACTTATTTTTTTCTAAAAAAAAATTAGAATTGCCTTGGAGCTTTAGATGGGACACACATCAAGGTAAGGGTACCTATAAAAGATAAGCCTAGATATAGTACACGCAAAGGTGAAATTGCTACAAATATGTTAGGAGTGTGTTCACAAGACATGCAATTTATCTATATATTACCTGGGTGGGAAGGGTCAACTGCTGATAGTAGAGTGCTTCGAGAAGCAATGGACAAGAGAAATGGATTTAAAGTTCCTCAAGGTAAGACTTTTTTTATTAAAAAAAAATAATATTTACACTTCAACTAAATTTTAAATAGAATTTCCAATTAGTACACTTATACTTGTCACAAATATAGGTTACTACTATCTTGTTGATGCTGGGTACACAAATTGTCAAGGATTTCTTGCACCATATAGAGGACAAAGATATCATTTGAATGATTGGAGGGATGAACACCAACCTACTACTCCTCGAGAATTTTATAACATGAAGCATTCTTCGGCAAGAAATGTGATAGATAGATGCTTTGGACTACTTAAGATGCGTTGGGCAATTATGAGAAGTCCTTCTTTTTATTCGACTACAACACAGACTCGAATCATTTTAGCATGTTGTCTATTGCATAATCTTATAAGGTAAGAGATGTCTATAGACCCATTAGAGGAAAGTTTGGAAGAACAAGAACATGCTCTGAATGAAGTACATGGTGATTCAATTACAACAATCGAAACATCAAATAAGTGGAGTGCATGGAGAGATAATTTAGCAACCAACATGTTTAATGAATGGATGGCAGCTAGATAAGGGAGATGATAATTTTTCATATCAGTTTATGTTCTTTTTAAATTTATGTTTAATGAATGGATGGAAAATAGACAAGGGATTCAGATAATTTTTTTGAGAAACGTTTTTATTTTTTAAGAATTATTTTTCAATGTGACATGTTTCTTTTTATGCATAGGTTATTATCTATAATCAGTTATTAATTAATTTTTATATGTCTTGGTTGATATATTGGTGAAGTTTTTCTCTTTCAAATTTACATGTGTGAATGCATTTATTAGTTGTGAAAATTATATGTTATATATATCTTGTACATGTTAGGATGGAGTTTACACAAGATCAAATAAGAGGAGCAGGTAACAATAAACGGATGTGGACAGATGAAGAAGATATGAAGCTTATTGAGGCTCTTCTCGACTTACATAACACAGGTCTCTATAATGCCGATCGTGGATTCAAACCTGGCCATGTTACAGCTGTGGAGAAAATACTTGCAGTTACTTTGCCATATTCTTATTTAAAGGCAAACCCCCATATTAAATCTAGAATGAAAACATTAAAAACCCATTTTGTTACTGTGCATGATATGTTGCATGGGCCTAACACAAGTGGGTTTGGTTATGATAATTTGAACCATTGTGTGGTTGCTGAGAAATCTGTGTGGGATGCTTACCTACAGGTATTTTTTTGCCTTCATAATTTTATTTTTCTCTTTCATTTGTATTATGATATTCTTTCCTCTCTTTTTTTTCAAAATTTTGTATTATGATATTCTTATAATTGCTTTTTTTTTTATAGAGTCACAAGAATGCTGCAAAATTTAAAGACAAACCTTTTCCATATTATAAGGATCTATGCACCATATTTGGAAAAGACCGTGCTACCGGAAATGATGCTGAAACAGCTGCTGATGTTATGGAAAAATTGGATAAAGAACGGATGAACAAGGAAAATGATGATGTTGGAGATGGTTTAGATGATATTGACGCATCGATATCATTTATGCAATCTCCCACAATTGGAAAAACTCATGAAGTGAGCTCTAAAAATAAAAAGAAGAGGAAATCTCAAAGTGTCGCAGAATCATTGTGTGAAGTAGTGAAACAATCTTCAACTTTGATTGGCTCAGATATAAAATCAAGTACTGAACGCCTTAGCCAAGCTATTAAAGATGCTTCAATTAATGAGTTGAAAATTAGGCTACACGAAGAATTGATGAAGTTACCAAGTTTGAACAAAACCGATCGAGCAAAAGCTTTGGCTCAAATTGGTCGTGACCGTGACTTGATTCAAATTTTTTTCACACTTGATGAGGATATGAAGGAAGAATTGGTGAAGACAGTCATTTCGTGAAGATTTTACTTAGGTGACCCTTTTTGGATATTTGGCTAAGCAGGTTTTGAATTTTTATTATGAATGCTTTGGATAATTATCTGGTTAATTTTGTGATGGGTATGTGGCACTTTTTGGAGATATTTTGTTTAATTATTTTGATAATGCTTTGGACTCCTTAATATTAATTTGTTCCTGCAATGATATTAACTTATGATATTAGTTTGATTGTGACCCATAATGAAAGAAAGACTTACCTAACAAGTATAGATTGGGTAAGAGACCTGGTCATTCTCTTGTTTTGTTTTTTTACTTCAAATAATTTTTTTTTTATATATTATTGAGATTGATATATGATTAAAAATATATATATATTTTATTTTTTAGCCTTTACATCAACTTTTTAGGTTAAGTATTCAATCATGGTGGCTATGGTTTTGTGCTTTTGTCTTTTGGGAATTTAGATATTTTCCCTTTTGCAGTCATTTATTAATATTAATATCTCATTAAAAATAATATTTTATTTTATTTTAAGATTTTTCTTTATTTTTTTCAATGGCAGTACTGGGCATCTTATAATATTCTATAATTCATCGTCAGAATTAAAAAGAAATGTAAGCCAATGAAAAGGGCATTTTTGAGAAAAATCATTCCATTCCAGATTTGATAATAGTCAACCAAACAATAGAATGGTAATACTCATTCCATTCCATAACGATTTACTGTGTCACACCAAACATTAGAATGGTAATACTCATTTTATTCCATTCTTATTCTCATTCCATTCTAAGTTGCATTCCATTCCATTCCTGCACACCAAACGTAGCCTTAACAACACCAAAATCGCCAACAGCCAAAACCACAAGTTAACAAGGTAAACATGATTGTCAACTTGGAATTGAATGCGAAAACAAATAGTGGAAGACTTGGACATCACGCTCGGAATTCTGCCGAGACCTCAATGGTTATTCCGGGCACTAACTCGTAGGGAAGACCACCCTAAGTGCGCACTATCTCAATGACTTAGAGGACTCACGTCCCCGTACTAGAGCCAAACCCTAGCCATCTCAACTCAACAATGTTCCAAGATTCCAAAATAAGCCAAATAAGTTCATAACTTATATATATTACTACTCCATAGTAACAAGTTAGCAATATAACTCTCAATTGTGCATAATAAGCATTTCATATCCAAAATGCTACGAAATCACAAGCCAATAATATATTCATATTAGAAACATACTCTCATGAATATAAACTTAACAGCAATGCTCTTCAATGCATATAGCACAATCTAGTGAATACATCACAAGTCTAAATCCATGCTCTTAAAATAGAAACAACTTCTAAAACATGATTAGATCCATGGATACACAAGATAGAATTTAATTACATCAAAATAATTATACTCTCTAGATTTCAAATCATTTCCAATTGGCCCCAATTTAATATATGTTAATAGACATATCATGGTCATTACATATATTCAGACACAAGCTTAATTAGGCCCATGAAACCACCAAAATAGATTTTAATTAATTCCCTTAATTAAAGTCTCTAGATTTCTAAACTCAACCAAATGCTCTCAAATTAAAGTATGTTAACAAACATGCCAAAACTTAATTTAGAAGCATAACACAACTCAATTCCATGCAAGGTATGGCCATGAACTTAAATCTTTCACAAAAGATAAATATTAATTAAAAAGAGCAATTCTTATTTAATTAATCCCAAATAAATATATGTTAACCAACATATTAAAACAACCATGCCACAATTCAAATCAAAGTTATATATCATCATGAATTTTAAATCTTATACAAAGAAATAAAAATTACTAACTTTCTAGATTTGATACAAGGCACATATATAAGTTGTATAATCATGCTAAACACTCAATACAACACACACAAAAGCCTAAAACATTCCCTACCTCCATTTGAGATGAAATCTCAAATCCCCACCAAAATAAATCGGCTCCGAATCCGACGAAACTCCTAGGTTTTGTCGGGGACAACACCACGAACATGAATCCCAAGGAAGCCCTATCAAAAACACAACTTGACTTCAAACCCGAACTCAAGAAACGGCCAAAACAAGATTCCAATCAGTTGGAATCGAAGGCCTCGCCGAGGGGAACAATAAACACAAAGGCATCACCACTTTTTAATGAAGGGAAGAAGTCCAAAAGAGGAAAGAGAAGATGGCAGTCATGGATGGAGCTTGGACCGGCCATGAGAGAGGAGAGAGAGACAAAAATCTTATTTTTCTTTCTAAGACCTCCTATTTATAGAAAAACTCAAAAAGTGCCCCGAACGGGCTCCGCAGGGTCCGGAAAAGTGAAATTCGAGCAGACGCGCTCAAACGGCAAAACTCCATGAACAAAAAAGATTCCAAATGAGAAAATATGAACAACGGAAGAAACGACGTTGAAAACCGAGTCCTAAGCAGAGAGTTATGCCCAAAACAAGTTTGGCGCAAACCGGGGCCAAAAACCTTGAAACTGGAAAACATTGTCCAGGTGGAAATTCTAAGAGTCCACGACTCGACGAAATGCAAAAATGAATCCCATACGAGGATTCAGGCTCAAAACAAGGCATTGAGCAATAATTTTCATTAATTGTACAATGGTCCCTCCAAAAAGTGAAAACTGCGAAACTACCCCGGAATGAAAATATCTTCCAAAAGATATTTTCTTAGATACCCCTGAAATAAAATATCTTCAAAAGATATTTATGAAAAACACCCCAAGAAGAGAAAAAGTTTCCAAAGGACTTTGCATTTATGCCCCTACGGGCACCGGGAGCAATTAGAGTACTTTCTCACAAAGTAAAGATACGTATCTCATAGAAATCGTTGAGAATGAAGATACGCGAAGTCAGAAACCAACTCCGAACACAAGAAGTGTGGTTACGTAAACAGAGTGACAAACGAGGAAAAGACGAAATAGGGAAAAAGATAAAATAGGGAAAAGACAAAAAGTGAATAGTGTCGAAAAATGAAAATTGTGGAAATGACTCGGTCCTCAAAGGAAGTTGTCAATCCATAGAAAAGAGTCTTGGAAATCACTCCAGAGCACTCGAGACGACACTAAGTGACGTGAAACTGAACTCAGAAAGGAAAAGATCCACGGAAAAAATTTATCCGAAAAATCCGGGTCATTACAACCTTCCCACCTTAAAGGGATTTCGTCCCCGAAATCCAGTCCCAACAAAACAAAAAGGCGAAACCAGGATAACTATGGAGTACATCTCCGAGTACCCCACACAACACGCCACACCAGCGACCTCAAAGCTGAAAGGAACACACAAACTAGTGTCATTTGAACACACAAACTAGTGTCATTTGCACCCACGTGCTCATGACAAGACAACCTCTTGAAGGCAAAATGATCACATGGCCATACGACAAGTCTAAACTCACACAGAGAACCCAAGGTCAGATAAAAGAACGGAAAACAACAACCGTAAGCGTCCCTCCTGACAAACCATCAAACCGATCCAAAAATAACCACCAAAAGGACTCCAAAAAACCACATATAGAATCAAGGTACAGAACAAACACAACGTGGCAGTACGAATAGCGACCAGAACTCGCCCACGACGTACTCGAATGTGTGGTAGCAACGACAATACCTAGTGCCTACCCACACTTACTCGTTAGTAAGGTAGCATCGACAACAACTAGTACTCGCCCACAACACACAACTTTGTACGGTAGCATGACAGTATAAGGCACTAATTCATAACCTGCCCCCCACTAGGTCTACCCAAGAAACCTCTCGATACAAATGACATCAATGTCAAAAATGATCATTACCAAAAGCACTACGGGGACCAACATTTTGTGAGAGTTGAGATATGGTCCAAAGATGTCCGGCCGGACCATCCTGGCCAATCCCAAAACTCTGACAACAATGCTATAGGTACCGCTATGCTTAAGGCCCCAAATCCTCAATATAGTAAAACCAACATCTCCAATGTCTTAAATACCCCTATTAACAACATTAATTAGGAATCTAAAACCTGACAAGCAAATCAATGCCTACAGAAATCAAAATGAATCTCACAATAAGACATTTCATCGGAGTCCTTCACATTACTCCCTAAAACAGATCAACTACAAGACCAATCACCATGATCAAACACCAGATCCACATCCCTGTCATGGATAACTAAATCCTCAAAATACAAGTTCACCAAGTGGCACACACATCAAAATACCAAAAACCAAGGTCACAAATGAGTCTTTCAAAACCGTACTTGGAAACACCAAGTTAAATCAAAATTCTTCAATCTTTGATCCACAACCAATCATCAAAACTACGATTCCTCAAAACTATGCCTAGTCATAACTAGGACGAGAAACTCCACAACAAGCCATATCCAACAGCAATACTCCAAAACTTTTCCTAAAAGTTAACCACATCCAGGTCTCCGAAACGGAAACAAGTCTTCAAAAGACATTCTCAAAAGAGCATCGAGCTTACCCCACAATCAAACAAATCCTCAATTATATGGACACAAGTCCCCATAAAATGATCTCACACCAATCAACTCACTTTGAGCACCACAGCCATCAACAACCACGGTAGAAACTCCCCAAGGGAAGACACGAAAGAAAGGGAACCACTAGTCCTAAAAAGGACAACACCTCGACTCTGTCTTTGAAACGAAAGACAACAAGGTCAAAGACTTCACCCCCTACACAGAAGTAAGCCGACCAAAATACATTAATTCCTCACCAAGGACTTAAGACAACAACGATGATTCTCATGGACCAACCAACCCCAAAACAGTGCACAACACAATGGAAAGAAGAGACTCACTCCTTGTGAAGTCCCTAACACGAACCAATACAAAACCCTTGTGGAAACCCGCATACACACTACGCGCGACCGAGGGAAACGAATGGGAAAACCAAACGTGGAAGTCATGCATATGACACGGAATGCAACTACCAGAAAGAAAATCTACTCACATAGATAAAAATCAAAGGTACAGTAACAAAAGCATCTCACAAAAGTACAGTAACAACATGGCATCTCTAAGCATATAAAGAAGGCATGCTAATGCCACACAACAAGAAGGCAAATGTGGATATACCTTCACCTACTCATGCATCAGAATATCATAAATCATACTACTAACATGACAGTAAACGAAACCGCATAAGACAACATGATGCAACAATGAACCCTATGGACATCATGTCTTAGAGTGTCTAAGAAAAGAAAGGACAATTCCTAATCATAACTTTCTCCAAAACCAATGCGACAACAACCTGTCTCAAAACAAACGTGAGCCCTTACCACAACAGTAAGACTTTAACAATCCATCTCAGAATCTAGAGGTGACACTACAAGTGACACTAACAGTGCAGTGCTCTCACTACCCGTAACATCAATCAATCGACTTGATCCCAACAGCTTCATCACGCAAGAACTCCTCAAGGAAAATGGCAACTACAGCCATACCAATAACAACTAAATCAATCACCATGACTGATCGCCAAAACAACCATCATCATCACCAATCAAAGGACAACGCCTATCAAAACAAAACCAACATTGATTCCACCCGAACTGCGCTTGTAGCTAGCCAGTACGGTAGCATGATAGTGCCATGCACCCGCCCACAAACGTACCCGCCCACGAAAATTGCAATCCCAGAGGAATCATCCTGATCAACCAAGGATCCTAAGAGGTCCATAACCTCATCATAGCTCAAAACTAACAAATCCACCACTATGGTAACGCCAAATGACTCATCTCACAAGAGCCTAAACAAAAGGTGACCATCCACCTACCTCAAAACCAATACTAGGTCGACAACAACCTATACTACCACGAAACTGTAACTACAATCACCATCAACCTTAACTCGTGCCTCAATGACCAATCCCGTGTCATGCCAAATATGCAACACAATTATGCATATACAATTCTAATTTAGCATATGTCACATGTCATGCTCTTTACATTAGAATAAAACAATGTCAAACAAACGGCATACAACATGTGGCACATAAACACATAAACATGTTATCAACCAAAACATATTATCATAAAGTATATATAAATAGATAGAGCATGGCAATAAAAGCATGATATGCACCCAAAACCCTTCATCCAAAGGTTTTCGAACCTAGGAGCTCTGATACCACTTGTGACAGCCCAAGTTTTTCAACCCGGTGCGTCAGTGATGAATCGAAAGATGACCCGATAATGGATCCAAAATACGAAAGCAAAAGACAAAACAACGGTCTCTAGAGATACAACATGACTCTAAGACACCATTGTGACCCCAACGAGGTCACGGAACCCAAAGGAATCAAATGGGGAAGCATCGTTTCAAAAACGAACAAAATTGAACCTAGGGGCAAAATCATCATTTCCAGCTTAAAGTGGGTGCCACCGAGCACACCATTGGAAAGACAACAAAAAATTAATGAACTTAGACTCAAAAATTGCTTGATTCGGAGTCCGGATGAAGAAGATATGGCTAACGGAAGATGAAGGGGCAAAACGGTCCAAAAGAGGACAACCAAGAACATCTAACCGGTTAGGAAGCCAAAAATCTCGACCAAAGCACTGCCCATGCACATGTAACCAGTTACAAAGCCCCACCTAAACGTTTAGATGTGAAGGGGGCAGAATGGGCAGCCCAAAAACCTAGCAGCAGGGGTTTTTCCAAAAAAAAAGGAAATTTAAGGGCCTAGATGACATTTTCTGGAAAAACACAAAGAAGAAACCTCCCTCAAAATCGAGTTTTCTACATAACTTTTGAGGAAAATCGAAAAATACGCAATGTGAAATGCCCAAAATTCCCTCCCAAGAAAACTGGTCCAGAGGGTCCAAAAACCTGCTAAATTTAAAAACTGAGAGCTGAACTTCGGATGCGATTTCCGATGCCAAGATGGCATTTTCTGGAAAACCACAAAAAAGAAACCCCCACTAAAATCATATTTTCTAATCAACCATGTGAAGAACAGAATTTATTTCCACAAGAAAATTCCTAAAATACCCTTAGGTCAGAATATGCAACAAAAGTGAAAAATGAGTCCGTAGGAGGCTCATTTCACCAAAGAAGAATCCTTGCCCGAAAATGACCATGCGCGCAAACGTAACTTACCTAGTAAGACATGCTACAATGGTCTATGGCCCAAAAATATGGCCGATACAAAATAAATCTCAAATCCCCACCAAAATAAATCGGCTCCGAATCCGACGAAACTCCTAGGTTTTGTCGGGGACAACACCACGAACATGAATCCCAAGGAAGCCCTATCAAAAACACAACTTGACTTCAAACCCGAACTCAAGAAACGGCCAAAACAAGATTCCAATCGGTTGGAATCGAAGGCCTCGCCGAGGGGAATAATAAACACAAAGGCATCACCGCTTTTTAATGAAGGGAAGAAGTCCAAAAGAGGAGAGAGAAGATGGCAGCCATGGATGGAGCTTGGACCAGCCATGAGAGAGGAGAGAAAGACAAAAATCTGATTTTTCTTTCTAAGACCTCCTATTTATAGAAAAACTCAAAAAGTGCCCCGAATAGGCCCCGCCGGGTCCGGAAAAGTGAAATTCGAGCAGACACACTCAAACGGAAAAACTCCATGAACAAAAAAGATTCCAAATGAGAAAATATGAATAACGGAAGAAACGGTGTCAAAAACCGAGTCCCGAGCAGAGAGTTATGCCCAAAACAAGTTTAGCGCAAACCGGGGCCAAAAACCTTGAAACTGGAAAACATCGTCCAGGAGGAAATTCTAAGAGTCCACGACTTAACGAAATGTGAAAATGAATCCCATACAAGAATCCAGGCTCAAAACAAGGCATTGAGCAATAATATTTCATTAATTGCACAATGGTCCCTCCAAAAAGTGAAAACTGCGAAACTACCCCGGAATGTAAATATATTCCAAAAGATATTTTCTTAGATACCCCTGAAATAAAATATCTTCAAAAGATATTTATGAAAAACACCCCAAGAAGAGAAAAAGTTTCCAAATGACTTTGCATTTATGCCCGTACGGGCACCGGGAGCAACCAGAGTACTTTCTCACGAAAGTAAAGATACGTATCTCATAGAAATCGTTGAGAATGAAGATACGCGAAGTCAGAAACCAACTCCGAACACAAGAAATGTGGTTACGCAAACAGAGTGACAAACGAGGTAAAGACGAAATAGGGAAAAAGACAAAATAGGGAAAAGACAAAAAGTGAATAGTGTCGAAAAATGAAAAATGTGGAAATGACTCGGTCCACAAAGGAAGTTGTCAATCCATAGAAAAGAGTCTTGGAAATCACTCCAAAGCACTCGAGACGACACTAAGCGACGTGAAACTGAACTCAGAAAGGAAAAGATCTACGGAAAAAATTTATCCGAAAAATTCGGGTCATTACACATACCATATCTCAAATCTAAAATGGGATACAAGCAAAACACAATTTACTAGAATTTAAATCAAATTAAATCCATTTAATCTCTAGATTTGAAAACTCATCTAAATCATCTCAAATTAACATATGTCAAAGATCAACTCATGGCCATGCCATTTACCATGTCTAAAATGATTTATATGCAAGATATGATAAATCACTAATTTATCAAATTAGCAAAAGACATGCATACAACTTATAAAAGCATCAATAGCATGCAAGAAACAAAAATATAACCCTATAACATCCCTTACCTCACTAGAGAAGTGTCTCTCTAGAATCCAAGGCAAAATCAACACAAAATGGCAAACCCTTCTAGGGTTATGAAGAGGAAGATGAGGGGAACAAAATGTATTCCCAAGTTCAAGCTTGGAAATCAATAGAAGGCTCTCAAAAATCAAGGTCAAAGCTTAAGGCTTTAGGCTCCATCCATGGAGGCTAGGTTTTCTTTACAAGAGAGGGAGGAAATGAAAAATGATGAAGATAAAATGTGAGGGGAGGGGATAGGGATCCTCCACTCACTATGTGCTCTTACACTACCTCTCACACACACACTAATGCAAGATCAAATTGTGAGCCTACACTTGTCACTCATCCAAGCATCCATTGTGGGCTTAATCCTAAGCCTACACTTGTCAACCATCCAAGCTAACAAGTGCACCAATCCTAGGCTAACAAGTGGTTAAATCTCCACCATCCACATGTCCTCATCCAAGGCCTCAAAGTGTTTCCACACACATGTCAACAAGTGGACCAATGAGAGTGTGACACTTGTCACACTTTTTGAAAATCGCAAAAAGGTCTTTTTTGAAAATATCTTCCAAATTAAATTACAAAATGGTCCCTAAGATGAAAAATAATTACTTTACAGTAATTACACAAAAACCCCTAAAGTTTAGAAAATTACAAAAAAGTCATTCATCTATACCCTTTACAAGAAAAGTAAGCACTTAGCATGTCTTTCTACAAAAGTGAAAATACACATAGAGCATGGAATTTAAATATCGTGAATGCATGCAAAACTGGAATCAAATCTAAACACGAAAAGTGAGGTTATGCTAAAAAGTGACAACCGATAAAAAGACGAAATGTGAATAGTGTCACAAAGTGAAAATGTGAAAATGACTTGGTCCTCAAAGGAAGTCGTCAATCCAAGAAAAAGAGTCTCAGAAACCATTCCCGAGTACTCAAGATGACACTAAGTGACGAGAAACCAAACTCAGAAAGAAAAAGATCAACGGAAAAAAAATATCCGTGAAAATTCGAGAAAAGGAAAGGAATGAAAATAACCGGGTCATTACAATAAATCCTTGAATTAATAAATAGATAACCCTCAAATGAATTATTCAATCTTCTGATACCATTACAACTCGAGAATCCATCATGTGGACCCCTAAAAAAATCCCAACTAACAACTGTAGTAAAAATATCCAACACTGAAATAAAAAAGGAAATCCTACATAGATGAGTGATGAAGACTTTCTTTACTCATCATAAACAATCTCTAAGCTTGGAACTGACGAACACCTGAAAAATAATGGTGGGTCAGGCCACAAACAAGTTCTATTCTACTACAGTCCAAATAGAGACTCGATAATATGAATACATCTTAGTCAACTCAACAATAGCTCAGTAGTCCGTATATATATGTACACATTATAGGACGCTCACTGGACTATAGGTCTACCTCAACCTGAATAGTAGGCAACATGCAAATCGAACGTAAAGTGGACATGAATATTTAGACCTACTAGGGCACATAAATGTCTACTATATCCAATTATCCATCCTAGGCAGTTTACGCACCCTAACCATGATCTTGAGACTCAAGCTCATATCATGGCATATATATATATATATATATATATATATATATATATATATATATATAATTTATCACTATCCAAACATAAAAGTAAACTATGATATGTCATCCAACTGTTCGTTGACCTGACATGAATATAAGTAGGATTTAATATTTTCTTTAATCAATTCCCTTGTACATGAATAGGTAGGACTTAACCTTTTTAGTTAATCCGTTCCTAATATGTCCCCATCCCATAATGGTGCATTAATCCATACAGTCCATAAATGATGCAATGGATATAATATTATATTAAATAAATCCAAAAATAAGTATAACAAAAATCAGATATATATAGATGATTATATTATACAGCCAATACATGATTAACATCATCCAATATCCATTTAAATTGCTAGAATAGTTTTAAGCAATTTAATCATCCATTAGCACCATGCAAACTTAATTAAAATTTCATACTGATTAACTCCTTAGCATAACAAAATCATAAATAATAAATAGTTATATTATACTCCTAACACATGATAAAAATCCTATATCATCCATTTCAATTGCTAGAAAAATTTTAAGCAATTAAATCATTCCTTAAGAACATGTAAATTTATTTTAAATTTCATATTGTTCAAGTTCATAGCATATAGATGTAGATTATGCATTCTGGGATTTTTTTCATGTCCATGATAGTCATTTAAATCATATTTTATGAACTAATCAACCCTAAAACTCCAAAAACCAACTTCCAAAACCCAAAACATGTCCAAAACCACATCTCCAGCAAGGGAGCCGCCTTCCTCATAGAGGGAGTCGCTTCCACCCTTTATGGAACTAGTTCCCTCCTAGAGGGAGCCGCCTCCCCTCTTCTTAGAGTTGGCTCCCTCCAAGAGGGAGTCGCCTCTCGGCCCTAGCGAGCCACCTCCCAGCCTGCTCTGCTTCGTCTTCTTCATCTCCGGCGACTTTCGGACACTCCGTTCACCTATGTTAAGGTCTCTAAAGGTCTGAACTAAGTCCCAGACAGTCCCAATTAATTATATGATACCTTTATGCATCTAACACGAATTAAAATAAGTTTATATGCAAGTAGATTCAAGATCAAACAAAAACACATAACAACTAAAATCTGTTTTAATTTAATTCAATCATAAAAAAAAGGTCAAATTAATTATCTGATTAATCCTGGAATTAACCTAGGCATGTACAGAATACAAATCTAAGGGAAAGAGTAAGAGAAGAACTTGCCTTAAGTTTCAGATTGAAACTTAATCTTCTTCTTCCTAGATTTTTTGGCGACCTCTGACTACCGTCAAGCCTCTTACTGCTCTTGTTCTAACCCACAAGCAAACCATCTCTTCTTCCCCCTTGGATCGGCCCTTGATTCTTGGCCAAACCCTCTCTCGATTTTTTTTTTCTCTCTCTAACCTCTCTGTTATCTGTGTGAATGGGTTTTACAAACCTTTTTGCAGACCAACATTATATATATATAGGTTATATATTTTTACCCTAATTCCAATTGTAGTATAAGTCTGATAACAAGGAAAATATAAAAGAAAAAGGAAAAATAATATAATTTGTCTGTTAACTAACATGATATATACATATTTCTATAAAAATATATATATAACATAATTATATATATTTACTGACTAGGTACATCTATTATTACTAAATATTACTAATAATAATTAAATATTATATCTTTATATATATATATACACACCCATATATATATGTACAACTATCCATGGATAAATATCCGTACCCATTAAGATTCCTATCTAAGTAGTTCATGTGACACAATTGGCTTGGTTCATCACTACTATCCATATCCATTCTTTAAAATAAAAATGAAATAAAATAACAATTAAGTTAACAAATAACTACACATCATCATAAATTAATTTCATACAATATTTAATTAAAATCAACCATTTAAGCACACAATTATATTTAAACAATTAATCCAATTAAACAAATAAACAAATAGCCAAATAATCAACTAATAATAATAATAAATGCAATTAAAATAATTAAATAAATACCGAGACTATCCTTTTAAAATTAGGGGTATTAAAGGCTACTCCTCTTCGTTTTTCTCTTTTTTAAGAATAATTGAAATCGTGTTGCCCCAATATGCGGTGACCTATCATGCACACCTAAATCTTTCATTGGCTTATATTTTAAAGTAGCGTCAATCAGAATTAAACTTTTGATCCCTAATTCTGCTTTCTGGCAAAGAAATCGATAACGTACTCCTTTACTTCTTTGGGTCTTTATCGCTTTCACCTTAGACCCAATCCTCTTCCTAGTGTTAACCATTCTATAACTACAGAATATAATTGACATCAACTCTTCCTAACGAACCGTAAATAGAGTACAATGAATCCTAATATGGGCTCTAAGTTTTAAGAGATGCAACGCGGAAGTCATATAACGAAAAACACTCCAAAGAACACTTGAACCTGCAGTGCTCTGATACCAACTATGATACCCCGAATTTCCGAATGCGGGTTAGCCAGGCCTACGCCCGAATGCCTGAGGATATAAAAAACAAATCGGCAATAAACAAACACATAATACAAAAGGATAAATAAGAATAGATAAAATGTTGAAATGAAAACTAAAATGATAATCCAATATTTAAAATCCTCAGAATAAATTTTCATTAACAAATTCTTCTGTTACAACTAATCCTCCAAATAATACAACTCGGGAATCCATACTATGTGCACCGCAGAAAATTCAAACTGAACAAGTGACAACAATAACTGTTTATATCTTAAAACTAAAACATAATTGAATCACCTATGGAAAATTGGAAGAGTGAAGTAGACTGATCTCTGCTCAGCACGAACAATCTCTACACCTGATGAATACCTGAAAAATAATGGTGGGTTAAGTTAACAAACAAGTTTTACTCTACTACATTCTAAGTAGAGACCCGATACGCGTATATATCTTAGACAATCGAAAAATAACTACACAGTCTGTATATATATATAGATACACACTAAAGTGACCTCACTGGACTATAGGGTTGGCTCAACCTGAATAGTAGGCAACATGCAAAACGCACATATAGTGGACATGAGTACCTAGACCTACCAGGGCACACAACTATCCACTATATCCAGCTACACATCCTTGGCAATATACACACCCTAACTATGATCTTGTGACTCAAGCTCATATCATGGTATATAAATATAAATATAAAATCCGTCTTATCCAATCATAAAAGTAAATTATGGTATGCCATCCAACTGTTCGTTGACCTGACACAGATAAGTAGGACTTAACATTTTAGTTAATTCGTCCCTAAAAAAATTTAATAGGTAGGACTTAACGTTTTTAGTTAATTCGTCCCTAATATGCCCCCATCCCATACTGGTGCATAAAATGCATACAATCCATAAATGATGCAACAAATATAATACTACATCACGTAAATCCAAAAATAAGCATAATAAGATTAGACAAAACACATGATCATATTATACTGCCAATGCATGATTAAAATCATATAACATTCATATAAATTGCTAAAATAATTTTAAACAATTAAACCGTCCATTAATTGATGAAGTAAATAAAATAATACATCAATTAACCCAGAAATAAGTATAATAAAAATTAGATAATTGCATGATCATATTATTGTCAATGAGTGATTTAAAATCATATAACATCCATTTAAATTGTTAGAATACTTGTAAGCAATCAAATCCTCCAACAACAACATGTAAATTTAATTAAAATTTTATATTGTTCAAGTTCCTAGCATATAAATGTGAATTATGCTTTCTGGGATTTTAACATATCCTTTATAATTATTTAAAACCCTCATGATCATCCAAAATAACCCTGGAACCTCAAAATCCAAAAACAGTAACAAAAATACTCATCCCGTAGAAGTCACAGTCATGGAGCATGCTCCTTCTCCCTCAAGGAAGCATGCTCCCTCTCCCTCAAGGAAGCATGCTCCCTTTTCAAGAGCAGGCTCTGTCTACAAAGGAGCCGGCTCCTTACTCCATGGAGTTGACTCTCTCCCTGAGAGCCGTGATGAAATTCGTTTGGGAGTCGGCTCTCAACCTGCTACTTCTTTTCTTCTTCGTCTTCGGCGTCCTCCGATCACCTCCGTTAAGGGACCTAAATATCTGTTCTAAGTCCCAAGCAATCCCAATTAATTTTATAAAATTCTTATGCATCTTTTACACCAATCAAAACAAGATTCATGCAAGAAATTTCAAGATCAAGCAAGTATGAATATAAACACATAAATTCTGTTTTAATTCCGATTAAACATGCATACATGGTTAATTTATTATTTGATTAATCCTGAAATTAACCTAGGCATGTATAGAACACGAAATCTAAGGGAATGAGTAGAAGAAGAACTTGCCTTTAAGGATTTCGAATTGATACCGTAAACCTCGTTCCTCCTCAGTTTTTTGGCGACTTTGGTTGCCGTCGAACCCTCTCTGTTGCTCCTAGTTCTTCTTTCATCCTTTGTCCGGCCTTTAATCCATGGCCAAAACCCTCACTTCCTCTCTCAATTTTCTATCAGACTCTCTGTCTCTAAAAAGTGGAGTGAATAGGGTTTCTAAACCCTTTAGCAGACTATCACTATGTATATATATGCTTATATCAAATCATTTTCCAAGTGTAAGTCTGCTAAATAAAAAGGGACAAATAAAAGAAAAAGGAAGATATAATATATACATATATATCTTAAGTCTAATACGTAATATACATATATATAAATATAATATATAATTAACTTATAACTATATATATAAACTGACTATAATAACTATTATTACTAACTATTAATAATAATAATTATAATTATAATCCCCTTATATACTTATATACCCATATATATATATATGCACAGCTATCCACCAGTAAATATCCATATCCATTAATCCTTTTATCCAAGTAGTCCACGTGACCCAATTGATTGGTCTATTACTACTATCTATATCCAACTCCTTAAAATAAAAAGAATAAAACAAAATACACATTTAAATTATTTAATCTAACAAATAATTACAATTAAACAAATATATCATTTAAGCAAGCAAATCAATTAAACAATTTAATTCAAATAAACCATTTAAGCACACAATTTACATTTAAATAATTAATTCAATTAACCATATAACAAATAGCCAAATAAAAAAATAATTAATTAATAATGTAATTAAAATAAATAAATAAATACCGAGACTATCCTTTTAAAATTAGGGTATTACAATAAATATGAAATGTAGGCCACTATTAATCATCTTCCTCCTCACATTTTCTCTCTGTATATCTATCTATATATCACCTACATGTATATGTTTAGGAAAGCTTCATTTTGAGGGCTTGAGATTGTGATTTTTAGTGTGCCTAAAAAGGTAAAGTTGTTCCTCTCCTTCTCTACACAACCACGGTGAAAAATTAAAGATTTAGCCACTATTGAATTTTTGAAATTCCTAGGAGTGGGAATTGGAGTTGGAGTGAGGCATAGTTAGAGAAGTGGAATAGCATCTCCCGATCTACACAATGATGTGAATTTAGAGGCCATCGGATTGCTTGGAGATTTCGACCTAGGCTTGGACATAAGCTTTTGGGGTAGCTCCAAGAGGAAATGTTGTTTCTCTTGTCTTCCTCTTCATTTTGATGATATAAGCTTTCGGTTTGATGGAGTTTCAAGGCTTAGAGCAAGCTAGGGTTTGACATCTTTGAGGTAGGGGTTGTCTAACTTGTGCAATCCTTGGTTGTTGTAATCAACTTCTTGTTTCCCCTTTGAAAGCATGCTTATTACGGTGTAATTTGAGGAATTTGTGTTTAGGGTTTCAAGCATGATCTTTAATTGTTTAATTTTTGCTTGAATGGAAATTAATGTTACTTTATGTATTATAAAGCATGATGATTATGTGATAAGTGAACTAATTTGGAAGATGGTATATCTTATGTGTATGTTGTGTATTATATGTGGTTTATGTGAGGTAAATGTTGAGTATTGTGAACTGAACCTTGTTTAGTATGTTAATTATATGATAAAATGATTATATGAACCAATCTCTTGCAATGAAGTTGAATGGTATATGGTTTGGTTGTTTATATGAACTTCTTAATGATCCACGAGCAAAAGCATGCCTAGTGTTCTAATTGTGTGATACCCCCTAATTTCGGAACACGGGTTGATCAAGTCCGCACACAAAATCAGGAGATATAAAAAACAATTAAAGTATTTAAACAAGCACAGATTACAAAATGAAATAAAAAGAATAAATAATTCACTAAAGGAAAAACTATTAAATAATAATTCCATTAAATAATAATTCTCCAAAGGTTACAACTCGGGAATCCCACAATTCAAGGACCTTTTAACCAACATTCACTATTTAGAAATCCATAAATAAAACTAAAGTCAAAATAATCATATCCTACTTTGACATAAATAAGAGTAGATGATAAATAAGCCTCCCAAGCTGCGAATCCTCAACCTTGAGACTTGAACCTCTAAATACCTGAAAGATAAAAAATAAGTGGGTCAAACCCACGAGTAAGTTCTCTTTACCAATCCTCTGAAAACCAATAAAGAAGTCATCTCTGACCAAAACCAAACCTAATAAAGTTTTTATCTTTAATAAACAATGATACACATGTATATTAATAATTATGTATAATACACTAATCCCATCCATTAATAGGTTCATTAAATTCAAAACCATTAATAGGTTCATTAAATTCAAAACCATTAAACAATGATTAAACTAATAATCATTCTTAGACCAATTGTTTAATCATTTAAACAATAAATTATTATAAAAGAAATAGTATATTTAATTCAAACACAATAATGATTTATTTATTTAAATCACATATACAATACCTATACTTTGACAAATCATCTATGTCTCCATCAATATTATTTTATTAATATAATAAAACAAATAACTAACTTATAAGTACTAGAGTATTATAATATAAGAATATCTAATCCTAATCGAACTTATACATACAATAATCATAGATGAATTTTAATCATCTAACAGATAGCAATTCAATTATGCTTTGGCAAATCAACCATGCCATTATAAATATATTTATTTATATGTTGGCAACTCAACCATGCCTCCTTAAGTATATATATTTAGACTTTAAAATTAGCAACTCATCCATGCTTCCTTTGTAAGTATTTTATTCATACAATATCCATAAATGAAATTTTAATCATCTTAAATAATATATACATATACACATATATTATTATTATTATTATTATTATTATTATATATACACTTTCTTCCATAACAAACTATTAATAAATTATATACGCACATTAAAATACCGTAGTGATACTTAATTGCTCTTAGAAAACCAAGAACACGTCCTCTAATAGTTGTTTTCAACTTTAACAGGCTTAAAATCAGTTTTGGGACATCACACCCCCAAGGAACTTTCCGGGACCACAAACACCCCTGCACGCAGCCCCACGCGCCACCCCATGCCCCTCCACTTGCTGCACGCGCGTCCACGTGCTTGATTAGGCCTCTGCGTGTGCTGGCAGCTCTCCATTAGTTGTCCGTCCGTGTTCTTGTGAGTCGCGATGCACTGGATCGCTATTCTATTGACCAGACATTATCTACGGTCCAGATGCATACGCACATCAAATCTACATGCGCTGCGATGCACTAGATCATCCTCCATTCATCCACTCTGCTCAACGGCCCAGATCTGTTGTGCACCGAAGTTCCATATGCCGAGTCACACTAGATCAATCTTCTTAAGTATAACTAATCTAATGGTCCTGATTGGCGTGTGTACCATCTTCCCATGCACACGCCCATACCGAATTAATTCCCAATTGAGGCGACGATTTACAGAACCCTCTTATGCATACACAGTGCATATAATTATTCAACAGTATACAGAAAATAAATTCTAAAATAATTCTAAAAAATATAAAAATAAATCCAAGAGAAAAATTCCACAAATTGTAGAAAAATTTCAGAACCATAATTAACCCTCTTGGGGCATAAATCAATCTATAAATTGATTTCAAAAATACATAACACCTATATATTGCAATTAAACTTCAAAACTCCAAAAAAAATATGAAATAATAATAAATCATTCTTTTAACTACTAAGATTTAATCCTGATTTAATCAAATAAAATTAACTTAATGCTTTTGATTAATCCGTTATAACTATGATTTAAATTAATAATTTTAATCTAAAGCCTTGATAATCAAGGTGAAATACTTATGAATTTTGAGAGGAAAGATAGAGAAAACTCGGCTGAAGGTTTTGAAATGAAACCGACATCTCAAGCTTGATTGTCTCTTTCAATCCCGATGTCCTCTTTTTTAGATCCGGCCTCCTCCTGTCAGCCTTCTTTTCTTCTCTCCGTGCTCTCTTATTTTTCAAACATGTAAAACTTTTTAACCCTAAAACCTTATTTGTATATTTATACACATTAATATCTAATCCTATTCCTTTTATGACTACCAAATAAAAATAATAATAATAATTTATTAACTTTAAATAATACATATATACACATATATTTATACACGTATATTATATTATATTATGTATATATATATATATATATATATATATATATCCTTCCATAACACTTATTTAAATAATTATACAAAAATGATTATATATTTATTTATATATATATTTATAATTATACAAAAATGATCATTTAAATAATCACATAACCATAGGTCTTTATTAATTAACCTAACAAAGCTTCATCCAAGCCCAAGACCACATCCTTTGGTCCCACTTCCCTTAAGCTCAATCCAATTAATTTAATTACATAAAATAATTAAATTAAATCTAATAATTACCGATAATTAACAAACAATACACACAAACATAAATACACAAAAATCAAATAAATAATTCAATCATAGCATTCCACAAAACAAAACACCATATCAATTCAACACCATATATATATATACCTTCCATAAATAATCATTAGTTATTTAAATCATATATACCTATATATATATATATATATATATATATATATATATATATATAACACTTATTAATTCATTATAATTATATATATATAATTATATATATTTATAATTTTACAAAAATGATCATTTAAATAATCACATAACCATGAGCCTTTATTAATTAAACCAACAAGGCTTCATCCAAGCCCAAGACCATATCCTTTTGTCCAACATCTCTTAAACCCAATCCAATTAATTTAAATACATAAAATAATTAAATTAAATCTAATAATTGCCGATAATTAACAAACAATTCAAAAAACATAAAATACCAACAAATTAAATAAACAATTCAATCACAACATTCCACAAAGCAAAACGCCATATCAATTCAACAAATATAATCACGAAATATAATCTAATTAAAATAAGACAATTAATCTAAGCACTCAATTACATAAAATAAATCATTTAAAAATAAAATATAAGCGATTAATCCCCATTAAATCAAACAAAACATTTAAAAATAAAATAAAAGTAATTAATCCCACTTAATAAATCCTTTAAAATATCGGGGTATTACAAATTGTAATTGTCTATTGAGAATGGAATGTATGGTTGCTCTAAAATTGTTATAATGCATCTTTATAACATTACCATGGCATAGTGTTGGTGTGGATAGAGTGGTGTGTGGGAAGTCATGGGTGGAAATGAATTTTTGTAAAGTTTGAGGTAAAAGTTTTTCTAAAAACTGGTGTTGGGGAGATACTCCTTTAACGGCGGTGCTAATTAGCTACAAGGACAGAAGGAGGTACCCGAAGTCCAATTAATTAGTACATTTTTAGGGTGGGTGAATTGGAGTCGGTTATGTGTGTGTGTGGCATGGATGCATAATCCATGGCATTCATTTGATATTCGAAACTTGTTTATGTGTTTGATGGTTGATTAATGATTAAAATCCCTTACATGACCCCTTTTTATCTTACTATGCTCTTATGTGTTATGTGCCATAATTACTCAACTTAAGGAGACGCCATTTAGGCATCCTCTACTGAAAGGTGGTGTTCACCCCTTTCTCTTAACAAATTTTAGGTTTTGGAAGTGACGTAAAGGATGACGCGCCTCCATACGCCTAAGCGTAGTTAGGATGTTTAATTTCATCATCTCTTGTAATTAGAGCTATTTGAAAAGTTTTGGGCATGAAATTTGTATTATCTTGTAACCATTTCAATGGCGTTGTAAAACTACCATTTTGGTTAGTTTTGTATTACACCAAACTCATCATTATTTTGTGAATGTATGGCCATGAATGTTTTAAAATGATTTTCATGAATGAATGGGTAATTTCGTTAATGAATTTCAATTTAAAGTAAGCATTTGTGTCAACTGATTCATGATACTAATGTCTATGCATGTAGTATTTGTCTATTTATGTATGTTTGGGAAGGTTTTGGTGCATGGTCGAAATCTTAGGATTACTTTCCTAACTTGTTCATAGCTTCTAGCAACCATATCGATCATTTTGGGACATCTCGAGATCATTTGGGTGCATTTGGACACCACACACTTGACTGAACCCATGGGAATTAAGTTTTTAGGCTTTATTTAAAGGCTTGGGCAAAATGTTGGGTTTTCGGTGACTGGTTGCAGCCCCTGTTCATGCACCAGCTAGTTTTGCAGCCCGAATTTGAATTAGACATAACTCTTTCATTTTAAATTCAAATGGGGTCATTCTTGAGCCCAAATTAAATAATTTTTAGTTAGTTTTTCAATGATACCTATTTTATTTCTAGGTTCCAATCACACTGGGAGTTATAACTATTTTAGTGAAGAGGTGTCGAAGAATCTTTCAAACCGAAATGGGTAAATGTGGGAAACTATAACTATGAACATTAGGAAGTTATGAAACGGACTTAATTGGTTAATGTGGTGTTAGAGAGACCTATTCGATTACTTTTAGTCAACTCATCCCCCATATCTTCCTTAAATGATAATTTTACCCCTAGTGTGCCATCGAGTTCGGATAAGGGTCCAGACTTGCTTTCTTCGCCTGATAATGACTCAGACCATCCGGGGTCGGGTCATTATAGTCCTCCAATAATGTCCTTTTTGGTTATTTTACAAAATTATTTATTTTTATATATTTTATAAAATGGTTCAGTAAGAGTAATTTAGTTAGAGGGACCTATTTGTACCAAATTGAAACTTTAGGGATATTTTTTGCACGTGAAGGGTGTGATATATACTATAAGCATATTTTAGGAGTATTTTCTACACTTGACCCCATCAAAGTAATATACATTAAACGATCTATTGTGTGTAAATTTCAGAATAAGTTAGTATAATTTACCCTAAAAATTATTACATTAGCAATTATTTTCTTGTTGTTCAAAAGAAGTGCACCATGTAAACAATTTTTAAGATCTTGCAATTACAACAAGCAATTCAATCATATATTTGAAGTTGTTCAATAAGATGTCCATGTCCAAAATCCACTAACATGTTTAAAAGAGCAGTTGATTACTCAAACCTATACAAAAGCTATACGTTCTACTCTTTATTTATTCAACAGTAGGAATCTTACTGAGAACAAGAAACGCGATATAGATGACTCTGTTCAATTCCAATCGATCCTAACCTTAAAATAACAATAATAAAATGAAAAATAAAAATGGTCATATGCATTTTTTTTAATGTCCAGAAAGTGATTTAGCAGATTTGTAAATTGGTTACTACCTTTTCAATGGATCACTGGTTCTGTTAGAGATAGTTGGATATGCCATTAATATATATATATATATAATTTTTTATTATTAAAAAGCCAATGATAATACAGTATTATTTGTATTTAAAGGGAATTTATATGCCCATTAAATTTGGATTAAACAGACCTACATGCTTAGTTCAAGTGCCTTAAGTTGAAGCTGGGAAATGTTTGGACGGTAGAGTCAATGAGTGCGTAGAGGGCCTGTCTATTAAATTAATAAATTATTGGTCAGCTTTAAACAGGTCAAACAATTTATGTACATCTATCCATAAGGGACAGACCCTATCTTGCAAGTTGCTGAGGCAGTGGACACGCAACTACTTGCGAATAGATGCCTACCCACTTTTACAGGCTTTGAACTTAATGAATTGGACCCCATTAACAATGAAATAGCATCCGTAACACCGCAGTATTATATAATTTCTTTTTTTTATAAGAACAATGCTACTTTGGTCCAAATCGTCAATCTAAGAATTAGCCTAAACATGTGTGCAGGGCGACACAACATAATTTGGGAAAGTAAAAAAAATTAAAATAGTCTTTTAATAGGGTTTACTCATATGTTCATATTACTAATATGCTCATTATTTATTTTGTGATTTTTAAATATGGTATTAAAATTTTTCAATCCCTAATTCTATCGTTAGCTAATTGACTGTGTAGTTTCTAAAACACATATTCAACAATATCAATAAAAATAATGACAACTGACAAACAAAATAAATAATTTTATGATAATAAAATTTAATAAAACTATAAACTAATTGAAGTTATAGAACAATAGAAACTGATTTCGAAGAATTTAGTCTAATATTCTAAAAAATTCTTTAATAAAATAAAAGTTCATTCAAAATCTTGTGACGGAGTGAGGTTGTAAATTGTAGAAGTGTAGAAGATGAAAAAAAAAAAAAAAAAAAAATTAGAATGAGAGAAGAAAAAAAAGTGAGGAATAAGAAAAAAAGAGAAAATAAAAGTTAATAGGTGTTTTAGAAAAATATAGAAAGTTTCAAAAGTCCCATCACAATGAATAATATTTATGGTTAGTGTAAAAATATTTCTATATTTATATACATAATGATAACGAGGAGTACTATATATGTATATGTGTGTATTTACACTCATGTAATAAAGTTGAGAGAGGGTTAGAAAAAAAGTAATATAAATATAGAAATATTTTGGGCTTAATAGTAAATTTCTCTATTGATTAAGGTTTAATAATAAAAGAAAATAAAAATTTCAGATAGCTTATAATATATAAGGAAAAAAATTTGGGAGCCCCCAAAAAAAGAATGAAAAAGATGATAAATAATAGAAATCTTTTAGATCACTGCCAAATCTCTCTATCTGTCGATATTTAATAATTAACATAATTATTTTAAGAAAACTATAATATATAAAGAAATGAAAAATTGTGAGGCCTTCCTACATACTAGGGCCCAAGGCAACAGCCCAACTCGCTAAGGCTAAAGCCGCCCGTGCATGTGTGGGTACCGATCCATTATCTGGATTCGAACACATGCATCCTACTTTGGTTCACTCTTCTATTGAAGAGTTGGGTCCCAAAATTATTTTTCTTTTTGCAATCGCAGACGTTGTTAATGGTTTTAGGACACTGCTATGGTATCCGAATAGCCTTGCCTAATTGTTGAACCACCATTGTGGGACGGTGCTATGGTAACCGAATAGCCTTGCCTAATTGTTGAACCGAACACACCGTGGTAGTTAAAAATGCTAGTTGACTTAATGTACTCAGGCTTTACTTCTTTCAATTTTGCAGTATAACAATTTTGTACGTTCCCTACCTAGGGTACCCTACAATGTGCGTGTGAGAATGAAAATGGTGATGGATTATATAGCATTTAATAGAAAGAAATTAAAATGTAATCAACTGTCAAAGTTCAAATGCCATGATCTGTCATTTTCCACATGTAGAAAATCGTGTACTTTAGAGATTCATTTTGGTTTTATTTTTTTCATGACAAAATATTAAGAGTTGGTTGTTAAAAGAAAGGAGAAGGATACAAGACTCAAACAAGTATTTTTGAACACTGAGAGCAAACTTGTTGCGATCCATTTGGATTGAAGGAGTTGGAAGGAAGACAAATGAACAAAAAGAAGGAAAAATGTAATAACATTTCTCTTTTAAAAATGAGTGAGTGAGTGAGAGAGAGAGAGAGAGAGTTATTTACTCCCATGACTCAAAATACATTTTTTTTTCTTTCTAACTATCTTTTCAAAACAAGATAAGAGAGGGTTACCACTACCATTTTATTTACTTTCATTAACTAGTAATCCAAACAAAAGATATAACCTACTGTTGATGGAATTGGGTCTAAATGATTTTTGGAGATTTGAATTCCAACACATTCCTTTTACATGTTCTTGTCAACCAATATCTCTGTAATGCTACGATCAGCTCAACCTCATGACAATTGTCATTTGTCATGAGTTCCAATATTTCTATAATGTTACCATAATGTCATCAAAAAGAAAAATATTAAGATTATATTATGAGAGGGATGCTAGCGGCAGTCGTTTAAGGACGTCACAATTATTTTCTGTTGAGACTTAGCGTTCTCACAACATAACCTTGTTATATAAATATTATCCACTTTGTACGCTCTTGACGCTCGTAATTTTCAAAACACGTCAACATAATTATAAGTAGGAGTGCACAAAAATCTGGTCAAACTGAAAATTCAAACCGGACTGGACAGTTTGGCTTGATTTGCTAATGGTTTGGTTCGGTCATGGTTTAAAATTTGTGAAACCGTAAAGATACAGTTTGAGGTTATATAGGACCGAATTAGACCGAATCGAGCCGTTATGTAAATATATATATATATATATGTGTGTGTGTGTGTGTGTGTGTGTGTGTGTTAAATTATACAATATATATAATATGACATATATAATCCTACAATTCAAATCACTTATAGAAGTTTGTAACAACTATCAATCATGTGGTTCACTTCAAAACTCCAAAAAAAAATTATGAAATAATAATAAATCATACTTTTAACTAATACGATTTAATCCTGATTTAATCAAATAAAATTAACTTAATACTTTTGATTAATCCACTATAACCATGATTTAAATTAATAATTTTAATCTAAAGCCTTGATAGTCAAGGTGAAACACTTATGAGTTTTGAGAGGAAAAATAGAGAAAACTCGCCCGAAGGTTCCGAAATGAAACCGACGTCTCAAGCTTGATTGTCTCTTTCAATCCCGACATCTTCTTTCTCAAATCTGGCCTCCTCCTTGTTAGCCTTCTCTTCTTCTCTCCCTACTCTCTTATTTTTCTAACATGGAAAACTTTTTAACCTTAAAACCTTATGTATATATTTATACACATTAATATCTAATCATATTCCTTTTATGACTACCAAATAAAAAATAATAATTATTAACTTTAAATAATATATATATACACACATATATTATATTATATTATATATATATATATATATATATATATATTTATAATTTTACAAAAATGATCATTTAAATAATCACATAACCATGGATCTTTATTAATTAATACAACAAGGCTTCATCCAAGCCCAAGACCACATCCTTTTGTCCAACTTCCTTAAGCCCAATCCAATTAATTTAAATATATAAAATAATTAAATTAAATCTAATAATTACCGATAATTAACAAACAATTCACACAAACATAAAATACCCACAAATCAAATAAACAATTCAATCATAACATTCCACAAAGCAAAACACCATATCAATTCAACAAATATAATCGCGAAATATAATCTAATTAAAATAAGACAATTAATCCAGGGACGGAGCCAATGAAGGGCCAGGAGAGGCACAGGCTGGCCCCGCCCTCTATAATATATGTAGTAATTTTTTATATTTTTTCTATATATAAAAAAAATTGTATACAGTGCCCCTCCTCGCTTGCTCCCGCCTTCTATAATATATGTAGTAATTTTTTATATTTTTTCTATATATATGAAAAAATTTATACAATGCCCCTCCAAATTTTGTGTTTTCTAAAATTATCCCTTTATTTATTTATTTTTTTTTTTACTCTTCAAATTTCTTAAATTTTCTTAAAAGAAAAAGTTAAATTTACCTTCCTCAATTGAAACTCTTAACATTTTCTTTTTAAAATTCTCTTATTTTTCTTTCCTTTTTCAATTTCTACTTCTTAAAATTCATCTTTTTAACGTGCATATTTGAATTTGTTTTTTCTTCTTCTTTTGTATTTTATATTTGTAATGTTTACATACATATATATATATATATATATATATATATATATATATATATATATATATATATATATATATTTTGCACGGTGCCCCTCCTGACTTGAAATCCTGGCTCCGTTACTGAATTAATCTAAGCACTCAATTAAATAAAACAAATTATTTAAAAATAAAATAAAAGCAATTAATCCCACTTAAATCAAACAAATCATTTAAAAATAAAATAAAAGTAATTAATTTGGGCATGAAATTTGTATTATCTTGTAACCATTTCAATGGCGTTGTAAAACTACCATTTTGGTTAGTTTTGTATTACACCAAACTCGTCATTATTTTGTGAATGTATGGCCATGGATGTTTTAAAATGATTTTCATGAATGAATGGGTAATTTCGTTAATGAATTTCAATTTAAAGTAAGCATTTGTGTCAAGTGATTCATGATACTAATGTCTATGCATGTAGTATCAGTCTACTTATGTATGTTTGGGAAGGTTTTGGTGCATGGTCGAAATCTTAGGATTACTTTCTTAACTTGTTCATAGCTTCTAGCAACCATATCAATCATTTCGGGACATCTCGAGATCATTTGGGTACATTTGGACACCCCACACTTGACCGAACCCATGGGAATTAAGTTTTTAGGCTTTATTTAAAGGCTTGGGCAAAATGTTGGATTTTGGGCGACTGGTTGCAGCCTCTGTTCATGCACCAACTAGTTTTGCAGCCCGAATTTGCATTAGACATAACTCTTTCACTTTAAATTCAAATAGGTCATTCTTGAGCCCAAATTGAATAATTTTTAGTTAGTTTTCCAATGATACCTATTTCATTCCTAAGTTCCAATCACACCGGGAGTTATAGTTGTTTTAGTGGAGAGGTGTCGAAGAATCCTTCAAACCGGAATGGGTAAATGTGGGAAACTATATCTATGGCCATTAGGAAGTTATGAAATGGACTTAATTGGTTAATGAGGTGTTAAAGAGCCCTATTCGATTACTTTTAGTCAACTCATCCCCCATATCTTCCTTTAATGATAATTTTACCCCTAGTGTGCCATCGAGTTCGGATAAGGGTCTGGACTTCCGTTCTTCACCCGATAATGACTCAGACCATACGGGGTTGGGTCATTACAGTCCTCCAATAGTGTCCTTTTTGGTCATTTTACAAAATTATTTGTTTTTATATATTTTATAAAATGGTTCAGTAAGGGTATTTTGGTCAGAGGGACCTGCTTGCACCAAATTTAAACTTTAGGGGTATTTTTTGCACTTGAAAGGTGTGATATACACTATAAGCATACTTTAGGGGTGTTTTCTACACTTGACCCCATCAAAGTAATATACATTAAACGATCTATTGTGTGTAAATTTCATAATAAGTTAGTATAATTTACCCTAAAAATTATTACATTAGCAATTATTTTCTTATTGTTCAAAAGAAGTGCACCATGTAAACAATTTTTAAGATCTTGCAATTTCAACAAGCAATTCAATCATATATTTGAAGTTGTTCAATAAGATGTCCAACGTCCAAAATCCACTAACATGTTTAAAAGAGCAGTTGATTACTCAAACCTATACAAATGCTATACGTCTACTCTTTTTTTATTCAACAGTAGGAATCCTACTGAGAACAAGAAACGCGATATAGATGACTCTGTTCAATTCCAATCGATCCTAACCTTAAAAAAATAATAATAATAATAAAATGAAAAATAAAAATGGTCATATGCATTTTTTTTAATGTCCAGAAAGTGATTTAGCAGATTTGTAAATTGGTTACTACCTTTTCAATGGATCACTGGTTCTGTTTAGAGATAGTTGGATATGCCATTAATATAGATATATATATATAATTTTTTTATTATTAAAAAGCCCAATGATAATACAGTATTCTTTGTATTTAAAGGGAATTTATATGCCCATTAAATTTGGATTAAACAGACCTACATGCTTAGTTTAAGTGCCTTCAGTTGAAGCTGGGAAATGTTTGGACGGTAGAGTCAATGAGTGTGTAGAGCCTGTCTATTAACTTAATAAATTATTGGTCAGCTTAAAACAGGTCAATCAATTTATGTACATCTAAAAATAAGGGACAGACCCTATCTTGCAAGTTGCTGAGGCAGTGGACACGCAAGCACTTGCGAATAGATGCATACGCCCTTTTACAGGCTTTGAACTTAATGCATTGGACCCCACTAACAATGAAATAGTGTCTGTAACACCGCAGTATTATATAATTTCTTTTTTTCTGCTTTTTTTTTTTTATAAGAACAATGCTACTTAGGTCCAAATCTTCAATCGAAGAATTAGTCGAAACATGTGTGGGTACCGATCCATTATCTGGATTCGAACACATGCGTCCTACTTTGGTTCACTCTTCAATTGAAGAGTTGGGTCCAAAAATTATTTTTCTTTTTCCAATCGTAGACGTTTGTAAATGGATTTAGGACACTGCTATGGTAGCCGAATAGCCTTGCCTAATTGTTGAACCACCATTATAGAACGGTGCTACGGTAGCCGAATAGCCTTGCCTAAATTTTGAACCGAACACACCGTGGTAGTTAAAAATGCTGACTTAATATACTCGGGCTTTACTTCTTTCAATTTTGCAGTATAACAATTTTGTACGTTCCCTACCTAGGGTGCCCTACAATTTGCGTGTGAGAATGAAAATGGTGATGGATTATATAGCATTTAATAGAAAGAAATTGAAATGTAACCAACTGTCAAAGTTCAAATGCCATGATCTGTCATTTCCCACATGTAGAAAATTGTGTACCTTGGAGATTCATTTGGGTTTTTTTATTTTTCATGGCAAGATATTATTCCGTAAGAGTTAGTTGTTAGAAGAAAGTGGAAGGCTACAAGACTAAAACACGCGTTTTTGAACACTGAGAGTAAACTTGTTGCAATTCATTTGAATTGAAGGAGTTGAAAGGAAGACAAATGAACAAAAAGAAGGAAAAAAGTTATAACATTTCTCTTTTGAAAATGAGTAAGAAACAGAGAGAGAGAGGAAGAAAGGAAGAGAGTTACTTACTCCCATGACTCAAAATACATTTTTCTTTCTTTCCAACTATCTTTGCAAAACAAGATAAGAGAGGGTTACCACTATCATTTTATTTACTTTCATTAACTAGTAATCCAAACAAAAGATATAGCCAACACATTCCTTTTACATGTTCTTGTCAACCAATATCTCTGTAATGCTACGATTAGCTCAACCTCACGACAATTATCATTTGTCATCAGTTCCAATATTTCTACAATGTTATCATAATGTGACTAGCCGCTTCAAAAAGAATAATATTAAGATTATTTTACGAGGATGCTAG
Source organism: Cornus florida (assembly GCF_030987335.1). Taxonomy (NCBI): domain Eukaryota; kingdom Viridiplantae; phylum Streptophyta; class Magnoliopsida; order Cornales; family Cornaceae; genus Cornus; species Cornus florida. The sequence goes on along the minus strand of NW_026775581.1, from coordinate 69,233,411 downwards.
CGGTAGCCATTTAAGGACGTCACAATTATCCTCTCTTGAGACTTAACGTTCTCACAAAATAACCCTGTTATATAAATATTATCCACTTTGCACACTGTCAACACTCTTAATTTTTAAAACATGTGAACATAATTATAACTAGGGGTGCACAAAAATATGGTCAAATCGAAAATTTAAATCAGACTGGACAGTTTGGCTTGATTTGCTAATGGTTTGGTTCGGTCACGATTCTCAATTTGTAAAACTGTAAAGATACGGTTTGATCACAATTTGAGATCCTTTAGGATCGAACTAGACCGAATCGAGCCATTATGTAGATATATATAAATAAATAAATATATTTATATATATATGTTAAATTATATAGTATATATAATTAATATAATCCTACAATTCAAATCACTTATAAAAGTTTGTAACACTATCAATCATATGGTCCACTTTTAATTCTCTTAGGTCTTAACAATTTATTAGATGATTCTTTTTTCTTTTCTTTTTTTATATAGTGGCTTAATTTTGTATTGTGTCTAATTGTTTATTGTTGAATTAGTAATTCTAAATGTTTTAAATTATTAGTAATTCTGAATTTATTCACTTCAATTCCAGAAGTGATAAAAAAGAATGAATTGAAAGTTCTGAATATATTAATAGTTCTGAATGTGTTGGTAACTTGGTTTATTATTTTGCATGTGAATTTTGATATATGAATATTTCTGTGACAAAAAAAAAAAAAAAAAAAAAAAAAAAAAAAAAAAAAGAAGAAGAAGAAGAAAAGGAACCGTAAAACCGAACCGGACCAAATTGGTTTTTTACGATTTGATTTGGTTTGGTTCCTTTGGTCAAATGGTTCGGTTTGATTCCAAATTTTATAAATCCGTTAAAATTGGTTTGATTTCAAAAAACTCTTAAATCGGTCCAAACTAAATTGTGTGCACCCCTAATTAGAAGATATTGGTATATTACATGTGAGATATCAAAAGTTTAATATCGACTATATAAGTTGTACATTATTATTGTTATTATTTTCAAAATGTGCAACATTATTATTGTTATTATTTTCAAAATGTGCTAATTTGAGCACATGACAACTTTTATAAGTTGAACCTCACAATAACACTCTCTACCCACCATAAATATCTCATAATTGAGAGTAAAAAACTCAAGAATAAATATCGGACAAAGTGAAACCCACAATTAATAAGACGGTTGTGTGTTTTCACATTTTATAGATGGGGGCTTAAATAGGACATTAATCACAACTCTGGGCTCCTTGGAATCATGTCAAGAACAGTGATTAATGCGTACAAAGTACTAAGGAATCAAGGATAAATAGCATTTATATAGAGATTAGAGGACTCAAATTCCTGAAATGACCCTATCCTCATATGACATTTGGCAATTATCTCCTTACAAAGGCACATAAACCCAAACAACACCAGTTAAAGAGTGTCCAATGATCAGATCCAAGTCCTATAATCTCTCTATGAACTGACTAGAGTTAAAATAAGAGTTCAAAACGAGAAGATGGGTTGTAAGAATTCAAGTACTACCATACACATTAATTACCACTCTTACAGCCAAAAACATAAAGAGGGTTGAGAATGGACACAGCCCATTTACAGCTCAACCTTTTTCTTCTGACACTTGAAATAGTTGCTGCACAATTCATAAATTAGGACCCAATAACACCCTATCGTCCTATATTCAAATTTCTTCAAATCGTTGAAGACTTTTGGGTAAAAATGTTTTGTAGACTAGTCAGTTTAGGCCGACTAAGAAAGAAAGTGTGACGTCTCGTATCATTTGTGAGAGAGGTTGCTGAGACTTATATACAGACACGGAACACAAAATCTTTCTAATTCTGTGTTTGAATCGATTAAAGCCTACTCTAACCTTGTGGAAATGGCTAAGTGTTTGTTTATTTGCCTCAATCACTCACCATCCTTGAACATATTCAAAGATAGCACAACTCTTGTTCCACTTCATTCTTTTACATGTTGAACTCTGTTCAGTGCTTTAAATTGTACATGTATTACAGTAGTATGCATCTAGTAGACAAACTTTTTGTTACGATCTAATTAATTGAAGCACATGCAGCTTGGTTGTGGCCACAACTCCCAATGTACCATTCATTATCTCCTCCCAACTACTTCCTCCTATCTTAAGTAGTTGGATCAACAAAATTCATAATTGTTGTTTCAAGCTAATGAGCTCTGATTGACAGCTAAACTCTCATATAAGAGAAGTTGATACCTGTCTATACATTATATATGCAAGCTTTGAATGCTCTATAACCACTTTTAAGACTCCATTAATATATATAGTCAACTTTCACCTTCCTCCTTCAGCTCCATCTTTCAGTTGGAATCACTTTTCTTTGCTAAGGGTCTTAAGGCCTTGCTCAAAGCCTCAGACACAAATCCATCTATCTCCAAAAATGGGCATCTTCTGTGGAGCAACTTTGGCTTTTGTATTGGCTTTGGCAGCATTTGCCATAAGAGGGGATGCTCAGCCTCTTGTTCCGGCCGTCGTGACGTTCGGAGACTCTGCCGTGGACGTCGGGAATAATGACTATATCCACACCATTTATAAGGCTAATTACCCACCTTATGGGAGGGACTTTGTCAACCATCAACCTACTGGAAGGTTTTGCAATGGAAAGCTAGCCACTGATCTCACTGGTAATTTTTTATTTTTTATTTTTATTTTTGGTTAGGTAAGTACTCACGCATATTTCACAAATTGCCCACGGAACTCAAACCTCGCTGGTAAGTTTAAGAATCTAGTGGCATAAATTTTATCTCTATATCCAACAAAAAATACTTCAGATTAGCTAATCTGCTTGAAGGCTTGTTCAATTGTTTGCATCAAATTTTGTACTAATCATTTATGATGTGTCTAATGCAGCTGAAACTTTGGGCTTTACTACTTACGCACCAGCTTATCTGAGCCCTCAGGCATCCGGAAAGAACCTTCTTATTGGAGCCAACTTTGCTTCTGCTGCATCTGGCTATGATGACCATACAGCCTACTTGAATGTAAGAATTCATTTTGAGCTTGTAAAAAACATATATATATATATACACACACACACACATATACATATCTATGGATGTCAAGCAGATATATATAGAGACAGAGAGAAGAAGAAAACTCAACATTCAACAAAGAAGAAAACTCAAAATTCACTTGTTTGGGTGCCCAGTTGTTCCTATATCACAAATTAGCACTCTTTTCTTCTGTTTTCCTAATTGGAAACTAGGGTTCTCCCTTTTTTTTTTTAAAAAAAAAAAAAATGCGTTACAATGACAAGCTGAAGTCATAGTTTTGTACCTATTTTTATTTAATATCGTGACACAAACACAAATCATTTTCCATGTTTTGTTTGACAACAAGGGTTTTTTTATTTTTTTATTATTATTATTTTTAATTTTTATAGCATTACACTCACAAGTCACAATCTGAAGTCATAATTTTTTTTTTTTTTTTATCTATTTTGATTTTTAATATTGTGACATAAAGACATTCATTTTCTATGTTTAGTTTGGAAACAAGGGTTTTTATTTATTATTATTATTTTTTAATATCATTATACTCGCATGTCACAAGCTGAAGTCATAGTTTATGTACCTATATTGATTTAATTGTATGAAACTTGAATTTGTTGCAGCATGCAATTCCGTTGTCGCAACAGTTGGATTACTACAAGGAGTACCAAGGCAAGCTAGCCCAAGTAGCAGGAAGCAAACAAGCTGCATCAATCATAAAGGATGCATTATACTTGGTGAGTGCTGGTAGCAGTGACTTCTTCCAGAACTATTATGTCAACCCTTTCCTCAACAAAGTCTACACTCCTGACCAGTACTCTTCATACCTTGTCGGCATCTTTTCAAGCTTCATCAAGGTATCTTGCTCTTGTTACATATAATTTGGTGTGTGTGTATATATAAATACATATTGTGAAGTTGTAGCCTGAATTTTATTTTAGCCGGAGTAGTGTTGCAATCCGGTTTTGACCTATATTGGAATTCTATCTCTATTGTAAGTTTGCAACTCAGTATATAAAGGTGCTAGGATTTGTAGTGTGTAAGAGAAAAGACCGAAAAGGTCGACAGAGAGTGAGATAGATAAGGGGTTGGGGGCTTAATAACTTGTGATCTCTGTTTTTTTTCATATAGTGAAATCTCTTCGCTGATTTTCACTACGGACATAACTTATAAGTCGTCGAACCATGTAATATGTGTTGCATAATTTAGGCTTTTTCTATCTTTCCTTGATTCTTTTTGTGGTTTGTTGGTGTTTGTCATAAACATATATATGTATATATATATATAAATGTAACTAGATCATGTGTTGGTTGCCTTGTTTGACAAACAGGACTTGCATGGGTTGGGAGCCAGGAGAATTGGGGTGACTTCACTCCCACCATTGGGTTGCCTTCCAGCGACTAGAACTCTGTTTGGTTCCCACGAAAATGGCTGTGTCTCTAGGATCAACACTGATGCTCAAGGATTCAACAAGAAGATCAACTCAGCTGCAAAAACTCTCCAAAAGCAACTTCCTGACCTCAAGATTGCCATCTTTGACATTTTCAAACCCCTTTATGACCTTGTCCAGAAACCTTCAGATTTTGGTACTCAACAAATTAATTTCTTGTTTTGGGTACCTTATAAATTGTGAATTGATAAAGGCATCACATTATTATTGCTGAAATACATATATATATAAGTTGACTCGACAGTTCTCCGTTTGTGGAGATAAATCTGCATACATACAGTGACAGGAGTCTAGTGCTTATACGTTGTGTTTTTCGTAGGTTTTGCGGAAGCAAGGAGAGGTTGCTGTGGAACTGGGACAGTAGAGACTACGGTATTTTTGTGCAATCCCAAGTCACCAGGAACTTGTGCTAATGCTACACAATATGTGTTTTGGGACAGTGTTCATCCATCACAGGCTGCTAATCAAGTTCTTGCTGATTCGTTGATCATAGAAGGCATCAGCCTCATCGGATGAGGTTACGCTTTCTGTAATGTACACTACACAATGTACCGACACTGTTTACTACCACTATGTGTTCTTGTGAAGAACAAAGGTAAACCTTGTTCTGTGTCTCTGAAGTTTCAAGTGTAATAAGGACTTCGAAAAGGGCTAAAATGGATAGGAAGTTTACAGTTTTTAAGATTATTTTCTCGTGTTAAAGATTTGATGCAACAACAATTTATTCAAGAAGGGTGTTCTAGGTGCCAAAATTAACAACCATAGAAGCAGTTGTCACTAGCAAATGCTGATTTTGACAATTGCAGCATCTACCAGAAGTTTTGTTCTCTCCCACTATTCTTGTCCCAATGACTTTTCTTGGGTAAATTGTAACGACCCGAACCCGAGGGTCCGAATCGCTAATCGGGTCCTTATCCGAATCCGAGGTCAACAAAAGACATTATCATTCTTTCCTATGGCAATACATACTACACGTGTTATCCCAGGGTTTATAAATAATAATAATAAAAAAATGAGATCATAGCTACAAAATAGGTCAAACAGTCTACTAACCTATCAAAACCTATGGAGGAACATCTCCGCCACTTCCTTTCCCAAACCTGAAAAATGTTAAAATAATGGGGTGAGCATAAGCTCAATAGAAGGTGTTTAAGACACACCTTATGATCCCGTGAATCCACGTATAGAATAAAAATCAAGAGAAGGGGTTCATACTATACCAGGGGTGTAATCCATAACCATGACGTCAAATATAAACACAAATGTCATCCAAATCACAATTACACCAAAAATGCTATTGAAATGCAATGTCGTGCCAATGTCACTCCCCATTTTCCAAAACAAATCCTCTTTACCATTCCAAACCATTAATGCAATCCAACCCATATCACCTCTATGGCACCACGAAGGAAGGATTGGCTAGCTTTCCCAGACCACATGGCACCTCCATGGCGTCGTCTGGGCCTAGATAGCTCAACCCCCACTAGAGTCTCTCTCTAGCTCCCTCTAGATCACACTAACACCACAGACCACTGGGCGCCTCCTAGGCGTTCGGCTTTTCGCAAACACTTTTCAAAACCATTTTTCTCAAAACAATATCATTTGCTTCTAAAAACACCTTTCTCTTTCCTCTTTCTTTTCCAATGGATGCATGTATGCTTCATACTTCTAAACACAATTCAACAATAAAATTCTACATGTTCTTCTACATCATCATCATTTTATTATTATTATTTTTTTATATAAAAAATTTCAAACAATTATTTCACAACCACAACATCAATTTCCATAGCAATTGAGAATTCACAAGTCACACAATATACCAAAATTAATCATGTTTCTTCACAATAATGTAAATGGCTATATATATATAACCCAATTAGCATGTAAAACACATTCGTCATCTTGAGCACATACAACCACAATAACAATGGACAAGATAATTAAAATTAAGAGTAGCGACTCGAACCCGGGGTTTGAACCGCTAATCGGGTCCTTACCCGAACCCGAGGTCAACTAGGTCATACCAGTTATTTCCTGTGTCCATATCTGTCATACGAGTCAATCCAAGGTTCCAAGATACAACCTTGCAAAGAGGGTCAAATGATACAGGTCAAAAGAGGAGAATCAGCCGGCTGATGGCCCTTCACCGGCCAGCTGACAGGGCAGGTTCGGTCGGCTAACCTACATGGGCGACCGGCTGAAACGATCTCAAAATCTACATGCTCTCGGGACCGCTACAGTGGAAACATCGGTCAGCTGGTAGGGAGGGTCGGTCGGCTGAAACAAGGTTCTGCACCACTGAACTCTCTGGAATGTAATAAAAATGCACAATTAGCCGGCTGATGATCCTTGTCAGCAAGCCGACAGGCCCTGGGAAGCTGTTATATGCAATCTCAAACACCAGAATTGCTAGGTTCAATGCAAGCCAACTTATAAGGAAAACCTGATACGCATATAAGTCTGAATTCACGGCAATAGCATACAACATCTTAAGATTATGAACATAAACAGCTTGCCACAAAATACATCATCATCCCCCATTCATTACAACATGCTTACATAATTCCAAATATGCAATAAATGTTGTCACAAGATTATAGTTACATTGCAAAACGAATACGTTCATGAGTTATAGCTATACAAAAGAATGGCTAAGTCACAAATGATGACAAAATATAAACTTCAATTCTTCCTCAAGCTTGTGGTGGATTGTCATCCGCCACTTCCTTCCCGAGCCCAGAAAAATGTTAAATGTAATGGAGTGAGCAAGTTACTCAGTAGGTGGTACCTAAGACACACCTCTTGTGGCCCCGTGAACCCAAACAACGAAGAGAACAATAGGGAACAAGATCATGCTAGGTGGGGAAAACTACAACATCAATTTCAAATTTAAAACAAACAAATGCCATACCATGAATGCAATGCCATGTATGTCACTCCCCATTTTCAAATCATCCATCACTTCTCAAACTATTAATATAACCCGTCCGTTGGTGACTACGCGGCTACACGAGAGAAGGATTGGCCACTATCCCAGACCCTGGGTACCCCCGCGGCATCATTTGGGGCCCAACTAGCTCAACCACGTAAGGGTAATTTCCTTAGTTCCCTCTAGGTTATGTTAACACCACGACCCTTTGGTGACTCCGCGACGACCATGTTTTTTCAAAACCATTTTTTCAAATTTCTCTCCAAAGTCCCTTTCACTTTCATTTGACAACACTTTGCCCTTTTCTTTCATGTCCAATGTTATGGATGCATGCCACATATTCTCCCAATAATATGAAAATAGAGGAAATTTACACTTCACAATTTAACATGCTTCTTCATAGCAATTTCTAGGAAAATAATAAACACCATGGCATGGAAATTAACATTTAGGCATACTTCTCACATAATACAATCAACACATATAGGCATAGATTTCTAATACAACAATTATATCATTTTCAAGGCAATCAATTTAAATAAGACATGTTTGGCAACAAATATTGAAAGATAATTCACAAAGGAACAAGAAATTGGGAATTAGGAACCCCTACCTTAAGATATGCAAAAACCTTCAAATTTATACCCTAGATTTCGAAATTCTTAAAGTGCAACAACCAAGGAATTGCTCCAATCAACTTGTAGATCTCGCCGTGATCTTTAATTTGCCGCAAACGGCTCCCAAAAATACCAAGGATTGAGGAAGAAATCAAGGTTTAAAGCTTTTGAAATAAAAGAAAAATGGAATTTGAGAGGGTAAGAGAGACCAGCAGGAGAGGAAGAGAATGAGACCATATTGTGGTCTCATAGCCACCAAATAGGCTAGTGGTGGGTCCCACCACTTCCCAAAACCTTTTCCTTTTTAATTTTATTTTAAATTCTTATTTTGCACCACACAATTAAATATAGATACACACTTAATATCCATAACCACATACAATACATTAAATAAAAATGCATGTGATGTAAATGGACCCAACCAACACCCCCGTGCACGACAATTCTAGTAATGGGTCCCACACGAGACCGTCCGGCCCGAAAAAGGAAAAAATGCTAAAATGATAACCCTTACATTTCAAAGAGTCCTGAACTCAATGAAATGTCTCAGTCAACTCTCGGACATAACTGACACACTCCATGGTGTCCGGTACGCAAAACAGTAAAAAACGAAAATGTCCCTACAACGACAAAATTCTTGAAAAATGAAAAATGGCGAAAAATGGGAACATCACAATCTCCCCAACTTAAAAGGATTTCATCCCCGAAATCAAGCCATACCTGGGAAAGAAAACAACGTCGGGTACTTGGAGCGAACCTCCTGTTCGAGCTCCCAAGTAGCCTCCTCGACTCCGTGGTGTCTCCAAATAACTTTCACTAATGGTATCATCTTATCCCTTAACACTTTCTATCGTATGTCAAGGATCTGAATTGGCCCCTCTTCATAGGAAACATCCTCATCAATGTCCACATCGACCCAATCCAAAACATGGGATGGATCTGGTTCATACTTTAGTAACATTAATACATGAAACACGTTATGAACTCTGTCCATCTGTGGCGGCAAAGCAAGTCTGTAGGCAGTTAACCTCTCCTACGTGGTCGAAGATCTTAAACGGTCCAATGAATTGTGGCGATAACTTGCCACTCTTCCCGAACCTCATCAAACCCTTCCGTGAGGAAACCCATAGAAAGACATGGTCTCCCACCTCAAAGGATAGCGGTCGTCTCCGCCTATCCGCATAACTCTTCTGTCGGCTCTGAGTTGTGAGCAACCTCTGTCTAATCAACTTAATCTTCTCGGTAGTCTCGAGTACAATGTTAGGCCCTAAGGCGGCTGTCTCGCCTACCTCATTCCAACAAACTGGAGACCTACAAGGCCTACCATACAATGCCTCAAATGGGGCCATCTCGATGCTCGCCTGATAACTGTTGTTGTAGGTAAACTCAATAAGTGGAAGGTGATCTTTCCAACTACCACCCAAGTCAAGTACACTCATATCCTCCAAGATCTGGATGGTACACTCTGACTGGCCGTCTATCTGTCGATGTAATGCCGTACTCAGGTGTAACGCTGAGCCAAACGCTATTTGAAGTCCTTCCCAGAACTTTCAAATGAACTTGGTATCCCTGTCCGAAATAATGGTTACTAGAACTCCATGCAACCTCATAATCTCCTTCACATATAGCACACCAAGTGCATCTACATCATTTATTGCCTTAATAGGCAAAAAGTGGGCCGTCTTGGTCAATCTGTCAATAATGACCCATATGGCTTCATTTCCCCTTCGTGACCTTGGAAGACCTATCACAAAATCCATAACAATCTGCTCCCATTTCTACTGGGCTACAGGCAATTATTGCAACAAACCTGCTGGTCTCTGATGCTCGGCCCTCACCTGTTGATAGGTAAGGCATCTGGCCACAAACTGTGCAACATCTTTCTTCATTCCGTTCCACTAATACTGACGCCTCAAATTGTGATACATTTTTGTACCACCTGGATGAACTGCAAAACAGGAAGTGTGAAATTCCCGTAAAACGTCCTCACGACAAACTGTGAAAACAACCCACAAACCCTTAAACCGTAGACCTCCATCCATATGCAAGGTCCAATCTTTCACTGTCTCACCACTGGAGATCAAGGTGTGAATGGCATCCAAATCAGAATCTTGCCTCTGTGACTCAATCACTCGTCCAACAAGAGTGGGCTGAGCCACGAGACTAAACAAGAATGCCGACTTACTGCAAACATCATCATCAAAACATTACAATCCCATCTCTGCTAAGTCTTCCAGCATCTTCCATTTTCGAATACCCATATCGGCCAAAGTCCCTCTAGATTTTCGGCTTAAGGCATCTGTTACCACATTTGCCTTGCCCGAATGATACTGCAAGTCAAAATGGTAATCTTCTAAGAACTCAACCTATCACCTCTGCCTGTTGTTCAAATCATTTGGGGAGAAAAAGTACTTGAGACTCTTGTGATCTGAGAACACCTCGAATCTCTCACTATACAAATAATGTCTCCAACACTTCAAAGCAAACACAACTACCGCCAACTCTAAATCATAAGTAGGGTAGTTGTACTCACGAGTTTTTAACTGTCGAGACCCATAAGCCACTACTCTACCATTCTGCATCAGCACACATCCCAAACCATCACGTAAAGAGTCACAATAAATCACATAACCCAAGTCACACTTAGGTATCATAAACACTGGAGTTGTAGTCAACCTTGTCTTCAACTCTTGAAAGGATGACTCACAGGCTTCATTCCATGTAAACTTGAGTCCTTTCCAGGTCAAGCGAGTCATAAGTGCTACCAAATGGGAAAAATTCTTCACAAATCTACAATAATAACCTGCTAGACCAAGAAATCTCTGGATCTCAAAAACATTCTTGGATTGCTCCCAAGTCAAAATCGTTTCTATCTTGGATGGATCCACTGACACTCCACCTTCCGAAACAACATGCCCCAAAAACTTTACCTCCTGTAGCCAAAACTCACACTTTTTATAGTTGGCATACAATCGGTGCTCCCGCAAAATCTACAATACAATACTCAAATGGACCTCGTGCTCCTCCCAAGTCCGTTAGTACACAAAAATGTCATCCATGAAAACTACCACAAACTAGTCCAAGTAATCGTGAAAAGCGTGGTTCATTAAGTCTATAAATGCCGCTGGCGCATTAGTCAAGCCAAAAGGCATAACAAGGAACTCATAATGTCCATACCGTATATTGATAATATCCTGACCTCAAGTCAATCTTCAAGAAGCAATTGGCTCCCCTCAACTGATCAAACAAATCATCTATTATTGGCAAAGGATACTTATTCTTAATGGTGTCACGATTCAACTTTCGGTAATCAATACACAACCTCAAAGAACCATCTTTCTTCTTAGCAAACAAGACTGGTGCCCCCCTTGGTGACACACTTGGTCGGATGAAACCTTTCATCCTCAAATCACCAAGTTGTCTCTTCAATTCTTCCAATTCAACTTGTGCTATACAATACGGTGCCATAAAAATCGGTGCGGTACCGGGCATCAAGTCAATAGTAAACTTCACTTCTCAGTGGAGAGGTAACTCCATCAAATCCTCCGGAAACACATCCAGAAAATCACGAACAACCGCAGGATAATCCTCTTCCACAACATCATCTTCTTCAGCTAAAAAACTAGCCAAGAAGTAATTATCACGACCTCTTCCACGAATTCCATAAAATGATAAAGTGTGGGAATCACCTCAATCTCCCATAAAAAGAAACAGTCTCCCTCAGGAGTGCAAACCATGGCTCTACCTCTGAAACAGTCGATCGTAGCATGAAATGAAGCTAACTAATCCATCCCGAGAATGAAATCAAAGCTAGTCATCTCTAGGAGGATGAGGTCAAACACAAAAGTTCGTCTAGCTATCACTATGGAAAAATCCCTCACAACTCGGCTTAAGGACACTGAAACCCCAATTGGTGTATCAACACATAACGCCCGATCCATGAAACTGATATTTAACCCCAATGTAAATGCAAATGATGATGTAATGAAGGAATAAGATGCACCAGAGTTAAAGAGGACACAAGCCCAAGAACCAAACACTGGAAAGATACCTTGAAGAACTGCTAAACCAGAAGATGCATCAATCTGAGCAAGTACAAAGACAAGTCCCTGTGGTGCTTGTGCCTGAAAATTACCAACCTGAACACCTGACTGCTGCACTGACATAGTAGGAGTATCCCTCCTAACTGGTCGTGAACCCTGTGAAGACATGGCAGGCTGTGGTGGTGGCGATGGTCTGAAACCTAACTGCGCTATAACCAACTGCGATGGCCTCTGCCATGACCCTCTGGTACTACCGGTACCTGCTCCCTGATTCGGACAGTCTCGAATCAAATGGCCATGCTGGCCACACCCATAACAAGCTTTCGGAGCTGAAGAAACTGAAGACGATCTCATGGGACAATTGAACTTATAATGTCCAGGCTGTTGACATTAAAAACAAACGACTCCACTCTTATCAGACCCAACTGGCATAGGAGTGGTAGGAGTGGATCGTGCAGACTGTTGCCCCTGAAATTGAGACGAACCACCCCTCTTCGTCTTCTATGATTGTCCTTCTGAAGATGGTCATACATTCCTCTTTAGCCTCCATTGTTCCTTTCTTGCATTTCTGTCTTTGGCTTCCGCTTCCAACATCAATGCTCTTTCCACTACCTCCGAATAAACTTTAATGTACTGTGCCATTATCAATGGCCTCATTTTATAATCAAGACCAGAAACAAACTTTTGAATCTTGTCAACTTCATTGCTCACCATCTCTGGAGCAAAGCGAGAGAGAGATGTGAACTTGTTCTCGTACTCTGTCACTGACATATTGCCTTGGATAAGGCCATTAAACTGTTCCCTTAGCTCCAAACTCTTGGTAACTAAAAAATACTTTTCATAGAACAGCTCCTTGAACATGTCCCAACTCATCTCTTTAACCTTATGCCGATTTGTGACCGACTTCCACTAAAGCTTGGCATCCTTATAAAACTTGTAAGTGGCTAGGATGATTTTTACATAATCATCCGTCACATCCATAGAAGTCAAATGGGTTTCTACTTGATCCATGTAGTCATCTGCTACAATTAGATCTGTACCACCCTCAAACATCACTGGCATTAACTTAGAAAACCCTGAAATTAACTTGAGACGCTTCTGTGCTGGTGTCTCCTCAACTTGAACTACCGGTTGCGGAAGAGTAGCAATTGTAGTTCTCAAGGCACTCTGTAGCAAACGGTTCAGTGCCAGCTCAACTGAGCTTTCACCCTCTTCAACGAGTGCTTCAACGTTATCTCTTCTTGTAAGAACACCTCTAGGGGTAATCTAGTCCCTAAGAAGTGCATCCTCTTCAACCTGCTCCGCAGGATTGGTGCTAGAGCTTTCACCAATATCTCCTCTTGTATGCCTAGAGCCAACACCTCTAGGTTCCATTCGTAGTGGCATCGTGCTATAAAACAAGGAAACGGTTAAATAACATGATGCTAAAGTCCACTATGGACGACTTAACATGAGATGATGCCAAGCACTTAACATGCAAGACTATGTAATAAACACCTTAGAATAAACATGTAAGCACATAAACAATTAAACAGTTAAGCATGCTCTTTCAAATAATAAAACACGTAGCAAATAATCGCATAACAATACAAACGACTTCCCATGCAACTCCAAGTAAGCCTCTACCCGTCGTCCTAATGGTTTTCGAACCATCGCTCTGATACCATATTTGTAATGACTTGAACCCGGGGGTTCGAATCGCTAACCGGGTCCTTACCCGAACCCGAGGTCAACTAGGTCATACCAGCTATTTCCTGTGTCCATATCTGTCATACGAGTCAATCCAAGGTTCCAAAACTGTAACGACCTAAACCTATAGGTCCGAACCGTTATCCGGGTCCTAACCCGAAGCCGAGGTCAACTAAGGGTACCATGGTCATCTTCTATGTCAACATCAAGGAAGAACCTCAACCATAACTCCACAACTTTCCTATATTACTATCATTACTGTAAGAGTCTAAGGCATGGTGAAAGAAGAGGACCGGCCGGCTGGCAGCCTTCTATCGGCTGGCTGATCCACCAAGTTCAGTCGGCTGACCTAATTGGTCGGCCGGCCGAAACGATGCACAAATGTGCATGCTCTCGGGACTTTTCAAAATAGCCTATTGGTCAGCTGATGAAGGGGGTTCGGTCAGCAGAACTTGGGGTTTCGGTCAGCTGATGGTGAATTTCAGCCGGCCGAGATAGGGCCTCTTACCCCTGAACACTTTGGATAGCTGCTTTGAACAACCTCAAACATCAACACTGCAAAATAATTCCTTACAACTAACTCGTGAGATAACCTAATACATAAAAAAGTCTGAATTCACAGTAATCAATATACGACAGTGAGAGACAACATTCTACAATTATAGATGTCAAAGACTACACAAGGCATTTAAATATGTTTCCCATTCATTACAATATACCAACATAATTCAGAATTTACATTAAAATACATTCTAGTGTTATATTTACAATACTCGGCCGTGCCATACAAAACGAATACATTTTTCCAATTACGACTCTACAAAGAAATAGGCACAAGTGTACAAAAATAGCAAAATAAACTTCAAGTCCCCAAACTAAATCTGTGGTGGACGTCATCCTCCACTTCTTTCCCGAGCCCTGAAAAATGTTAAATATCCACAGGGTGAGCCTAAGCTCAGTAGGAGGTGCCTAAGACACACATCTTGAGGCTTCGTGAATCCACAACATAAATAGAACATGAAGAAACGGGATCATGTCATACTGGGGTAAAGGTAGAAACAAAATCAATAGTCCGGATCATAATTAAATTATGTTGTACAATAGAATGCAATGTCATGAATGTTTCTCGCTAAATTTTTCAAAGAAAACAATTTTGTTACACAATTCCAAACCGTCAATGTAACACAACCCATAGTACCTCTATGGCGTCACGAGAAAAGAGTTGGCTAGCAATCCCCAACCATATGGCACCTCCATGGCGTCGTCTGTTGTAATACCCCTAGTTTTCAAAAGGATAAAAATGGAAATTTAAATTTGATTTTATTGCATTTTTATTTCATTATTTGATTTATGTGCGCATTTGCGTAATTGTTTAATTGTTTCTTTATTTTAAATTAATTGTTTATTTGTTTTAAAGTAATTGTTTAATTTTAATTGTTTAGTGTCTAAATTAATTGTTTGATTATTGATGGTTTAAATGACTGTGTTTTTATGACTTATGTGTTTCAATTAATTGTTTTATTTGGTTTTATATATGGTATAGGATTAGGGTTTTATTTGTAAATAGTTTTGGGACACCAACTTATATTAGGTTTTAAATTAAAACTGGTAGATATAAGGTTAATCAGACTGATGTTTTGGGATGTCTATATATATATATATATATATATATATATATATATATATTCTTATACGTCTGCTAGGATTGGGAAAACAAACCTATTCAAGTACTAGAATCTTGAGAAGAAAAACAAAGAGAAGGGTGAGAGGAAAACAGAGAGAAGAGTGAGAAGACAAAAAGGGAGAGTCTCGTGATGTAATCTGTGAGGCTAAGGAGGCAGAACAGAGGAATGGAATAGTGGTAAGAGGAAGGAGCAGTCTTGGTGAATTCTGAAACTGAGAGGCGACGTTACATGTAATACCCCTAGTTTTCAAAAGGACAAAATGGGAATTTAATTTTGCATTTTGGTTTTTATTTCATTTTTATTTGATTATATGACTTAGTTGTTTGAATTGATTGTTTTATTTGGGGAATTTAAAACTGGTAGATATAAGGTTAATCAGACTAAAGTTTTGGGATGTCTATATATATATATTCTTATACGTCTGCTAGGATTGGGAAAATAACTTATTCACGTACTAGAATCTTGAGAGGAAAAACAGAGAGAAGAGTGAGAGGAAAATAGAGAGAAGGGTGAGAAGACAAAAAGGGAGAGTCTCATGATATAATCTGTGAGGCTAAGGAGGCAGAACAAAGGAATGGAACAGTGGTCAGAGGAGGGAGTAGTCTTAGTGAATTCTGAAACTGAAAGGCGACGTTGCAAAGTTTCAAACCGAAACCTAAAGGCAAGTTTCATTCTATTCCTTTCCTGTAAACTTGTGTTCTGTGATTCTTTATAGTCTCTAGAGATTAATTCAACTATTAAAACATGGTGGTTGATGCATATTATACCAGACTGAAATTTGGTTTTGTTTAAAGAACTGAAATTGTTTTTCTGCATACTGTGTTGAATATGAACTTAAACTTTCGTAAATTAATTCCTAGTGGAAGGTGAAGAGTTTCTAGGATTATAGGAACTTAGATGGAACCCTAGGAATGTTTAAAGTATTGGAATAGTGACTGGAAGCTTCACCGAAAACATAGATGATTGCCAAACGAAGCAGAACGAAGCATTAGATGCAAAGAATGCTCTTAAAGGGGGAGAGACGGCTCCATAAGTGAGGAAGCCGTCTCCTACCAAGGTAGAGCCGGCTCTCCATGAGGGAGAGCCGGCTCCCTACCCCTTCGGGGGTAGTTTCGGTATTTTTCTGACCTTAAGGCCTTAAATAGAGTTTCTGGAAAGTAAAGGGGGTTCTAAATACTTAATAATTAACTTATTAGAACCTTTAGGAAGTTAGTTTATGCTAGGGTGCTAATCTTAAGGGCATCAAGAAACATGAACATATTAGTGTGCATGCTATCCGGAGGAAATGAATGATGACTAAATTGCTAGTGGTTTTAGCAAATTCAATGAACTGAGATAATAGGTATTTTTAGGACTCTATATCAATGATTTATAAGATATATTTAAGTTCCAAGAGGGTTGGTTGGGTTATGGTTGTGGCCGACATGTAATTTTTAAATATATTGTTGCATACCGTAAGGAGTGGAGGAAGTTTTAATTGCAAGGTTGTTTGGACCAGCTAAATGGATTAGTATAGTGTACCCTTGGGGAGTTATATGAATGTACAGTTAGACTTCTCCGTATCATACTATATCAGGCACACGTTTTAAGATGGAGGATTAAAAGGATGTCATGTGATGCATACATTAATTCTCATGCCGTCAGGGATTGAGGAGGATTCCATTTCTAGTCTTCGTTTTAATGACTTAAATGAACTGGTATGGGGGTATGGTTTGTGTTGAATGGTATATTGTGCTCAGTTCATAATTCTAATAATCATTATACCCTGCTATGGATGTTAATTGATGAACTGTTTTAATTTCTGTTTTATCAATTGGATGGATGTGGATAAGTTAAATTGTTTAACAATAACAGTTTAATAGGAGTTTTATGATTATAATCATATACTGGATGCATGATAGAATCTTAATAATATCTAATTTCTATTATGTTGGTTCTGGATATATTTGATGTTCATTTGAGTATGCATCATTTGTGAATCATATGCATTGTATGCACTGGTATGAGATGGTGGCATATCAGAGATGGATTAGATCAAAAAGCTAAGTCCTACCTCTTCATACATACGAAATGGATTAACTAAAACAGTTAAATCCTACATGGATGCATATCCTGTCAATTAAAACGGTTGAACGACATAACGGATGTTTGCTTTACTTTTCAGTATTATGAAGAAATTTATATATATATTTATGGTACCGTGGTACGAGCTTGAGTCTCCTGATCACGGTTAGGATGCGTATATCGCTTAGATGGATAACTGGACCTAATGACGGTCCCTGGTAGGTCTGGGTGTGCATGATTACGCTACGGCCTTTTGTGTGTAACCTTCTACTCAAGTGTGATGACTATAGGTTAGTAAGTATCCTATAGTGTGTATATATATATATGGACTATTTTTAGATATTTCCGAGCTACCTAGGATGTATCTGCGTATCGGGTTTATGTACAGATTGTAGTAGATTGGAACTTGCATGTGGGCTTGACCCACTCCTGTTTTTCAGGTGGTCGTCAGTACCAGGCTTAGAGCTTGATCGTGTTGATGCAGATACAGACACTCACTCTTCCGATTACTTAGGATTTTCTTTCTTAGTTGAGCTTTAAATTTAAATTCTAAAAATTTATTTCTTTTCAGCTTATTAATTTATTCTTATTCAATTTTTATTTTACATATTAATTGTCTGGTATCCCTCGGATCTGTGCTCGGATTTGATCACCAGTGGCTCTAGAATTGAGGGGTATCACAGTTGGTATCAGAGCACTCCAGGTTCTAGTGTCCTTAGGAGTGTCTTTCGTTAGAAGTCTTCCACGTTGTGTCTCTTAAAAACTTAGAGCCATATTAGGATTCGTTGTACTCTTTTATGGTTCGTTAGGAGGAGCAGCTAATGTCAATGATATTCTATAATTATGGAATGGTTGACACAAGGAGGAGGATGGGGTCCAAGGCGATAGCGAATTAGACCCGACGGAGTAGAGGAGTACGTTATCGAGTTCTCTATCAGAAGTAGAATTCGGGACCGAAGGTTTAATTCCGGTTGGCGCTACTTTTAGAAGTATAAGCTAATAAGGGATATCGGAGTGCGTTTTAGGTCACCGCATAAAGGGACCAACACGATTTCATTTGTTCTCGTAAATGAGACAACCGAGGAATAGGAGTCCGAAGAGGATTCTGGGGGAGGAGAATTCAACATATCCAGGAAAGAGGGTTTTAAATCTTTACAATCAAGGATCGCGCAAAAGTGATCTCATTCGCTGATATTACAGTGAACGATACTGGTAGTATTGGTGGGGATCGACCTACATATAGTTAACCTTGCGTATTACCTTTAAACGAGGTAGATAAAGAGAACTCTTTAGGGGTTCAGGGATCAGATGGAGTTCTTCTCAGAACGAAGTAATGATTTTATAACACGTTCTGAAGAATATGGGGATTAGGTTGTGACGGTCAAAGTTGCTCTCTTAAAGCTGTACTGGACAGTTTGCATTTCGTGGATAAAGAGGGTGAAGGTTAAGCCTTTGGAATTTGCTGAAGCAAATGGATTTTGTTATAAGCTATGATTTGAGCTTATGTTTCGAAGTTAGATGATTACCTTTGGAACTGGAAAATGAGATTATGAACCAATCCGGTAAAGTTGATTTCTAAAAGAGATTTTCTTTGCTAGGAGGAACGATGTTTTACGTAGGATTCTATTGTGTTTTATTGTGTGCGCATTATGTGTTTTCTTTTCGTTAATTATTCAAGGTCGGGAATACGATTTAGTTGGGGACATAAGTGAGTGAA
This sequence comes from Cornus florida, assembly GCF_030987335.1. Taxonomy (NCBI): domain Eukaryota; kingdom Viridiplantae; phylum Streptophyta; class Magnoliopsida; order Cornales; family Cornaceae; genus Cornus; species Cornus florida. The sequence goes on along the minus strand of NW_026775581.1, from coordinate 69,214,167 downwards.
CAGTCAACTATCGTTTTGGAGAAATAGCGATAATTACGCTAGGATTTTGGGCATGTGGTCATAGGATTTGGTAAGTATACCTACCTTTAACCAATCTAATGAACCTGGACATGCGTAGTTATAGTACGTTTTTAGGATGGGATAAGTAAACTGGCAGTTCGAGTCAAATGATATAGATTCATTTGATAAACTATAGCGTCACGATGGTTTATTTGAGGAACTGGTTTGGCTGAATATCTTCTAGAAAAAAAAAGTGTTCCCAAGTCAGTAGGAGGATTTTGTACTGGTTTAAGTACTTATTAGGATGACACCGACTGAGGGTAGTAGACGGATTAACTATTCATCAGTCTATCCATAATGAAGAATTTGATTTATGAGAGCGTGTCATTAGGAGGAGTTTTTGGAGTTGCATATCGAGGATGAAGCAAAGTCTCTTCATTTGCACAAATAATATGGGATTTTTTTTTTTAGGGTCATAATTTGCAACAAATAGTAGTTGCTAGAAATTGTTATCTATTTGGAGGATAAAGAGATTCCATCTGAAGTTGCATTTGGACAGGATGTCTATTAGACACTTACTTGTATTAGAAAAGTAGGATGTCAAAGACTTGAAGATGAGACTGAACATCTAATTATGGAAGCTAGTGTTACCAGACTAACAATACTTTCGTTCGACAAATAGGACGGGGGATGTAAGGACTGAGGTTCACAACTCTTAGTTCTTTGTGGGTCTTGGAGGAAATATGATGCTTCGCAAAAGGAAGCAGATGGTTGGAAGGCAGGTAGGAAGAGGGACATAGTAATTTACGTCAAAGTCTGATATCTAGTAGGTAATCTAGATGGACCGTCCAAGATCATTGGATCCTTGCAGTCACTCTTATGCTAAAGCGGGATTAACCGAGTGGTTTTGACGACTCTAGATGAGAGATTGCTGATTCTACACAAGGGTCAGGATTCTGGGTGACTGATATAATTAACTCAGCTTTATGTTGTCTATTTTGGAACTGGTAAGATATCAGTTCCTACGAATAGCACGGATCACGAGACGGCTTAGATGGATAGGTGTGGTGGTTTATACTTTACATTAAGTTTCGTCTAGTGGAAGTAATAGGGAGAAGAATGGTTTTGCTAACCAAGATGGTAATTGAACTTTCGGTGGTTATTGTGCAATCCGTTGCAGTTTAGCATATGGGAAAAAATAACACTTACTGTTACCAGGGAAATGGAGGCGGTCAACTTGGTATGTTTGAGCTGACCCCGCAGGAGGTAGTACCTTACTCAAATAAGTTTAGGGTACTGAGGGAGGATTAGTGGTTTTCTTTCTGATTCTAGGAAGGTCGGAGTGACTGAGATGTAAAATTCATAAATTTTACGGTGCAGTCAAATGGATAGGAGTTACAGCACGACTTACTAGGTTCGTCTTGGTGAGCCGGTATGGATAGAGACATGTATATCACTGTCTCCAGGTGTCACCTGTTAACAAGGTGGGAAGTTGATACTTGGATATCATTAGAGGTTTTAGCCACTTCCTATATCAACAGGGAAGTAGGACTAATCAGGCGGGGATGGTTGGTAGAAAGTACCGACATTGGTTGGACTTTTAATTCCAAGTGGATGAAGAGTCGTGGATCAAGCAAGTTTGATGGTGGATATCACTACTAGTGGTGTTTGTTTTGGTAGGTTATGTCAGTTCTACATTGTACTGATAACGGAGTTATAGTATGTGGTTATCTCTTATGGGAGCTAAACACTGCTATATCAACGGCATTTTCGAAGGTGTTGGAGCAACAATTATGCTTCGCATCTCTAGATGGGGAGTTTGATTGAAATATTACCTTTGATAATGGTGGATATGCTTAGGATATATCTCCTAGGTTAGCATGGGTAATAGAAAGCGTTATTTAGCTTTTCAGTATTATCTGTGCTATTGTCGGTACAAAGAGGTTAGTGCGACAATGTTTAGAATTTTGGCTAATATGTTGTACAGATCTCTCACAGGTTAGTCTGGCATGGAAGCGAGGTTATATGATAAGACCTTGTTTTTAGTTAAGGCTACATAGGAGAGCAATACTCTCTTTTGGTAATGACTGCGCACGGTTTGGAGGCGGCAGTCAGATTTTGTAAATAGTTGAACTAGTACATGGGAGTTTTCTATCAGGAAATAGTTGTTTGGCAGGACTCCTGTATTGGAATAATGTTTTGGAGGCAGGTCAGTTTTACATATTACACTGACTTTTCCAGGATTTTGTTTTTCAATGTAGGCTGTAGCCTATTGTTTAGCGTTACTAATTAGCTAACGCTGGATGCATAGGAATGTTATGCGTCTGTTCTATAGAACTTGGAGGAACAGGGATTGTTACCCTTCACTAAATATTGGGTAAGATTGAATCGTTGATCGATACAACCTAAGAGTTGTATATTTATGCTATTGCTTATACATAGACATTTAGGATATTCTTAGATATGTTAGAATTTGGTGGAGCTCATCTCACGAGGCTATGCCACACAAAAACGGAAATGAATTTTACACGGTCATTAGTTCAGAATTTCGTGAATTCCGAGGACGGAATTCCTTTTGTTAGGGGGGAAGAATGTAATACCCCTAGTTTTCAAAAGGATAAAAAATGGAATTTAAATTTGATTTTATTGCATTTTTATTTCATTATTTGATTTATGTGCGCATTTGCATAATTATTTAATTGTTTCTTTAATTAAAATAAATTAATTGTTTATTTGTTTTAAAGTAATTGTTTAATTTTAATTGTTTAGTGTCTAAATTAATTGTTTGATTATTGATGGTTTAAATGACTGTGTTTTTATGACTTATGTGTTTAAATTAATTGTTTTATTTGGTTTTATTTGTAAATAGTTTTGGGACACCGACTTATATTAGGTTTTAAATTAAAACTGGTAGATATAAGGTTAATCAGACTGATGTTTTGGGATGTCTATATATATATTCTTATACGTCTGCTAGGATTGGGAAAACAAACCTATTCAAGTACTAGAATCTTGAGAAGAAAAACAGAGAGAAGGGTGAGAGGAAAACAGAGAGAAGAGTGAGAAGACAAAAAGGGAGAGTCTCGTGATGTAATCTGTGAGGCTAAGGAGGCAAAACAGAGGAATGGAATAGTGGTAAGAGGAGGGAGCAGTCTTGGCGAATTCTGAAACTGAGAGGCGACGTTACATGTAATACCCCTAGTTTTCAAAAGGACAAAATGGGAATTTAATTTTGCATTTTGGTTTTTATTTCATTTTTATTTGATTATATGACTTAGTTGTTTGAATTGATTGTTTTATTTGGGGAATTTATTTTATGTGTATTTGCTTAGTTGCTTAATTATTAGTTGTGTGTATTTAATTTAAATTGCTTAATTACTGTTATGTGTGATTTAATTTAATTATTTTATTAGTATGATTTAATTGACGTGTCTTGTTGGTTAGTTTATATAATTTATTTGTTAATTGTTTATTCTTTTTTTTTTTTTATTTTATTTACAGTTATGCTTGGGTGACTCATTTGGTTTATATTTTAAATGGTCGTGGATATAGATTAGGGTTAGGGTTTTCTTTTACGGGGAGTATTTAGCCGACTTGTAAATTAGTCGAAATTAAAAGTAGGTTAAATATAGAATGAAGGCCTATATATATTGAACAAAATAAGTCTGCTAGGGTTAGAAAACCCTATGCACGTATTAGTTTTGAGAAGGCAAAACAGAGGAAAAAGGGGCAGTGACCAAAGGAGGAAGGGAATGTATTAGGTTTGCCGGAATTTGCAGACGAAGGTTGAAGGTTTCAAACTGAAACCTAGAGGCAAGTCTCTGTTATATTCTTTCCCCTTAATTCGTGTTCTGTGCATGCCTGGTTAGACTTCAGGGTTTTAATAAAAGATAAAACGGATTGACACAAACATAATAACATGTTTTCCATGCAGATATGAATTTATTTGATCTCAGTGAGTTAACTGTTTTACATACTGGTTGATTTTCTGCTATCTGTGTCTTTTACGTTTAAGCCTGTTTTATTGAGATTAGTAATATGATTGGATTCCTTACAATTATTCTGAGAAAGAGTTTAATCCCTAGAACAAGATTTTAGAACAGTATTTAATTGCATCAAATTAGTCTGAACTAAATCTGTCGCAGCTTGCTTAAAATTGGTTAACAGAGGTGTTGTAGTTGTTGCTTTAGAACTTATGTTCCTACACATGTTAAGGTTGGATCTCAGTGGTTTAAACTTGTTTAGGACTAATATTGAACCTAGAATATGAATTAGAACATACCACAGAGGCTCTGTAATCACCGGAGTTGGAGAAGAAGACGCAAAAACAGACGACGGCATCTAAGAGAGGAAGAGCAGACTCCTCCTACTCTTAGAGCCGGCTCCCAAGGACGGGGGAGCCGGCTCTTGGAGCCTAGAGCCGGCTCTCCCTTTAAATAGAGCAGGCTCTCAAATTTTGGAGCCTGCTCTTACCCAGAAATTGCATTACTGTGTGATTTTATGCGTGGTTTTGACTGTGCAGTGTATTAGGACTTCGTTTAAATTATTTTTAAACACTGTATGGAGCTATTTTAAACATAAACTTAGTCTTTAGGAACATTAATTTAAACTGGGATTAATTGAGGGAGAAATACAAAGTCTAAGGGAAACTTAGTGTAATGTACACTGTTGTATCCACTAGAACTTAACAAGTCGTATGGATGATTTAATTGGGTAAAATTGTATTTTTCCACAGTGTTAAGTATGGTAAATTAATTAGAAATCAACTATACTTAGGTTGGGTTTAATTGATACTCAAATTTTTATTAACTGTATCAATTCATGGATTATATTGGAGGATTTGGTAGGTTTATATACCGGAGCTTGGCAAGGTTGTTATGTATGATTTAAATATACATATAAATCATATTTCTATAGTTTTTGAAGTATTGGGAATTAACTAATTTTCCTTATGCTTAATTTGGATTTATTTGATACTTAAATGGTACTAAATTGTATCAATTCAGGGATTATGTTGGAGAATGTAAATGTGTGCAAATTATGTATCAATTTACATTATTGGAGTTGGATTTTGGGCTCTGCATTAAATGTCTAATATTTATGTGCATGAATTAACTTGTCTTGTGTATATTATGGATAATGGTTGATGGTTATTTAATATTGATTTATCAACTATGTTAACTGGAGGATTGTATGTGCCGGTATGGGACGGTGACATACTAGGTAAGGATTAGTTCAAGCACTAAGTCCTATCTAATTTGGAATGAGTTGGATTAACCATAAAAAGGTTAAGTCCCACTTATATGGATGTATATGAACCGGTATGGGACGGTGTCATATTAGGGATGGCTTAGTTTAAAACACTAAGACCTACCTATATTGGGAATGGATTAGTTCAAAACACTAAGTCCGACCCAATTTGGATTCAAGTATGGATTAACCATATAGGTTAAGTCCATCACCTACATGTGTCATATCAATTGTGAATTAAAAGATCTACTATGGTTTCAGAATGGATTTATTATATAGATATCAGACCACTACACAGATGGATGGTATTCTGTATTAGGAGGAGTACGGACTTTATATATTTATTATATGTGCCATGGTATGAGCTTGAGTCTCAGGACCATGGTTAGGGCGCGTATATCGCCTAGGATGGATAACTGGACATAGGTGTTGTTCCCTGGTAGGTCTAGGTACTCATGCCCACCTTAGGGTGCATATTCGCATGTGCCTCCTATTCAGGCTGAGACAGACATACTGGACTAGCGAGCGTCCTGTAGTGTGTACTATATATACATATATGGACTACTCTAGATATTGTTGAGTCTTTCTAGGATGTATCTGCGTATCGAATTTCTGTTTGGATCGTAGTAGATCAGGACTTGCATGTGGGCCTGACCCACTCTTTTATTTTTCAGGTATTCTCCAGTACCAGGCCTAGAGATTGATCGTGTTGATGCAGATACGGACACTCACTCTTCCTATTACATAGGATTCCTGTAATACCCCGTATTTTATTTCAGAGTTTAGTTTATTTAAAAAAAAAAAAAAAAATTCATTTATGTGAGGATTTCTTTACCTATTATTGTGCATACTACATTGTTATATTAAGTTCATTTAATGGTGCATGTAAATTAATTGTGTATATTAAAATAGTAAATTTATTCATTTAATTGTGCATGTATTATTATAATTAATTTTATTTGTTGATTATGTTTAATTAAGCAATATTAGTTAATTAAAGCATTATATTTATGTTATAAAGTATGATGATGATATAATGTGTTCTTATGTAATAATAATAATAATAATAATAATAATAATAATAATAATAATACTAATTATTATTATTAGTATAGCAGGAGTAGCATCTGCTCTACGAAACCAGCAACCTCCTCCGATAGTACCTGTTCCTGAGCCAGTGGCACAGCCAATGTCATGGGACAAAGTTCGTCACTCGTTCATCCGGGGAAATCCACCGACATTTGCGGGGTCCACAGATGTCTTGTTAGCATATCAGTGGAAACAGGAGAACGAGCGTCATCTTCGGATGGTAATCTGTACCGAAGTGCGGAAACAAATGCTGGCTACGTTTATGCTGATAGGCAATGCATTGCAGTGGTGGGAGTCTATTACTACTGTCGAAGACAGGACCAGATTGACTTATGCTGAATTTCAGACTCGCTTTGACGACAAGTATTTTCCTATGTCAGTAAGATCAGCGATGAAGACTGAATTTCTGGATCTGCAACAGGAGGATATGACTGTGGCTGAGTATGAACAGAAGTTCATTAATTTGTCATTATTTGCACCAGAGGAGGTCAATACGGAAGAAAAGAAGCGAGACCGCTTTGTGAAGGGGTTGATATGGCCGATTAAAGTGGTGATCATAGGTAGTCCTGCATATACTACTTATATCCAGGTGGTTAATGCCGCCTTACAGCACTGTCAGATGAGGAGTGATTACCGGAAGTCCAAGGGAGATAAGCGGACTAACCGAGACTACCAGACAGTGGAGAAAGGAAGCAGCAGTGGTGCCAAGTCCAATGATCGGGGCAAATTTCAAGGACATCAACCTTGGAAGAAAAACAAAGGAAACCCAGATATGCAGAGGGATGGAGTCCCTAATCAGGGTAGACAAGGTGGGATACCTCAGACCGGACAGGAACAGTGGTCGGGAAATCAACAGAGAAGGCAGACAGGTCCTTTTACGGGACGTTGTTATCACTGTAGAAAGATTGGGCATCCGGCCAAGATGTGTCCCAAAGCTAAGCAGGGACAGTATGGGCAGCCGAGACCTAATCAGCCGTTTCCTCTACCGGCCCCACCGATGCCACGTGGGCAAGTTCAGAATTTTCCGGCACTTCCAGCACCACCATTTCCTCCGGGACAACCTCCACAGCAGTTGCATCATGGCAGAGTTTATAACTTCATGCCACATAATGCGCAGGCTCCTCAGGCTATTGAGGGTATGTTTTCTATACATGGTAGAACTGCTCGTATACTGTTTGACACTGGTGCATCACATTCTTTTGTGTCTAGATCTTTTGTTATCTTATCTGGTATGACGACTCAGTTATGTGATCAACCTCTTAATATTTATACACCATTGGGAGTTGGCGCAATTTTACGAGAGTGTAGCGGTGATATCCTTATAGATATGGGCCGGCTTCGATTTCTTGCAAATTTGTTAGTGTTAGATATGCATTCGTATGATGTTATACTTGGGATGGACTGGTTATCTCAGTACCATGCTCAGGTTAACTGTTACGAAAAGTCTATTGTATTTTCTATACCAGGACAGGAGATATATCTTCTTGTTGTACCACAACCTGATAGAGGGCCTAGCACCTATTTATTCGTTCTTGAGGAGGACTCACAGGAAGCGACTGCGGTATCTCTTGACAGTATCCCGGTAGTACAGGAATTCCAGGATGTATTCCAGGAAATTCCAGGCTTGCCACCGAGTCGAGAGATAGATTTCGTTATTGATTTAGCTCCAGGCACTACGCCTATTGCTAAGGCGTCGTACCGAATGGCACCGGTGGAGATGTGCGAGTTGAAAGATCAAATTCAGCAGTTGCTCAGCCAGGGATTTATTCGCAGGAGTACTTCACCATGGGGAGCACCAGTACTGTTTGTAAAGAAGAAGGATGGATCTCTTCGTCTTTGTATTGATTACAGAGAACTGAACATGGTCACTGTTCGCAACAAGTACCCGTTGCCCAGAATTGATGACCTGTTTGATCAGTTGAAGGGAGCTACTTACTTCTCAAAGATCGATTTGAGGTCTGGTTATCATCAGCTACGAGTCAGAGAACAAGATGTTCTAAAGACAGCATTCCTCACGAGGTACGGATCTTATGAGTTTCGTGTTATGCCTTTCGGTTTAACGAACGCTCCAGCTGTCTTTATGGACTTGATGAATAGAGTATTCAGAGAATACTTAGATCAGTTTGTCATTGTTTTCATTGATGATATTCTGGTTTACTCTAAGTCGGAGAAGGACCATGCCAGACATTTACGCACAGTATTGCAGACACTTCGAGAACATCAGTTGTTTGCGAAGTTTGAGAAGTGTGAATTTTGGCAGAAAGAGGTCAAATTTCTAGGTCATGTAGTGTCAGAAGAAGGGTTAGCAGTAGATCCAGCCAAGGTTGCGGCCGTTATGGAGTGGGGACAGCCTACCTCACCGACAGAGATTCGCAGTTTTCTGGGATTGGCGGGGTATTATCGCAGGTTCATCCAGGGATTTTCCAAAATTGCGGGTCTACTTACTCAACTAACTAAGAAGAATGTACCATTTGTATGGGATGATTCTTGTCGGACTGCTTTTGCTGAATTGAAGAGCAAGTTAACTTCTGCACCTGTCTTAGCCACACCTCAGAGTGGAATCGAGTATTTAGTATTTACCGACGCTTCTCTGAAGGGTTTGGGTTGTGTGTTGATGCAAGAAGAGCCACCAGTTTCTTATGGGTCTAGGAAGCTTAAGCCTCATGAGCTTAATTACCCAACTCATGACCTAGAGCTCGCAGCAGTGGTTTTTGCCTTGCGTATTTGGAGACATTATCTTTTGGGGGAGACTTTTCGATTGTTTAGCGATCAAAAGAGTCTACAGTATTTGTTCACACAGAGGGAACTGAATATGAGACAGCGCAGATGGTTGGAATTCGTGAAAGACTATCATTTCTCTATTCAGTTTCATCCAGGGAAAGCGAATGTTGTAGCAGACGCACTCAGCCGTCGACCCTATGTCAGCCTTTCAGCTTTGTTTGCAACAGAGTGGGATGCTGTAAAGACTGTTGATGAGTTAGCAGACGCTTTTATGGCATGTGTGGTAGTAACTCCTTCTATCATTCATCAGGTCATTCAAGCGCAACTCTCAGATCAACAGTGTATTGATCGAGTTTCGGAGTTAGCCTCCGGAGATGTTCCTTTTTATTCTATAGGGACTGATGGAGGATTGAGGTACAAGGGACGTTTAATTGTGCCTTCAGCTGACAATTTGAGAAATGTGGTGATGAGAGAGACACACACTTCTCAGTTCTCTGTACATCCAGGGGGAGACAAGATGTATCAGGACATGAAACGCCAGTTTTGGTGGGCCGGCATGAAAAGAGATATAGCTATCTTTGTCTCTAAATGTAGCACCTGTCAGATGATTAAGATTGATCATCAGAGACCGCCAGGATCGTTACAGCCACTTCCCATACCAGAGTGGAAATGGGAGAGTATTTCCATGGACTTTATAGAGGGATTACCTACTTCACAGCATAATCACAACTCTATTTGGGTCATTGTTGATAGATTGACCAAGTCCGCTCACTTTCTGCCTGTTCGGTCAAACTTTACGTCAGAACAGTATGCTAAGCTGTATATTGCAGAAATGGTGAAACTTCATGGTGTACCATTGTCCATCGTATCAGATAGAGATCCGAAGTTTGTATCAGGATTTTGGAGGAGCTTTCAGCAGGCTTTGGGTACAGAATAATATCTTAGCACTGCTTATCATCCTCGAACAGATGGACAGACTGAGCGAGTTAATCAGATTTTAGAAGACATGTTGCGGGCATGTGTTCTTGATTTTAAGGGCAATTGGGAGGAATATTTGCCGCTTTCAGAGTTTGCTTATAACAATAGTTATCAGAAAACTATTGGCATGGCACCATTTGAGGCTTTGTACGGTAGACCGTGTAGGTCTCCTGTCTGTTGGCTTGGAGTTGGTGAGAACAGCTTTTTGGGTCCTGAATTTATTAAGGACACGTCAGAAAAGATCGCTATCATTAGGGATCAGATGCGTACAGCTCAAAGCAGACAGAAAAGTTATGCTGACCATCGAACTCGTGCTTTGGAGTTTAAGGTTGGAGATCAGGTTTTGCTTAAGGTTTCTCCCATGAAGGGAGTAATGCGGTTTGGGTCAAAGGGTAAGTTATCGCCTCATTTTGTGGGTCCTTTTATGATTACAGATCGGATTGGGGCAGTAGCTTATCGTCTGGCTCTACCAGATAATCTTCATAGGGTACATAATGTTTTTCATGTATCTATACTGCGAAAATTTCTACGGGAAGAAGATCGATATCAACACATTGATGTGGGTGAGATTGAGTTGCAACCCGATGCAACCTATTTGGAACAACCTTACTGTATTCTCGATCGTAGGAATCAGATACTGCGCACGAAGACTATTCCATTAGTACGTGTACAGTGGAGTCATCATAATGCTACAGAGTCTACTTGGGAACGGGAAGATATTATCCGTGCCAAGTATCCAGAGCTTTTTAATACAGGTATGTAGTGAATTTCGGGGACGAAATTCCGTTATTAGGGGAGGAGAATGTAATACCCCGTATTTTATTTCAGAGTTTAGTTTATTTAAAAAAAAAAAAAAAAATCATTTATGTGAGGATTTCTTTACCTATTATTGTGCATACTACATTGTTATATTAAGTTCATTTAATGGTGCATGTAAATTAATTGTGTATATTAAAATAGTAAATTTATTCATTTAATTGTGCATGTATTATTATAATTAATTTTATTTGTTGATTATGTTTAATTAAGCAATATTAGTTAATTAAAGCATTATATTTATGTTATAAAGTATGATGATGATATAATGTGTTCTTATGTAATAATAATAATAATAATAATAATAATAATAATATAATAATACTAATTATAAAAGTTTATTAATAATAATATTAGTAAGAATAATAATAATAGTTATAATAATAATAATAGTATTAAACTAATGTCATGATGAAATTAGAGATTAGGATAGGATTTCATCAATGTTTATGGGTGGAATTGAAGCCTTATGGTTGGGAAGATGGTTAGTAGATGAAAAAAATTAGATATTTGTAATATTTATATTATATATATTGTATGTAAATTAACTAGCTTACCTTAGAAGAAAAGAAAGGGAGCTAGAAGCAAAGTATAAATTCTAGTGAGCTATTTTATAAGAGTGAAAGGAAAAGAGAAAGAGAAAGAAGCTTGGACCGGTGTAGGCGATTTTACCCGACTACGCGCAGACCGGCGGATTTATTTTAAATCCAAAAAGGCAAGTTATTATCTATTTTTCCCCTTTGAATCCATAAATTAATTGTTTAGATTATTTAAATAATTATAGAGCTTAGAGATCATGCTAGGACATTATTAAATTAAATTTTTTTATTTATTAAAGAAAGGAATTTTAATTATTAAAGGTGGTCAACAATTATTTTATGGCCTACGTAATCAAAATATAGCTAAAAATAATTATTATGGCCTTTGGGATTTTTTTTAGAATTTTTAGGAATTTTCCGGGGCTTTTCTGCAATTTCCGGCGACCTTCCGGCGAGTTTTCCGGTCGCCGGCAATGGGGGAGATGACCGGAGTGATCCGGTGTGACGCGGCGCACCATAGGAGGGTGTGCGCGCGCATCCTGGGCCTTAGATGAAACTGATTGATCCGGTGCATCGCGGTTCATGTTACCGCGGTACACCCGGATCCGTGAGCGTAGGATGGAGGGAAGGTAAGTGGATCAATCCAGTGTAGCGCGCCCACATAGAAACGGTACAACCGACCAACCAGCACGCGCCGCGTCAGCAAGGTACCCTTAGTGCGCGCGTGGCAGCGCGTGCGCGCGCGTGGAACGCTCCAGAAGCGCGTGGGAGCGCGTGCGCGCGCGTGGCTGATGCCAGACGCGCGTGGAGGCGAGTGGGAGAGTGGGGAAGGCTGGGCTGCGCATGGGGAGGCTCTGGGAGGCGCGTGAGGGCGCGTGTGGGGTCCCTACAGTTGCTGGAAATTACCAGAATACCCCTAGGGCCTGTTTTGTAAATTCCAGAACCTTAAACTTGGATTTTTAGGTACTGTGTTGGTATTTACGGGTTTAACGGGCCACGAAATTATTATTTTAACACCCGTTACTTATTCTTATGACCGATTAATCTTTTCTAAGCATTTATTGGCTCGTTCACAGTACGGATATTAATGTGATTTATTTAACGACATTGTTAAATATAAATAGTGTTATTATCGTATTAAATGGTATCAAACATTACTGTTAAATTAAATAAGGCCATGGTTTTAGTCAGATAAATTATCCATGATATCTTATGGGATGTTTATACTGTTAATTGATATATAAACCATGATTATTATGCTGTGTGCATTTCAGGGAATAAATGGACTGTTTATTATGTCGCATTTATATTGTATGGATGTGTTGCCATATAGAACCATGTGAGCTGGCTAATAAGTTTAGACTCATTTATACCTTATGCATTCGTTGCTATAGACAGATGTGTGGCTGTCGGGGTATGTGGTTTAATATTATTGGCATGTGTTGCCTAATGGACATGCTCAGTCTATTTAGTAATATTATTGGCATGTGTTGCCTAATTTGTATGCTCAGTATATTCATCAGTACTTTGAGAGGTGTTATCACTGTGTAGTTCGTTATAGTCTGTGATGTCAGTATCGTGCACCGTGTATAATAGCTGATTTCCCGGGTAGGGAAAGGCGACACTTGACCACCTAGTGTGAGTCTAAGTGATCACCGTCTATTCTGGTTGAGGTCACGTTATACATGGGATAGTTCCCTTAGGATGTATACAGCTATAGTACTCAACCGATTCCTAATGATTAATTTATTTGATTCTCTGATTTGGGTCATAGTAGAGAGGACTTGCTCGTGGGGTTGACCCACCATTGTTGTTATTTCAGGATACGGTCAGTATCCGTTTCAAGGTTGAGGTTAGCAGTGTGGGACCACCATCCGAACTCATCTACTCTTACGATCCAGTGCAGGGTAGAAGTTTTATGTAATACTTCAGTTTCAGTTTTTATTTACTTTTGACGTTGAACTCTCGGGGTTATATTTAGGGATCCTTGACATAGGATTTCCAAGTTGTAATGAAGTACTGTATTAAATAAAGGATGGATGGATGTTGTATTATTTAGTGTTCCTTTCTTGTCTAAATTCTTTTATTATCATCATTTTGTATTCCATGCTTGTATATTGCCAATTGTTTTTGATATTCCTCGTTTTTCGTGTATAAGCCTGATCAACTTATGCGTGGAAAATGTGGGGGTGTTACAATTCCTTTCTATTTTGGTTTTGGAATTTAATACTGTAAATTTACTCAAGGATTTGGGGTTAGGGGTCCACTAGGTGGATTCCCGAGTTGTACAAATTTGGAGGATTTAAATGTTATTAATTTTATTATCTTAAGTTGAGAATTTTTATTTTAGAATTCTTTCAGCGTTTTGTTATTTTAATTTTAATTAAATTTTTTATTTCTGCTTGTTTACATATTAATTATCTGATATCCCTCGGATCTGTGCTCGGACTTGATCACCCGTGGCTCTAGAATCGAGGGGTATCACATTACAAGGTTTCAAACCGAAACCTAAAGGCAAGTTTCATTCTATTCCTTTCTTGTAAACTTGTGTTCTGTGCATTCTTTATAGTCTCCAGGGATTAATTCAACTGTTAAAACATGGTGGTTGATGCATATTATACCAGACTGAAATTTGGTTTTGTTTAAAGAACTGAAATTGTTTTTCTGCATACTAAGTTGAATATGAACTTAAACTTTCGTAAATTAATTCCTAGTGGAAGGTGAAGAGTTTCTAGGATTATAGGAACTTAGATGGAACCCTAGGAATGTTAAAAGTATTGGGATAGTAACTAGAAGCTTCGCCGGAAACACAGATGATTACCGAACGAAGCAGAACGAAGCATTGGATGTAGAGAAGGCTCTCAACGGGGGAGAGACGGCTCCATAAGTGAGGGAGTCGTCTCCTACCAAGGTAGAGCCGACTCTCTATGAGGGAGAGCCGGCTTTGGAAGATGACGAGTCGGCTCCCATGGGGGGGAGCCGGCTCCCTTGAACAGTTACCCTTTCGGGGGTAGTTTCGGTATTTTTCTGACCTTAGGGCCTTAAACCGAGTGTTTGGAAAGTAAAGGGATTAGTATAGTGTACCCTTGGGGAGTTATATGAATGTACAGTTAGACTACTCTATATCATACTATATCAGGCACACGTTTTAAAATGGAGGATTAAAAGGATTGCATACATTAATTCTCATGCCGTCAAGGATTGAGGAGGATTCCATTTCTAGCCTTTGTTTTAATGATTTAAATGAACTGGTATGAGGGTATGGTTTGGGTTGAATGGTATATTGTGCTCAGTTCATAATTCTGATAATCATTATACCCTGCTATGGATGTTAATTGATGAACTATTTTAATTTCTGTTTTGTCAATTAGATGGATGTAGATAAGTTAAATTGTTTAATATACAATAATAGTTTAACAGGAGTTTTATGATTATAATCATATACTGGATGCATGATAGAATCTTAATAATATCTAATTTCTATTATGTTGGTTCTGGATATATTTGATATTCATTTGAGTGTGCATCATTTATGGATCATATGCATTGTATGCACCGGTATGGGATGGTGGCATATCAGAGATGGATTAGATCAAAAAGCTAAGTCCTACCTCTTCATACATACGGAATGGATTAACTAAAACAGTTAAATCCTACATGGATGTATGTCCTATCAATTAAAACGGTTGAACGACATAACGGATGTTTGCTTTACTTTTCAGTATTATAAAGGAATTTATATATATATATATATATATGGTACCGTGGTACGAGCTTGAGTCTCCTGATCACGGTTAGGATGCGTATTTCGCTTGGATGGATAACTGGACCTAATGACATTCCCTGGTAGGTCTGGGTGTGCATGATTATGCTACGGCCTTTTGCGTGTTACCTTCTACTCAAGTGTGATGACTATAGGTTAGTGAGTATCCTATAGTGTGTGTATATATATATATGGATTATTTTTAGATATTGCCGAGCTATCTAGGATGTATCTGCGTATCAGGTTTATGTACGGATTGTACTCTTATTTTTCAGGTGTTCGCCAGTACCAGGCTTAGAGCTTGATCGTGTTGATGCAGATACAAACACTCACTCTTCCGATTATGTAGGATTTTCTTTCTTAGTTTAGCTTTGAATTTAAATTCTAATAATTTATTTATCATTTGAGATTATTAGGGGTCCACTAGTTGGATTCCCGAGTTGTACGGAATTAAATGTTTAAATTTTAATAAACTTTTATTTTGGAGGTTTTCGTATTTAGATTTCTTTTTAGCTTATTAATTTATTCTTATTCAGTTTTTATTCCTACTTGTTTACATATTAATTATCTGGTATCCCTCGGATCTGTGCTCAGACTTGATCACCCGTGGCTCTAGAATCGAGGGGTATCACATCTGTGCCTAGGTAGCTCAACTTCCCTCTAGATTTACATTAACACCACGGACTACTAGGCGCCTCCTAGGCGTCCGGGTTTTCGAAAAAAAACCTTTCTTCAAATTTTTTTCCCCAAAATCATTTACTTTTCATTTAAATCAAATTTCCCCATTTCATGCCCAATGATGTGCATGGATGCCTCATGCTTTCCAATATTCAATCAATAAGGGATTTTATATTTTTTTTTTCAAATCAACATGCTTCCATATCTCAAGTCTTAACTATTTACACATAATAGGCATGGAATTTAACCACAAAAGCATGCTTTCTCACACAAAACAACTAATACATATAAGTACGTAGTTCATCTATAACAATTAAGCCAACTTAGAGAAAATTCAACCCAAGTATAGCATGTTAAACGACAATTCATAAATATAAAAAAATGACTCACAAAAGTCTAAGAAGTCATGGATTAAGAACTCCTACCTCAATTGATGAAAAGCTCCAATTAGCCCAATCCAAACCCTAGAATTCGACATTCCTAGGATGCACCAAAACCATCTTTGCTCTGATCAAATCGAAGATCTTAGCGCGCTCTTTAATTTGCTGCAAACCGCACTTAAAAACTCCAAAAGACGAAGAAGAGATCAAAGTTTGAATCTTTGTTGAAAAAAAAAAAAAATGAGGGAGAGAGGGAAGACCTACGGGAGAGAGAAAAAGAGAGAGGAAAATGTAAGGCCTAATGGTCTCTTGGTCTTAAAAGGTGGTGGGGGTCCCACCACCAAAATTTTATTTCTTTTTCTTTTATTTGCATGCTCTTTTTGAACCACACAATATATGTCTATAAAAACTATATAAAACCCACATAAATTTACATTAAATAAAATGCATGAGATGCCAATGGACTCAACCAACACCCCAGTACGCAACAATTCCGGTAGCGGTTCCTACACAGAACCGTCCGGCCTGAAAAATGAAAAATGCAAAAATGAAAAACCTTGCATTTCAAAGAGTCCTGAACTCAATGAAATCCCCAACCAACTCTCGGACACAACCGGCACATCCTACGGTGTCCGGCACATAAAACGAGAAAAGAAGAAAATGCCTTCACAAAAACAGAAAATCCTAGAAAATGAAAAATGATAAAAATTGGAAACATTACATTCTACCCTCCTTAAAAGATTTCATCCTCGAAATCTACCCTCCTTAAAGAAAGAGTCTCATAGCCACACACCTTCCCGAGAAACCTTAAGACCATGAATTCACCAACTTTATTACCTTTGACACTAGACATCACCAGGCAATCACATACCACTGCCATTAAAACCCAATGCGGTACCCATCTCTCACCTCATCTTGACATAAGACCATCTAGACCTTACACCTAACTCAAAACAGACATCAGTCTACTCCGCACAGCTGCGAAAGGTTCCAAAACCAGAAGGAAAACAATCACAAGACCACGGAACCTGACAACATCCAACCTCCACTCACCCTTCAAGGACATACTAAACCCCAAACAAGGAATCATATCCATCTCTCAATCAATCTCAACTCTAATCTACACATCCCTGACAGACCAAACACTTGCTAACTAATACGTACCTACACCACCACATAACCATACCAACAACTACTAATCACACTATATGACAATCATTACACTTAACGACTTCAAGATGATTAACAATGAGTCTTCCAATGACTGCATAAACTTTAGTCACTAAAATAATAAAGCGCACTATCTCGTAATCAGGACACAATCCTCAAAACAAATCTCTAATAATCAAACAAATTGGACACTTGGTCCCACCTAACATACCTAGTCACCTCAAACAAATCACTTAAATCCACACTATCACGTCAACGCATCCCGCAATACCCTGCTCTCACTGTCCCTAGCAATCAAAACAATCATGGACCTTTGACCCAATATCATGCTAAAGAAGGACTGATTCAGAAGAAATGGTTGGCCAGGACATTCTCATCATAGATCCGATCTTAACACAGACATCGTTTCTGCCCTCGGATCCAAACCTTAAACACAATCTCACACAGTTCATAAAAGAACCATGAGATTCACTCTCTATCAATCCATTGCTTTACATAACCTTAACGACTATACAGTCACATATCTGCTCTAAAATCCCACCATGCCTTGAACACACAACCCATAACAAATGAAAAGCAACACAACACCAAATACCACAATCATCGACCAGTATAAGAGCTCTCCGATCTCCTCACAATACCCATACTAGGTAGACAACTCCAAAACATCATTCAATTCAGTTCTGACCTCGTCAAAACACATAATTCAACTATCTCATGCCTGAGATCTCAAAACCAAAGTCAATCCTTCCCATAATTCTTAAACAGAATCCCACTTTCACCTTCTCTAATCACGTAATTTTAAGGCGACATCGACATTTGTCCTCAAGACATTACTCGTATCAAACGCCTATAAAAACATTTAAGTGTGTAACTCACATCACATCATCTAATCATCCTTAAACTTATAGTTCATAACACATTCCCTAGCCATTATCAATAGTACCAGACACTGGAAACACACAATCCCTATTAGACAACTCGTGCCTCACACACCACTAATCAAGACCATTCTCAGAACAAGCACCACTAAAAACCAATAACTTTATCTCCCTCCGTGGGAGTGAGTCGACCCTTCAACCAAACCTTTATCGGTGAACCCTAACAGCACAATAACTCACATACAAGTCTGTCTATCCGCAGACGCACACGACTCCTAAATGGAGAACAAGGCTCACGACAACTAACGTCATTGCCAAGACTAGAACAAATGAAAAGGGTAATGGACCCCGCTCTCACGAGAGATTGACAACTCGTACTCGAATGCACCCGACACTCTATCACACACTACTCACCAATCGTCCAACCATGGACACCCAATCTCACCTGAGATGAAATGAACTCCTCACACATACGGGACTATGATCTTGATTCCAGGCGACCTCGCTACTAACAGATCGTCGCACACCATCAACACTAGGACCTCGCATATGCTACTCCACAACACCTACGCTAATCAAAACCAACTAGATAAGAGTACCAATGCTCACGACACACTATCACTAAAAACAATCACAGCCCTTCAAACACCACGTCCTGTTTTAACTAGAATCAGTCACTCCCAACCGACAACCTCTACACCATAAAACGACACATTACAATTCACTTCGTCTCTACTTACCCAGGTGACACTGCCTTGATCACTGTGCATACAAGACCAGTGACCTCAGTCACAACAACCCACTGACTCCTTAAAAGAAAAAAAGAAAAATGCCTTCATGGCAACACCTCTCTCTCTGGTTCTAATGACTAAACTGACTACAATTGCCCCAATTGGCGCACAATCCCATCACTTACCTAACAACATACGACAACACTTATAATCCTAAACTACATTCGGATCATACCTTAAACCGTTCTGCTCATCAACACTAATCATCACCCCATAACAACTTCACTGCCACTTATTTAAAACAACAGTTCAAACCTATCATCCCACCGGACCATCAAGCTACTATCGAGCAATTCTTCTTCCAACATCCTTAAGATAACACCATCATAACAATAGAATAATCACCACTCTCGATATTCCCCACAACGACTATTATTTACTACTAGAAAAGAATCTCCATAGGGTAACGCCATACTGACAAATCCTCAAAACAAAAATGAGCATAAAAACCAGAATGCTCAACACCCAACTGTCACCTCAAAACCATCAACAATGCAATCAATCATTAACGATTAACCGGCTACTCAAACCACTCTTTCAAAAGCAATTTACATGCCTAAACAATTAAACTTCACAACCGGCACATCCCATAAAGTTCGGCACGTAAAATGAGAAAAGACAAAAATGCCCTTGCAAAAACAGAAAATCCCAAAAAATAGAAAATGATGAAAATTGGAAACATTACAAAAACATCCCAAGATACAACTTTGCAAAGAGGGTCAAATGATACAGGTCAAAAAAGGAGAATCAACAGGCTGATGGCCCTTCACCAGCTGGCTGATAGGGCATGTTCGGTCGGCTAACCTACAGGGTCGACCGGCTGAAACGATCTCAAAATCTACAAGCTCTCGGGACTGTTATAGTGGAAGCATCGGTCGACTAGTGGGGAGGGTCGGTATGCCGAAACAAGGTTCCCCGCCACTGGATTCCCTGGAATGTTATAAAAATGCACAGTCAGCCAGCTGATGATCCTTGTCAACCGGCAGACAGGCCCTGGGAAGCTGTTATATGCAGTCTCAAACACCAGAATTGCTAGGTTCATTGCAAGCCAACTTATAAGGAAAACCTGATACGCATACAAGTCTAAATTCACGGCAATAGCATACATCTTAAGATTATAAACATAAACAGTTTGCCACAAAATACATCATCATCCCCCATTCATTATAACATGCTTACATAATTCCAAATGTACAATAAGTGTTGTCACAAGATTATAGTTACATTGCAAAACGAAAACGTTCATGAGTTACAGCTTTACAAAAGAATGGGCTAAGTCACAAATGATGACAAAATATAAACTTCAATTCTTCGACAAGCTTGTAGTGGATTGTCATCCGCCACTTCCTTCCCGAGCCTTAAAAAATGTTAAATGTAATGAGGTGAGCAAGTTGCTCAGTAGGTGGTACCTAAGAACACCTCTTGTGGCCCCGTGAACCCAAACAACGAAGAAAACAATAGGGAACGGGATCATGCTAGGCCGAGGAAAACTACAACATCAATTTCAAATTCAAAACAAGAAAATGCTATACCATGAATGCAATGCCATGTATGTCACTCCCCATTTTCAAATCATCATCACTTCTCAAACTGTTAATATAACCCGTCCGTTGGTGACTCCGCAGCGACACGAGAGAAGGATTGGCCACTGTCTCTAACCCTTGGTACCCCTGCGACGTCATTTGGGCCTAGCTAGCTCAACCACGCTAGGGTGATTTCTCTAGTTCCCTCTAGGTTATATTAACACTATGGCCCTTTGGTGACTCCGCGGCGACCGGATTTTCTCAAAACCATTTTCTCAAATTTCTCCCCAAAATCCCTTTCACTTTCATTTGAAAACACTTTGCCCTTTTCTTTCATGTTGAATGCTATGGATGCATGCCACATATTTTCCCAATAATATGAAAATAGAGGAAATTTACACTTCACAATTTAACATGCTTCTTCATAGCAATTTCTAGGAAAATAATAAACACCATGGCATGGAAATTAACATTTAGGCATACTTCTCACATAATACAATCAACACATATAGGCATAGATTTCTAATACAACAATTATATCATTTTCAAGGCAATCAATTTAAATAAGACATGTTTGGCAACAAATATTGAAAGATAATTCACAAATGAACAAGAAATTGGGAATTAGGAACCCCTACCTCAAGATATGCAAAAACCCCTAAATTTATGCCCTAGATTTCAAAATTCTTAAAGTGCACCAACCAAGGAATTGCTCCAATCAACTCGTAGATCTCGCCATGATCTTTAATTTACTCCAAACGGCTCCCAAAAATACCAAGGATTAAGGGAGAAATCAAGGTTTAAAGCTTTTGAAGTAAAAGAAAAAGAAAAATATAATTTGAGATGGTGAGAGAGACCAGCGGGAGAGGAAGAGAATGAGACTATATTGTGGTCTCATGGCCACCAAATAGGCTAGTGGTGGGTCCCACCACTTCCCAAAACCTTTTCCTTTTTAATTTTATTTTAAATTCTTATTTTGCACCACACAATTAAATATACATACACACTTAATATCCGTAACCACATACAATACATTAAATAAAAATGCGCGTGATGCAAATAGACCCAACCAACACCCCCGTGCACGACAATTCCGGTAATGGGTCCTACACGGGACCATCCGGCCCGCAAAACGAAAAAATGTAAAAATGATAAAGCTTGCATTTCAAAGAGTCCTGAACTCAATGAAATGCCCCAGTTAACTCTTGGACATTACCGACACACTCTACGGTGTCCGGTACGTAAAACAGTAAAAGACGAAAATGTCCCTGCAATGACAAAATTCCCGAAAAATGAAAAATGGTAAAAAAATGGGAACATCACACTAAGCATGCTTAAGGTCAAATTAAAGAGGAAAATTCACAAAAATACAAGAAGTCATGGATTAGAACACCCCTACCTCAATTTTGTAGAAAATCTTTAAATGGGTCCAAATTTTTAGAATTCCTAGGATGCACCAAATGATGAATTGCTTACATCAATGAATAGATCCCGTCGTGCTCTCCGTTTTGCCGCAAACGGCATCCAAAAACTCCAAAAGATGAGAGAATAATCAAGATTTGAAGCTTAAAATGAAAAAGAAAAGAAAAATGAAAGGAAAATGAGAGAGAAAGAGATTCAACCGGGAAGAGAGAATGAGAGGCCCAAAATGTGGTCTTTAGACCACAAAAGAATTAGTGGGGAGTGGGTCGCACCACCAAAATTAAAATCCCACATTTTCTTTTTTTTTTTCCTTTTTAATTATTTTGCCACCATTATACATATATGCACACAAACCATATAATATAGCACACAACCATTTAAATACCACATAAAACACCTAAAATAAAATATATGTGATACAAATTAACCCAACTAAAATTTCCGTATGCAACAATTCCATCAGCGGGTCCCACATAGGACTGTTCGGCCTGAAAAAAAAAAAAAAGATGACAATCATTACATTTCTAGGACTCTTGAACTCAAAGAATGCCACAATCAACTCTCCGACACACCCGACACATCCTACGGTGTTCGGCACGCAAAACGAGGTACTGAAATTAAATAAATTCAGAAAATTCGAAAAACACACAAAAATGAAAAACTTCACATAAATGATGGCTGCAGTAGATGCTCTTGGTTTATCATGTCGATGTTGCCCTATTTTTCCTTTGTATTTGTAATTTTTGCACCCTTTCTAGTTTGGTTTGTATTTTTCTTTTTTCTTTTTTTTTTCTGGTTATTATATACTTGTGGACATGAGGCTTCCATTTTTCCTTGATTTATAGTTTGTATTCTTGTCTCAATAACTGATTTTGTTATATTAAGTTGCTGTGTGACAAGTTTCGTTATATTGTGTCTCTAACAGCAACCGCGACTACAAACTATGCACCTATTCTTTAGTAGGACATGGAGAAGATTGTGGTGCTAATAATTTGTATTAAAAAAATTAAAGTAATTCGTCTCCTGAACTGACATGCTGAGCTTGAGCTCTCTCAAACATGCTCGAGTCAGCTCTTCTTTCACCACCTAGACTCATTCATAACCCTAAAAACATACTAAGAGCCCAGACACTAAAACCATCTAACAAACATAATTTTTTCATGCAACCCAAGAAACAGGCTGTCCCTCAACCTTCCTTGAAGACTATTTTTCTCAAATTTGATTGGCAACTTCCATATATCCCCATTAAAAATTCTATTATCCCAATGGTCTTCAAAGGAAGAAATTATTAGAAGTCTGAAATTATAGGTCACTTGGTCATCCAATTCAATCAAAATGTATGTCAATTCTACAAAGAAGGTACACTCCGACCATCTCTAGAAACATACAGACACCTTTGTTCTACACCACCATCCCCTTCGAATGTCCATCACCAACTACCGGCGACTCCAATTAAGCATGATGAAAATCAAACTCCAAAGCGATGTAACAATTAGGCAGTTACAGCTTCTTTAATTTAGCATAATTTGTTCCGTTCAAGCGCCTTAATGCTTCATGCTCATAATCCTAATTTTTATGAACTTAAGCCTTAAGAATCCTTAATGAAGATTCAAAAACACATATAGCTTGGCGCGTAATTTGGCGATACAAAACTTTCTTGGTAGTCTATGTAATTTTGATCAAGAATCCACAAATTTGTTATTGATAGCTCCTTTGAGTGCTTTAGAAAAAGCTGCAATGATGTTACAATGGTGCACGAAATAACAAGAAATGTTTGATTTCCTTCCAACATTGGGCAACATTGCAAATCTTTCCAAAATTAAAGATATAATATAATATTAAATAAGTAAATAAATAAAATAAAATAGATAATTTATCAAAAGGTCTGTGATATATCCTCACCCAGATTTTTCACATATAGATTTGTGAATTTTGGTCCCACATTCGCATTTTTTTCTCTCACTCTGTTCGACGAACTTGGACAATACCAAAGAGTAAATATAAAATGCTGACTAATATGTATAAAATGGTAAAAGATGTATGGTATTTTCAAAAATTGTGTAGAGCTAGAAATTTTTTTTAAGACTATTCTAAAACTCAATTCTAGAATTCTTCTGGCCATACTTGTATAGATCTTAACCATTTGTCGTACGGTTGTGTGCCTATATAAGAATGTGAGCTTACTCAACACCAAATAACAAAGCCTTGTGATCTCCCTCTTAGTAATACAAGCTATTTGCATTAACGTACAATTCTCTGCACATAAAACTACTCATACTCAAGTTAGGAAAGGACAAATATGTGGTTTTTTAGCAATAAGAGAATGGTAATCCTCTTTTCTGTTAACAAAATTCATTATGGTGCTTGTGCTCTCGAGATAGTCAAGGTATAGGATGAGAGAGTGACTATATACTTAATTAGGTAGAGGGTGATGATATATGCACTAGGTAGATGGTGATTGATGAACACTAAATTTTATTAAAACTATGTTGGCTGTGTTAAGATTGTTGTGAATTTGTGATTAATGAACTGTATACTATTAATGCTACTTTAATAACCGTATTAACGGCTTTACTTATAGTGATTCTGGTTGATTAGTTAGAATATTTTATATTGTACTCCAAACTTTTTCCATTTCTTTCATCGTAATGTTCATTTACCATTGTATCCAAGCCATAAGATTACCAGAAGAGATTTCCAGTGAGAGGATTGTTTCACTCTCATAGCCCTATCACACTGCAATCTTTTACTTTCTTATTTTCTTACAAATAAGGGGATCAATATCATACCAAAAAAAAATACAAAGTGGTGAGTAAAATGTCTAGAACATACCTAATTTTTGACATTATTTACATACACCTACCAAAATTTTGACATTATTTACATACACCTGCTTTGAATTCTGTCAATTTGTTAGTATTAACTTCTATCAATGCAGTAGCAATACCATACCCTTGCTAAAGAGGACGGTAGGCAAAGCATGGCAAGGCTTATATTTGTGACCTTATACTTTGATTTATTTACTAGCCCGCTGGAAAAGCTTGGAGCAAGGCCTTTCGTCTTCATGGGTCGGAGCAATCTTTCACATAGGGCAAAGCTATACTATCATTGAACTTTTGGAAGCAAACGTACATACTCAGAAAAACATAAGATAAATGGCCATGAAAATTGTACTGCACTGCAAAAACAATTCGGCTCGGTTTGTTTGGGTGTAAAATATTTTTTTATTTTCGAGTATTTAATTGTCGTAAAATATTTAAGAAGAAAAAAAATAATAAAAATCTAACAAATATAATTTACCCAAACAAATATAATTTACCCATCAATTTTTAATAAGTTATTTTACACGTCTCTTCTTATGGACTCGACTGAAACCTCAGTCGAACACCAAATAAGTAAAAATAAAAAAATATATTTTACCTGAAAAAAGAAAATCTTTTCTGAAAAAAATATCAGCCTAATCAAAACAATTTTTTTGAAAAAATAAATTGTCACATCTAGATCAAGAAAAAACTGCAAAATGAAAATATATGGCATTTTTTGAAAGTGCTTCCGGAAAAGGGGAACTTAAGACGAGCAAAATAGTTCCATAGAAACAAGCAAACACTGTCATTGATCCTGTTGTACCCTTACAGAAGAGAGAGCAATATAAACAGAGCATTTAATTCTTTGAATACTTCATCTGATCTTGGTCACAATGAAGCATATAGTATGTGAAAGAAATGAGATAATACTGAACATTGGACAGAAAATGAGAGAGAGAAATCTATTACAGGGAACCTTTACTTGATGCATCCAACTATATGGGGAACTGCTCATCATTGATAAAAACTGCTTACTTCATTTACAGAATTAGTTTCTAATAGAAGCCTAACAATGTATATAATGTGTCTCGTTTGTGTGTTTGTGTGTGGTTCATTGAGCATTCACTAGGAAACTCTTGAGACTAAAGAGATTTGAGTTTTGAGTTTAGAACGCCCAATTTAAATAAACGGACATTTCTCAAAACTATAGAGCTGTCAAAAATAACTAACTATATGACATTGATCTCTTGCGCACTTTTGAAGTTGTACCACGCGAGTCCTTCAAAACTTCGGCATATTTCAACAATTCAGATCTCTTAAAGGTTTCCGAGTCTTGGTGAAATTGATTTTCTTGGTCTGAATCAACAACACAATCACTGGTTGAAGGATATATTTCACAAACATATGAAGATCCCAAATCACTGTTTCTCCGAAGGTGTTCAAAATCCTTGATGTCTTTTACACTCCTATTTAACTCGAAAGATCTTTGGAGATCCGAAGAATATCTAGATAAACCCTGAGATGAAGAAGTTCTCAATCTGTTGCCATGCCCATCTGTTCCATTGACAAACCCTGCTGGAATAGCTGAATTGCACTGTGGAGAATCACCGGAGTTCTCTGCTATAAATGCAGTTGTCTCCAGTGAAGAACCCCGACTATGATGCTGGTTGTCTTTCCCTCGTAATAGTCTCCTGAGCTTACTGAAAAGTTTTGTTTTGCTCGAAGTGTTTGTTCTATTAGCAGATGAATCATCAACAGAAGAATCATCAAACTCACCAGAGTCTGTAAGATAGGAGGCTTGAAAGGATGACCACCGATCAGAATCGAAGTCCACAACATTTATCCCCTTTTCCCCCACACCTTCTCTATTTGCATATTCAAGTATTAGTTGCTTGGCTTTCTCCTCTGATTCGGGGCTTAAGGTTTTACCAAGGTCCCTAGCAATTGTTTCACCGGGTCCGGGCTGATAATTCCTCAGCTCATAACGTAAGCAAGCATTTATCCATCGGAGATAGACTAGTTCCTCAACATCACCACACCGATCAGCTTGAAGTTGCTCAATTTCCTTCATTAAATCTTCATTTTGTTGTCTTAAACGATGGGTTTCTTTCTTTAATGCTTCCGCCTGCAACACATATACCCATAAATTAAACTAAATCCAAAACAATGAAATAAGAAATACAAGGAAGAGAGTGGACCAGGAATAAACTAAATCACCTCCTGATCTTCCAAAACAGACGTTGGGAGGATTTGAGTGGACTCCAGCTTCTGAGCCACAGCAGTATTTTCTAGCCGCAGACTATGATTAGACTTCCTTAATTCCTCTGCCTCCTCCTCCAAATTCTTTAGTCTTTGCAGCTTCAACTGAACATCGAGATCACTTGCAACTGCCTCGTGTTCCTGGTCCTGCAGCTTTGTGACTCTTTGTTGAAGGGTCAAGATCTGTTCTTTGTTTAGTTCAGTTTCAGCCCTAAGTTTCCTATTGAGAAGCTTTATTTTTGCTTTGGCTGTTTCAAGCTCAGCCATGACTTCTGCATAATCAGCAACTTGTGCCTCCAATCTTCTATTGTCTGCCTGCAAGGACTCGATCTTGAGAGTAAAAAGTTTGGCCTCCACGTTGTTTATCTTCAATCGGTTTTGGAGCTCCATCAAAGTGGTTTCTTGCTCTTTAAGACCATAATACTCAAGCAACTGGGCCTCAAGAGTACTCTCCCTCTCTCTAAGAATTATGACCATGTTCCTCAAGTTTTCAATCTCTTTCTCGTAGTTTTCACTCTCAGCAAATTTAAATGCTTTAGGTGCTTCGAAATCTGACGAGGATGTTTCTACATGTTTCCTTGGAGAAAAACCAGCTTCTGGGGCAGCCATATCAAATTCATTCAAAAACTCATTAAACTCCAGCAAGAGGAACTCATCTTTACCTCCACTATATCTATCACTCGGAGAGAGACTGGAAATCGTACTGTCAGCGGTAACCTTGGGAAGAAATGACTCATCCTGCACGAGAGAAACCAAGGTTTGTTTGGGTCACACAAATTATAATCTAGCAGAACCGCACGATCAACTCATTTTACTGGTTTGCGGAGAAATGGTATCACATCGGCCATATTTTCTTTATACTTTCATTTTTGTTCCCCCATAGTTTACAAAATTTTGTCAGCAATTTTTATATTTGTGATCATTTAATTCCTCAAATTTTCTCATCATAAAGTGGGGAAAAAAAAAAAGGAAAGGAAAGAAATTCTCGATAACCAATAGAAACGTCAAAACAGCTTCACTTTTGAATAGCTGCCACACGATTGAAGCTTCCGTTCCCCTATTCCAAGACTTCTTTTTTTCCGGGAAGGATACTTCTAAGACTTATTGAAGTAACACCTAAAATTAAACGGATCTTTAACCTAAACATTTTAACAAGCATGAACTGAGCGTGAAAAAAATCAGGTACTATTTAGCTCAATGGTATCCATGATTAATTTCACCAATTTTTTCTTGCATCAACACGGTAATCGACTTCAATAGAAGTAACTCAGAATACATAGATAAAAAGCACAAAATTGTTTAATATATAAACCCTCAACTATTAAAAAAAGAAAAAAGGAAAATCAAATAAATCAATTATTGAACAATCAAATAATTAAATTTGAATGTAAAGCATAAATAACCTTACATGTTTCTCTGGAGCAATTGAATCAGTATTGAAATAACTAATTGTTGCCTGTTCATGATCATTTTCTAGCCCAGATTTTCCCACTTCAGAATCAACTTGATTGCCACAATCTGTATACAAATTAGCATCATATACGATTAAACATGGATTAAAACTCAAAACCCAGATGAAGATTGACACAAAGTAAATATAAAAAAGGGCAAAGAGCAAACCCGAAGGAGGCAGAGATTTAGAGGGTCTGGTTGGTTTGGTTCTGAGGATTGAATAGAGAATCCCACCAAGAGAGAGAGCCAAAGCCACCCCAAATCTCAACAGCACAGGCCTTATATCTCTCTTCTCTCTCATAGACATAATCACAAACCTCTAATTGTAGGTCTAATCTTAAACCCACATAGATATATACATATATAAAGATATGCACACATAGAGAGAGAAACAAGATGAAGGGAGATCATAGGTTTTCTTCTTTCCCCCATCTACACGCCCAAAAACAAAACAAATCAATCGACCCATGTGAGAAAAACAGTTCATAAACAAAATACATATTCCAATATTTTATATAGAGAATTTAGAGAGAGAAATTCCAGAGGACAGAGAGAGAGAGGACGGCCGACTTACCGCTGGACATTAGATTCCTATACGGTTTGAATCTGATACAGATGAAAAACTGCAACCATGAAAACCAAGGGAATATTTGTAGCGAGAGAAAGTTAACATGGAAGACGCTTTGATTTGATCTTCTCTTGCAGGTTGAAAATGTTGGTTCTCAAACAGTTGCGTATGAACACAACGTTAGTGATTGATTAGTGGACACGAGTGTTTTATATTAGTACAATGAAATTGGTCAAAAGATGTTACATCCGTCTTATGTCATGTTTAATGCAATATGCAAAAGTAGTTCAGAGAGAGAGAGAGAGATTTGATGGAAATTTCAAAATTAGGAGAATCTTATTCGAAAGAGTTAACACAAGTTGGCTTTAAATTTTAGGTTAGGATTAGACTGGAAATATTAGGCGCTTCATTTCTATTTTCCCTCCATTTTGGAATTCAACCGGCAAGGGCGGGTTAGGGTCAACCCGATTCAATTATTTTTTAATTTTCTTATCGTAAAAAAGATTTAAGCCAAACAATAACAGGTGTTGTTCTCACGCTCTATACACACATTTTTACTTTCATTTTCACTCTGTGTGACTAAAATTTGTCGCTTTCACTCTCGAATTGACTCTTTCTCGCTGTCATTAGAAAAATAAATAAATAAATAGTGAATGTTTAAGAATTTTGATATTTGTTAGAGAAATATGGACTCAATAAAAATTTCATTAAAGGAGGAGGTAGATAAAATTTCATCAAAAGGTTAAAGTAGAACTTTATTTCAAGGAAAGGAAAATGGGAACCACTTCAATGATATAATCATCTTAGGTAAAACCTATGCTCCAACTTTTGCTCACTTTTTTTGGGGCAGATTTCTATCTTTTCTATTTCTTTTAGTTCTATCACTATTTTTCTTTTTCTTTTTAATTTTATGTATTCGAAAACTTGGGTTTTTAATTTAAACTCAGTTAATAAACATCTAGAAATCAAAAAATGGAACAAACATTGCAAAGTAGGCCATTTCCTTTTCATTCTTTTTTTTGGTGATTTGGGCACTTCTATTATTTTCTTTTTTCCTAATTTTATTTTTCCTTTTCAAATGGAGGTGGGGAAAGTATAGAGATAAAAACAAAATTTTAAAAAGAAGGGGAAAAGAAAGAATGGGTTTGATCTTGAAATTAATTAACTTTATTGTATTTAGAGCTTGGAGATACTATTTAACATTTATCCAACATCTACATTAGCCATATTTCGATATTTGTATAACCTAATTTGTAAAACATATTCATTTTGGTTACTGTGTTCGACTTATTTCAGTTGTGCACAATGATTAAATTCTCCATGCAACCATCGGTGTAGGTATACTATAATTGTCATCTTTGACTTATTCAATTTTGATCCAATTTTTTTTTTTTTAAAGTTCATAAAAAATCAGAAAATAAAAATACATAATTAAAAGTAACACTTTTTAACTGAGTTTTTCCTTTAAAATCTCAAATAAAAAAGTTTTTGTATTGTTTTGTCATTTTCAATTATTTAAAAAAAGAAATATGTTAGTATAAGAAAATGACTAAATAAGTCCTTAAACTCTAGGCTAATGTACAATTAAGAGAGATAGTATATGATACGGTATGAGTCATATGACCCAGCAATTAAATATTCATTTCTTTTTCATAAAGAAAAGAACATCCATATGTCCTCCTAATTAATCAACCGAATAGGATTAGTTGGTCCAAAGACTCCCAAACCCGCGTTAAAGAAATTAGTCAAATCAAAAAAAAGCCACGTTCATTGAAGAAGAAAATTTTATAAGCCTAAATAAGTGGCCACGTGCACCACACATGTGTGAAGCCAGAAACTTCCAACATTTATATTTTCTATGGTCCACACACATCGACTCTCTCTTGCCCTAAAAGAAAAAAGTTATTTAGCAGATGCTAGGGACATCACATGTTTCATACAGCATTACCACCGAACTTACCCTCTAATTATTTTATTATTATTATTAATTTTTTTAATTTGTTTTTTGGACCAACAATTACAATGTCAGATTTTCATATTTAACTTCGAACTTTGAAGATGTAAGTTGAAAATTTTTATTATTAGACTATTTTATTGGAGTTGCTTGCTTTTAATGTTATTTTAGAATTAAACGATAAGATTATTCTCAATAATTGTTTTAAAATTTTAATTATAAATTAATTGGATAATTCGTAGATCAAAAAGATTTTCATTATGTATGGTTGAGATTGTTATGAACTTGTGATGGCCAAATGGTAGAGTGAAAAATTGAATGTTTAACAATATGACAAGTTGATAGACTTGAATTGGAGGGATAAACATTAATTTTGATATCATCAATATGGAGATGAAAAGTAAACCCATTAATTACAAAAATTAATGGGTTAGGTGCCGCGATGTGTAAACTCATTAATTACAAAACTATTGAATAAAGGACTACTTGTAAAAGTTCAATATTTCATATAGTGGTGAACCAGAAATTTGTTTTAGTGGGGCGATTTGGAACATCAATGAAGTAAAAATATATATTGTATCCACTAAAATATTATTTAACTTTTTTTTTTTTTGACTTATTATTTAACTTAATTATGTATTAAAATTATGTGTGTTATTTTCTGGGCAAAAAAATCAATACTGCTAAATTTGTATTTCTCAATTTCTATGTGACAATCCCAAGTGGCATGACCAATGGCAAAGTCACAAGCAAATAAGCTAATAAATATATAGTCTTTTTTCATCTCAACCATAAATTAATTAGAATTTTTCTTACCATCTTAGAATTTGCACTGGAAAAGATAAATTTTTAACAAGAAGAATAGATAGGAATTTTTTTATTTCGTTATACAAAAGAGAATTGTGAATGATGAACAGATGAATAATCAAGATGGAGATTAGAGATGGACCACATGGTGGAGTTCTTAACTAAAGTCTATGTGCATAGAAGTTGGGGAGAAGGGAAAAAATAAATAAATAAATAAATAAAGTGGGGGCAAAAAATAAAATTTATGGAGGCATGAATTTATAAAATTATTCAAACTTTTATTAGTAAAAATAGAATTATCTAAAATAATTGGGGGCAAGTGCCCCACTGGGACTCATGTTGGCCTATTCTTGATTTCCCAATTTTGTTGTAACATAATGTTGCGTTCTCACATTTTTAAGTAAAAGATGAGAACTTAACTCCACTTTTATATGCTTGTTTTAATAAATATATAATAGATCACTCTTTAAGAAGTGAAATGAATAGCAAGTTTTTTCTTTCATCTTATTTATTTATTTATTTATTTTTACTGTTTTTGTTGTTCTTTATGACTGGGTAACACATTCAAGAGGAGGAGTTCACGTAGTTAATGTCCAAACTCGTAGAGAACGTTAAGCCGGATACAAATTTTGCAAAAATTTACATTATGACCTCCGTTGAGGTTTAGTGCATAATAATTACCAACTCTCTCTAACTAAACCTTGCAGTCTAGTAGTGTTTATTTTTACTTTACAAAAAAAAATAATAATGAAGATTTAAGTTCTCACATGGATAAAAGATTATGTGAATTTTTTTTATCAATAAAAAAATAAATAAATACTAACCTTCTCGTTTAACTAATCACTTAATAAGTGACGTAAAACCTCTTTTTTAACCCTCAGTATGTGGGACAATAAGATAAAAATATCTCAGTAACACTTTTATTAATGTGTAATTTTGTCTCCTGCCTTACATTCTACTCCTTTGTTTTCATCCCTACCGACCTCTCTTCCATTCACCTCTTTCTCCCTGCAAACTTTTTAAAATTTCTCAACATTCAAGTTGAATTGAGAGCTCCACCCATTCACCCAACCACTTAGCTTAGTATTTCATTAAAGTCTCCATTGAGCACCCATTGTGGACTCCATTGCATCCCTCATCACTTTCAGAAACTCCCCCATTGGGCTGCTTGTTTGTGACAAGACAACCAATGCTTGCATAAAAGAACAGTGAGACACCACTAGGTATAACAACTAGGTCCCTTCTGCTATCATCATAACTCTACTTGATTTGAAATTCATTCTTGTTTATAACGACTAGGTCATTGTCATCTTTTCACTGTAAAACTGATGCCATCAGCTTTGATTAGCCCAATGGTATAATTTTTTTA
This sequence comes from Cornus florida, assembly GCF_030987335.1. Classification (NCBI taxonomy): domain Eukaryota; kingdom Viridiplantae; phylum Streptophyta; class Magnoliopsida; order Cornales; family Cornaceae; genus Cornus; species Cornus florida. Next base: position 69,180,953 of record NW_026775581.1, on the reverse strand, counting down.
CTTCCAAAAGAATGAGTGGATGAGTTCGAGTTCGGACATGGTCAATGTCACCAACACAATAGTATTGCATGTTTACTCTCAAAAGAATTAGGGGCGGAGTTGGAGTTCTGGTGGTGTGGACAACTCTTAATTTTTTTTATTCTTCTTATTTTTTGGCAACGATAGAGGGTTGGGAGTTAGTGGAGATTAGGGAAAGGAGATTCGAACCTAGAAAAATAGGATGAAATCTGACTCTTTAATTATCATTCATAGAGCACCGTCACACCTGACTAATGCTCAATTAAGAGGGATAATATTCTCTGGCTCAAAATTGTTGGCTTTTTGAAGAATTCAACTTTTTATGGTGTTGTGTTTTTAATACTACTTTTTTGGTGTATTGAAAAAAGTGAATTTTAAAATTTATTTTTAAATAGTTCGTAATTAGTGCACTTGATTAATCAAATTAATGTCGAAAGAATGGTTTAAAAACATTATAAAAATATATATATCCTTTTTGAATGAGATATATTTCGAAATATCGAAAAAATAAAGATAAACAAGAATATAGACACGATGAATAAGAATTTTGAGACTATGTGTATATGATATAACTCAACAAATAAATATTCATTTCTTTTTCATTAAGAAAACAACATCCATATCATATGTCCATCTAATTAATCGATGGACCAAAGGTTGTTGAAGACTCCAGCTTTAGGATTGGGTTGGTCCAATGACTCCCAAACCCATGTTCAAGAAATCAGTCAAATCACAAAAGGCCACGTTCATTTAAGATGCTTGGGAATATAAGTGGCCACGTGCACCAAGCATGAAGTCCAGAAACTTCCAACATTTATATTTTCTATGTTCCACAGTCCACAGACTCCACACATCGAGTCTGTCTTGCCCTAAAATAAAAAGTTATTTAGCAGACGCTTGGGACATCACATGTTTCATTGATACAGCATAACGACCTAACTTACCCTCTAATTATTTTATTATTATTATTATTATTATAGATATATATATATATATAAATTTGGGCGAATAAATGTGGTGTCAGAAGTCCAGATAAAGTCTTTCGTTTCACTTGGATTTTTTTTTTTTCTTTCTAAAATGGCCTTAAAAATATTTAAATTCTGAACTTCAAAGATGTAAAGTGAATTTGAGCGTGTCATGGTCAAAAAATAAATTAGGGTGTAAATAAAAGTTAAAATTAAAATTTTTATCTAACTAAAATATGACCAAACTTAAGAAAGTGTCAGTATAATTTATCCTATAATATTTCATTGGAGTTACTGATTTCTAATGTTATCTTTGAATAAAATGTTAAGAAATATGGTTAAAAACTTATAAGAAAGATAAATATGTGTATATCATTCTCAATAATTATTTTAAAATCTTAATTATAAATTAGTTGGATGATTCATATATAGATCAAAAAGATTTTCATCATGTATGGTTGAGATTGTTATGAACTTGTGATAGCCAAATGGCCAAGGGAAAAACTGAACGTTTAACAATTTGACAAGTTGAGAGTCTCGAATTAGAGGGATAAACATTAATTTTGATATCAATATGTAGATGAAAAGTAAACCTTTAATTATATATGTAAACTCATTAGTTACAAAATTATTTATAAAAGGAGAAATTATTAAATAATTCTCTTTCATTTGATATTTGGCAGATTAATTTAATGAAAGTTAATGTTGATATTTTTTTTTTTAATATATTAATAAACTTTTGTGAGATTATTTTCTCAATCCGAAAATCTGGATTTAACTAGTTTACTAAGTGTCAATTGAATAGGACCATCTAATAATTTCTTTAAAAATAAAGGACTATTTGTAAAAGTTGAATATTTCATAGGGTGACAGACTTAAAATTTTGTTTTAGTGGGACGACTTGAAACAATAATAAAATAAAAAATTAAAAAAATAAAATTCAACTAAAGTAATATTTAACTTAATTATATATTGAAATTATGTGTATTAGTTTTAGGAAAAACAAATCAACACTGCTAAATTTGTATTTCTTAATTTCCTAAGTGGCAAGACCAATGACAAAGTCACAAGCAAAGTTAATAAATGTAGTAAAAGTGCCCAAAAAAAAATTAAAAAAAAAGTGAACACAATAGCCCCTGTGGTATAAAAGTGAGCAAGTTTTAGGAAAAACAAATCAACACTGCTAAATTTGTATTTCTTAATTCCCGAAGTGGCAAGACCAATGACAAAGTCACAAGCAAAGTTAATAAATGTAGTAAAAGTGCATAAAAAAAAATAATAATAAATAAATAAATAAAAATGAAGTGAACAAAATGGCCCATGTGGTATAAAAGTGAACAAGTCAGCCCCTTATAGTTTAAAGAGTGAACAATTTGCTCCCTTACATGATTGATATTTTTTTTATTAATCTTGAAATTACCCTCCAATATGACCGTTATATCCTATTTTCCTATAAAAATGTTTTTGCACTCCTTTGTTCCAATCAAACCTATTTTTGTTCTCTCTTTTCCATTTGCATCTGCTCTATATGCTCCCCTACAATTAAACCCTTCTAGTATGTATATATGTGTGTGTGTGTGTTCATGTGTGTTTCATTTACTTTTGTACTACATCTATCCCAAAAAGGATGTCCTGTGAGTCACGGTTCCCCAAACAGGACATCCTTTTTGGGACAGAGGGAGTATTTTCTAGCCACTAGAAGGGTTTTGGGAACTAACCTATATCAAAAAGGTTATAACACAACCATGAAAGATATGTAATCAAAGTCCCTCTTACATATGAATATGTAGTCAAAGTCCCTCTTACATATGATTTGAAATATAAGATTGTAAATCCCTTTTTGGCCTCAAAAGCCTTCCTTATTCCTCACCTTAAAATAGTTTTCAAGTTATTGCTTGACATTTCATTAAGTTGCTAGTTAGTTTTGTGCTTTAAATGATTTTTCGTCTTTCCCTCTCTACTGAACCAGTCCATGAATACAAATGAGGAAGCATTACCCAAAAATAAAAATTAAAAATGAGGAAAAAGTTAATAGACACGTGTTTTCTAATTCTATACCAAAAAATGAATAGGAAACTCATTCGGCCCGAGTTCACATAAACAAGGCAGAGGTCCACATGAGGAGCTACAACACTTAAGTCAATTTAGGACCATATAATGCCTCAATTTATTATAGAGGGCATTTAAAATATTTTCCTTGTATATTATATATATATATATATATATATATATATATATATATATATTAAAAAAAGTTAGTTATAGAGGATAGTTTGGTAAATACATAATGATATCAATAGTTTGGTAAATATATAATGACATCAGACGAAAAATAGTCTAAGGTGAAATGTAAAGAAATAAGTTGTTCACTTTTAAAATTATAGAGACTAACTTGCTCACTTTTATACTATATGGGGGTATTGTGCTAACTTTGTGAAACTTTAGGGGAGTTTTTTGTGTTGGGAATATTTTAATAAAAATATAATTATATTGTATTAATTATCGTTTAATGGGATTTTATTCCACTAATTAAATTATACTTATAGTGTATATTATTTCTATCATTATTATACCTTAGCGGTTACATATTTTACTCCCTATATATGCTCTATGTATAAAACATTTATAGGAGGACTTTTGAGTATATGACAAGATCATAGAGTAACACTTTTGTAAGGGTTGTGAGCCTATTCTATTTTTTCCTTTGAGAGTTATTTGAATATTGAGTTTATAAGTAGCTAGACTTATATAGACTTGGACCTAATCTTCTTGTGGTCGTGCACATAGAAGAAACGCCGCTGCGAGCTGATTGAGTTATATCTTGGAGTTGACTAGTTTCATCAATACACGCACGAAAGGAATGACTATCAACTTTAGGTCAATGTGTTTACACATGCCTCAACAATCAGGCCAACACTTTCTTACCTATTTTAATATTATTTTCATTTCATAATTTTTATTATTATATTATTTTTCTATTACAGAATTATTATATTATTAAATCTTTATTCATTTTTATATCCATGTTGTTCATATGATGTACTATTCAGTTTAATGAAAGCATGTTATTTCAATTTTCTATTAATGTTATTGTTCCTTGTTTTAATTCATTATGTTATGAATAAAGTTGATGTATTGTTATTTATATTATTTATAAATTATGTGAAATTTCCACAACAGTCTAAAGTTGATATTTCCTTAATATGTGTATTTCCTTATTTGATTTAATATTTGTCGATTCTTTATAAAGTATTATTAATCTTATTTGTGGTAGTATGATTTTGGGTATACATCTCCATATATATGGTAATTGGTTTAATTTACATACTCTTATTCTAATAAATTGACTTGGGTTAGGCAAGTTACTTGTTAGTATATTTGATCCATAGTATAGAATTTTCTTTAAAAGGATTGCATTCATTTTGTGTGACTGTTTTTCGTATATGGATGATGTTATCATATATGGTTAGTCTTTACTTTAATATAATTCGAGAACACTATTATATTATGTTTTCTATTTATACGTTGGTACTGTTTCATTATTGTAAATAATGAGTTACCTATTAATCTATTATGAGTAAAATTAGTAACAGCCATTATTTATAGTAACTGAGTTATTTACATTTTCTTAAATTATATTTAATTCTATTTAATGTTGGTATGTTACATTCGGACCGTGCATGCAAGTGGCATATAGTATAAATCACTCTTGATTTCATTGAACGAATTTTTTAAAAAAGAGTGAAATGTTTCCATTCATTTTAAAATATGTATATATATAATTATAAATTAACATGTTAATTTGTGTAGCTAGCCGTTGTTTTGGTTTTAATACCTATTTTTTCATTAATTGCTTAACCATGTAACTGATTGATGGTTTTAGTTTTGACTTTAATTGCATTGCAAATTATATTTAAAAATGAAATGGGAATTGCCTAATCTATCAACATGAAGCGGTGAACAAGTGCTGCTACATGATGGGGTTTTTCTCTTTAAAAGAAACAAATTCAGTCGGTTATTAAATTAATTCATTTGGCTAAAGAACAAAGTATATGATTGAAAGAATATATGCGAGTAACAATGATCAACAATCAGGTTCCTCATGAGGTAGGGTTGAATATCTCCAAGAGGCTTGTAGCAGAGAGCACAAGAACTAATTAAGCATCACCAACATATTTATTCATTAGAGTAAATATTTACTGTAGTAAAAAAAAAAAAAATGATGAAAAAGAAAAATGAAAATGAGAGAAAAATATGAAAAGAAAAAATGAGGAGAAAGAAAGGATAAACCCATGAGTTGGGTTGTGAAGGAAAAGAAAGAAAATTAAAAAGACCTAGTGTCTTTGAGGAGGCCCCGGACGACATGGGCCGGATCCGACTTGCAAACACTACATTCAGTCCGTACAGCTGGGTCGGCCCATATAAAGACACTGCCATATGAGCCGAACGCGAGTAAGCCCATCAAAGGTGACCAGGACTTATGGAGGAATAGGCCCAGATCCAGCAATCAGTAAATATCTTATAAATATCTTGTAAATATCTATAAATAGGATAAGGAATGGAAAGGAGGGGGATCTTTTTGGTTGAGGTGTAAGAATTCTAGAGAGAGAAAGAGGGGAACGAATTTCTTGCATCTTCAATTGGCGCCGTCTGTGGGAAACGCATGGAAGTTTGGTTGATCAATGAGGAATATCGAGTGGATTCAAACCAATTCGGTTGATCGAGACTCGATCTTTGGGATTTGGATCCAGATCTGAGCGATTGTGACCTACTCTGGAGGAATTACAATTCTTGAAGCTTTGGCAGGAGTGACTTCAGATCTACGCAACAACGAGTTGTTCGATTGTGGCAGGATCTGACGGATTTAGAGTTCAGACAATTCAGATCTCGTAAACAGTGAGCATAATTCGGAGAATTAGAAGCCAGATCTAAAAATTCCTACTCACGAAGCTCGGATCTACTCGCGAACTTGAGATTAATGCCTTTACTCCGTTCGGGAATAATGATAGGTGAAAGCTCCAATCCGATGGAGGCTGTCCAGCAAACAAAGCTTGAGGAGTTAATGAACTTGATTGAAGCTCTCAAAAAAGAGAATGCAGAATTGAAAGCTGGAATGCAACATCGGCAAATACCTGCGGTTTCGCATCCACTTCCGGTCGGAGAAGGAGGTGTTCAATCTAATATCGCGCATCAAGGCGAACAAGATGAGAACAATCAGTCAGCTCACCACCGTGATGAAAGGATGATGGACAATTTGCCGCCAAATGTTCGTCGAGTTGAAGATCACGAAGGATCGACTCACGTTGATCCGCATCGGGAAAGGTTCGACCGAGAGGAAGTGATGGAGGTTGATCGCCGTCGAGTAGCGTCGCCTTGGCAAAGAGAGTTCATAGAGGAACGGTCGTTCGATCCGTCTTACCGGCCCTCCATGGTTACTATCACTCATCACGGTTCGGAGGGCAGAACCGTAACTCACAGAGCTACCGCTGGACTCCAGAGAGAGAATGAAGCTCTCCGATCCGCAGCTCGGACGGTGGATTCACCATTCACCGACGAGATCTTGAATGCCCCACATCCAAGGAAGTTTGCTATGCCAGTCTTTATTCTGTTCGACGGAACGACCGATCCGATCGATCATGTGTATCATATCCAGTTGAAAATGGCCCTGAATACGGAAAACGACTCTTTAATGTGCAAATGTTTCCCTACAAGCCTAGCCGGACCGGCGCTCAGCTGGTTCAAAAACTTGCCTAGGAGCTCCATTGGTAGTTTCAGAAACCTGTGCGATCGGTTCATAAGCCAGTACTATGGGAACAAGCGCCCGCCGAAGGACATCTCGAGCCTATTCACGATGAGGCAGCACAAGGATGAACGTCTCCAGGCCTTTCTTACCAGGTTTAATCTCACTAAGAGTATGGTGATCGAATGCCACCCTTCTATAGCAGTTCAAGCCTTCAAGTTAGCCATGACACGCGGAACTCCGTTTCACACCAGTCTGGCAGTGAACACGCCGACTACTATGGATGAACTCAATGAAAGAGCCGATGGCTTTGTGCGCCTAGAAGAAGAGGAGGCAGCTAATGCTCGGACAACGTCGCTTGTGTCGACCGAGGAAAAGTCCAAGGCAAAGATCAGGCAGAAGCAGGCTCAGCCGCAACGTCAGACCTCTTGGAAGGCAGAAAAAAGGTCCAGGGAGGAAGAGCTGATTACTCCGCTGAAGGTCACTCTGGCGAGGCTGTATCAGGAGAACAAAGACAAGTTTCATCCACCACTGCCAATTAGGCAACCCCTCGAACAGAGGGATCAAACTAAACATTGTGCTTTTCATTCTGATTTCGGTCATCAGACTAACGAATGCAGGAACCTGAGGAGGCAAGTGGAGATATTGATAGCTAGAGGGGAGTTCGCGAGTTATGTTCAAGGTTCGGCGATGGAGCAGAATCGACCGGTGGAACAAATAAAAAGGAGTCATAAACAAAGCTCCCACAATTCACAACCAGTTCGTATAATCAATGCTATCCATGGTCGACCCGAGCCTAGTGAAGAGTCAGATGAGCTGCTCCGGGCGCGCCTGCGGCAGGCGCAGATGAAGAAAAGGGTCGGCAGTGTGAATACTCTACACCAGCAGAGCCCGTCGATGCAGATAAAATTCGACTGGACAGACCTGCAGCGTGTTCAACTGCCGCATGAAGACCCGTTGGTAGTCAGTTTGACAGTAGCAGACTGCTTGGTGCGCAGAGTTCTGATCGATCCTGGGAGCAGTGCGAATGTCATGCCGAGGGACACATTTGACAGGCTCGAGATTAAACCAGAGAGGCTCAAGCCCACTGGAAATCCCTTGTTAGGGTTCGATGGGAAGAGGGTGGAGCCCGTCGGGATGGTGGAAGTGGAAGTTCAAGCTGCAGAACGAGCTCTTATGGAAACTTTTGTGGTTGTGGAAATTCACCCCTCGTATAATCTCCTGATGGGAAGAGGATGGATTCACAGAGTCCAAGGTGTACCCTCAACTCTGCATCAGGTCATGAGGTGCCTCGGACCCGATGGAGATAAAGTGATAGACATTCGGGGGGATCAGGTTGCAGCCAAAGAGTGTTATTCCGTCACACTAAAGCATGCTGGGAAAGGAAGGCGCCCGTCCGTTCGGTAAGCCCCAGATAGCAATTACAGGAACCTCCGCTCGAGCAGAATAGGGTGGAGGAGTCAGTCGACTTGACCGAGGAGCCCCTTCTGGATGTGCAGATCGATCAGTCCAGGCCAGAACGAACTACCAGAGTAGGTATAAGACTGACCAGAGAAGAGCAGCAAGAGCTAGTGGATTTCTTGTCCCACAATGCCGACGTATTTGCATGGAGTCACCTAGACATGCCTGGAATTAGTCCCTCCGTATCCTGTCATTCCCTGAATGTCAATCCCAATTTCAAACCAGTGAAACAGAAGCAGCGAAGATTTGCTCCAGAACGTAATCATATCATAGCGGAAGAAGTCGATAGGCTGCTTGATGCGGGATTTATCAGAGAGGTGCACTACCCTGATTGGTTGTCCAACGTCGTTGTTGTGCAGAAGAAGAATGGGAAATGGCGAGTATGCATTGATTTCACCAATTTGAACAAAGCCTGTCCGAAGGACAGCTTCCCGCTGCCTAAAATTGATCAAATGGTGGATGCCACCACTGGGTATGAGCGTTTAACCTTTCTGGACGCTTATTCAGGTTATAATCAGATTCCTATGGACCCCGCAGATGAAGAAAAAACTTCTTTTGTCACCGAGCGAGGAACATACTGCTACAAAGTTATGCCTTTCGGACTAAAGAATGCGGGAGCAACTTATCAAAGACTTGTTAGCAAAGTTTTTAAGAATCAAATGGGTAAGATTGTGGAAGCCTATATTGATGATATGGTGGTAAAGAGTAGGAAGAAGGATGATCATCTGAAGCATCTGCAAGATGTATTTGATGTACTAAAGCGATATGGGATGAGGCTCAATCCAACCAAGTGCTCGTTCGGTGTGAGTTTCGGACAGTTTCTGGGACACGTGGTCAACCGCAGAGGCATCGAAGTTAGCCCCGCTCAAGCAGAGGCTTTGATTAAGAATGTCGAGCCAAAGACGATCAGAGAGGTGCAAGCCCTCACAGGACGAATAGCTGCATTAAGTCGATTTATTTCAAAATTGTCAGATCATTGCAAACCGTTCTTTGACACGATTCGGAGCCATGGAAGGCAGGTCTGGGGGGATGAGCAGCGACAAGCATTGACTCATTTGAAGGAATATATGCAGAATCCACCAGTCCTGTCAGCCCCAGATCCGGAAGAAAAGTTATTTCTATATCTTGGAGTATCTGGTGTCGCGACGAGTGCCGTTCTGATTCGTTGCAAGGAAGGGGTGCAATACCCGGTATTTTATGTAAGCAAAACACTGACGGAGGCAGAAAAAAGATACTCAAAGGCCGAACGGGTGGTACTTGCACTTGTAAATGCAAAAAGAAAGTTGAGGCATTATTTCGAATCCCACCCCATAGCTGTTCTAACAACTTTCCCAATCAGAACGCTTATGCACAAGCCAGAGCTCTCGGGCAGAATGACAAAGTGGGCCATAGAGTTGAGTTCATTTGACATAACGTATGAGCCGAGAACAGCTGTTAAAGGGCAAGCGGTGGCCGATTTCCTGCTAGAATGTGACGCCGAAGATACGGAAGAAGACCTTAGATGCGGCTCTTGGAAACTTTTTGTGGATGGCTCCTCTAACCAGATGGGGGCTGGAATTGGGATCAAACTGCAAACCCCAGAGGGTACTTCCTTGAGCCAAGCACTCAGACTTGAGTTCCGAGCCACCAATAATGAAGCGGAATACGAGGCATTGCTAAATGGATTAAAGTTGGCCAGAGAGCTACAGATCAAAAGTTTGACAGTGTATAGTGACTCGCAGCTGATTGTTCGGCAGGTAAATGGTGAGTACGCGACCAAGGATGACACGATGGGGGCATATCGCTCTGCCGTTCTGCATAAAGCCAAGGACTTTGCAAAGATTGAATTCATACAGCTGCCGAGGGAACAGAATGCAGATGCAGACCGGTTAGCATGTAGTGCTTCGAGTTGCGGTGAAACATTGGCGAGGGTGATTCCAGTAGGAATAGTGACCCAGCCATCTATTTTCGAAGAACCGTTGGACTCTGACCCTTGGCAAGTCAACGTCATACCGTATGAACTGAGTTGGATTGACCCCATCATTACCTATATTCGAGATGGCGTTTTGCCTATGCAAAGGGATGAAGCTAGGAGACTCAAAAAGAATGCTGCAAAGTACGCCATCGTGCGTAACCAGCTGTACAGAAGGTCCTACTCTGGCCCATACTTGAAATGTGTCACCCCCACGGAATCGCAGCAGGTATTAAGAGCTATTCATGAGGGTGTGTGTGGCAATCATTCTGGGGGGCGATCGTTAGCGCATAAAGCAATGACACAAGGGTATTTCTGGCCAAACATGTCAAGAGATGCGGAGGAGTTCTCTCGAAGGTGCGATAAATGCCAACGATATGGACCATTGATCCACCAACCACCTGAGGAATTGCACGTAATGGCCTCGCCATGGCCTTTCGCGCAATGGGGGATGGATGTGGTCGGTCCTCTGCCAACTGCAAGAGCTCAGAACAAGTATGTGTTACTGGCCACGGATTACTTCACTAAATGGGTGGAAGCAGAACCGTATCCTAGCGTGACCCAGACTCATGTGAGACGATTTATTTGGAACAATATTATCTGCCGTTTCGGTGTTCCCAGATCAATAGTCATGGACAATGGCACAAACCTCGACAGCAGGCAAGTAAGAAAGCTGCTGGAGGAGTATGGAATCAACCAGAAGTTGGCTGCAGTAAGTCATCCTCAGGCCAACGGACAAGCGGAAATCACAAACAGAACCATTTTCGCCTGCATTAAGAAGAAGCTGGAAGATCATAAGGGGAAGTGGTTGGATGAACTCCCGAACGTTCTATGGGCTTACAGAACCACCCCAAGGCGGCCGACTGGGGAGAGCCCGTTTGCAATGGCGTATGGTACCGAGGCAGTTATACCGGTTGAGCATTTAGTCCCCACTATCAGAAGCTTAGCATGGAGTCGAGATCAGAACGACAAGATGTTAAGATTGAACCTCGATATGATAGACGAAAGGAGGGATGCAGCGGCTATAAGGTTAGCATCGTATCAGCAAGTGTTGGCGAATAGTCACAACAAGAGAGTAAAACACAGGGATTTTGCCCCTGGCGATCTGGTTCTGAAAAGAAAGGTGGGGATGGTCAAAAAAATGATGCCACCCTGGGAAGGCCCATACAGAATTGCAGAAGTCATTGGCAAGGGGGCATATACGTTGGAAACCATGGCGGGAAGGTTGGTCAGCAAGCCCTGGAACGCCACGTCTCTGAAGAGGTACTACCAATAAAAGCTAAGTTCCGGCTTTAATTGGATGTTGTTTGTTGTCAATCAAATACGTATGAATGAGCAAGTTACTGAAATTTACAAAAAAGAACTTTCTTTTCCAACGGTCTACTATAAAAATTTAAAGCCAAGTGGCAAGTGGCATTCTAGCCGAGCGCCAGGCACTTAAGCAAGATAAGTGGCAGCTGGCACTATAAGCCGAACGCCAGACACTTGCTAAAAACTTAAAGCCAAGTGGCAAGTGGCATTCTAGCCGAGCGCCAGGCACTTAAGCAAGATAAGTGGCAGCTGGCACTATAAGCCGAACGCCAGACACTTGCTAAAAACTTAAAGCCAAGTGGCAAGTAGCATTCTAGCCGAGCGCCAGGCACTTAAGCAAGATAAGTGGCAGCTGGCACTATAAGCCGAACGCCAGACACTTGCTAAAAACTTAAAGCCAAGTGGCAAGTGGCATTCTAGCCGAGCGCCAGGCACTTAAGCAAGATAAGTGGCAGCTGGCACTATAAGCCGAACGCCAGACAGTTGCTAAAAACTTAAAGCCAAGTGGCAAGTAGCATTCTAGCCGAGCGCCAGGCACTTAAGCAAGATAAGTGGCAGCTGGCACTATAAGCTGAACGCCAGACACTTGCTAAAAACTTAAAGCCAAGTGGCAAGTGGCATTCTAGCCGAGCGCCAGGCATTTAAGCAAGATAAGTGGCAGCTGGCACTATAAGCCGAACGCCAGACACTTGCTAAAAACTTAAAGCCAAGTGGCAAGTGGCATTTTAGCCGAGCGCCAGGCACTTAAGCAAGATAAGTGGCAGCTGGCACTATAAGCCGAACGCCAGACACTTGCTAAAAACTTAAAGCTAAGTGGCAAGTGGCATTCTAGCCGAGCGCCAGGCACTTAAGCAAGATAAGTGGCAGCTGGCACCATAAGCCGAACGCCAGACACTTGCTAAAAATTTAAAGCCAAGTGGCAAGTGGCATTCTAGCCGAGCGCCAGGCACTTGCCATAAACAAACACACGGCAAAGCTAATATAAAAGAAAAAGAGAGAAAAGATATGTATGTATTGAAAATAAGTTGAATAGAGCACAACACATAGGGAAAAAGAGTTCTGTCGTTTTATTAATATTGAGCATTGAGTTTATAAAAGAGAGATGTCCATCATTACAAAAAGATATGGAATGGAAGAATCCAAAGGAGCCCTAGCTAGACGCCTCAGTACCAACAGCATCTTGGTCGTGCCGACTCGCCTCCTCGGCCCCATCAGCCGTCTCACCTCCACGAGGTGGGGAATCAAGGTGAATGACTGAATCATTCGGCTGGGGCTCAGCGTCAGCAGTGGCTATGGAAGGAACCACGGTTGACGATTGAGGAGCGGTCAGTGGCAGAGCGGTAGGAGGAGCTGTGATGATCCTTGAGGAAGCAATGTCCTGGCACTCATCGAATATGCACTCCGCTTCGGTGGGTTCTGGGTCGACATAGACCCCCAGAGGTTCGATCCCCAGATCCTTGTCTACCTCATCCGGAGTGGAGCTGGTCTGTCCCTCATCCGGAACCCGGTCGGCGAAACCTTCCCGGAATCCTTGAGCATACCTAAGAGCACCGACCCTTGAGAACCGAGCATGAAGAGCCAGCATCCCACCACCCACTCTGCTGATCGCATCGATCAGAGCGGTACGCTCGTCCAGAGCTCTTTTCTCGAAAGCCATCCGAGCAGACTGTTCGTCAGCCAGAAGGCGCTGGAGTTCTGCCTTTTCTTCTCTAATTGATTCACGCTCAGTCATCCAGACGCTCTTTTCAAGCTGGAGGGCGTCCTTCTCATCCTGAAGGGAATCATTCTCCTTCTTCAGGACATCTCTCTCTTGTTCGGTTTTGTCAAGCCGAGCCGGTACCTCGGTATTCTTCATGGCGAGAAGGTCGTTTTCTTTATTAGCCACCTCCAGGCTGTCAGAAAACTTACGGGCCCTGGCGTTCCCCATCTCCACTTGCTTCTGCATGGCCATCATTCCGAACAATGTCTGCATAGGTGCACATTAAAAACGGTTAAGCCAATAGTCAGGTCGGGCGAAGGTAAGACCAAATAATATGAGAGAATTCATGAGTTGGAAAATAAAAGTCACCTCCATAGCAGATTGGGGAAAGCGGCTGAACACATCCTTCTGGGAAAGGCCCTTTACCGCCTCAAGGTCCTTCGGAGTCCACATGCTCCTGTAGTAGGCCATAGCGGTTTGGCCATCCCTCAGCATGGTCTCGTTCGGTTTCACGAACGTCCCATCCGTTCGGGTGTACCGAGGGGCCCATGGCGGTAAGGTGGGGATAGAAGGGGGGCCTGAAGCAGAAGCAGAGCCACCAGCTGCAGCAGGCCCAGAGGGAGCAGGAGCTCTGATCGCTCGGTGCAAGAGAGCACCCGGCTCGGAGACCCGGGTCCTTCTAATGAGAGGCTCCTCCTCAGGATCGACTTCACTGTCAGGATGAGGCCTTTTGCCTCGTTCTTTGTCCCGACCGCCCCCCGCAGCAGCAGGAGCTATGGTAGCTGGGGGGGACGCGCTCTGGTTGGCAGCAGGGGCGCTGGCAACAGGGTTAATAGCCACTGTGCTCGGGACAGTGTCAGAGATGGTGGCTGAGGAAGAAGCTGACGCTGGAGAGGAGGTCGCCCCAGCAGCAGGAGTGGCTGGGGGAGTATTTTTCTTCCTGCCAAAAGAAGGAATCTGAAGTCTGCTCATGTTGTAGCCGAGTGATGAGAGCGCTAAGAGGTTGTCTGAAGTGAGGAGATCTGAGCAGGAAGGAATATCGTTCAGAACGTATTTCTTCAAGTAGTTACTCCTATCCCTGCAAACACTATAGCTCAAGTCATCACAAGGTATTCCTAAGGAACGGCATAAGAAAGTGCAAAAACGAGGAACGCATGTTTCGCAGGGGCAGTCATGTTTATGAGATTTGAATTTCTTATAGGAGGAGACAGAACAGACACCAAAGGCGCTCGGGATTGGGTAATCCTCTGCAGCCGGCGAAGACCAAGCCCCACTAATGCCCACGATGCTATCCCTCCAACCCTTCTCAGATTTTATTGTGTCCGTACATATGGACATCTTCTCGAACGGGTAGAGGTGGTAGAAGGGTTCGTTAGTACGGATCTTACTGACCTTATAGCACAGAAGGAGGTCTATGAGGTCAAGGTCCAGATTTTTGTCACGCATCAACAAGAGCATAACAGATATGATTCTAAAGAAGTTGGGGTTGACCTGCAGAGGGGATATCCCCAATCTATTGAAGACATAACTAAAGAAAGGGTGCAGAGGGAACCTAACAACATTCAATTGAAGGTTCGTGAATAAGACTTCGCCGGGCAGGAGGCCGGCGCCGGTCATAATGTTAACGTCCTGGGGGCAAACCCTAACTTCGATGTTGTCAGGAAGTCTAAGTCTCATACGAAGAACATCCAGATCTACAACCATGAGGGAAGTGCTTGAAGAATCTAAAAGGGGGTAAATGGAAGCCTGCCGAAAGTAAAAAAGAACGAAACTAACCTCGGAGGACTGCAAGATCGCTGGAAGAATGACTCTTGAAGGATTTCACCAGAAAAAGCTTAGCACTGTTCTAGAAAGAGAGAGACTTGACTGATGATGGAGACGGTAAAAGGACGTGAAATGGAATTCTAGAGCATTATAAAGGCGAGGGGGCCCGAGGGCCGAAGCGTCGGGAAGGCGAGAAATTCCTCGAGCCCCGGAACATCGATTCTGGATCTGACCGTCCGTTCCCCCACGTGGTTATCTCGAGCCATCAACATCATGATGAGACGCCATCAATAATTACCCCTTATTAAATAAGGGGCAATTATGGGGGCAGTTGAGGAGGCCCCGGACGACATGGGCCGGATCCAACTTGCAAACACTACATTCAGTCCGTACAGCTGGGTCGGCCCATATAAAGACACTGCCATATGGGCCGAACGCGAGTAAGCCCATCAAAGGTGACCAGGACTTATGGAGGAATAGGCCCAGATCCAGCAATCAGTAAATATCTTGTAAATATCTTGTAAATATCTATAAATAGGATAAGGAATGGAAAGGAAGGGGATCTTTTTGGTTGAGGTGTAAGAATTCTAGAGAGAGAAAGAGGGGAACGAATTTCTTGCATCTTCAGTCTTATTAGGACATAATCCTATAATTGTCGAGGGGGATGGGCCTAAGCCCCAAGGGAGTCACCTAAAGAAGTAACTCAACCTTCTGATTGACGATTTAATCACATGACGAAAGGTTCAATGGGTAGAAACAATCTGCACTGCGTGACTCATTGATAACACTATTTAATTTTTAGGAGGTTTCTCGAGGAGATTCTTTCTTACTCATCCCTATGGCATCTGTGTTGTGATGTGATGTTAAGGAAGGGCTTTGCCCTGAATGAATTCGAGGCAAGCATACTCTCGTAGGATATATGTCACATATACTCTTGGAGGTTTCACCTAAGTAAAAGTCGTCGTGAGGCCGCGATCGTGAGAGTTAGGTTGTTCCCTAGAGCTTTCATAAGAATTAAGATACCAGCGCATGGCCATTAATCGGGCTAACCTGCCAAACCAAGTCTTTCGTCAATACTATGTGTGTGATACGTTGAAGTTTGGCTAAAGGAACCGAATTCAAGACTTAGTTCATTCAGGTTCCTCAAATGGAGACTATCACACTAAGTGTAGGTTCAAGCTCAGAAAGCACCTACGCTGATTGTATAGTATAAAGTTGCTCAATAATATTTTACTTATTATTTTTATTAAAATAGGTGGGGATTGTTGGGAATATTTTAATAAAAATATAACTATATTGTATTAATTATGGTTTAATGGGATTTTATTCCACTAATTAAATTATACTTATGGTGTATATTATTTCTATCATTATTATACCTTAGCGGTTACATATTTTACTCCCTATATATACTTTATGTATAAAACATCTATAAGAGGACTTTTGAGTTTATGGCAACATCATAGAGAGACACTTTTGTAAGGACTGTGAACCTATTTTATTTTTTCCTTTGAGAGTTATTTAAATATTGAGTTTATGAGTAACTAGACTTATATAGACTTGGACCTAGTCTTCCAGTGGTCGTGCATATGGAGGAGACGCCGCTGCAAGCTGATTAAGTTGTATCTTGGAGTTGACTAGTTTCACCCATACCCACACGAAAGGGAGGACTATCAACTTTAGGTCAATGTGTTTACATATGCCTCAACAATCAGACTAGCAATTTTTTACCTATTTTAATATTGTTTTCATTTCATAATTTCTATTGCAGAATTATTATATTATTAAATCTTTATTCATCTTTATATCCATGTTGTTCATATGATGTACTATTCAGTTTAATGAAAGCATGTTATTTCAATTTTCTATTAATGTTATTGTTCCTTGTTTTAATTCATTATGTTATGAATAAAGTTGATGTATTGTTATTTATATTATTTATAAATTCTTTAAAATTTCCACAACATTTTGCACTTTAATTTGTCATACGTATACTAATTTTTTCATCTCAATTAAAAATTAAATAGAACTTTTCTTGCAATTTTAGAATTTGCACTACTTTCATGAAAAGATAGATTGTTAACAAGAAGAATAGAAAAAAATTTCCTTTTTTATTTAGTTATACAAAGAGATGGTCGTGAATGATGTAGAGAGGAATAGTGGAGATGGAAATTAGAGATGATGGAGTTCTTGACTAATGTTTATATGCATAGAAGTGAGGAAAAAAAAAATAAAAAAAAAAAAAACAGAAAAAGGTCCACTTGCCTCCACTGGGCCTCATTTATGTCTGTTCCTAATTTCATATATCTTTGGATATATTCAAAATTGTTATAACTTAGTAATGTTATGTCTATATGTGTTTTGTGTGGGGTCCACACATTAGAAATGGCAGCAAGCTTATATAGGAAGCTGCTTGTTGCCCACGAATTGAATGCCTATAAATAGGCATCGTATGTATGAAATGGTGTGAGCAATAAAAATTATCTCTCTCTCTGTGTTATACTTTTCACTAAATCTTACTCTCTCTCTCTATACATATATATATATACACATATAATTATTACACGTTATCAGCACGAGCTCTATCCATCTGAGATTTGAAGGAGAAGCTTTCTCTGCCTCTTTCTATCTCAACTATATATCTCTTTTGTGATATTAGTTTTGATAGATTGTTAGGTGTATTTACTTTATCGAAGAAAATAGTATTTCTGACTCCAAATGGTAAGAAAATTTTAATTATTGATTATTGTTCATAAAATAAATTTGTTCACTTAAATGATATATGTGCTCACACTATGGTCGGTTCTATCACCTTTTTTATTTAATGATTTACTAATTATGATCGGTTTTACTACTTTTATTATTAATGATTTATGACCGGTTTTACTACCTTTATTGTTTAATAATTTATTCACTATGGTTGGTTTTACCGCCTTTGTTATTTAAATATTTCATATTATGTTATTGTTTCACTTAATGCCATTTTATTTATTTATATACTATGCTAAATTATATTTTTTATATTATTGTCACATTTAGTTATTCTGAAAATATCAAACTTGACAAAGCTGAAATTCGTGGCCTTGGACATTTCTGGCAAAAATTATTTATCTTGGATTCTGGATGCTCAAATCCATTTAGATGCCATGGGCCTGGGAAACACAATTAAAAAAGAGAATGATGCATCATTACAAGATAAAGTGAAGGCCATGATTCTCCTTCGGCGCCATATTAGTGAGGAGCTAAAAACTGAATACTTCACTGAAAGAGATCCACTGTGTTTGTGGAAAAATTTGAAAGAAAGATATGATCACCAAAAAAACAGTTATCCTCCCAAAGGCCTGGGCTAATTGGCAGCAACTGCGATTGCAAGATTTTAAAACTGTAGCTGAATATAACTCTACCCTATTTAAAATCAGCTCTACATTGAAATTGTATGGTGATACCATTACTGATGAACTTTTGCTGGAAAAAACATTTAGCACATTTCACGCCTCGAATGTACTCTTACAACAACAATATCGAGAGCGTAGATTTGCAAAATATTCAGAACTGATATCATGTTTACTTGTGGCAGAGCAAAATAAGGAGCTTCTGTTAAGAAACCACCAGTCTCGTCCAATTGGATCGACACCGATCCCTGAAACATATGTTGCCTCATCCCGTGGTCGTGGTGGTAAAAATGGCTATAATAATGAATATGGTCGTAGTAAAAATAACTACCACAATAATGAATATGGTGGTCGTAGAAATCATTCTCATTACCGTGAATGATATCAATCTTCACATTTTCGCATTCAGATATCCACACATATCCCTAAAGGAGAGATTATAATGAAATGAAACAAGAAAAAAGGAAGAATGTGGCTCAACCTCCCACGGCACATAATAATACTTGTTATTGGTGTGGCATGACAGGGCATTGGCAAAGCATTTGTCATACACCTGAGCATCTGGCTGAACTTTACCAAGCCTCAATGAAAAAAAAGGGAAAACAAAAGGAAATGAATTTCATTGATCATGATGAGCCAAATCTGGAAATGAATTTCATTGATCATGATGAGTGAATTGACATCACAAATCTGGATGTATCAGATTTTTTTAAGGACCGTGATGAAAAGATAGACTTTCTGATTGGTGATGGAAATGTCCACACCAATTAATCCTATTTTCATTTCATGTTCTGTCTACTATGTTATCTTCAACAAGTTTTTATTTTCCTTGTATTAAAGTTTTTATTTTCTTGTTTGTATTAAAGTTTCTTTTGTTATAAATGTTTCTTTTCTGATAAAGAAATTTGCGTGAATAGGAATAGATCTGACTAGTTCCAAAATAAATGGAGAAGATATATGTCTTGCAAATAGTAGAACGACACACACAATCATTCGAGATCAAAAATATTTTTCTCACCTAACTCTGATAGACGCTAGTGTCAGTACAATATCAGGTCCCATCGATTTGATTGAAGCCCCCGGACGAGCCAACATCATTTTACCATATAGAATAAATTTACAAATCAATGATGCCTTATATTCTACAAGATCTTGGAGAAATCTGTTGAGTTTTAAAGACTTACGTCGCATTGGGTATCATATTGAGACCGCAAATGAAAGAAATGTGGAATATCTCTACATTACTTCCATTACCTCATGCAAGAAGCTGATATTAGAAAAACTCCCTATTTTCTATTCTGGGTTATACTATATAACCATTAGGACAATTGAGTCAAATGCTATGATACATAAAAAATCGTGTGACCTAAAACTTTTTATGCTTTGGCATGATCGACTTGGTCACCTGGAAAGTACAATGATGCATCGAATTATAGAAAATTCACATGGACACCCACTAAAGGATCAAAAAAATCATCTTACCAAATAATCATCTATACATCACCTGCTCACAAGGTAAGTTGATTATCAGACCATCCCCTTTAAAAGTCATTATTGAATCTCTGCCATTTTTACAACGAATTTACGGGGATATATGTAGGCCAATTCATCCACCTTGTGGACCATTACGCTATTTTATGGTCTTAATTGATGCCTCAACACGCTGGTCACATGTTTATCTATTTTCTATTCGTAATATTGCATTTGCTAGACTTCTTGCTCAAACCATCAAATTACGAGCACACTTTCCTGATTACCCAATTAAGACAATCCGTCTTGATAATGCTGTTGAATTTTCTTCTCAAGTTTTTGATGATTATTGCATGTCAGTTAAAATTACTGTTGAACATCCTATTGCACACACTCATACTCAAAATGGTATGACCGAATCTTTTATTAAAAGACTTCAGTTAATTGGTCGTACTTTACTTATGCAAACAAAATTACCTGTTTCTGCTTAGGGTCATGCCATATTACATGCTGCATCATTAGTTCGTATACGACCAACTGTTTATCATAAGTACTCACCATTGCAACTTGTTTTTGGTCAACAACTAAATATCTCTCACATATGAGTTTTTGGTTGTGCTGTATATATTCCAATTGCACCACCTCAACGCACTAAAATGGGTCCTCAATGTAGACTTGGAATTTATGTTGGTTTTGATTCTTTATCTATTATTAGATATCTTGAACCCCTGACAGATGATGTCTTTAAAACACGATTTGTTGACTGTCATTTTGATGAGATTTTTTTCCCACCATTAGGGGGAGAAAAGGCACAGGAGCAACATGGTATTACTTGGAATGCCCTGGAATTGTCTCATTTTGATCCTCGCACAAATCAATGTAAATGAGAAGTTCAGAGAATCATTCACTTGCAAAATGTTACAAATCAATTACCTGATGCATTTATTAATACAAAGAAAGTAATAAAATCACATATACCAGCTGCAAATGTTCCAGCATGAATTGCTATCCCTGAGGGACCTTCTGTTAGTAATGCAGCAAATGCATCTAAAACACGCCTGAAACGTGGTAGACCAATCGGTGCAAAAGATATTATTCCTCGTAAGAGGAAATCACAAAGAAAAGCAGGCACTCCTGAAGAGGCCACAAAAGAGCAACAGATATTATTGATCAATCTGAGATAATAGCCTTTGATAAGGCAGAAGCTCTTGATGAGTCTCAGGTACCTAAAAATGATGAAATAATAAATATTGATGAGACAAAGGCAACAAATGATGATATGACCCTTGATAAGGCACATGCCCTTAATAAGGCAAAGGTACCTGAAAATGATGAGATCTCACTAAATTATGAAACGAGATGGAATATAAATGAAATTGTTGTCGACAACACATTCTCATATGTCGTTGCTCTTGATATTGATAATGAGGATCCGGAACCTCAAAACGTCGAAGAATGTCGATGAAGAAATGATTGGCCAAAATGGAAAGAAGCAATACAAGCAAAACTAAAATCATTAACTAAACGTGAAATATTTGGACTAGTAGTCCAGACACCTGAGGGCGTTAATCCTATTGGGTACAAATGGGTGTTTGTACGAAAACGTAATGAGAAAAATGAAATTGTGAGATACAAAACCCGACTGGTAGCTCAAGGTTTCTCACAAGATCCAGATCATCAACATATACTACGACAATAACAAAACCAGATTCTGATTTGTTAATAAAAATGCATGGACAAATATGATTGTTTACATACCCTTATTTGAGTAAGTAATCACTAAGACGATTGTACCACATTCGTCTAGATTGCTTCAATTCATATAAGGATCGCTATAATTTTATCGAGTACATATTACGTGGTTTTGTTTCAGGCATTTTAAATCCTTTTGGGATTTTCATATAAATATTAGCAAATCCGATGCTATTGTATTACCGGTGAACTCGTTGTTTTTTCCATCTTGGGCTCCGGTGATCCCATCTTGTTCTCGAGCATTGAGGCGTACTGTGCGGTGTCAAATTTTGGACCACTTGTCCAATATCCATAATGATGTGGTCAATTGTGCTTGGAAGCCAATTAAAACTTAGTGGGCTGTAACATGGGCTTGATGTTAACGTGGATCCAACGCTGAACCTAAACTTGTTTATTGTCAAGCTAACTGTCCAAATGTCAAAGGCCCAGCGGTATTCTCATCCATCAATCAACATATACAAAAAAGTTTCTGAAATGTTTTCATATGGATAAAGCCCATCCATTGAGCTCTCCAATAGTTGTCCGATCACTTGACATTAAGAAGATTATTTTCATCCTTGAGAGGATGATGAAGAACTCCTTGGTCCTAAAGTACCTTATCTTAGTGCGATTGGTGCTCTTTTGTATCTTGCAAATTGCACAAGACCTGACATAATTTTTCCAGTCAATTTATTAGCAAGGTACAGTTCTGCACCAACCCGCAGACATTGGAATGGAGTCAAACACATATTACGATATCTTCGTGGTACAATTGATATGGGATTGTTTTATTCAAAGGCACCAAATTTTCAATAAATTGGATATGCAGATGCCGGCTATCTCTCTGACCCACATAAAGCTTATTCACAAACAGGATATGTGTTTACCTGTGGCGGCACTGCTATATCATGGCGATCTATGAAACAGACAATGATTGCAATTTCTTCAAATCATTCTGAGATACTCGCAATTCATGAAGCAAGCAGGGAATGCATTTGGTTGAGATCAATAATCCAACATATTCGAACAACATGTGGTTTCTCATCAATAAAAGAAAACTCAACAGTATTATATGAAGATAATGCGGCATACATTGCACAGATGAAAGAAGGATATATTAAAAGTGACAGAACCAAGCACATCTTACCAAAATTCTTTTATGCACATGAACTCCAGAAAAAGGGTAATATTGATATTCAGAAGATACGTTCATGTGAAAATCTAGCAGATCTATTTACGAAAACGCTTCCAACTGCAACATTCAAGAAGCTAGTGCACAACATTGGAATGCGTCAACTAAAGGATCTTTAGGGTTGAACAAATGCAACAATGAGGGGGAACAATTGATCAAAGAAGTATTGACATACTGTACTCTTTTTCTTTCGTTCAAGTTTTATCTCACTGGATTTTTCTGGCAAGGTTTTAATGAGGCAGATTTAATCTATGCAATACCATTTTCAGATACATAAGAATACTGTACTCTTTTTTATTCGCTAGGGTTTTGTTCCACTGGGTTTTTCTTAGTAAGGTTTTAACGAGGCATATTCTTAATGTAGTATTATGGACCCCAAAGGGGAGTGTTATGTCTATATGTGTTTTGTGTGGGGTCCACACATTGGAAATGGCAACAAGCTTTTATAGGAAGCTTCTTGCTGCCCACAAATTGAATGCCTATAAACAGGGGCGACTTGAGCCTTAGGCGAGTTAGGTGGTCGCCTAAGGTCTCAACCAATAAAAAGGCCCCAAAATATTATAATTGTCTTGAATATGATATATTGTAATTGTTTCCTTATTGAACACTCATTTTTTAAAAATTATCTCCTAAAATAACTCTTCTTTTTTTTGTTTTTTTTTCTCTCCTTATCACCATTCACCTTTTTTTTTATTAAATTTTACTAAGAGAGAAATTATTTATCTCCTAAAATATCTTATTTTTTTAATTTATCTCCTAAAATATTTCATTAATATTATATTTCTTTGTCTATCTTATACACACCAGCACTATATATATTTAATAATTTTTCGGTAAGTTTGCTTATTGTTCTTTTTTTATTATTATTATTTTTAAGTTTTACTAACTTTTGTTATTATAAATTTGTATATATCTATATTTTTCAAAGATATTTGTATATTTGTTTGTTGCAACTAATAATTAAAACCTAACAAAAAATTTAGGTGAAAGTTCAGCAAATGAACAATCAAATTATCTAAAAGAATTAGAATATTATACAATAGTGAAAGAAAAAAATACTAATGACTTGATTCACAATAATAATCAAGAACAACAAAAAGAATTGGAAGAAAGTGAAACAAGTAATCGAAAATCATATTCTAAGACTATTCCCACAAATATATATGATCCTGGGAAAATATTAATACAAAAAGTAAGGATTTATTAGTAGAAAATAGCCCAATTAGATTTAACTACACTTGAATATAAGAATTTAATTAGTAAGTTTGCATTTCAAAAAGAAAGAAGGATGATTTTTAATTAATTATTATTGAATAATTAATATATTGCATATTATGATATGAAAAGGCCAATTTTTATTTTTCGCCTAAGGCCTCGAGTGTATGAAATGGTGTGAGCAATAAAAATTATCTCTCTCTCTCTCTGTTACACTTTTCACTAAATCTTACTCTCTCTCTCTCTCTCTGTTACACTTTTCACTAAATCTTACTCTCTCTCTCTCTCTGTTACACTTTTCACTAAATCTTACCCTCTCTCTCTCTATATATATATATATATATATATATATACACACACACACACATATATTTATTCTATATATATATATATGTATATACACACACACACACACATATATATTACAAGTAATATGTTCTTATCTGTTAAAGATTGAAAGTTCGAATTCCCATTTTTAATATTTATATTACAATTTTAAATGAAATGACAATTCTAACTTTACCTTTACAAGTAAATAATTACTATTTTTTAAATGGCTCAATTGCCCTTTCATATTTTCTTTCCTTATCTCTAATATTTAATATTTTAAGTATTTTTTGACAGCACAAATAAAATAAAATAAAAACTGAATAATTTATTTTAAGGGACGATTTTTTTTTTTTTTTTTTTTTTTTTGTTATGTTGAATAAATTGCCTCTTTTGGCCTAATAAAAAAATAAAAAGTAACCATTTAAAAAATTATCTCTTTTGACATGAAGAAAAAAAATCCAAAAAAATATATTTATTGAATAAACTATCTCTCTGTTGTCAAGATCCCAAAATAATAATAATAATAATAAGTACAAAAGGAAGATGATTAAAAAAAATTATATCTTTTGATAAGACCCTAAAAAAAAAAAAAAAATTATTTTTATCAAATAAATTATTTTTTTTAACATGACCCATAAAAAATTACCTAAAAATAAAGTAACCTCTTTTGACAAAATTGAAAAAAAGTCAATTTTGTTGAATAAATATCTCTTTCAATTATACAAAAAATAAAAAAAGTCACTATGGAATAAATTATCCCTTTTGACTGCCAAAGATAAAATTATTAGTATAGAATAAATTATTTTCTTTGAGAGGACCTCCGGAAAAAACAAAAAAGAAAGAAAAAAATAATAGTAAAGAAAGTAAAGAAGGTAAGAATAAAAAATTAAAGTTGTATAAATGGTAGTTATAACATTATAAATTAAGAAATTATGCATTAATGAATTGAAGGATTTTCTTGTCATTTCTTTTAAAGAAAAATGATAATTATATTAGAGAAAAGTGGAGTGTGAATATCGTCTCCCTATATATATAATATATTACTCTCTAAGAAGTGATTTTTTATTTTTATTTTTGGAAAGTGACAAACAAATAACACATTCAAGAAGAGGGCGTGTAGTTAAAGTTGAAACCCGTTTAGCCAGATACAAATTTTGCAAAAAAGAAAAAATACATTATGACCTCTTTCTTAACGGACAGTAAAAACCTCTTTCTTAACGGAACTAAAACCTTTTTCTTAACCCTAAAATAGGGACAATAAGGAGAAATTATCCATTACAATCGTTGTACAATAAGGAGAAATTATCCATTACAATCGTTACAACGATGACGTGGTGCAACGAACGGCTACAAACACTCCCCTAAAGCAAAGTGACCTACAAATAGACCAAAAAATTGATATATGTGCCTTGGTGAAGTGTTTGTAGCCATTCGTTATCGTTGCGTTACGTAATCATTACAATGGTTGCAATGAATAATTTCTCGCTCATGGAAGACTTTAATGAACTACTAAGCACTAAGAAGTAGTTGGGTGAAGTTGTCATGTGATACTCCAATTTCGGAACATGGGTTGATCAGGTCCGCACACGAGATCGGGGATATCAAACAATTATTAATAGACAAGTAAAGAATACAAAAGTATAAATAAATAATAAATAAAATGCTGAAAGGAAAACTAAAATATTAATTAAATAATTAAATCATCAAAATAAACTCCAATAAATAATAAACTTCTCTGATATCAATAATCCTCCAAAATATAACTCGAAAATCCATACTATGTTAACCCTTAATAAAATTCCAACTGAAATAAATAACTGTCTAAGTCTAAATACTGAAAACATAAGATAGATAGAATCCTACTTAAAATAACTGGAAGAGTGATGATGGTCTCTCTTCCTCACGAACAATATCTACACCTAAGGTATAAAAATGACCCAGAGCCCATGTGCCGAACCAAGCCCAATTCCTAGATAGATGGGCTGAACCGATGGAGGGATAGTATGGCCCAGCCTTAATAAGAGGATGGGTATGGCCTAGGTATATAGAGTTCAACCCTCAGGCCCACCCGCAGCCAACCCGGACAAACATAGATTATTCAAATCAAGCGCTGGGGGCGTTGCGCGTCATAAATAATACTCAAATCGAAAGCCTAACATGACATGCGTAGATTATTCAAATTAAAAAAAGAATAATAATAGATTTTTTTTTACAAAATACTGTAATGTGTTTAAACGAGAGGTTAGGGTTTGAATTTCAGTAAAGGCAAGTTGCCTTTCAATATATATGCGAATATTATACAATTACACTGTCATGAACTTGTATTTTTATTTTGGAATCATACATGAATTTACATACATTGATTTAAATAAAGAAGAGAAATAAAAAAAAAAAAACACAAGAGAATTTTAAGAACTGAAAAAAAAAAAAAAAAAGGAGAGAACTGTGAAGGGAAAGGAATTACTACCGAATTAGAGTTTAATTGAACAAGGGATTTTTTTTTTTTTTTTTTTAATTTTATTTTATATATATACGTCTATATAGGCAATCAAAGGAATTTGGAAAGTAAAAGTAAAAAGCAAGAAATATTAAAAGATAATTTTATTAATTAAAAATTTTAGGGGGCATTAGGTGACATTTACCTGATATATGTGTAAATAAGGTTTAAAGGCAAAACCCCCTTCACTGTATACAAGATCTGGAAGAAACACCTTAAAAAAAATAAATAAATAAATAAAGAAGAAGAAGAAGAAGTTGCTTATAACTCTCCATATTATCAATCTTTTGATCAAATTATCTCCTTTGATTAAATTTTTTTTTTTTTATCTCCTTTGATTATTATTATTATTTTTTTAATAAAAATTTCAAAATACCCTATAACAAGAATTTTATTTCTCTATCATTTCTCTCTCTCTTCAAAACCGTCTCTCCACTCATCACGGTGCCGACCACTGACCAAGAGCTTCATCGACCAAACCGGCAACAAGCATAGGAATCCATTGTAACCGGCAAGAGCAGCTTTAGAAAACCTTCATCTAAAAGTTTTAGCGACCGAATTGAAAGCACATAGGCACAAACGACCAAACGGATCCGGCGTCCGTCAACGTTCAAACTCCATGGCGAAGACTAATAGTTCTACAAGTTAGAATCGCGCTTTTAACAACCGTGGCTGTAGTACAATTCATTCAAAGCAAATTTTGCTCGCTTGTCACCCGTAGGACACAGCAGTGGAAGATAATCCCAAGCCATGTCCGGTGACAAACAAATATTGCAAGAGTTTCATTGTAATTACAGGAATCGCGACCCCTACAGTCCCTACAGCTGCCATTTCGTTCAGTCCGTTTATACCCAGTTCAGCGCCGTACTCTATAGGTAAGCAGGGCGGAGCCAAGATTGCCGAGTAGGGGAAGAAAATTTGAAAATGAAAACAATAATTCCTATGATAAATGTTATATATATATTAAAAAAATAGATTAAAAAATTATGATGTTTTCAAATATCAAATCAAGTTTTTCGGAGGATAAAAAATAAAAATACTTTGTAAATAATCTAAGAGAGATTCGTCTACGTATTCTTTTCACTGATTTTTTTATCTATATTTGTTTAAAAAGATGAGAAATTGGACCCCTTCTCAAGTCTCTGCAATTTTCTTGCTAGACTCCCAATTGCTACACTCCCAAACAAGCCAAACCCTACGATATGGAATAGGGTAATAAGAAGAGGTAGAGTAGTAATATAGATTGGGCTGATAGGAAGAGGAAGAATAGTATTAAAAATTGATTACATATGGATTGGGCATTACATATGGATTGGGCAGATAATAATAGTAATACTAATTTTTATTTTTAAAAAATTAGACAACCCAAGTTAACTCATTAAAAGCTCCACCCATGTAAGTAAGAATAGATCATGCTGTAACGGCCCAAATCACTGGATCCAGATCATTAAACGAGTCGTTACACGCCCAAAATCATCCAAGGGTATTATGGTCCTTTCACGTTAAATTTGTAAATTTAAGTCCAAAAAGGACAAGATGGTACTTTGCCTCAATTCAACTAATTTGAAACTCAAAGGGACACAATAGTTATTTACTCGTATCACATAAAAAAAATAAGATAAAGTCCGGGGTAATATAGTCTTTTCTATGGTTAAAATATAATTATTGTATTTTACTGGGCCTTATAATGTGTGACAATACACTTGAGTGAGTGGTCAAGGGCAAAATAGGGAAAATAAGTCACAGACATTTATTACACAGGAACCGGTCGACATATGGGGAGTTACATGTCAACTGGTTTGAGATGTGTATAGTGAAAAACTCACTCCCAAGATACCGGTCGACGTATGGGAATTTCACGTCGACTGGTTCTAGGTTATCCACACTCGAAATTTTTACTGTCCGAGATACACCAACATTGGTAACCAATCACCCAACACATCACACTCACGTACATATTTAAATACATTTCAACATCTAATACAATAACAATAACAACAATGTTAACATAATTTACAACACGTTACATAAAATACACTAAATGATTTAGTGTAATTAAACATAATTACATTTCCCCAATGGCCATATACAAAATGAATCTAAATATTTCACATGCTACAAAATGATACATTTAGGTCAACGCTTTACAAAATGAGGCCTAATACAAAAGGTAGCAAAAAGATACATTCTTCTAATCCAAACTAAGACTGTAGTGGATTGTCGCCCGCTACTTTTTTTCCCGAACCTGAAAATGTTAAAATAATAGGATGAGCTAAACGCTCAGTAGGAAGTGTCTAAGACATACTTCTTATGACCCCGTGAATTCATGTAAGGAATATGTATGTAATGTTTATGAAAAAAAAAAAAAAAAAGTTGGATATTTTGCATAGTGGTGGGACCCACTTCCCACTCACCTTTAAATTAATGGACAAGAGACCAATTTGTGGTCTCATTCTCACCTCTCACCCGGCAGTCTCTTTCTCCCCTTGCTTTTCTTTTTCTTTTTATTTTCTTCTTCAATTTTAAGGCTTGATTAAGCCTAACAATTGTGGGAATTTGATGGCACTTCCTTGAACAAAGTTAGAGAGCTTGTTGAGATCTTCATTTTGATAGAAACAATTCACACTTTTGGGCACCCTAGGAAGTTCAAATTCTAGGGCTTGGATTGGGCAAAATTGGGGGTTTTTCATCATATGAGGTAGGTATGCTCTAATCCATAATTTCTTAGATTTCTTGTGAATTTTTCCTTTAATTTGACTCTAAGCATGCTTAATTGTAATTATCTTGATTATGTTTGTTGTGGTTGTTGGTATTTAAGGTAATAAAGGTATGATACGTGTTAAGTGAGCTTACGAATATGATTAAATTCTTGTGGTGAAAAAGCATGCTTAGTGTTGATGTATTATATGTCCTATGATTTTAAATTGTTATGAAAAGTGATGTTATAATTATGAAAAATAAATGACTTTACTTTATGCCTTATGTATTTAAGTTGTTGGATTTGCGAATTTAAAGTATGTAAAATACCATGATTTAGAAATATGAGAATGTGATATTGTGTGGAAATTTATGTTTTAAACATGCTTGAATGATGTGAATGATATGTATGAAATTTCTATATTGTTATGGCATTGAAGGATTTGTATAATTCATGCATTACCATTGAGAAAGTAAAGGAAAAAGTTTGTTTTAAAAACAAATGAAATTGTTTTTGGGAAAAGTTTTTTTTTTAAAAGTGTTTGTGAAAACCGGACGCCTAGGAGGCGCCTAGCAGTCCGTGTTGTTGGTGTAGTCTAGAAGGGAGTATTGTTGAGCTAACTAGGCCGGATGCGACGCCTTGGAGGTGCCTTGTGGCCGTGGATAGTTAGTCAACCCTCCATTCGTGACGCCTTGGAGGTGCCTTGGGTCGGATTGCACTAACGGTTTGGAAGTTGAAACAGTATTGTTTTGAAAATGGGGAGCGACATCGCATGGCAAGGCATTTCATTGGCATACATTGTACATTTAGTGGTTAGACGACTTGCGTATATATATTTGTTGATATTATCGTTGTTTTACTTATTTTCCCCGAGGCATGATCCTATTTACTTGTACTGTATTCCTTATGTGGATTCACGGGGTCGTAAGAAGTGTGTCTTACACACTTCCTACTGAGTGTTTAGTTCACCCCATTATTTTAACATTTTTTAGGATATGGAAAGGAAGTAGCGGATGACGCTCCTTCACAGTTTTTGATGGGTTAATGGATTGTTTTGATATACTTTGTAGCCATTATCTCATTTTATTATTGTTATTTATTTATTTTATTTTATTTATAAACCTTGGGATGACACGTATATTAAGTATTGACATAGGAAAGGACGGTAACGTCTTTAGTTGACCTCGGGTTCGGGTAAGGACCCGGTTAGCGATTCGGACCCTCGGGTTCGGGTCGTTACAAATTTGGTATTAGAGAGCAATGGTCCAAAAACCAGTAGGACAACGGGTAGAGGCTTACCTAGGGTTGTGTGGAAGGTCGATTGCATTGTTTATGTGCTTATGTGTTAAAGTATTTGTTATCTGAGAAACATGCTTACTTGCCTAATTGCTTATGTGTTTACGATTTTAAAAGGCCTGCTTATTTACTAAGTGTTCACATGCGTACATGTTTAATTGCTAAAATGTGTGTTATATGGCCATGATGATGAAATGTATAAATAATTGAGAACATATTAATTATGATATGATGACAAGTGTGATTTAAGTGGTAACGGCAAGTGGTAGGCACGGTGTGTGCAGTTTTATTTTAAATAATAATGTAGCAAATAGTGAGTATGGTAGGTGCAAACTTGTCTCGTATGGTATTGTGACGGTTGTTTAAGTATGGTTTATGCGAGTATTTTTTTTTAAAGGAAAGACGGAGTGTTTAAATTTTAAATGAAGGGACAGGATTGTATTATGGTAAACGATTGTATTATGGTATAGGGTACGGTAGAGTACTTATTACGACATGGATGGTTGTGTTAGTTTTGACTTGAGCAGACGAGGAGCTCAGTTGCTCTAGTGTTGTTTGGGGTGCCAGTTCTTATCGAACGAGTGGCTTGGACTTCTAGCTTGTGGATTGAGCTATTCAGTATGTAGTAATCCTGATTTTTTTTTTTTTTTTTGTTGCCTTTGTGCGGTGCTTAAAGCACGGCTTTAGAATGGGTCCGTACTTCATAGCATGGTGTCTTTGTTGTGTATGAGTTTTATACATCATTGGATGAGTTCCGGTGACCGTGGAGGTCAGGTGTGTGAGTGAGGGTTTCGAAGGGGAAATGTATGACCTTAGGAGATTGTTGGTGTAGAGGTTCTTTTTGAACAGATTTATGGTGGGTGTGACATGGATTGCTTAAGTCACGAGTGTACTTTGTGGGTTGTAGACATGCATTTTGGTTATTCTGGTATGGTCCGAGAGAGCGTGTTGGTTACGACTGTTAAAGGGACTTGTTGAACTCTATGAATCTAGGGTGGCGTTGGTATTGACTAGGGTCATGCGGGTGATCGATTGTTTGATGTGATTCAGTTCGTGGGTTGTAGGAGTCTATCTTAGAGACTTGTTAGTAGAGGGTGATTCCCATTTCAGGAAGCTACATGAGAGTGTTGTGGGTAATTGACTCTCGGTGAGTTGATTGTATAGCTCGGTGGATGAGCGGGGCTATAGGTTGTCACGGTTGTCGAGAGAGTCTCGAGGTAAGGTATAGTGGTCAGTTTTAGTTGGGTAGTGCAGGATTGCACGATAAGGCAGGTAGTATGGGGTCGTTGAAGTACTCGGTTGTTTGCGGATGAAGTGATAGATGGTAGGTACTGTGCTACCAAATGGACTATGTATTGGAAGTTGAAAGTTGTGGACTGAAGTTGTAATTCAAGTTGTGTTTGAAGTATCGGGAGATAGTGCTTGGTGTTTAAGGATTCGAAAAGGTAGACTGATGATTAGAATGATTGGGATGAGGATGATGCCGTAGGTTTAGTTGGTAGCCCCATTTGACTTTTGTCGGGGCCAAGGGTGTTCTGAGGAATAGTGAAAAGGAGAGGTAATGATGTTGAACCTAGAGCGCAAAATTTTCTTGTTTAGGCACGTAGGTTGTCTTAGAAAGAGTGGTTTGAGTAACTGGTAAGTGTTAATGATTGATTGCATCGTTGATGTTTTGAGGAGATACTTGAGTGTTGAGCGTTCTGGGTTTTATGCTCATTTTTGTTTTGAGGATTTGTCGGCATGGTATTGCCGTATGGAGGTTCTTTTCTAGTGGTAAATAGTGGCCGTTGTGGGGGAGTATCGAGAGTGATGCTTATTCTCTTGTTATGATGGTGTTACCTTAAGGATGTTTGAGGATGAATAGTTGGTAGTAGCTTGATGGTCTGGTAAAGATGAGAGGTTCGAGTGTCTTTCGAGGATGATAATAGTTGAGGTATTATGGCGTAATGTTTAGTATTGATGAGTAGAATGGTTTAGGGTATGATTAGAGGGTGGATTGGAGAGTATGAGTTGTTGTTGTATGTTGTCGGGTAGGTGATGGGATTGTGCGCCAGTTAAGACGATTGTGGTCGACTTATTCTATAAATCCAGAGAGGACGATGTTGCTAGATAAGCACCTTTTTCTTTTGACGAGTCATAGGGCTGTTATGACTGAGGTCACGAGTCGGGTGGGCACGGTGATCGAGACAGTATCGTCTGGGAAGGTAGTGATGGAACGGGTGGTAAAGTGTCATTTTATGGCATAGGGGTTGTTATTTGGGAGTGACGGGATGCGGGATGTGGTGTCCAATGGGTTGTGATCATTTCTAGTGTTGGTATGTTGTGAGTATTGATGCTCTTATTTGATGGTTGTGTCGTGAGTTGTATCTTAGTACTCGACGAATGGGTAGTAGGGATTTGATTGGTTTTGGTTAGCATGGGTGTTGCTGGGTATCATATGCGAAGTTTCTGTGTTGATAGTGTATGACGGTCCGTTAGTGGCGAGGTCGCCTAGAATTGAGTTCGTAATTCCGTAC
The DNA here is from genome assembly GCF_030987335.1 of Cornus florida. Classification (NCBI taxonomy): domain Eukaryota; kingdom Viridiplantae; phylum Streptophyta; class Magnoliopsida; order Cornales; family Cornaceae; genus Cornus; species Cornus florida. The sequence continues at coordinate 69,147,707 of NW_026775581.1, read as the reverse complement.
AAGTATCTGATCGGTTTGGGATTCGATCACTAATAAATCAACCCTTTGCAGTATCATAAATCATTGTAAAATAGGGCTATTGGTCGGGTAAGTCGAACCACAGGGATTGTTAATTTATGGCAACCAAGGACTTTGAATTTGCTTTTAGTTTGATGATAAGGGGTATATAGTTGTGTTTGGATTGTCATTTAAATTAAGAATTAAGAAATGCATAAAACAGTAATTGCAAGGAGTTTAGGAAAAGAAAATGAGTAAGGAGGACTGGGGAAGTGAATCCACTACCTATCTATAAGCATGCTAGAACATGATTTACTTGGGCAAACAACATATACATGTGACCATGGAATGCAACAATACAAAATTGTTATATTACCTTCAAGAAATTCATGAAATCAATAGGCAAGAATAACCTATCAAAGATTTACATGCTTTGCCTACTTACACTAAGGTGTAGCCTTAGACATGCTCACTAAGCTAGAGATTATCAAGCCCTCAATTAAATGATAAAAGCACATGAAATCAAGATTCAAGATTAATCCATCAAATGGAGGCCTTAAGCCATGGACTAACAAGTTCTAATAAAACATGCTAATAAAAACATTTCCACAAACTCATCTCCATTGTCACTATGAAAATGCAAGCAATATAATCATAAGAGGAAACAATCTAAGACAAGATATTTAACTCAAAATGATCATTTATAGACATTGAAGTTCCTTACAACATGTAAGATGTTCTAGCTCATGGAAAAGCCACATATACACAGTATTACTCCAAAATTAAACCAAAACTAAGCCATACTTACACAATAGGGCTTCATCACCTCCCTAGAAAGGGAGTTAGTTACCCATAAGAGCAATAGGGGAAGGAGAGGAGATGAAGAAACTCCCCATTTTCGCTCCTAGAGGACCCAAAATACACAAACACCTCAAAACTCAATATTTCTCTCTCTAACCTTAGCCAAATGTGTGATCCTCTCTCCCCCTAGCCCCAAGCCCTTTATTTACACAAAATAATCTCTCTTTCCCTCTATTTTCATGCCCCAACAACCCTAGGAGAAATCAAGACCACAGAAAAGGGTCAAGGGGACAACTTTCCGCACAAATTCAGAGGTAGTTGATCTACTATCCGTAGATCGGCGGGCGCCCGCGGGTGCTTGAAATCCGAGGATGGCCACTGGAGTGTTTGGTAGGAGCCCACGGTGTTTGCTGGCGGGGGCCCGCGAGACACGGCGGGGCCTCGCGGTTGAAGGAATGCTATTGGAGTGATTGGCGGGCCCCTGCGGATCTGCGGCGGGCGCCCGCGGTGCTTGGCTTCAAAGCCTTCACTCCTCTCTTGAGCCACTTTGGATCGGTCCGTTTGACGCGAACTTCATCCTGAGCGCTATGCCGCAAAACTCACACGCTTGATTGAATCAAGCGGCTTGACCAAAACGATAGTCCCTAGCAACGGCATGCTTTGATTCTTCAAGAGTTTGTCAAGACCACTCTTTTAACCATTTTCGGGGGAACCAACCTGAAAGAAGACGGAAATAAATAGATAAAGCTAAACTATACATTATAATTAACTAATGTACTTAACAGATGTAAATAAGGGCACTTGAATATGCAATATTCGGCGCTTATCACAACCCGCAAACTTACATTTTGTTAGTCCCATGCAAAACCAAAATACAGAACCTAACAAAAATGACAACATTTGAAATGCTATCAACATGCATTAATCATGGAGCAAGAAAATACCTACAAAGCTCAAATGTAACTTGGAACAACAGAAAATTGGAGACAGACTCATTAAGCAGACTACCTTGCATATATGAAGCCTTGATATAACAAAATCGCTAAACATGCTTCAACTCTCATGCATCAACATCATAGTCTAAATAAATACTTCAATTGTCATTTCTTGAAAAGAAATGAACTCTAGCTTCATTGAAAGACTTCAATTTATTGAATTTCCTTTTAAACGAGGTCTTTAAGGCATGGCTTTATTCACAATACAACTTTTGTTGCTTGCTGAATTTTTTTTTTTTTTTTTTTGACATGATAGGTACTATGGTTGTACAATGCCGAAGTTCCTTAAGCTTTCTAACCAACCCATATAGCAAGTGTTAGGCCAACAGCTCCCAAACCGGATGGCTTTAGGGTGCTAAGTGTAGAGACACTCCTAGGGCTTAATAACTTGAATTGGCAAGGCTACAAACTCCAATGAACCATATTTATTTATTTTTATTTTTGTGAATGACCGTGCAATGTCTAAGTCCCTTAAGCTTTCTAACTAACCCATGTAACAAGTGTTAGGCCAGTAACTCCCAAACCAGATGGCTTTAGGGTGCTAAGTGTAAAGGCATTCCTAGGGCTTAATAACTCGAGTCAGCAAGGTTACGAACTTAAACTAGTCATTTTCATTATTCAACCTCTTTTTTGTTTTTATTTTTTATTTTTTATGCCAAAGATATCCATTCATTAGGGTCATCAATTCAATTCAACTGAGTCATGGTCAAGGTCAATTAGGTTGCATGCCTCACAATTAGGTTTCCGATGTGCATCTGTGCAGTGTGAAGCATAAAAGAGTAAGAATTCCGACGAAAATCTAATTGAAGCATTTATACAAACCAACGTGAACTACATGATCATTTTAGATTTTTCTTTTATTTTCAAAACTATCTTGGCTTCTATACACAAAGTATTAAACACATGTTCAATTTCCAATGAGTTCCATGATTACAAGATCATTGCTTTCAACAAAAATTGATTTTATTAACTTCCATGGGAGCAAAAATGTAATAATGCACCCCCAAACTTGAGTGTCACATTGTCCTTAATGTGAGAAGACAAATGATAATTAATGAAAAATGAGGAGTGTAACAAGAACAAAAGTACCAAGTTCAAGAGGAATTAAGTGGCGGTGTAAAAATGAGCCACCATGTGAATTCCAAGAGCATGCCCCCAAATGTCAAAAGACATATATACACAATAACATCATATGAATCCAAACAAAGATGAATAGAAATAACTGCAATTTATTTATCTAAAAACCAAAATCCATGCAAAGCAGCAAAAGAGTTGCAGTTATAAGTTCAAAATATGAACTGGAAAGTAAATGCCAAACGCGGCCCCAAAATAAGTCTAAGAAGTACTGCTAGCGAGCAAAATAGATACAAAAAACATAAAATCACTCCCTCATCGGAGCGGAGGATGAACCGCCGGCGCCACCTGGTGCACGGTTAATCAATGTCTGGAGCATGCCTTTCAAAACCTGCTGACTCTCCTGAGTCGCCTTAACCGTGCTCTCTATACTTTCGAGGCACATGTGAAACGCATCAAAGCGAGTACTAAGATTATAATAATGAGCTTGGGTCATGACAGGCGGCGATGGCGCAACAGGGGCAGCCGGAGTAGCGGGGGCATCATGAACAGGGGGAGCAAAAGCCACAGGGGGAGCAGGAGCTACAGGGGGAGCCGGAGTCCAACTCATTGCCAATTCGGGCTTGACGAGATGTCTTAAGCTTCACAATGTTTAACTTCCAGACCCTAAGGTTGAAATCAAAGAAATCCTTCCTTTTCTCCTTATAACGGGGGGCTCTGAACCCTGCATTTTTAAGCAGCCGTGTGATAAGATATGGAAATGGAAATGCCCAAGTGGTGGCACTGCTTGACCTCACCAAAATTAACTCCTTGTAAATCTTGAGGAGTTGGTCCCAAACAAGCTGCGGGACGTAAAACCAATGCTCCTTTTCAGTGGCATAGAGGGCTTGTAGAAAAATCACCTTATGCTCGGAATGTCCCGGCATAGGAAGGACATTTTTGGCCAGGACCGAGTCCACAAACCACAGTCGGCATGGCAAGAATGACTTATTGGTGCTTGTGGTTCGATTGCCGGTGTATTGGTTATGGCAAATTTTGCTTACCATATCAGACAATATTAGGCCAACTGGGGCTTCTACATATAGAGGCAGGCCCGTATCATCGACCGGCGATGCCAGTGGGCAAGCCAAAGTCGCAGCAAGATCATCGAGGGTAAATTCGAAAGCCTCGCCATCAATGGTGGTCTTGATAATCAGGCGGACCACACGCGGATAATAAGCACTAGCGCGTGGCTTGAAAAAAGATTCGAGGCCACGCTCCTTCAATTTGCGGATTGCCCATGCCGTCTCCGAATTGTTTTCGAAACCATTTTCGATATCGAATTTTGCTTTGGTTTCGATTGGCCAATCAGCCCAATTTGGCGTGGGAGGCACATTGGAAGGTCCCTCAGATGAGCGAGCATGCTTGGAAACGACTTTGGGCGCCATTGAGTGAAACTAATTGGTTCAGGAATTTTTACAAACACCTGGCGTGCACATAAATTAGAACGAGAGACAAAAGGATGTTAGAAATGTGAAAGTGCCAAAATTGTGACCTGCAATCAAGAGAATACAAACCCTAGCACAAACAACACATCGACACAATAATACCCATCCTCCATTAATCCAAAATTTAAAAGAAAAAAAGAAAAGAGACTTACCCAACAATGGAAAATGAAATACCCGTTTGCTTGGTGGGGAATGATGGAATGAGGATGAGGAAGGTTGATGAAGGATGGAGATGGATGAAGAGATTGAAATGAGAGTGAGATGGGAAGGGAGAGATGTGGGGGTCGTACGTTGAGAGGGGGAGAATGAGGGGTTATAAGAGGTAAAATGGGCTTACAAACCCATTTAGAATAAGTAGCGACGGGTGGCGGGCGACCGCGGTGCTCTGGCAGGCGCCTGCGGGATGGCATGGGCTCACTGCTCGAATTGGCGGGCCCCCGCAGATCTGCGGCGGGCGCCTGCAGTTGCTTGGACGTCACTACCCACTTTCGCAGGCCCCCGCGGGAATCTGGTGGGCGCCCACAGGCCTACTTCAGAAATTGCCTTTGGCAGCGAATCACGGCCTACAAAGGCCGGCATGAGATTAAAGGTGACTCAAACATGAACTGAAAGCTCTTAGTAATCGTGCGGAACCGCCAGAACTGGAGTCGGTGCTCAATTGCACAAGCGAGAGCCAAGAGATCCAAATGTCATTTGAATTTTGGATTAGACGAAACAAATGCCTGAATGACCTTGAATAATTCCAGAAGTGGTACGGAGACCTGAAAACGTTGAAGAAAACCGAATGTGACCGCAGGAATGCTAGATGAGACAATTCCGGAAGAGTGCACATTTTGGTTAAACTTAGCGAATTCCTGGAAATTTTTTTTTTTTTTTGGCTATTGGCACTTGGAAGAAGGAACCTCGAAAGATGGAAGAATTGCTTCCCATGAGTGCTAAATTTAACGTCGATAGCTAGACAAACCAAAATCGCGCATTAGTCCTCGTAAATTGGGTCCGTTAATAGGACTTTCTCTACTTTGCGGATAGGGACTATGCTGTAATACCCCGATATTTTAAAGGATATATTAATTGGGATTAATTACTTTTATTTTAGTTTTTAAATGATTTATTTGCTTTAATTTGAATTAATTGCGTTTATTTCATTTTTTGTATTGATTTGTTTTATTGAGTGCTTAGATTAAATTGCTTTATTTTATTTATATTTCGTGAATTATTAATATGATGATTGTTGTGTGTGTGCTTAATTATTGATTGAATTGTTGGCGTGCTGATTTTATTGGTATTGTGTGACTTGGTTGTAATTTATTGTTTTGGTTATGTGTAATTAGTTTTTATTTTTTATTTAAGTGTTTATTTAATTATTTGGTTTATTTAAATTAATTGGATTTAGGCTTAATGGAAGTTGGACCAAAAGATATGGTATTGGGCTTGTATGAAGCCTTATTGTGTTAATTAATAAAGGCCCATGGTTATTTAATTATTTAAATGATCATTTTTGTATTAATTATAAATATATATAAAATTATAATTAATTAATAATTGTTATGGAAAGATATATATATATATATATATATATATATATATATATATGTAATATAATATATGTTTATAGATATATATTATTTAAAGATTATTATTTTATTGGAGGGTCCTAGTTGGAATAGGATTTAGATTTTAATGTGTATAAATATACACATAAGGCTTTAGGGTTAAAAGTTTACACGTTAGAAAAATAAAGGAGGCAGAGAGAGAGGACGAAGAAGGGCTGACAAGGAGGAGATCGTATCTGAGAAGGAGGACGTTTGGATTGAAAGAGATAATCAAAGCTTGAAGCGTCGGTTTCATTTTGAAATCTTCAGGCGAGTTCTTCTCTATCTTTCCTCTTAGAACCCATAAGGATTTCACCTTGAATATCAAGGTTTAATTAAATTATTAATTTAAATCACAGTTAGAACGGATTATTTAAAAGTATTAAGTTAATTTATTTGATTAAATCATGTTTAGATAGGATTATTTAAAAGTAGGAATTATTATAAATTTTTAGTTTGGATTATTGGATTTTATTTGTATATATAGGTGTTGTATATATATTTTAAAATCAATGTATAGGTGGAATTATGACCCTAGAGGATTAATTAGGGTTTTTATATTTTTCTGGAATTTTTCTGTATTTTTCTGAAATTTTGTGGTATTTTAGGAATTTATTTGGTTTACTTTTCTATATATTTTGTTGGAAATTATATATATATATATTTGTTATATATATATATAATAGATGCTGCTGTGTAACGTAGGTTAATGGCGGATCAATTAGTGTGTAATCCAGTGTGGTCAGGTGCATAATAAGTTGGTGTAACCACTAGTCTAGGCCATAGGATATATATATATATATATAATAGATGCTGCTGTGTAACATAAGTTAATGGCGGATCAATTGGTGTGTAATCCAGTGTGGTCGGGTGCATGATAAGTTGGTGTAACCACTAGTCTAGGTCATAGGATTTATTTAATATAGTTAGTTTGATTTGGTGTGGGTGCATACATGTGAGCTCAAGTGAGCTAATCTGATGTGGGTGCATTTGCTCACAGTAGCATTTGAGCTCAGCCAATTATTTTGCCTGTTTGTGATATAAAATTAAAACGGTCATAACTTAGTCATCTTAAATCGAAGTTGGGTCATTCTTGAGCTCAAATTCAAGAATTTTTCGTCCTCTTTCCTATGGTACTAATTTTGTTATCAGATTTCCATCCTACTAGGAGATATTTATGTTTTAGTAAGACAGTGTCGGAAAACTATTTAAACCGATATGGAGTATTTAGGGGAAACTATTTATCACATATTTAGTAGCATTAATTTGTGTAAATATAACAAATTAGTAATCTGTTGTGGAACGAAGTGTGTGTGTGTGTGTGTGTATTTTCATCCTTCCATACAACTTATAAACAAATTAAACTATATATATATATATATATATATATATCATTTAAGATGATTAATATTATCATTCTTATTTGGTATATCTTGATAGGTTGATTATTAAATTATGCGTATAATATTCATGAGATGGTTATGTATGATTTAGCGTTTTGTTAAGTTTAAAGTGATTCATGGTTAAAGTGTAGGCGTGGATGAATTGCCAAAGGATTAAAAATATTACCTAAATATTTGTATGAATATAATACATACATGGGAAGCATGGATGAGTTGCTAATTAAATGTATGAATAAATATACTTATAGAGGAATGGTTGAATTGCCAAAGTATAAATAATTACACTTAAGGAGGCATGGTTGAGTTGCCAATATATAACTAAATATATTTATAAGGGCATGCTTGATTTGCTAAAGCATAATTAAATTATTATTTGCTAGATGATTAAAATTCTATCTAGGGTTATTGTGTGTATCAGTTGGATTAGGATTACATTAGAATAATCTAGTGTTTAAAGGTTAGTATATTCTTTTATATATAGCAAAAAAAATAATAATAATGCTGTGAGAGACATGGATGATTTGTCAAAGCCTAGATATTGACTGTGTGATTTAGTGAATAAAAATCATTATCGTGATTTGAAATTTAATATAATTTTCCTTTTATTATAATTGATTGTTTAAATGATTAAATAATTGTCGATAATGGATTTATGGTCAAGGGAGTTTTTTTTTTATAAAAGAAATATAAATTGTGGATTGGTCTAGGATTGATTGTTAATTTAATCATTGTTTAATAGTTTTGAATTTAGTGAACCTAGTAATAGATGTGACTAATGTAGTATATATAATTATATATATATATGCATATCATGGGGTACTAAAGATAAAAGTTTATTAGGATTGGCTTTGGTCAGAGATGATCTTTTTATTGGTTTTCAGAGGCCTGGTAGAGAGAGCTTGCTCGTAGGGTTTAACCCGCGATTTATTTTTCAGGTTATTAGAAGAAGTTCCAAGTCTAAAGGTTGATGATCCGTAGCTGAAGGACTTATCCATTCTTTCAGTTTATTTAAAAGTAGGATATTATTATCATTTCATTTGATGTTAGTATTTAATAATGAACTTCTGGATAATGGATTTTGGTTAAGACCCGAGTTGTAAATTTTAGAGAATTATTAATGAAACTTTTATTTAATAGATTCCCTTCAACGAGTTATTTATTCTTTTTATTTCTTTTTGTACTCTGTGTTTGTTTGAAATACTTTAATTGTTTTGACATTTCCCTGATTTTGTGCGCGGACTTGATCAACCCGTGTTCCGAAATTAGGAGGTATCACATATGCCGTCAACATAAGGCTTAAGCCGTTGACCATTAACCTTAGAGAGAGATCCATCGGTAGAATCTTGAAGTTCTATTGCACCATAAGGAAAGACGGAAGTGATGATATATGGACCATCCCACCGTGAATGGAGTTTACCGGGAAAGAGTCTCAAACGAGAATTGAAAAGCCAAACTTTTTGTCCAGGGGCAAAGGACTTGTTGACAATGTGCTTGTCATGAAAAGCTTTAGTCCTTGCCTTATAGATTTTGGCGCTTTCATACGCATCATTTTGAATTTCCTCAAGCTCATTGAGCTGTAAATTACGAGTAGAGCCGGCTTGTTTGAGATAAAAGTTGAGCCTTTTTATGGCCCACTAAGCACGATGCTCTAGTTCAACTGGGAGATGACAAGCTTTGCCAAAGACAAGTCGATATGGCGACATGCCAATGGGCATCTTGTACGCTGTCCGGTAGGCCCACAGCGCATCGTTCAGTCTTAATAACCAATCTTTGCAGTTTGGTTGAACTGTATTTTTCCAAAATATGCTTGATTTCCCGATTAGAAACTTCCACTTGACCACTCGTTTGAGGGTGGTAAGGTGTGGCAACCTTATGAATGACAGAGTATTTAGCAAGGACAGATTTGAGATAACGATTTCAAAAATGAGATCCGCCGTCACTGATGAGTGCTCGGGGCGTACCGAAACGACTGAAAATATTTGATTGACTGAATTTGACCACAACTTTATGATCATTGGTTTTGGTAGGCTCGGCCTCAATCCACTTAGACACATAATCCACCACTACAAGGGTATACTCGTAGCCAGAAGAATATGGAAATGGTCCAATGAAGTTAATCCCCCACACATCGAAAATTTCTGTGATTAAGATTGGAGTGAGGGGCATCATGTCTCTTCTAGACATGGATCCGAGCTTTTGGCAACGCTCACATGATTTACAGAAATTGTAAGCATCCCGAAATAGAGAAGGCCAATAGAATCCGCTTTGAAGGACTTTGTCAGTGGTCTTTTTGGCACAGAAGTGACCCCAATAAGCAAGGGTGTGGCAGAAATTTAAGACACTTGTGAATTCCTTTTCTGGAATACATCTCCGAATAATTTGGTCCAGGCAATATTTGAATAACTCCGGATCTTCCCAAAAGAAATGCTTAACTTGGGAGAAGAAATGATCTCTTTCTTGTTTTGACCAATTGGAGGGAATTTTTCCTACCGCAAGATAGTTAACAATATTCGCAAACCATGGAAGATTTGAATGAGAAATCTGAAACAGTTGCTCATCCAGAAAGAAATCACAAACTGCGGCAAATTAAGAAGATTTCTCAATGAGCAAACGAGAGAGATGGTCGGCGACAACATTGTCTGTCCCTTTTTTGTCCCGGATTTCAGTATCAAATTCTTGGAGTAAGAGTATCCATCGAATTAGGCAAGGTTTGGTCTCTTTTTTGGCGAGCAAATGCCTTAGAGCGGCATGGTCTGAGAAGACAATGACCTTGGATCCTAGAAGGTAAGAGCGGAATTTATCCAAGGCATACACCACAGCTAGCAATTCTTTTTCAGTGGTGGTGTAATTTAACTGAGCATCAGAGAGAGTCTTGCTAGCATAATAGATAACATGCGGAAGCTTGTCCACACGCTGGCCCAAAACCGCACCCAATGCATAATCGGATGCATCATACATGATCTCAAATGGAAGAGACCAATTGGGCGGTTTAATGATTGGGGCTGATGAGAGAAGAGAACGGAGCTTCTTGAAAGCTTCTAAACAGGTTCCATCAAATTGAACGGAACATCACTGGCAAGAAGATTGCACAAGGGCCGAGAGATTTTGCTAAAATCTTTAATGAAGCGACAGTAGAAGCCGGCATGTCCAAGGAAGGAACGGATTTGATGGACGGAATTGGGAGGAGGAAGGTTAGAGATTAACTCAACTTTAGCCTTGTCGACCTCAATTCCCCTTTTTGAAATGACATGTCCTAAGATAATGCTTTCTTGGACCATAAAATGGCTATTTTCCCAACTTAGAATCAAATTTGTCTCCTTGCATCTTTGAAGCACAAGGGATAGATTTTGGAGACAGGAGTCAAAGGAAGATCCAAAGACGGAAAAATCATCCATGAACACTTCCAAGAATTTTTCAACCATATCGGAAAATATGGACATCATGCACCTTTGGAAGGTTGCTGGTGCATTGCATAGCCCAAAGGGCATTCGCCTATAGGCAAATGTTCCAAAGGGACATGTGATGTGGTCTTCTCTTGATCTTGCAGATCAATTACCACTTGGTTATAGCCGAAATAACCATCAAGGAAACAATAGTAGCTTTGACCGGTTAACCTCTCTAGGATTTTATCAATGAATGGGAGTAGGAAATGATCCTTCCTAGTGGTAGAATTTAGCTTCCGGTAGTCAATGCACACACGCCACCCGGGGTGGTGCGTTGTGGCATGAGCTCTCCCGCAGAAGTTTCAACAACGGTGAAGCCAGATTTCTTAGGAACAACTTGAGTGGGGCTTTGTGATACCCCTCGGATCCGAGACATGGGTTGATCAGGCCCAGGCCCAAACCCGAGGGATATTAAACAATTAATATGTTATAATGAACACGGAATACAAAAAAAATGAATTAACAAATGAAATTAAAGCTGAAAGGAACTAAAAATAGAATCCGCAAAATATTATAATTATTAAAATCCATCAAACCCAAACTCCAAAACTCCATCAGTTTATAACTCGGGAATCCATCTCTAGTGGACCCCTATTAAACATCCAAACGAAAATAAAACAACTGTAATAAGTATCTAGGAATAAACTATGGAGAGAATCCTACATCGTCGGAAGAGTGAATAGCGACATCTGCTCAGCACGAACACGTCTAAGCCTGGAATTGTCGTGTACCTGAAAAATAGAAGTGGGTCAGGCCCACGCGCAAGTTCTATACTACTACAATCCAAACAGAGGCCCGATACGCATGTACATCCTAAACAATTCAACAATAGCTAATAGTCCGTAAATATATATATAGTCACACTAAAGGACTCTCACTGGACTACAGGCCGGTCAAAACCTGAATAGAGGTAACATGCTAAAACGCACAAAAAGTGGGCATATGTACCTATAACTAAACAGGGTACGCCTCTAACCATCGTATCCAGTTATGCATCCTAATGCATATACGCTCCCTAACCGTCGATCTTGAGACTCAAGCTCATATCGAGGTACCATAACAATATATTTAAAGTCCATCACGAATCCTAGTAGTGCCGCTCAACTAGTCGTTGCCATGACACTACAATTAATAGGACTTAACTTTTAGTTAATCCAATTCTTAATCCAGGGTAGGTAGGTTTTGGTATTTTAAAACCAAACCATCCCTAGCATACCACCATTCCATACAGGAGTATACTATCCAATCATCCAGCAGTTAATAATATCAACAATTAAAGTAAACATCAGCTAAATCCATATTTCCATTACTGATACTAACATACATAGTGTATGTATCAATAAAAAGAATCAGATATATACATAAATAGATTTAGTTTTATATCCAACACTGATACTAACAGACATAATGTAAGCATCAAGAATCGTAGTCACTGTATATACACAAACTTACTCAGTTTAGGTTGTTCCATTCAATCAGATATAATGATAATCTTGTTTTAAATTATCATTCAATACTCAGCAGTTGATATTACAGACATTTAAGATAACCGTTAACAAAGTTCATTCCTCCAACAGTTGATACTAATAGTATTAATGCAAGCATCAAGACAGAACCACAGTAGGTACATATACCTACTTAGTTTAGGTTGTTTTACAAAATCCCATTAGTGTTAATTTAAGAATTATTATTCTTCAACATAACCGTATTCTAAACAAGTGTAGTTCAGAGACATACTCATAATATAGAATTATACATGTTCCAATTATGTCATTCGTCTCAAAAAAATTTCAGAATTAAACACAGTGTACTTACAGAACTTAACACTATGGAACTACCTGTTTAGAACCCTACTGTCCAAACTTTTCTACGCAAGTGGACTTAGTTAACACCACCTTTGAAGCTTTAATTTATCTCTATACATTACTTAGACCTTCCACATTCAATTCTGCACTCAATTGAAAGCACCAAAATCAACCATTGCATGCAAAACTGACTGGAAACGAAGAAAATTACAAAAAATTGAGCAAGGAGACGTCTCCAAAAATTGGAGCCGCCTCCTTTAACCCTTGGAGCCGGCTCCAATTTCTTGGAGCCGCTTCCACACTAAGGGGAGCCGGATCCCTCCAAGGAAGAGCCGGCTCCTTCCCTCTCTGCTTCGTCATTCCCTCCTCCGATGAACTCTGTAGCCTCTACACCTCACCGTTATGACTTCTAAATCCTGTAACCTAACCCTAGTGTGTTCCCAGTCCGTGTTTAAGTCCTTATACCACTATTAATCATGAATTTAATTCAAGAATTATGCACACAACTATCAAGTTTTAACAGTTTAGTAACCATGCAACACAAACTGGTGTGTAACAAACTTTAGCACAAACATAAAAACTTTTTAAGTTACAATTAATCCTGGAACAGTTTAGGAATGCAAAGAACACGAAGCCTAAGGGAGAGAGTAAGGATAGAACTTGCCTTTGAGATCTTTGTTCAAAATCTCTACACCGTCTTCTAAGACCTCCGGCGAACACAATTGTTGTAAACCTCCTCTGTTTCCCTCTCTACTACTTCCACAGACGTGTGTTGGTTTTCTTTTCTTTGTGTTTTTTATTTGTTTGTATGAAAAACCCTAGGTAGCCTTATTACGTCTATTTATAAGGTTACACAAAACCTAAAGCTCACTGAAGCCCTAATGTGAAACCTATTCGGCCCATAACACCATCTAAGTGAATAAGCATGTCTACTACTTACCACCAATCCTACAGTAATGTGAATTTAGAAAAACAAGTAACTTTAATTTATTTTAATTACCAATTTACCAAAACTAAATAAAACAATTAACAAAGAATTAAAAAAAAAAAACACAATTAAGCAAACAAAATTAAACTAAGTAAAACAATTAAATAATTAAAGTCAATAAACAGGTCAACCAAACAACTAATTACAATTAAACCAATTAAAACATTAAATAAAACAATTAATGAAAAGAAAATAATTTATCAAAATATTGAGACTATCCTTTTGAAAATTAGGGGTATTACATTCTTCCCCCCTAACAAAAGGAATTCCGTCCTCGGAATTCGCTCTTACCTTCTTCCAAAATTTTAGGAAATTGCGAGCGAATGATATCCTCCCGTTCCCAAGTACACTCAGCCTCATTGTGATGACTCCACTGGACACGAACCAAAGGAATAACCTTATTACGAAGAATCTGATCTCGTCGGTCGACAATACAACACGGTGGCTCTAAATAAGTTGTATCCGGCTGCAACTCAATCTCCCCAACATCGATATGCTGATACCGATCCTCATCTCGCAGAAATTTTCGCAACATGGAAACATGAAACACGTTGTGGACGCGATCTAAAGTATCCAGAAGTGCTAACCGATAAGCAACAGCTCCAATACGATCCGTAATCATGAATGGACCGACAAATCGCGGTGACAACTTCCCTTTCTTCCCAAAGTGCATAACACCCTTCATAGGAGACACTTTGAGTAGAACCTGATCCCCAATCTGAAGCTCCAATGCCCGAGTACGACGATCAGCATAGCTCTTCTGCCTACTTTAGGCAGTACGCATGCGATCTCGAATAAGAGCTATCTTCTCAGAAGTATCCTTGATAAACTCAGGACCCAAGAATCTGCTCTCCCCAACCTCCATCCAACAAACAGGCGATCGACACGGTCGGCCGTATAACGCCTCAAATGGTGCCATCCCAATAGTCTTCTGGAAACTATTGTTATAAGCAAACTCTACAAGGGGTAAGTAATCCTCCCAGTGGCCTTTGAAATCAAGAACACACGATCAGAACATATCCTCCATAATCTGATTCACCCTCTCAGTCTGTCCGTCAGTCTGAGGATGATAAGCAGTACTAAGATGTAACTCCGTACCCAAAGCCTGCTGAAAGCTCTTCCAAAATCCAGATATAAAGCTCGAATCCCTGTCCGATATAACAGACAATAGAATGCCACGTAGCTTCACAATCTCCAAAATATATAGCCTTGCCAACTGCTCCGAAGTGTAGTCAGTGCAAATAGGCAAGAAGTGAGCTGACTTAGTCAACCTATCCACACTGACCCATTTGGAATTATGCCCCTTGAAAGAATTTGGCAAACCTTCTACAAAATCCATAGAAATGCTCTCCCATTTCCACTCCGGTATCGGTAGTGGCTGTAGAGCTCCTGGCGGCATCTGATGATCAATCTTGACCATCTGAAAAGTACTACATTACGAGACAAAAAGAGCAATGTCTCTCTTCATACCTGCCCACCAAAACTGCCGCTTCATATCCTGATACATCTTATCGCCTCCTGGATGAACAGAAAACTCAGAGTGGTGAGTCTCAGTCATCACATTTTTCCTCAAATCGTCAGCAGAAGGTACCAACAACCGTCCCTTGTACCTCAAACCTCCGTCAATCCCAACATGATAAAATGGAACCTCCTCAGAAGCTATCTCTGCAACTTTGTCGATACACTACTGATCGGTGAGTTGTGCTTGTAAAACCTTGCGAATGATGGAAGGTGTAACCACCATGCAAGCCATAAAAGCATCCGATAACTCATCTACATTCTTTAAAGCATTCCACTCAGTGGTGAATAAGGCAGAAAGACTACCAACAGGTCGGCGACTGAGTGCATCCGCCACCACATTCGCTTTCCCTGGATGGTACTGTATAGAAAAATGATAGTCTTTCACAAACTCCAACCACCTGCGCTGTCTCATATTCAGCTTCGGCTGAGTGAACAAGTACTGTAGACTTTTGTGATCACTAAATAACCTGAAGGACTCACCCAACAGATAATGCCTCCAAATACGTAAAGCAAATACCACAGCTGCCAACTCCAAATCATGTATTGGATAATTAAGCTCATGAGGCTTAAGCTTCCGAGATCCATAAGAAATTGGTCGCTCCTCCTGCATCAAAACACGTCCAAGACCCTGCAACGAATCATTCGTGTAAACAAGATACTCTATCCCGCTCTGCGGAGTAGCCAAAACTGGTGCAGAAGTTAACTTCCTTTTCAGCTTATCAAAAGTTCGCTGACAGTGTTCATCCCACATGAACTGTACACCCTTCTTAGTCAGATGAGTGAGTGCCCCTGCTATCTTGGAGAACCCCTGGATGAATCTCCTGTAATATCCTGCCAGACCGAGAAAACTCCGAATCTCAGTAGGTGATATAGGCTGTCCTCACTCAACCACCGCTGAAACCTTGGCTGGATCCACTGCTATCCCCTTTTCTGATACCACGTGGCCCAGAAATTTCACCTCCCGCTGCCAAAATTCACACTTCTCGAACTTGGCATGTAACTGGTGCTCACGAAGCGTCTGTAAGACTATGCAAAGATGTCTAGTATGGTCATCCTCAGACCTAGAATAGATCAAGATATCATCAATAAAGACGATGACAAACTGATCCAAATAAGCCCGAAAGACTCTGTTCATTAAATCCATGAACACCGCAGGTGCATTAGTCGTCCCAAACGGCATGACACGAAACTCATAAGAACCATATCTCGTGAGAAATGCTGTCTTAGGAACATCCTGCTCCCTAACCCTTAACTAATGATATCCAGAACGTAGATCAATCTTGGAGAAGTATGTGGCTCCCCTTAACTGATCAAACAAGTCATTAATCCTGGGCAAAAGATACTTGTTACGAATCGTAACCTTGTTCAACTCCCTGTAATCTATACACAGACGAAGCGAACCATCCTTCTTTTTTACAAACAGAACCGATGCTCCCCAAAGTGATGTACTCCTACGAATAAAACCCTGGCTGAGTAACTGCTAAATCTGATCCCTCAGCTCTCTCATCTCCACCGGTGCCATCCTATAGGGTGCCCTAGCAATAGGCGCAGTGCCTAGAGCTAAGTCTATCACAAAATCGATCTCACGACTAGGTGGCAACCCTGGAATCTCCTGAAATACATCCAAGAATTCCTGTATAATCGGTATGTTATCCAATGACACAGTAATCCCCTCCTCCTTTTCCTCCTCCACATGGAACAAATAGGTGCTACCGCCCCCTTTAGAACGTGGCATAGCTACTACATACATATCCTGACCAGGTATGGTAAAAATAATAGATCTATTAAAACAATCAACTTGGGCATGGTAATGAGACAACCAATCCATCCCAAGTATCACATCATAAGTGTGCATGTGCAGGACCAATAGATTGGCTAGAAATTTGAGTCTGCCAATATCTAGTGTCACAGGCCCATCACTCTCATGTATAATAGCTGTATCGCCCAATGGTGTAGAAATACCCTGAGGTCTAGTGCATACCCTCATCCCAGATAAAGCAACAAAAGTCTTAGCTACAAATGAGTGTGTAGCACCCGTATCAAATAAAACACGTCCATGAAAACCATGTATAGGAAACTTACCCTCAATAGCCTGAGGTGCCTGCATATCCTGTGGCTTAGGGTTGTACACCCTGTCATAATATAACTGCTGCGGTGCCTGTCCCTGAGGCTGCGGCGGTGCCGGTAAAGCCAGATGTGTCTGTCCCTGAATCCGTGGAACCTGTGGAGGTTGTAAAGGCACTGGCGCCCTCTGTCCCTGCAGCACATGTTGTCCCTGTCCTGTCTCTGTCCTTGTCCCTGTCTAACTGTAGGACACTGCCTGGAAGTGTGACCATACTCCCCACAAGTATAGCAACTACCCTGGAAAGTACCGAATGGCCTCCTCTGTCGGTTAGCCTGTGGCTGACCCTGTCCTGCCTGTGGTCCCCCATTCTGCTGTCGCTGAACAGGTGCCACATCCCTGGGAGCATCTGATCCACCCTTGTGCTTCTTCCAAGGCTGTTGTCCCTGGAACTTGCCCTTGTCATTCTGTCGGTGACCGTTCCCATTCCCTTTCTCAGCTGACTGATTAGCAGAGTCTCTGTCACCCCGCTTCTCACCCTTGGCCTGTCTGATATCCACAGTCAACTGATACTGCTGTAGCGCGGCGTCTACCACCTGAACATAGGTAGTATAAGCTGGACTACCTGTAATAGCTCTCTTGATAGACTACATCAGTTCCTTAATGAAACTGTTGCGCTTCTTTTCCTTTGTATCCACCTCCTCCGGTGCAAAGAGAGACAAGCGTGTGAACTGCTGCTCATACTCCGCCACTGTCATGTTTCCCTGCTGCAGATTTAGAAACTCAGTCTTCATAGCTGCCCTGACTGCATAAGGAAAGTACTTTTCATCAAAGTGTGCACTGAACTGATCATAAGTCAATGCCATCATTTCCTCTGCGGTGGTAACTGACTCCCACCACTGTAGTGCATCCCTAACTAGCTTGAATGTAGCAAGCATCTGCTTCTGAACCTCCGTGCACTGAACCAAACGAAGATGACGCTCAATATCCTGTTTCCACTGGTGAGCTGCTCTCGCATCGGTGGAGCCTATGAACTCAGGTGGGCTCCCCTTTGTGAAAGAACTCCTAGCCTTCTCCCAAGTATTAGTCTGAACAACCGATACTGGTAGCGGTGCCGGCTGTACTTGAGGCTGATTCCGAAGTACAGCTGTTACCCCAGTTTCTATAGCCCGAGCAACGAGGTTATTGAGGTGAGGAAGAATCTCTGGATCCCTGACCCGATCCTGAGCCTGTTGAACTTCCTCCTGTTCCTCCTGAAATTGACCCATGTTATCCTGAAACCCAAGCCTTTGCTGCTCTTCCTCCATTTGCTGACGCCATAGGAGATATTGTTGCCTACGTGCCACTCTCCTTTCCTTCCTAGTTCCTTGCATGTTCTGTCCATTTTTAGCGTTAACCATCTATTAACACGAAAAGACAGACATAAGTACCATTTCTATACGAACCGTAAAGAATACAACGAATCCAAACTTCAGCTCTAATCAAGAGAATGCTACGCAGAAGACTTAATACGAAAACATCCTAGAGACACTTGAACCTGGAGTGCTCTGATACCAACTGTGATACCCCTCGGATCCGAGACACGAGTTGATCAGGCCCAGGCCCAAACCCGAGGGATATCAAACAATTAATATGTTATAATGAACACGGAATACAAAAAAAATAAATTAAGAAATGAAATTAAAGCTGAAATGAACTAAAAATAGAATTCGCAAAATATTATAATTATTAAAATTCATCAAACCCAAACTCCAAAACTCCATCAGTTTACAACTCGGGAATCCATCTCTAGTGGACCCCTATTAAACATCCAAACAAAAATAAAACAACTGTAATAAGCATCTAGGAATAAACTATGGAGAGAATCCTACATCGTCGGAAGAGTGAATAGAGACCTCTGCTCAGCATGAATACATCTAAGCCTGGAACTATCGTGTACCTGAAAAATAGAAGTGGGTCAGGCCCACGCGCAAGTTCTATACTACTACAATCCAAACAGAGGCCCGATACGCATGTACATCCTAAACAATTCAACAATAGCTAATAGTCCGTAAATATATATATAGTCACACTAAAGGACTCTCACTGGACTACAGGCCGGTCTCAACCTGAATAGAGGTAACATGTTAAAACGCACAACAAGTGGGCATATATACCTATAACTAAACAACACCTCTAACTATCGTATCCAGCTATGCATCCTAATGCATATACGTTCCCTAACCATCGATCCTGAGACTCAAGCTCATATCGAGGTACCATAACAATATATTTAAAGTCCATCCCGAATCCTAGTAGTGCCGCTCAACTAGTTGTTGCCATGACACTACAATTAATAGGATTTAACTTTTAGTTAATCCAATTCTTAATCTAGGGTAGGTAGGTTTTGGTATTTTAAAACCAAACCATCCCTAGCATACCACCGTCCCATACTGGTGTATACTATCCAATCATCCAGCAGTTGATAATATCAACAATTAAAGTAAACATCAGCTAAATCCATATTTCCATTACTGATACTAACAGACATAGTGCATGCATCAATAAAAAGAATCAAATATATACACATAAACAAATTTAGTTTTATATCCAACACTGATACTAACAGACATAATGTAAGCATCAAGAATCGTAGTCACTGTATATACACAAACTTACTCAGTTTAGGTTGTTCCATTCAATCAGATATAATGATAAGATTGTTTTAAATTATCATTCAATACTCAGCAGTTGATATTACAGACATTTAAGATAACCGTTAACAAAGTCCATTCCTCCAACAGTTGATACTAATAGTATTAATGCAAGCATCAAGATAGAACCACAGTAGTACATATACCTACTTAGTTTAGGTTGTTTTACAAAATCCCATTAGTGTTAATTTGAGAATTATTATTCTTCAACACTACCGTATTCTAAACAAGTGTAGTTCAGATACATACTCATGATATAGAATTATACACGTTCCAATTATATCATTCGTCTCAAAAAATTTCAGAATTAAACACAGTGTACTTACAGAACTTAACACTATGGAACTACCTGTTTAGAACCCTACTGTCCAAACTTTTCTACGCAAGTAGACTTAGTTAACACCACCTCTGAAGCTTTAATTTATCTCTATACATTACTTAGACCTTCCACATTCAATTCTGCACTCAATTGAAAGCACCAAAATCAACCATTGCATGCAAAACTGACTGGAAACGAAGAAAATTACAAAAAATTGAGCAAAGAGACGTCTCCAAAAATTGGAGCCGCCTCCTTTAACCCTTGGAGCCGACTCTAATTTCTTAGAGCCGCCTCCACACTAAGGAGCCGACTCCCTCCAAGGAAGAGCCGGCTCCCTCTCTCTCTGCTTCGTCGTTCCTTCCTCCGATGAACTCTGCAACCTCTACACCTCACCGTTATGACTTCTAAATCCTGTAACCTAACCCTAGTGTGTTCCCAGTCCGTGTTTAAGTCGTTATACCACTATTAATCATGAATTCAATTCAAGAATTATGCACACAACTATCAAGTTTTAACAGTTTAGCAACCATGCAACACAAACTGGTGTGTAACAAACTTTAGCACGAACAGAGAAACTTTTTAAGTTACAATTAATCCTGGAACAGTTTAGGAATGCAAAGAACACGAAGCCTAAGGGAGAGAGTAAGGATAGAACTTGCCTTTGAGATCTTTGTTCAAAATCTCTACGCCGTCTTCTAAGACCTCTGGCGAACACAGTTGTTGTAAACCTCCTCTGTTTCTCTCTCTACTACTTCCACAAACGTGTGTTGGTTTTCTTTTCTTTGTGTTTTTTATTTGTTTGTATGAAAAACCCTAGGTAGCCTTCTTACGTCTATTTATAAGGTTACACAAAACCTAAAGCTCACTAAAGCCCTAATGTGAAACCTATTCGGCCCATAACACCATCTAAGGGAATAAGCATGTCTGATACTTACCACCAATCCTACAGTAACGTGAATTTAGAAAAACAAGTAACTTTAATTTATTTTAATTACCAATTTACCAAAAACTAAATAAAACAATTAACAAAGAATTAAAAAAAACACAATTAAGCAAACAAAATTAAACTAAGTAAAACAATTAAATAATTAAAGTCAATAAACAGGTCAACCAAACAACTAATTACAATTAAACCAATTAAAACATTAAATAAAACAATTAATGAAAAGAAAATAATTAATCAAAATACCGAGACTATCATTTTGAAAATTAGGGGTATTACAGGCTCACCCACTTGCTATCAAATATGGGGTAGATGATTTCCGCATCTAGTAGCTTGATCACCTCTTTCATGACCACTTCCTTCATGTTGGGATTCAAATGACGCTGCACCTCTCTAGATGGTTTGGCGTCGTCCTCCAAATGAATGCGGTGGATAGAAATAGAAGGGTCGATTCCTTTCAAATCAGCCACTGCCCAGCTAATAGCTTCTTCGTGCTCTTATAGCACCGCTAAAAGGCTATTTTCTTGATCCTTTAAAAGGTCCGAAGCAATAATGACAGGAAGAGTTTGACTTGCACCAAGAAACACATATTTGAGGTGGGCCAGGAGCGGCTTTAACTCAAGTTGTGGTGGAGATTTCAAGGAAGGGACCGGAGGAATAGTGGAAAGCTGAGGAAGTGGTTCTTTTGGCACCTTCCAAGGAGGACAATTCATGATAACATTAATGTCAACCAAAAAGTTTACTTCTTGGATGGATTGGTCAATATCAAAGTTGAAGAAGTCAAAGTGTGATATACAAGTTTCCAAAGGATCTTTGCTTAAAATAAAGGGAAGAGATTCTTCGACCACTTCATCTACCACATTAATAAGAAAACAATCATCCTCTTCGGAAGGATGTTGAGTGGCATAGAAAATGTGGAGTTTGACTTGCATATTTCCAAAGGCTATGTCCATCACCCTGGTTCGGTAATTAATTGAAGTGTTAGCCGTAGCTAAGAATGGCCTACCAAGGATCACGGGAATATGCTTCTTTGGATCATGGACCGGTTCCGTGTCAAGAACAACAAAATCTACCGGGAAGTAGAATTTATCCACTTTGTTTATGACATCTTCAAGAATGCCCCGTGGATGCTTGATTGATCTATTGGCAAGTTGCAAGACCACAGAGGTTGGCTTTAGATCTCCCAACCCAAGTTATAGATAAACTGAATATGGAATCAAATTTACACTAGCTCCCAAGTCAAGGAGGGCCCTCTTTATCTTGTTGTCGCCAATGACACATGAGATAGTTAGGGCGCCCGGATCCTTATACTTTAGAGGAGCACTGTGTTGATTGATTGCACTCACATTTTCAGTTAATCTTACCTTCTTTGGCAAATGATTTTTGGAAGTGCACTTTTGAGTGCACAAATCCTTGAGAAATTTTGCATAGGGAGGGATTTGCTTTATAGTATCCAAGAGAGGCAAGTTGATTTTTACTTGCTTGAAGACTTCCCACATGTCTTGAATTTTACAATTTTTGTTCCCAAAATGTGTCGACTCTTTGAGACATTGAGGAAACGGAGCCTTAGGCTCATAAGACGACTCCACATTTGGGTTGACAAGCTTGGAATTCTCAACATTAGACTTTGGATTTTCAGGAGTGAGATTTGGATTAGAAGAGTGGAGATTTGGATTTTTGGAAGGAAGGATTGTTCCATCTTTTCCTCCATCAACCTTATTATCCACAATTTGACCACTCCTAAGGGTGGTGATTGCTTGGACTTGTTCATGAGTAGGCCCGCTTGGAGGAAGGGCTTCGTCAATCGCATGCAAACCTCTAGGATTCTCAAATGGTTGAGCGGGAAGCTTTCCCTTATCTCTTTGAAGAAGTTGGTTCATTAAAGTAGCTATTTGTCTGACTTGATTTTCAAGCTTAGTTATGGACTGAGTATGAGAATGAACCATTTGGAAAGTGGGCTGCGATGATGTCAAGAGTTGCTTGTTGGATTCCAGCAATTGTTTGTTTAGAGATTCCATCATTTGCTTGTTTGCAGCGAGAATTTCATCCGTTGGGAACACAGGAGATGGAGTAGAAACATTTGGATTATACGAAAGACGGTAACTCGAAGAGGCCTGAAATTGTCTATTTTGAAATTGAGAAGAGGGCTGATTTTGCTGCCCTTGATTTTGGAATGGTGAATTGTGGGGCTTGTTGCTTCCACGAGAAAATCGGATGATCTCTCCATCCTGGATTATAGGTATTTGAATAAGGGTTGTTTCCGGGCCTGGAAAACATCGCATTTGCTTACTTTTGATTGGGATTAGGAAATTGCTCTAGTGTGGGGCAATCTTCCGAGAGATGGAAAGGACTCATGCATGATGCACATACCGCACTTGCAGAATTTTGAGACAATGAAGGAGAGAGGTATGATGCCATCAATTGATAGAATTTGTGAGCTATGGCATCCACTTGAGGGGATTCTTCTCGCATTGTTTTTGGTTGACAAGAGTTGGTGTTCTTTATACTGGTTGAGGTCGGAGCACTATGAGAATTATGTTGCAGTGAGTTTTCACTCAAGTTCTCAAGTAGGGTCCATGCCTCATCCGCACTTTTGGACATGAACATCCCTCCACATGATAAGTCAACCATAAATCTATGTGGGTCGGTTAACCCAGCATAGAACGCTTGCACCAATTGCCATTTTGGAATTATGTGGTGCGGGCATTTCCTAAGGAGGTCTTGAAGTCTTTCCCAAGTCTCATGGAGTTGTTCCCCCTCGCTTTATGAAAAGCTAAGAATGGAACGCCTCATTAGGTTGGTTTTACTCAGTGGATAGTACTTTTTTAAAAATTCTTGTTGCAATTGGGCCCATGTAGTGATGGAATTTGCAGTAAGGAAGTTCAACCAATATTTTGCCCTTTCTTTTAAGGAGAATGGGAAGAGATGCAAATGGAGAACATTGTCAGGGAAGCCCCTCAGCTTGATGGTAGAACATATTTTAAGGAATTCATCAAGGTACTTATAGGGGTCCTCATTTTTAAAGCCATCAAAAGATGGAAGCATTTGGATGGTGCTAGATTTGATCTCATATTGGGCTACCTCGATGTTTGGCATCACTATACAAGAGGGAGAGGCATAAGTTGTAGGGATAAAATGGTCCCTAAGAGTCATAGGAGCATTTAGAACTTCAGCCCTATCATTATGGATCCCCTCATTCCCGACATTTCCCTCATTGTTGGCCATTGTATTAATCTCAAGATCAAGTCCTCTTAAATTTTTTGATTCCCTAAGGTTTCTTCTAAGAGTTCTTTCAAGTGAATTTATATCAATTGGCACTTCAAGAGTAGGCAAGGATAGTGACTTACGACCCAACATCAACTACGCAATTCTCAATAAACATAATATCCCTTCACCATCACATCCACATACGATGTTCCCAATCTCCTCAATTATCAATCAAGACAGAAAAATAAATGGCCATGACAAGGACCGATACTTTGCAATATAGACAAACAATAAAATAGCCTCGACAAGGGCTCTACAAGTTAAGTATCTCCAAATTATACACATGCAAGATATTCACAACTTTAAAACTAGAACTTCGAAAACTTACCTGAAGTCGTCTAGACTTACAAATTTGCTAGCCTTCACTTAGTAAGCCTTGAGTACCTAAAATCTAACTAAAATACTTGAAACACAAATTAGTAGAAACCAACAAGAAAATATCCACAAGAACACAATATTCACAATCAAACCAAAGTTAATCCTAAAACCTCGGTTACAAAACCGTTTGCAATCCCCGGCAACGGCGCCAAAAATTGATCAGTTTGGGATTCGATCACTAATAAATCAACCATTTGCAATAGCACAAATCATTGTAAACTAGGGCTATTGGTCGAGTAAGTTGAACCACTAGGATTGCTAGTTTATGGCAACCAAGGTTTTTGAATTCACTTTTAGTTTGATGATAAGGGGTATATAGTTGTGTTTAGATTGTCACTTAAATTAAGAATTGAGAAATGCATAAAACAGTAATTGCAAGGAGTTTAGGAAAAGAAAATGAGTAAGGAGGACTAGGGAAGTGAATCCACTACCTATCTATAAGCATGCTAGAACATGATTTACTTGGGGAAACAACATATACATGTGACCATGGAATGCAACAACACAAAATTGCTACATTACCTTCAAGAAATTCATGAAATCAATAGGCAAGAATAACCTATCAAAGATTCAGATGCTTTGCCTACTTACACTAAGGTGTAACCTTAGACATGCTCACTAAGCTAGAGATTATCAAGCCCTCAATTAAATGATAAAAGCACATGAAATCAAGATTCAAGATTAATCCATCAAAGGGAGGCCCTAAGCCATGGACTAACAAGTTCTTATAAAACATGCCAATAAGAACATCTCCATAAACTCATCTCCATTGTCACTATGAAAATGCAAGCAATATAATCATAAGAGGAAACATTCTAAGACAAGATATTTAACTCAAAATGATCATTTATAGACATTGAAGTTCCTTACAACATGTAAGATGTTCTAGCTTATGGAAAAGCCACATATATATAGTATTACCCCAAAATTAAACCAAAACTAAGCCATACTTACACAATAGGGCTTCATCACCTCCCTAGAAAGGGAGTTAGTTACCCATGGAAGCAATGGGGGAAGGAGAAGAGATGAAGAAACTCCCCATTTTCGCTCCTAGAGGACCCAAAATACATAAACACCTCAAAACTCAATATTTCTCTCTCTAACCTTAGGTAAATGTGTGATCCTCTCTCCCCCTAGCCCCAAGCCCCTTATCTACACAAAATAATCTCCTTTTCCCTTCATTTTCGTGCCCCAACAACCCTAGGAGAAATCAGGAACACAGAAAAGGGTCAAGGGGACAATTTTCAGCACAAATTTAGGGGCAGTTGATCTGCTACCCGCAGATCGGCGGGCGCCCGCGGGTGCTTGAAATCCGAGGATGGCCACTGGAGTCTTTAGCGGGCGCCCGCGAATCTGCGACAGGCGCCCGCGGTGTTTGCTGGCGGGAGCCCGCGAGACACGGCGGGGCCCCGCTGTTGAAGGAATGCTACTGGAGTGATTAGTGGGCCCCCGCGGATCTGCAGCTGGCGGCCGCGGTGCTTGGCTTCAAAGCCTTCACTCCTCTCTTGAGCCACTCTGGATCGGTCTGTTTGACGCGGTCTTCATCCTGAGCGTTATGCCGTAAAAATCACACGCTTGATTGAATCAAACGGCTTGACCAAAACGACGGTCCCCAGCAATGGCATGCTTTGATTCTTCAAGAGTTTGTCAAGACCGTTCTTTTAACCATTTTTGGGGGAACCAACCTGAAAGAAGACGGAAATAAACAGATAAAGCTAAACTATAGATTATAATTAACTAATGTACTTAACCAATGCAAATATGGGCGTTTGAATATGCAATATTCGGCGCTTATTAATATCCATTTGGTTCTCCTCCTTATGTATAAGGAGTTCATTTCATCTCAGTGAGATTGGGTGTTCACAGTTGGACAATTGGTGAGTAGCGTGTGACGGGGTGTGTCAGGTGCATTCGGGTTCAAGTTGTTAGTCTCTGGTAAGTGCGGGGTTCATTACCCTTCCATTTATTCTGGTCCTAGCAAGGATATCGTTTGTTTTATGTCTCGTCCGCCATCTAGGAGTTATACGCGTCTGTGGATGGTCAGACCCGTGTGTGGTTTGTTATACTGTTAGAGTTCACCAGTAAAGGTTTAGTGGAATGGGTCAACTCACTCCCACAGAAGGAGGTGGTGTCTTTGATTTTTGTTGTGCTTATTTTGAGAATGGTCTTGATTAGTGGCGTGTAAGGCACGAGTTGTCTAATAGGGATTGTGTATTTCCAGTGTCTGGTACTATCGGTGATGGCTAGCGGATGTGTTGTGAACTGCAAGTTTGAGGATAATTAGGTGATGTGATGTGAGTCACACACTCGAATGTTTTTATAGACGTTTGATAGGAGCAATGTAATGTCGATGTCGCCTTAGAATACGTAATTAGAGAATGTGAAGGTGGGATTCTGTTTAGGAATAAAGGGAAAAATTGACTCTGGTTTTGAGATCTCAGGCATGAGATAGTCGAATTGTGTGTTTTGACGAGGTCAGAACTGAATTGAATGATGTTATGGAGTTGTCTACCTAGTATGGGTATTATGAGGAGATCGGAGAGCTCTTATGCTGGTCGATGATTATGGTAATTGGTGTTGTGTTGCTTTTCATTTGTTATGGGTTGTGTGTTCAAGGCATGGTTGGGATTTTAGAGTATGTATGTGACTGTATAGTCGTTAAGGTTACGTAGAGTGATGGATTGATAGTGAGTGGATCTCATGGTTGTCTTGTGGATTGTGTAAGAGTATGTTTTAGGTTGGACTTAAGAACAGGAACGACATCTGTGTTAAGACCGGATTGATGACGAGAATGGCCTGGCCAACCAATCCTCCTGAATCAATCCCTCTGTAGCACGATGTCGGGTCAAAGGTCAATGATTGTTTCAATTTGTCAAGGATAATGAGGGCACAGTATTGCGCGTTGTGTTGGTGTGACAGTGTGGATCCGGATGGTTTGTTTTGGGGTGACGGAGTGTGTTAGGTAGTACCAAGTGTCTGGTAAAGGGTTTGCGGTATGATCATTGATTATTGAAAATCTTGTTTTGAGGATTTGGGTTCTAGGTACAGGATAGTACGCTTTATTACTCTTGTGACTCATGATTATGCAGTCGTTGGGAGATTTTTTGTTTAGCCATCTTGAGGATGATAAGTTTGGTGATTGCTGTTTGGTGTGGTTGGTAGTCGTTGTACGGGTATGTAATGGTGTTGTTAAATGTTAGGTAGTGATTGTTCGGTCTGACAGAGATGTGTAGATTATAGTTAAGCTTGATTGTGAGATGGACAGGGTTCTTAGTTTGGAGTTTTGTGTGTCCTTTATAAGATGAGTTGAGATAGGATGTTGTTATGTTCAGGGGTCTTCTGACCATTTTTCTTTCAGGCTCCGAAGTTTTGCGTAGCAGTGTAGAGTGGACTAATGTCCATTGAGAGTTGGATGTAGGGCCTAGTTGGTCTCGTGTTCTGATGTCGTGAGTAATAAGTACCCTCATAGGGTGGTAAGCATTGTGTTTTTGTAGCAGTGGTGTGTGATTGCCTAGTGACGTCCGGTGTCAAAGGCAATAATGTTATTGAGTTCATGGTTTTGGGGTTTTGTGAGGTGTTCTCGGGAAGGTGTGTGGTTGTGGGTTTCCTTCTTTAAGGAGGGTAGATTTCGAGAACGAAATCTTTTAAAGAGGGTAGATTGTAATGTTTATGAAAAAAAAAAAAAAAAAGTTGGATATTTTGCATAGTGGTGGGACCCACTTCCCACTCACCTTTGAATTAGTGGACAAGAGACCAATTTGTGGTCTCATTCTACCCTCTCACCCGGCAATCTCTGTAATAACCCTAGTTTTCAAAATGATAAAATAGAAATTTAAATTTGATTTCTGGTGCATTTTTATTTGGTTATGTGACTGTTTATTTGCGTAATTGTCTAATTGGGTATTTATTTAAATTAATTGTTTAATTGTAATTGGTTATTTGTTTTGAATGATTTATTTAATTATAATTATTTATTTGCTATACTTTATTTATTTGTTGTAATTATTTAATTATTTATTTAATTGTAATTACAGATGTGCTTTATGGTGGACGTAATTGTTTAGTCCTTTATTTATTACATTGTTTGTGTTATACTTAAGTTTAGGGTTTATTTTATGTAAGTAGGTTAGCCGACTTATAATTAGAATGGAATTATGATTAGGGTTTTATGGGAGCCTATATATAACCTTTGGGTCTGCAAGGGTTTTAGAACCCTTTTCCCGTAACTGGAGGTAGAGAGAAAACAGAGAGGGAAAAACAGAGGGGAGCTTGAGAGGAAACTGTGAGAACCAGTTAGGATTTCGACCGTGGACTAAGGGTGTCAGATCAAGGAGGAAAGAATGGATGGCTTGTGGGACTGAACTTGAGCAGTAGAAGGTTTACCGTTAGTAGCAGTCGTTGGAGAATTTAGAGACGACGTTAAAAGGGTTTCAAACCGAAACCTAAAGGTAAGTTTCATTCTATCTCCTTCCTGTAAAATTGTATTCTGTGCATTCTTTATGGTCTCTAGGAAGTTAATTAAACTTTAAAATGGATGTTTATGCATAAAGAATCAAGCTGCAAACTGTTTTTACGTTTTGTGTAACTGTAATTGTTTTCTTGCATAAACTATTCCTATTCTGTTTTAATTTTTGTCATTCAATTTATAATTGAATTTGAGAAGTTTCTAGGACCGCTAAGACTTGAATTGAACTCTAGAATCTTAAAAAAAAAAATTAGAACAGACAACTGGAACTTCGCAGGAAGCAAAGAAGAAGACCAGAGGCGGAGGAGCAGGCTCTTAGGAAGAGAGAACCGGCTCCTTAAGTGAGGGAGCCGGCTCCCATGATGGGAGAGCCGACTCTCCATGAGGGAGAGCAGGCTCTAGAAGCCTTAGAGCGGGCTCCCATGGAAAAAAAAACCCCTATGGGGTGTTTTGCGACATTTTTCTTATCACAGGGGCTTAAATGTAGTTTCTGGAAAGTGAAGGGGGTTTTAAATGTTTAAAAATCAACGTATTAAAACCTTTAAATAGTTGGTTTATGCTAGGGTGCTAATCCTAAGGGGCATCATGAAACATAAGCGGATGATAGGCATGCTCTCAAGGAAAAAAGAAGGTTTAAATTGCTAGTTTGCTTTAGGAATTTAAACGGATTGGTGTTCAATTATTTATGGGATGTTATAAGAATAATATATATATATAATTTAATGAAGGCCAGGAAGGTTGGTTTACTTGGTTAATGGACTTCATGACATTTTATAATAGTTTGTATGTAGTCACGGAACATGGAAGTTATTTCTAGTGGTCGTTGTAATAAATTAAACGGAATAATAGAAATGTATTTTAGGATTGGAATGTAGGTGATCTGTATATACTTTTGAGCATCAATATATCTTGCTTTAGATTCATAATTGAGAATTTAATGAACATCATGAAAATTATATAATAAGTTGCATACTGTTAAGGATTGTGAAGAGTTTAAACTACTAGTCTTATTTAGTAAATTTAATGGACTGATATGAAAGTATCTTTGAGATTTTGCTTTGATATGCTTAGTTGATACCGCTGATTATCATTATAACATACTATGGATATTAATTGATGAACTGTTATATTTTCTGTTTTGTCAATTGGATGGATATGGATGGTTTAAATTGCTTATCAATACTTTAGCAATTTAAACGGAAGTTCTATAATTATAATCATATACTGGATGCATGATAGGATTTTAACTAAATCTGATTTTTATTATGTTGGTTTCTGGATGTATTTGATGTTCAATTGAGTGTGCATTATTTATGGATCATTTGCATTATATGCACCGGTATGGGACGGTGGCATATTAGGGATGGATTAGATAAAAACTCTAAGTCTAACCGATTTATACATACGGAATGGATTAACTAAAACAATTAAATCCTACATAGATACATGTCTTGTCAACTAAAACAGTTGAACGACATATTGAATGTATTGTTTTATATTCTGAACTTAGGAAATGGATTTAATTATAATATTTAAATCCTGATTAAATGTCGTGTCTTGGCAACGAACAGTTGAGCGGCACTTCATTGGTTTTGGATGGAATTTATATATATATTTATGTTACCACGATATGAGCTTGAGTCTCAGGATCGATGGTTAGGGAGTATATATGCATTGGGATGCATAACTGGCTATGATGGTTTGATGTGTTCCTTGCTAGGTCTAGGTACTTGTGCCCACTTCAGGTGCATTTTGCATGATGCCTATTAGTCAGGTTGAGACGGGCCTGTAGTCCAGTGAGAGTCCTGTAGTGTGGATATATTTATATTTATATTTATATTTATATTTACGGACTATTTAGTTATTACCGAGCTATCTAGGATGTATCTGCGTATCGGGTTTATGTATGGATTGTAGTAGGATGGAACTTGCATGTGGGCCTGACCCACTCTTATTTTTCAGGTGTTTGTCAGTACCAGGCTTAGAGCTTGATCGTGATGAAGCAGATACAGTCACTCACTCTTCCGACTACGTAGGACTTCCTTTCGTATTTAGTTTGGATTTTGGTTATGTGATTTATTTTCATTTGGAATTATTAGGGGTCCACTAGATGGATTCTCGAGTTGTATGGATTAGGAAGATTAAATAATATTAATTTATTATTTTGGAGGATTTTTATATTTAGAATTCTTTTCAGCGTATTATTTTATTTTTAAATTCTTTTGTACTCTTGCTTGTTTACATATTAATTGTCTGGTATCTCTCGGATCTGTGCTCGGACTTGATCACCCGTGACTCTAGAATCGAGGGGTATCACAGTCTCTCTCTCCCCTTGCTTTTCTTTTTCTTTTTCTTTTCTTCTTCAATTTTAAGGCTTGATTAAGCCTAGCAATTGTGGGAATTTGATAGCACTTCCTTGAACGAAGTTAGAGAGCTTATTGAGATCTTCATTTTGATAGGAACAATTCACACTTTTGGGCACCCTAGGAAGTTCAAATTTTAGGGCTTGGATTGGGCAAAATTGGGGGTTTTGCATCCTATGAGGTAGGTGTGCTCTAATCCACAATTTCTTAGATTTCTTGTGAATTTTTCCTTTAATTTGACTCTAAGCATGCTTAATTGTAATTATCTTGATTATGTTTGTTGTAGTTGTTGGTATTTAAAGTGATAAAGGTATGATATGTGTTAAGTGAGCTTATGAATATGATTAAATTCTTGTGGTGAAAAAGCATGCTTAGTGTTGATGTATTATATGTCCTATGATTTTAAATTGCTATGAAAAGTGATGTTGTAATTATGAAAAATAAATGACTTTACTTTATGCCTTATGTATTTAAGTTGTTGGATTTGCGAATTTAAAGTATGTAAAATGCCATGATTTAGAAATATGAGAATGTGATATTGTGTGGAAATTTATGTTTTAAATATGCTTGAATAATGTGAATGATATGTATGAAATTTCTATATTGTCATGGCATTGAAGGATTTGTACAATTCATGCATTACCATTAGGAAAGTAAAGGGAAAAGTTTGTTTTAAAAACAAATGAAATTGTTTTTGGAAAAAGTTTTTTTTTTTGAAAAGTGTTTGTGAAAACCGGACACCTAGGAGGCGCCTAGCGGTCCGTGTTGTTAGTGTAGTCTAGAAGGGAGTATTGTTGAGCTAGCTTGGCCGGATGCAATGCTTTGGAGGTGCCTTGTGGTCGTGAATAGTTAGTCAACCCTCCATTCGTGACGCCTTGGAGGTGCTTTGGGTTAGATTGCACTACGGTTTGGAAGTTGAAACGGTATTGTTTCGGAAATGGGGAGCGACATGGCATGGCAAGGCATTTCATTGGCATACATTGTACATTTGGTGGTTAAACGACTTACGTATATATATTTGTTGATATTATCGTTGTTTTACTTGTTTTCCTCAAGGTATGATCCTATTTACTTGTACTCTATTCCTTATGTGGATTCACGAGGTCCTAAGAAGTGTGTCTTAGACACTTCCTATTGAGCGTTTAGTTCACCCCATTATTTTAACATTTTTTAGGATACGGAAAGGAAGTGGCGGACGACGCTCCTCCACAGTTTTTAATAGGTTAGTGGACTGTTTTAATATACTTTGTAGCCATCATCTCATTTTATTATTGTTATTTATTTATTTTATTTTATTTATAACCCTTGGGATGACACGTATATTAAGTATTGACATAGGAAAGGACGGTAACGTCTTTAGTTGACCTCGGGTTCAGGTAAAGACCTGGTTAACGATTCAGACCCTCGGGTTCGGGTCGTTATAAGGTAAAAGAAAATGGCATCATAGCATAGGGGTACATGGCAACAACTACAGCGACAAGTATATAATAATTGCCACCCAAACACATATACACCATATATTCTAATGAAGTGCAATGTTATGCAAATGTCACTCCCCATATCCAAAACATTTTCGTTTCAACTTTCAAACCGTTAATGTATTCCGACCCAAGGCTCCTCCAAGGCGTCATGAAAGGAGGATTGGTTAACCATCCACGACTACAAGTCACCTCCAAGGCGTCACATCCGGCCTAGTTAGCTCAACCATAGTCCCCTCTAGACTACACTAACACCACGGACCACTAGGCGCCTCCTAGGCGTCCAGGTTTTCGCAAACACTTTTAGAAAACTTTTCCCAAAACAATTTTCACTTGTTTTAAAGACATTTTTCCCCTTTTTCTATCCCAATGAATGCATGGAATATTCTATACTTCAATTCATCAATTCCACCATAAAACTCTCACACATGCTAAATAAAGCAAATTTCTAAACTACATAACCAAAGTTCTCATTTAACATCAACTTTGCATAACAAGCATATAAGACATGGATTCAATTTCATGTAAGCATGTTTAAACACTATAAAACAACTAACAATTAGTCACATATATTCCATACTTATCATTTAAGCAATTTTTATAAGAATTTATACTAATTGAACATGCTAGACATCAATTCAAGTTAGAAAACTCACAAAAGTACAAAAAATCATGCATTAGAACACCCCTACCTCAATGGAGATGAAAACCCCCAAAACTCCAAATTAAAGCCCTAATTTTCAAAAATTCCTAGGATACACCAAAGTTGTAATTGCTTACATCAACTTGAAGATCTCGCCGAGCTCTTCGATTTGCCGCAAACGGCACCCAAAATTTCCAAGGGATAAGGGAGAAATCAAGGTTTGTAACTTGAAGCAAAGTGGGAAAAGAAAAAGAAAAAGAAAATGAGGGGAAGAGAGTTTTACGGGGAGAAAGAAAGTGGAGGCCAAAATGTGGCCTCTTGTTCACATAGATCATTAGTGGTGGGTCCCACCACACAATTTTCTTTTTGACTTTTCTTTTTCCCTTCTATTTTCCCACCACACACACATATATGCATACAGCTATACAAAATGGCACACAACCACATTAAATATGCATAAAATAATCACGTATGGTATGCAATGAACCCAAAATAAAATCTCTGTACACAACGATTTCGGTAGCGGGTCCCACCCAAGACTATCCGGCTCGAAAAACGGAGAAAAGTCAAAATGATAACTGGTGCATTTCTAAGAGTCCTAAACTCAAGGAAATGTCCCACCTAACTCTTGGACACAGCCGGCACTCCCCACAATGTTCGGCATGCAAAACGAGAAAAAGACGAATAGACCCTCGAAAATCAAAAAATTCCAGAAAATTTAAAAATGACAAAATTCAGGAACATTACAATCTCCCCAACTTAAAAGGATTTCCTCCCCGAAATCAAGCCATACCTGAGGGAGAAAACAACTCTAGATACTTGGAGCGAACCTCCTGTTCAAGCTCCCAAGTAACCTCCTCGACCCCATAATGTATCCAGAGAACCTTCACTAACAGTATCGTTTTATCCCTTAATACTTTCTGCCGTGTGTCAAGGATCTGAACTGGTCCTTCCTCGTAGGAAACATCCTCATCAATGTCCACATCAACCCAATCAAGAATATGGGACGGATCTGGCTCATATTTTCGCAACATTGATACGTGAAAGACGCTGTGGACTCTGTCCAACTGTAGTGGCAATGTAAATCTGTAGGTAACCTCTCCTACCCTGTCCAAGATCTCAAATGGTCCAATGAATCGTGGTGATAACTTGCCACTCTTTCTGAACCTTATCAACCCCTTCCGTGGAGAAACCCGAAGAAAAACGTGGTCTCCCACCTCAAAGGATAGCGGCCGTCTCCGTTTATCCGCATAACTCTTTTGTCGGCTTTGAGCCATGAGTATCTTCTATCTAATCAGCTTAATTTTCTCTGTAGTCTCAAGTACGATGTTGGGGCCTAAGACAGTTGTCTTGCCTACCTAAGTCCAACAAACAGGAGACCTGCAAGGCTTGCCATATAACGCTTCAAATGGAGCCATCTGAATGCTCGCTTGATAATTGTTGTTGTAGGCAAACTCAATGAGTAGAAGATGGTCCTCCCAACTACCTCCCAAATCAAGAATACAGGCTCAAAGCGTATCCTCCAGGATCTGGATGGTGTGCTCCGATTGGCCGTCCGTCTGTGGATGGAATGCCGTACTGAAGTGCAACGATGAACCAAACGCTGCTTGAATTCCTTCCCAGAACTTCGAGGTGAACTTGGCATCCCTATCCGTCATAATAGCCATTGGAACTCCATGTAAATTCACAATCTCTCTCACGTACAACACACCAAGTGCCTCCGCATCATCTGTTGCTTTAATAAGCAAAAAGTGAGCTGTCTTAGTCAATCTGTCAATAATGACCCATACCGCTTCATTTCTACGTTGTGACGTAGGAAGACCTATCACAAAATCCATGGCAATATGTTCCCATTTCCACTGCGCTACCAGCAATGGCTGCAATAAACCAGCTAGTCTCTGGTGCTCGGCCTTCACCTGCTAATAGGTGAGGCATTTGGCCACAAACTGTGCAACATCTTTCTTCATCCCACTCCACCAATACTGTCTTCTCAAATTGTGATACATCTTGGTACTACCTGGATGAACTGCAAAATGGGAAGTATGAAACTCCTGTAAAACGTCCTCACGGCAAACTGTGGGAACGATCAACAAACCCCTGAACCGTAAACCTCCATCTGCATGTAGGGTCCAATCTTTCACTGTCTCCCTACTGCAGATCAAAGTATGAATGGCATCCAAATCCGGATCCTGTCTCTGCAACCCAATCACTTGTCCCACAAGAGTAGGCTGAGCCACAAGACTGAACGAGAATGTTGATTCTCGTCGTCAAGGCAATACAATCCCATCTCTGCCAAATCCTCAAGCATCTTCCATTTCTGGATGGCTAATCCAGCCAAAATCCCACGTGATTTCTGACTTAAGGCATCAGCTACCACATTAGCCTTGCTCGAATGGTACTGTAATTCAAAGTTATAGTCTTCTAAGAAAAGGTATTTGAGACTCTTGTAGTCCGAGAACACCTTAAATTTCTCACCATACAAATAATGTCTCCAACACTTCAAAGCAAAGACGACTGCCGCTAACTCCAGGTCATGAGTAGGGTAGTTAAGCTCGTGAGTCTTCAACTGTCGAGACCTATAAGCCACCACTCTACCATCCTGCATCAGTACACAACCCAATCCATCACGTGATATGTCGCAATAAATCACATAACCCAAGCCACGCTCGGGTATCACCAACACTAGAGCTGAGGTCAACCTTGTCTTCAACTCCTAAAAGGAAGACTCACAGGCTTCATTCCATGTAAACTTAATCCATTTTCGGGTCAATTTGGTCATAGGAGCTACCAAACGGGAAAAATCCTTCACAAATCTTCGATAATAACCAGCTTGGATAAGGAAACTCCGGATCTTAAAGACATTCTTAGGTTGCTCCCAATTCAGAACTGCTTCGATCTTCGATGGATCAACCGACACTCCACCCTCTGAGACGACATGTCCCAAAAACTTCACCTCTTGTAGCCAAAATTCACACTTTTCATATTTGGCATACAAACGGTGCTCCCACAAAATCTGTAATATAGTACTCAAATGGACCTCATACTCCTTCCGAGTCCGTGAATACACAAGGATGTCATCCACGAAAACTACCGCAAACTTGTCCAGGTAATCATGGAAGACACAATTCATTAAATCTATGAATGCCGCTGGCGCATTAGTTAAACCAAAAAGCATAACAAGGAACTCATAATGTCCATAACGTGTATGGAGCGCTGTCTTTAGAATATCCTCATCCCTTACTCACAACTGATAATAGCCAGACCTCAAGTCAATTTAAAAAAAAAAAAAACGACTCCCTTCAATTGGTCAAACAGATCATCTATCATTGGCAAAGGATACTTGTTCTTGATAGTAACATGATTCAACTTCCGATAATCAATGGACAACCTCAAAGAACCATCCTTCTTCTTAGCGAACAAGACCGGTACGCCCCACGGTGACACACTCGGTCAGATGAAGCCTTTCACTCTCAAATCGTCAAGTTGTTTCTTCAATTCTTCTAATTCAATTGGTGTCATACGATACGGTGCCATGGAGATTGGCATGGTACCAGGCATCAAATCAATAGCAAACTCCACCTCTCAATGTGGAGGCAACTCTGTTAAGTGCTCCGAATACACATCCAGAAAATCCGCACAACCACTATATAATTGACCCTGCGAAACTCAACATCATTATTAGCAAAAAGACTAGCCAAAAAGAACCCCTATCGATCTCGACCTCTAACACCGTAAACTAAAGGAGTGAAAGAATCACACTGATCTCCCACAAAACAGAAACAATCCCCATCCGGGGTACACACTGACACTTTACCCCTGAAACAATCAATGACGGCTCTAAAAGATCACAACCAATCCATCCTAAGAATGACGTTAAACCCTGTCATCTCGAGAAAGATGAGATCAAACTCAAGAACATGCCCGACAATCGTAATGGAATAACCCCTATAAACTCTACTAAGAGTAACTGAACCCCGATATGTGTGTCAACACAAAGCGATCTGTCTAACTGACTGACCTCCAAACCCAATGCCCGTGCAAATAATGAAGCTATAAATGAACAAGAAACACCAGAATCAAACAACACCCAAGCCCAAGAATGGGACACAAGAAACATACCCCTAACAACTGAAGGACTGGATGATGGCTCAACTGGAGTGAGTGCAAACACACGACCCTGAGTCCTCTGACCCTGGGAACCAGCTATTTGATAATCGGACTGCTGAGTAAGTACACTCGAGGAAGCTCCTCTGCCTTGTCGAGAACTCTGAGCTGACATGGCTGGCTGAGACGGTTGAGGTGGTGGTGGCAGTCGAAACCCTGACTGAACTATGGTAGACTGCATCTGCTTCTGCTGTGAACTTCCACCTCTGCCTAAACCATTGCCCCGCTGTGGATAATCTTTTACCCTATGGCCCTGCTGGCTACACCTAAAATATCCACCAGACGCCACCTGAATCTGAGTACATTGAGACTTGTGGTGCCCTGACTGCCCACACTTGAAACAAATCACTTGAGCTACCTTAGCCTGAGTGCATTGGGATTTGTAATGTTCCGGCTGTCCGCATCTGAAACAAGTGACATTAGGTCTAAAAGACCCCATAGACACGGAAGCTGTGGGTACGAATCTGGCTGACTGTTGTCCCCTGAACCCTGACTGCTCATACTTCTGCTTCTTACTTGATTGACCCTCGGAGAAAGCACTCATACTCCTGTTGTGCTTATAGGACTCTTTGATAGCTTTGTTATCCTTGCTTTCAGCTTCAACTACTAAGGCCTTTCGCACTGTTTTCGCATAATCTATAGGTTCTGAATTGGCCACAATTGGCCTGATAATAAGATCGAGGCCATCAACAAACTTCTCTATTTTCCCTTCCTCATCATTGGCAATCCCTGGTGCAAACCTCAAAGCGATGTGAACTTGTTCTCATATTCAGTGACTGTCATATTCCCTTGTCTCAACCCATCAAACTCTTTCTTTAGCTCTCTCCGCTTGGGTACCAGGAAATACTTTTCATAGTACAACTTCATGAACGTGTCATACGTCGTGGTGTCCAAATTGTGGGTGTGAAAAACGGTCTTCCACCAAATCTCAGCGTCCCCAACAAAGTTATAAGTCGCTAATATAATCTTCAACTTATCCATCACCAAATTCATGGCGTTGATATGCTTCTCCACCCTATCTATGAAACTATCCGCAACAAGCGAATCTGGATGCCCTCAAACAGAGTTGGCATCAATTTCACAAACTTAGCAATGTGATAAAGAGTATCATTTAACTCATTTGTCTTTGGAAGTGGTGGTGGTGGTGGTGCCGGTGGTGGCACAACTTGTGATGAGGACGCACCTGCCGGTCGAAATGCATTAAAAAGAGCTGCATGAATGGCCACCCTCAACTACTCCTCATTTATCTGAAAAGGTGGATTAACGATCTCCTTCGCTTGTCTCCCCCTTGGTGGGACCAAATCACACAACAAAATATCATCTTCAACTTGCTCCTGATCCCTTTCTACAGGATTGGAGCTAGAACTTTCCCTGATATCCCTTCGTGGTGGCATAACACTATAAAATGAGAAAATAGATCAAAACAATGACACTTACACATGTACAACACTTTCCATACTCCCAGAAAAGAAATCCCACCAATGATAAGCATGATCATGCTAATAATATACAACAACGTTAAACACTTAGCATGTAATTATATAAGCAGTTAAATAATTAAGAATGCCTTTCAAATGATTAAGCACCTTAACACATAAGCATATAAGCATGCAATCACCTAAGCAATTAAGTAAGTAAACAAATAACTTAACTCCCCATGCAACCCTAGGTAAGCCTCTACCCGTCGTCCAAATGGTATTCGAACCATCGCTCTGATACCAAAATTGTAATGACCCAAATCCACTGGATCCGGGTCATTAAATGTGTCCTTACACGACCCAAAATCATCCAAGGGTATTATAGTTCTTTCACGTAAAATGTGCAAATTTAAGTCCAAAAAGGACAAGATGGTATTTTGCTTCAATTCAAATGGTTTGAAACTCAAAGGGGCACAATAGTTATTTACTTGTATCACATAAAAAAAATGAGATAAAGTCCGGGGCAATATAGTATTTTCTATGGTCAAAATATAATTATTGTATTTTACGGGGCCTTATAATGTGTGACAATACACTTGAGTAAGTGGTCAAGGGCAAAATAGGAAAAATAAGTCACAGACATTCATTACACAGGAACTGGTCGACGTATGGGGAGTTACACGTCAACTGGTTTGAGACGTGTATAGTGAAAAACTCACTGCCAAGATACCGGTCGACGTATTCCACGTCGACTGGTTCAAGTCATCGGTCGACGTGTGGGAATTTCACGTCGACTAGTTCTGGGATATCCACACTCGAAATTTTCACTGTTCCAGATACACTAACATTGGTAACCAATCACCCAACACACTATATGTGACGGCCCAAGTTTTTCAACCCGGTGCGCCAGTGATGAACCGAAAGATGATCCGATAACGGATCCGAAATGCGGAAGCAAAAGACAAACAACAGTCTCTAGAGATACAACATGACTCTAAGACACCATTGTGACCCTCAACGAGGTCACGGGACCCAAAGGAATCAAATGCGGAAACAACATTTCAAAAACGGATAAGAATGCACCTAGGGGCAAAGTCATCATTTCCAGCCTAAAAGTGGGTGCCACCGAGCACACCATTGGAAAGACAACGAAAAATCAATGAACTTAGACTCAAAAATCGCTTGATTCGGAGTCCGGATGAAGAAGATATGGCTAACGGAAGAAGAAGGGGCAAAACGGTCAAAAAGATAGCAACCGAGAACATCTAACCGGTTAGGAGACCTTTCTAACCGGTTAGGAAGCCAAAAATCATGAGAAACACACTGCCCATGCACATGTAACCGGTTACGAAACCCCTCGTAACCGTTTACATGTGAAGGAGGCAGAATGGGCAGCCCAAAAAACCTGGCAGCAGGGGTTTTCTGGGAAAAATGGAAATTTGAGGCCCAAGATGACATTTTCTGAAAAAAACTCAAAGAAGAAACCCCCCTCAAAATCGAGTTTCTTATGTAAATCTTGAGAAAAATAGAAAAATACGCAATGTAAAATGCCCAAAATGCCCTCCCAAGAAAACTGGTCCAGAGGGTCCAAAAAGCTGCTAAATTTAAAAACCAAAACCTGAACTTCGGATGCGATTTCCGATGCCAAGATAGCATTTTCTGAAAAAACACGAAAAAGAAATCCCCCCTAAAATCATATTTTCTATTCAACCATGTAAAGAACAGAATTTATTTCCCAAATTAAATTCCCAAAATACCCTTAGGTCAGAAAATGTAACAAAAGTGTAAAATGAGTCCATAGTAGGAGGCTCATTTCACCAAAGAAGAAGCTTTGCTCGGAAACGACCATGCACGCAAACGTAACTTACCTCGTAAGATGTGCTACAATGGTCCATGGCCTAAAATATGGCCGATGCAAAATATGACCCCCCAACGGCCAAAATGCCAAAAATGAAGTTTGGAACGAAAACTTGGAATTCAAAACTATGAAGTGGTTTCAAAATGCCGCTTGGCCCTTGGCCACACTTCATACATGGTGAATGAATGCTAATGGAAGAATCAAAATAGAATTCACACACCCAATGCAAACATGGTGAATCAAATACTCAATATTTTACAATACTTTCATAATATTCCATGAAGTCAAAATTTACATAGGATACAATTTACACGTCATTTGCCTCCGGCCTCATCTCATACATGTCAAATACATCGTAAAGAGTGTACTCATGTACACATTACATATAAGGAATCAAATGTACACATGTTGACATATAAGACTACAATTGGCATTCCAAGCCAACCTTCACAAAAGTGGAAGTCTCCAAGTCCACAAACCATCCCAGCATAATGAAGACCTCAACTTTGATTCTTGCACCTGAAATATGCCCCAGTATCGTAGGGGTGAGTAACATAAAGCTACTCATAGGAAATGAGCATGCATCGACCTACGTTTTACAAGTTGCATGATTTAATCATTGTGGTTCATTCCACCTAACGTCTATGTCAAAGGTGAGACTCAAGGAGCATCTTAGCTACCTAAGATCATTTCTAGCATCAATCACCTCATTCATGCAATTTTAGCAACATAGGTTCATGTTTACACAAAGCAACAACATAGGAGCATGTTTACACAAAACAACAACATAGGAGCATGCTTACATAAAGCAATAACATATAGATTCTCAAGATTATCAACTTGAAGTCTAAAATGCAACATCAACTAAATATAACAATTTAGCATAATTAGAATATCTAACACCACAC
This sequence comes from Cornus florida, assembly GCF_030987335.1. Classification (NCBI taxonomy): domain Eukaryota; kingdom Viridiplantae; phylum Streptophyta; class Magnoliopsida; order Cornales; family Cornaceae; genus Cornus; species Cornus florida. The sequence goes on along the minus strand of NW_026775581.1, from coordinate 69,105,642 downwards.
ATCAAGACATAGATTCTCTAGGTTATCAACTATAAATCTAAAAGTGTGAAATCAACTAAATATATCAATTTAGTATGGATGTACTTAACAACATCAAAATCGCCAATAGCTAAAACCACAAGTTAACAAGGTAAACATGATTGTCAACTTGGAATTGAATGCGAAAACAAACAGTGGAATACTTGGACATCACGCTCGGAATTCTGCCGAGACCTCAATGGTTATTCCGGGCACTAACTCATAGGGAAGACTACCCTAAGTGCGCACTATCTCAATGACTTAGAGGACTCACGTCCCCGTACTAAAGCCAAACCCTAGCCATCTTAACTCAACAATGTTCCAAGATTCCAAACTAAGCCAAATAAGTTCATAACTTATACATATTACTATTACATAGTAACAAGTTAGCAATATAACTCTCAATTGTGCATAATAAACATTTCATATCCATAATGCTACGAAATCACAGGCCAATAATATATTCATATTAGAAACATACTCACATGAATATAAACTTAACAACAATGCTCTTCAATGCATATAACACAATCTAGTGAATACATCACAAGTCTAAATCCATGCTCTTAAAATAGAAATAACTTCTAAAACATGATTAGATCCATGGATACACAAGATAGAATTTAATAACATCAAAATAATTAAACTCTCTAGATTTCAAATCATTTCCAATTGGCCCCAATTTAATATATGTTAATAGACATATCATGGTCATTACATATATTCACACACAAGCTTAATTAGGCCCATGAAACCACCAAAATAGATTTTAATTAATTCCCTTAATTAAAGTCTCTAGATTTCCAAACTCAACCAAATGCTCTCAGATTAAAGTATGTTAACAAACATGCCAAAACTCAATTTAGAAGCATAATACAACTCAATTTCATGCAATGTACAGCCATGAACTTTAATCTTTCACAAAAGATAAATATTAATTAAAAAGAGCAATTCTTTTTTAATTAATTTCAATTTAATATATGTTAACTAACATATTAAAACAAGATTTTCTACCATGCCACAATTCAAAACAAAGTTATATATCATCATGAATTTTAAATCTTATACAAAGAATTAAAAATTACTAACTTTTTAGATTTGATACAAGGCACATATATAAGTTGTATAATCATGCTAAACACTCAATACAACACACACAAAAGCCTAAAACATTCCCTACCTCCATTTGAGATGAAATCTCAAATCCCCACCAAAATAAATCGGCTCCGAATCTGACGAAACTCTTAGGTTTTGTCGGGGACAACACCACGAACATAAATCCCAAGGAAGCCCCATCAAAAACACAACTTGACTTCAAACCCGAACTCAAGAAACGGCCAAAACAAGATTCCATTCGGTTGGAATCGAAGGCCTCGCCGAGGGGAACAATAAACATAAAGGCATCACCACTTTTTAATGAAGGGAAGAAGTCCAAAAGAGGAGAGAGAAGATGGAAGCCATGGATGGAGCTTGGACCGGCCATGAGAGAGGAGAGAGAGAGAGAAAAATCTGATTTTTCTTTCTAAGACCTCCTATTTATAGAAAAACTCAAAAAGTGCCCCGAACGGGCCCCGCCGGGTCCAGAAAAGTGAAATTCACGCAGACGCGCTCAAATGGCAAAACTCTATGAATGAAAACGATTCCAAATGAGAAAATTTGAACAACGAAAGAAACGGTGTCGAAAACTGAGTCCCGAGCAGAGAGTTATGCCCAAAACAAGTTTGGCTCAAATTGGGGCCAAAAACCCTGAAACTGGAAAATATCGTCCAGGAGGAAATTCTAAGAGTCCACGACTCGATGAAATGTGAAAATAAATCCCGTACGAGGATCCAGGCTCAAAACAAGGCATTGAGCAATAACTTTCATTAATTACACAATGACCCCTCCAAAAAGTGAAAATTGCGAAACTGCCCCAGAATGAAAATATCTTCCAAAAGATATTTTCTTAAATACCCCTGAAATAAAATATCTTCAAAAGATATTTATGAAAAACACCCAAAGAATAAAAAAAAGTTTCCAAAGAACTTTGCATTTATGCCCCTATGGACACCGGGAGCAACCAGAGTACTTTCTCACGAAAGTAAAAATACGTATCTCATAGAAATCATTAGGAATGAAGATATGTGAAGTTAGAAACCAACTCCGAACACAAGAAGTGTGGTTATGCAAACAAAGTGCCAAACGAGGAAAAGACGAAATAGGGAAAAAGACGGAATAGGGAAAAGGACGAAAAGTGAATAGTGTCGAAAAACGAAAAATGTGGAAATGACTCGGTCCTCAAAGGAAGTTGTCAATTCAAAGAAAAGAGTCTTGAAAATCACTCCTGAGCACTCGAGACGACACTAATCGACAAGAAACCAAACTCAGAAGGGAAAAGACAACGAAAAAAATTTATCTGAAAAATCCGGGTCATTACAACCTTCCCACCTTAAAGGGATTTCATCCCCGAAATTCAGTCCAACGAAACAGAAAGCGAAACCAGAATAACTACAGAGTACATCTCTGAGTATCCCTCACAATGCGCTACACCAGCGACCTCGAAGCTGAAAGGAACACACAAACCACTGTCAATTGCACCCACATGCTCATGACAAGACAACCCCTCAAGGGAAAAAGTGACCACATGGCCACACGACAAGTCTGAACTCACACAGAGAACCCAAGGTCAGACAAAAGAACGAAAAACAACAACCGTAAGCGTCCCTCCTGACAAACCATCATAAGGAACCAAAAATAACCACCAAAAGAACTCCAAGATAACCACATATCAAATCAGGGTACAGAACAAACACAACGTGGCAGTACGAATAGCGACCAGAACTCGCCTACGACGTACTCGAATGTGTGGTAGCAATGACAGTATCTAGTGCCCACCCACACTTACTCGTTAGTAAGGTAGTATCGACGGCAACTATTACTCGCCTACAACACACAACTTGTACGGTAGCATGATAGTATAAGGTACTAATTCATAACCTGCCCCCCACTAGGTCTACCCAAGAAACTTCTCGATACAAATGACATCAATGTCAAAAATGATCATTGCCAAAAGCACTACGGAGACCAACATTTTGTGAGAGTTGAGATACGGTCCAAAGATGTCTGGCCAGACCATCCTGGCCAATCCCAAAACTCTGACAACAATGCTATAGGTACAGCTATGCTTAAGGCCACAAATCCTCAATACAGCAAAACCAACATCTCCAATGTCTCAAAATACCCCTATTAACAACATTAATCAGGAATCCAAAGCCTGACAAGCAAATCAACGCCTACAGAAATCAAAACGAACCTCACAATAAGACATTTCATCGAAAGTCCTTCATATCTCCTTGAAACAAATCAACTACAAGACTACACCGTAATTAAACATCAGATCATCATCCCTATCATGGATAACTAAATCCTCAAAATACAAATCCACCAAGTGGTACATACATCAAAATGCCAACAACCAAGGTCACAAGATGAATCTCTCAAAACCCTGCTTGGCAACACCAAGCTAAATCAAAATTCTTCAATTTCTATCGATCCATAAACAACCACTGGAACTACAATTCCTCAAAACTACGCCTAGCCATAACTAGGATGAGAAAACTCCACAAACAGTCATATCGATCAGCGATCCTTCAAAACCCCTCCTAAGAGTCAACAACATCAAGATTTCTAAAACTGAAACAAGTCTCCAAAAGACGTTCTCAAAAGAGCATCGAGCTCACCTCACGAATCAAACGAATCCTCAATAGTTGGATACAAGTCCCCACAAAATAATCTCACACCAATCAACTCACTCTGAGCACCACAGTCATCAACAACCATGGCAAAAACTCCCCAAGGGAAGACACGAAAGAAAGGGAACCACCAGTTCTAAAAAGGACAACTCTACGACTCCATCTCCGTAATGAAAGACAACAAAGTCAAAGACTTCACCCCCTACATGGAAGTAAGTCGACCAAAATCTATCAAATCCTCATCAAAAGATATTTATGAAAAACACCCCAAGAATAAAAAAAGTTTCCAAAGAACTTTGCATTTATGCCCCTATGGACACCGGGAGCAACCAGAGTACTTTCTCACGAAAGTAAAGATACGTATCTCATAGAAATCATTGGGAATGAAGATACGTGAAGTCAGAAACCAACTCCGAACACAAGAAGTGTGGTTATGCAAACAAAGTGCTAAACGAGGAAAAGACGAAATAGGGAAAAAGATGGAATAGGGAAAATGACGAAAAGTGAATAGTGTCGAAAAACAAAAAATGTGGAAATGACTCGGTCCTCAAAGGAAGTTGTCAATCTAAAGAAAAGAGTCTCGGAAATCACTCCTGAGCACTCGAGACGACACTAATCGACAAGAAACCAAACTCAGAAGGGAAAAGACAACGGGAAAAATTTATTCGAAAAATCCGGGTCATTACACTATACCCACGTACATATTTAAATACATTTCAACATCTAATACAATAACAACAACAACAATGTTAACATAATTTACAACACGTTACATAAAATACACTAAATGATTTAGTGTAATTAAACATAATTACATTTCTCCAATGGCCATATACAAAATGAATCTAAATATTTCACATGCTGCAAAATGATACATTTGGGTCAACACTTTACAAAATGAGGCCTAATACAAAAAGTAGCAAAAAGATACATTCTTCTAATCCAAACTAAGACTGTAGTGGATTGTCGCCCGCCACTTCTTTTCCCAAACCTGAAAATGTTAAAATAATGGGGTAAGTTAAACGCTTAGTAGGAAGTGTCTAAAACACACTTCTTATTATCCCGTGAATCCATGTAAGGAATAGGTAAAAGAAAACGGGATCATAACATAGGGGTACATGGCAACAACTACAGCGACAAGTATATAACAATTATCACCCAAACACATACACACCATATATTCTAATGAAGTGCAATGTCATGCAAATATCAATCCCCATATCCGAAACATTTCCGTTTCAACTTTCAAACTGTTAGTGTAATCCGACCCAATGCACCTCCAAGGCGTCACATCCGGCTTGGTTAGCTCAACCATATTTCCCTCTAGACTACACTAACACCACGGAACACTAGGCGCCTCCTAGCCATTCGGGTTTTCGCAAACACTTTTAAAAAACTTTTCCCAAAACAATTTTCACTTGTTTTAAAGACATTTTTACCCTTTTTCTATACCAATGAATGCATGGAATGTTTCATACTTCAATTCATCAATTCCACCATAAAACTCTTACACATGCTATATAAAGCAAATTTCTAAACTACATAACTAAAGTTCTCATTTAACATCAACTTTTCATAACAAACATATAAGACATGGATTCAACTTCATGTAAGCATGTTTAAATACTATAAAAACAACTAACAATTAGTAACATATATCCCATACCTATCATTTAAGCAATTTTTACAAGAATTTATACTAATTGAACATACTCGACATCAATTCAAGTTATAAAACTCACAAAAGTACAAGAAATCATGCATTAGAACACCCCTACTTCAATAGAGATGAAAACCCCCAAAACTCCAAATTAAAGCCCTAATTTTTGAAATTCCTAGGATGCACAAAAGTTGCAATTGCTTACATCAACTTGAAGATCTCGCTGAACTCTTCGATTTGCTGCAAACGGCACCCAAAATTTCTAAGGGATGAGGGAGAAATCAAGGTTTGTAACTTGAAGCAAAATGGGAAAAGAAAAAGAAAAAGAAAATGAGGGAAAGAGAGTTTTACGGGGAGAGAGAAAGTGGAGGCCAAAATGTGGCCTCTTGGTCACATAGATCAATAGTGGTATGTCCCACCACGTAATTTTCTTTTTGACTTTTCTTTTTTCCTTCTATTTTCCCACCACACACACATATATGCATATAACTATACAAAATGGCACACAACCACATTAAATATGCATAAAATAATCATGTATGGTATGCAATGAACTCAAAATAAAATCCCCGTACACAACGATTCCTGTAGCGGGTCTCACCCGAGACTATCTGGCCCGAAAAACGGAGAAAAGTCGAAATGACAACCGGTGCATTTCCAAGAGTCCTGAACTCAAGGAAATGTCCCACCCAACTCTCGGACACAGCCGGCACACCCCACGATGTTCGACACGCAAAATGAGAAAAAGACGAAAATACTCGCGAAAATCAGAAAATTCCAGAAACTGGAAAATGACAAAATTCAGGAACATTACACATGCCGTTGGCCAATTCAGTCCTGTTGAGTCCATGCTTCACCATCGGTCTATCTTATCGTCGACGTCCAGCTTTGTTTGCCGATTGATTCCTCCGGGGAGAGAAATAGAGGGAAGATAACATTTTGTTTATTTATTTATTTATTATTATTTTTTTCTTTTATGGAGCTATTTTAGAAATTTCAATAGCAAAATTGACAATAATATCTTTATTTGCATAAATTAGAATAATAGAGGATTTTTTTGCACATCTTGTATACGAAAAATGATTTAATTGACTCCTATAAAACCCCAATAAAAATTGACTCTTATAAAAATCTAAAGCATCTCTAACAGTCTGTTAAAATATTCTTTTGTGTAAAATATACATTGTCACGTATGATGTGTAATTTTATTATTTATTTATTTATTTTTCTCTAGCAGTCTGTTAAGATACATTACCACATCATCAATGTGTAAAATTGTTGTGTATTTTAAGCAACCTTTTTACACAGTTACATCAACATATTTCCGTTCTCCTCACTTTTTTTTTCATTCCATTAAAGAATCAACCCTGTATTAAGTAGGTTTGTAAAAATTATGTGAGTCGTTGTATAACATATAATGGGATGTTATTGGGGGATATATTTTTACACAAAAGGTGTAAAACAACTACTAAAGCTAAAAATAAATAATCCAATTTTATTTATTTATTTATTTTTTATTTTTTATTTTTTTTTGTAAATCTATCACGACACATCATATTTACACAACAAATTATATACAACGGTTCGGTTAAAATACTCTTTTGTGTAAAATATATTTTTATTTTTTATTTTTTTATTTTTATCTCCAAAAGTTTATCAAGATACGCTATTAAGTCACCAATGTATAAAATTGTTATGTATTTTATATAACTTTTTTTACACTGCCACATCAGCATATTTCCTTTCTCCTCCATCTTTCTCATTCCATTAACGAAAGCATCCCTACCGTGTAAAATATACACTGCCATGTATGATTTGCAATTTTTTTTTTTTTATCTCCAGCAGTCTGTTAAAATATATTACTACATTACCAAGGTGTAAAATTATTGTGTATTTTACATAACTTTTTTACGTAACCACATCAACATATTTCCTTTTTCCTCCCTCTTTCTCATTCCACTAACGAGTCAGGTTTGTAAAAATTATATGGGGTCCAGATATGATATTGACACAAAAGGTATAAAATAACTGCTGGAACTAAAAATAAATAATGCAATTTTTTTGTGTAAGTCTATTATGACAGATGAGATTTACAAAAAATATATATATATACACCGTGGTTGGAGATATTCTAAAAATAAATAATCTAAATATTTTGTACAAATCTATGACACATTAAATTTACACAAAAAAAAAAAAAAAAAAAAAAAAAAACGGTTGGAGATGGTCTAACGTGGCTATTCTAAAATTTCAACTCAAACAAGATTTTTTCTATAATGTTATTATCCTAAAATTCCAACTCATACATTATTCTTTCCATCACTTTATTTATTTATTTTTATGTAGTTTCATTTGGGTAAGTAAAGAGAGTTAGTTTTGTTAACTTATTTTGGATAGTTTTTGTTTTGAAAGACTTTTTATATTTTAATTTTAAATTATCTATTTTTTCACTGCCACATAAAGTTAGTAAAGTACCAGTTTTGTATTTGTCAGGATTAAATAACATCACTCCTAGGATTTTTTTTTACACCGAACCCATATAAATAATCAAAATACGCAGTTATATGCAGTGGGTGGGGCGGGCCGGGGACCTGCCCCATCTGCGCCTTAATTGGCTCCCCCGGTTCCATGTCTATTTGGATCTGCATATCTTATTGCTTCCGTTTGATACATTGTTACCCATCCATATTTGTATCAGTATTCCACGCGAGACACCCAAAAATGGTGCAACCGTGCAATATATATAACACAGACTCTACTTATCATATTTGTGTATTAAACTACTACAATATCACTAATTAATAATTAATAATTAATATATTAGTAAATATTTTTTATGATAATTTTAAATTTAACAAATTTTTTGTCATTATAATTGTTAATTATTGAACTATATTAAAAAAGAAAATTTAATAAAATTTATCTTAAATTTATTCAAAAGTGAATTATTTTTCTTAAAAATTAGAGGTGCTCCAAACACACTCCTACTATAATGCAGTGCAGGGCTTTTCCAGGGATGGAGCCATACTGTACACTAAATATATATTTATAATATATATATATATATATATATATATATGAATTAGTGTTTATGGAGTATAATATATATAGTGAGAGAGACATAGGTGGATATATATAGAGATATTTATATTTTTGGGATAAAGTAAATAATAAATTACAATTTAAGAAGAAAAAAAAAATTTAAGGAGACATATATTGTATACAAGGGAAGAATAAATTTTAGGGGGTATTTTTATACTTAGAAGGACATTTTTTACATATTTCCAAAAAAATGTATACATATTATAGAAAATTAGATATAAAAAATAAGAGATAAAAAAAAAATCCAAGAGATCACGTGCCCTCGAAAAGAAATTATTACTGAAACGAGTTTTGTTGAACAATCAAAGGTCGGCAAGATCGGGTCTAGGTTAGCAAAACCGTAACCCGGGTCGGCCTATGTTTGGTGATCCACTCCATAATAATTTTATGTAAATACGTGTGGACCCACCATTGAATCCAATGCTGAGGTGGCAAGATCTAGATTGGCAATTTGCGGCAAACCAAAAGAGAAATCGCATGTGAACGGCAATGATTCAATCACGTAAAATGATCGGCTGATGTATCACTAGGACCCCACCCAGTTCTTTTTTTCCAAAAAGTGGGCACACCTAATCACTTCTCCCACATTTCAGAACTTTCCAGACAATTATTTATGTCGTCTTCGATACACAGAATGCCACACAGAGAAAAATCGTGCAGCAGGGGATACAAACACACACATACACAATACACATAGAGGGAGAAATAGTAGAGAGAGAAACCGGGTTTGAAAATGTCGTGGCAAACCTACGTCGACGATCACCTGATGTGCGACATCGACGGTAACCATCTCACCTCGTCTGCTATCATCGGCCTCGACGGTAGCGTCTGGGCTCAGAGCGCTTCTTTCCCTAAGGTTCTCTTTCTCTCTCTGCATATATCTTATTTTATATGTTTGTATGTTACTTATATGGGTCTGTTAAATAATTTTGGTGGTGATATTTAATCAATTAGTTATGTAATTTATCTTATCATTTGTGGTATCTCTTCAATTTCATGCTCTTTGGTTATAATTGCTCTTCTTTGGATCTGTATTTATACAAAATGTTGACTCTCGTGATCAATGTCCTGGAGTTTGATTAGATCTGTATGTTCAACTGATTCTCCTTCAATCTGTTGATTTATCATTACCGCACACACGTGTGTATATATATACATATATTTATAAATGCGCATGTGGGTTTTTTTTATTTTATATTTTTTATCTTGGAATTTCTCTGTTGTGTTATCTCTTAATTAAATTGTATTAAGAGAGTGCAATTTCGGTTCACTGTGGTTCAATAAGTTCTGAAAAAAGTTTTTTTTTTTCTTCCTCCATTCCCAGTATGTATGCTCTCAATCAGCCTGACCTATTGGAGATCTCGGACTAGATCTATTTGTTCTGTTTTTCAATTTATGGATCGAATCTTGCTCTTTTTTTTCCAATTGTATGACTGATGATTCACTTCTTTCACTATTGCTATGTTACCAATCAGGACTTTGGATTTAGAATTGGAGGAAATTCAGTTTAACTTTGAACTAAATTTTTGTCAATTCCAAATCCCAAGGTGCCGATTCGGTGCTCCCAAATGCAACATATATATATTTTAGAATATTTACTTTGATAGATTGTTGAGCTTAGATTATTTAATCCATTTTATTAGAATTGATCAAAACCCTAACTTTAGATTGGAAAATAAAGAGATTATAGCATCATTTTCATACCCTTTGCAAGCATCAACTTTGATGTTCCTTTGGTTGTTAGTATTAGTACTGATGGCAATGTGCAATTTTGTTTGATACCTTGAAAAATATAACATATGATTTTTTTTTCTCTCTCTCTTGTTTGTTGCAGCCTTATAATATCTTAATATTGCTTAAGATTATTAAGATTTTAAAATATTATATAAAGCTGTTCCATTTTCATGCTACATACTGTGTTATGCACTTTCTTTTGCCATACACCTCTGTAAATTTTCCGATTTGATTTCCCCTCATGTTGATGTTGATTAATATAATTTTGCAGTTCAAGCCTGAAGAGATGACTGGCATCAATAAAGATTTTGATGAACCTGGCTTTCTTGCTCCTACCGGGCTACACCTTGGCGGCACAAAGTACATGGTAATCCAAGGAGAGGCTGGCGCTGTGATCCGTGGGAAGAAGGTATTTAATCTGTCTCATTGAAGCCTCTTTTCCCATCATTTCTTGTGCAAGACAGACAACATGATTGATGGTTCTGATATTACTTTGTTTCTTAGTTCCCTTTTGTTCCACTTGGATTAAGCGCGTGTTATGCTTCAATTCTGAAATCCATTACCTATTTATCAGTGCCATGCTATAATCCTACTGTGATCTTCATGCGATCACCACATAAAATGAGAGCCCTGTTCTAAATCTCCTCTTCCTTTTTTCTTTTTAATTTTCCTAGGTCATAAATTGAACAAGATTCTCTACTTGTAGTCTTTCGTTGAATTTTTGATACTTAATAATGTTGTTTCTATTATGAAATCTTAATTGAGAACATCACTCTCTTTCCTCTTTTCTAATTGATACCATCTATGTAAATAGTTTGTTTTGTTTCCCACCACCACCTTCAGATATCGGTAACTGATATCGGTAACAGTATTGTTCCGATAGATAACTATCGATAAGACTATAAGAGTATTTAATTCATTGTATTTGAATTTTAAACATTTTTAATCGTCTACTGAATTTTCAAAGATGCACTACAGAAGCCAAGCCACACTTGTATACTTCAATAATCAATTCAACTTTTGACTTTTAAAACTTAATGTGGAGCGTTTTCCAGTAGATCTGTATTTCATTCGTTGTATTTAAATTTTACGCCTACTGATTTTTCAAAGATGCGGTATAGAAGCAAAGCCTCAGTTGTATACTTCAATAACCACTTCACCTTTTGGCTTTTAAAACTTAATGTGGAGCCTATTCCAGTGGACTTGTATTTCATTCGTTATTATCTTTATCTAGTAAAGGTCAGTTTGCATTATTGTTTAGCGCATGATAGTAACCCTGTTACCTGGTATGCTGTGATGGTAAGCATCCATGCGCTTACATAAGAGACCCACCTCTAATAGGACTTGAAAGCATCACTTGCTATTTGCCACTACATGATCACTTGAGGGTTTTTGTTGCTTTTTCTACACCCTTTCTTTATTATATAATTAAAGTGCCCTTATTGATGAGATTTCTTTCTGTACCATGCTATCCATCATCATCAGGCACATAAATATGCCCTGGCTAATCTTGTTTGTGCTCTTATGATACTAGACGGTCCATGTTTGATGGCAGGATTAAGTAGTGAAAATTAAACCCTTTACCCGTTTCCAAAGTACACTTCTCATTCCACATCTAATCTAAATTGATAGAGCATGTTGAGGTAGTAAGAAAGGCACTCTTCTGAACAATACTATTGAGAATTGGGAGTTCAGAATCCAATTTCATTTCATATGATTTCGAAAGTGAACTCTTTCTGTTTGGTTGTTTGCTTGCGGGACTTTTTACTGCTACCATATGCTTGCATTTAAATTCTGAATTTGAATGACCGTTGATCCAATTGTTTGATCAGTAAGAAAGTAATTTATAACCATCCTACAATTTGAATTCTTAAGGTACAGTTCTATGAGTAGAGGACATTAAAACAAAGTAGTTGCATTTGTGATCATGTTGCATTATTTATCCCGCAGGGCGCTGGTGGCATCACTATTAAGAAGACTGGCCAAGCTCTTATCATCGGTATCTATGACGAGCCCATGACTCCTGGACAGTGTAACATGGTTGTTGAAAGGATGGGTGATTACCTTATTGAGCAAGGGCTTTAGGTCTTTTTTCATATGATATCCTGTTTTAAAATTTTGTGTTCTGGGCTTTGCATCTTCTGCCTCCTATGGATGTGAACTAGTAGTGGTGTTACTGCATAATTAGTTTTTTTTTTTTTTTTTTCAAATATATTGATCTTTTTGGTGTTTTAGGGACTTTATTATCGGTCCTATTGCTTCCAAGTTTTTTTTTTTTTAAATTTATTTGTATCCATCATCTCTACTGTTCCGCGACAATTGAGTCTGGATTTTTGATGTTTTGCATCTTTGGATGTTTTTCTATACATGATTATATTCTTTTAACAGGAGAATTAATCTATTATTCTAGTATCTGACCAGAATATATATACTTTTGAGCTCAATTATGTAGCAGCAGCAGTTTTTATTCTCTAAGGAACCTGTCTTTAGAGAACCTGTCTACTTAGTGAACTGAGACGTGAGGCAGCTAGCCATTTCCCGTGCCACTTCAACTTGGGACTCACACCCTTGTTTCCCATTTCCATGGTGAGATTAGGATAGTTGTGTTGTCGTTGATATGCCCAACAAATCCCCCATTTTAGGTTTTTGAGGGCAGTTTTTCTTTGTAGGTAGGAGTCGTAGGACTTAAGTCACATACTTCTTTTAAACAAGTGTCGCTCGCACGTTTAGCGCATTCTTCACAGCTCTTGCTCCTGACTCCACTATATGTGACTTAGATTTTGCCCTTTTTGTGCGTCCTCGCATACACGCCCGTTGTGTGACCTAGGATAGGAGAACTTTCATGGTTTGTGGATTTTAATTGGTTGGGTAATACCAATGATTTAGTATGCCTAGCTCACTCTATATTTATCGTATGTGGATGTGATTTATCTTCTACAGTAAAGGTCACTTACTTCAATACGAAAATGGATTAATTGTACTGACATCCTCTCATGTTTAGGTCAATGCCGTTCAGATGACGATCAACGATTTTTTGGACAATGACACCCCTTTAGGTTTCAAAAGTCATATTTGTCCCTTATTATTTAATTCAATTATATTCACTAACTATTGGTCATGTTAAATGACAGAAATACCCCTCACCAGCCTGCCATCTCTCTCTCTCTCTTAACATAGAATCAGACCTTCAACAACACCACCACACCAATGCCAGCGCTACCTAACCAAAGCTTACACCTCAACCTCCGGCGATATCCATATCCATAATAAATTTTTGTCCAGAACAAATCCAAACGGACAACTAGTTTTGCATCGGCAGCTATCACCACGCGTTTCCACAATCGCAACATTAGACCGAACCAAACCATTGGCGAGTATTGTATGTATCCATCGCTGTGAAGCTCTTCACCTCCCACTCTGAATCGGCAACATTCCGAATTGGCAAACATTCCCATCATCTTGCCCAGACAACTCCAGCATGATTGCCAACCTCTTATTGCCCCGATCTGTCAAGTTCTTCAATTCAGTCGTCCCAATTTGCAACTGAGTTATCAAATTACGAGCCTTGGCTCGTGCTGATACCCTCTGCGAGGATGACGACGAAGAACTCAGAACGTCGTTGTCATGGAGGTCAACCTTTTCTTTAATCAAAACATTAACGTCCTTGAGACTGAATCGACATCGTTTGGGGTTTTGAGCTTGTCTTCTGAAAGGGTGGGATTGTGACAGGCTTCTGAGAGAGTGCATTGGAGACGGAATGGAGGAGTTCTAAAGAGATTCCGATTAAAAAATTCACCACAAATTTCGACGGATGGTGATGGTGTTGGGTTTCGATTAGGTTCTGAATCGATGATGGTAGTTGCATTGGGTTCAATTTGGGCCTCGATTTCCAATTTGGGTCATCGATTTAAGGCTTATAAATCCCCAAATCGTCATCTGATCAGTTGGTGACCTTGAGCTTTTGATGCAGAGGTAACCAAAACCACCCATTGGTTGCAATCGATCACTTACACTCAGTTGTTATCACACCATGGCGCCGGTGTGTTAGGGATTGTGGTGGTGGTGGTGGTTGTTACTGGTTATGGTGATAATGGTGTTGCCAACTGTGGTGGTGGTGGTGGTGGTGTTGGTGGTGTTGGTGTGTTGTGGTTATGCGATGGAGATTGTGGTAGTGGTGGTGGTGGGTTTGTAAGTAGAGAGAGCGAGATATTGGTTAGGAAGGTTAAATGGGTCATTTCACGAATACTTGTTAACAAGTTAAATGGTAAATTGGTCATTTTTTATACTACAATAGTTTAAAAGGATGTGTTTGCAAACTTTTCAAACTTGAGGGAGCGATTAGACAACACTTTGACCGTCATCTAAGTGACATTGACCTAAACCTCAAGGGATGTTAGTGCAATTAACCTGTACACTAAGAAAATTAACAAAAGGAGGTTGTTTAGGTTTGCAAGGTTTTTATGTATCATGCATTAGGTTTTATCTTAGTTAGACGTTCATTTATTTAATAGAAAAATGCAAAAAACCCCCCTGTACTATTGCGAAACTTGCAACTAACTCCCTAAACTATCAAAATTGCATAAAACCTTCTGAACTATACAAATTTGTTGCATATCACTCCATCCGGTCACCGGCCGTCCAAAAATGAGCGCGTGATTCTCACGCGATAGACAAATTGAATATTTTGGACAATAATGCCCTTCCACCATCTGCGACATCCCCTCCTCCACCTCAACCCTGTCGCCTCAACACCACCGCCACCCATCTCTGCAAACCCATAACCACCCCCAGCTATCACCTAATTCCAAATCCGTAACCAAATAACACATCAAACCCATAACCACCGGTCCACCACCACCTTCAACCAAAACCATCATCGCTCTCCACCCAAAACCTCCAGAGCCACCATTCTGCCCAACCAATCCACCCTAGCTGGGAAAATGAAATTCATCATGACAAATACAGAGACTGATACTCCTGTCGTTGTTTTACCCTTTGCCGGACCTCTCATCTCCATCCGAGAAACCCCCCTGCCGCTGCTCTACCCTTTGCCGAATCACTGCTGCTCTACCTTCTGCTCCATCGATCTTATCTGCCGCTGCTCTACCCATGACATCATGAATCATTTGGCGATCGCTTCTCGGCTCACTTCCAAGTTCTCAACCCGGTCCGATCTGTAAATCCAAGACCCGGATCTGTCTCGCTGGATCTCCAAGACCCAATCATCTCCCTCTTCGCAGAGCTCATCACAGCCATAACCGAACCAGTCGTCTCCGCTGGATCTACCGCCGCCGGATCTGTCTCGCTGGCACCATCAACATTCTCACAGCCTTCTTCGCTCTCTATCTCCAAGCTCGCCGCTGCCGCTACTCCATCGTCGAGCCGAGTTCTTCACTGCCGAATTGGAGTTGCTGTTTTTTTTCTTCTTTATCCTTTTTCGCTTCTCTTTCTCCCCATCTCAATCCCTAAACTTGTTTTTTAGTTGAATCTCAATCCCTAAACTTGTTCCTTCCTCAACTACACAAATTTTCTTCTTTGTACCCACCGATCAAACCATGAAAGGCGCAAAAAAGCTACCCCAAATCATAACCTACCGCCGACCTCATCTGGTTCGCCCTTGCCGTCGCCGTCGTCAAGCTTCTTCTCATCCCTGTGTGCCGCAGCACAGACTTTGAGGTCCACTGCCACCGGCTCTCCGTCACCCATACCTTCCCTCTCTCTCTCTCACTAGTACTCCGACGAAACCATTCCATTAACCCTCGAACATCGCCGTTCGTCGTCGCCGATCCTTGAACATCGGCGTGTGATGCCATCTTTGCTCACAGCCGATCCGAGCCCCTGCTGTTTCATCTCACTGTCATTCCTTGCTCAGCTCGCTCTCTCCCTCTCTGCAGAAAAATGAGGGCCGAATACAGGTCGCTATGGTTAATTGAGGGTAATGTTGTCTTTTTGCTTTTTCGGCACCCTATTGTTAGTTCAAGGGGGTTAAATGCAACAATTTGTTAGTTTTATTGGGTTTTATGTAGTTCAAGAGGGTTAGTTACAAAATCCCAATAATACAGGGGTTTTTTTGCACTTTTTCCTTTATTTAATTAGTTGGGATGCAGTTTGGTTAGAGGGAATCTCAAGTTTGTACCGAAAAACTTGATTCAATTTTTTTTTTTTTTGTTTTTTTGGTATTTCAAAGGCACAAAATCCTAAAGCCAAGATGGCATTACAGAGATATAAAGCTGAGCCAGAAAAGGTATACAAATCTTGAAACAAAGCAAATAAATGAAGAACAAGTTCCAAATTTATGAAGGAAACCGAGTCTAACACTTTGCATGCATGAGTAGACCATTCAAATTTAAATGTGCCTTAATTTGAGTTCTTTTGATTCTTTTTTATTTTTTATTGACAACAAACATATTCATACTCATTTTTTTGTTCTTATGGAACTCAAACCCTCAAATATTTACTTTTAAAATGTGAAAAATACCACTAAGCTATTGATCCCTTGGGTCTCTTTCTCTTTATTGTCTTGTCGGCCAAAATATATACGGAGTATATAATATTATAATAATAATAATAATAATAAAAAGAATAATAATAATAAATATTTTCTCCTACTTTTACTTTATGAATTATTTCCACACTTTATAGTAGACCCCTCCTTTTTTTCTTTTTCTTTCTTCCAAAAGCTGAATTCAATCAGTTTTACCCACCACGGCACTTCCACTCTGAATAGTGTAGTAGCTACTTTTCCATAATTTTATGTAATCGATGTGACAGTGCATGACTTTAAAGATTGTAATTAATTTAGAGTTAAAATTTGAATTAAATTTCTTTCAAACCGTTGCTTTAAAATATATACTGTAACCACTTTATCTCTTATTTATCACAATTAACAACTTAATAAAAAGTTAATTGTGATATATTCAGATCTTTGAGACATGCATTGTGTGTGTGTTTTTTTTTTTTGCACTCAAATGTAAAGATGCATGTCTGCAAATAATACCCGAGATAGAAAATTTTAATTTTAAGAAGAAAGTAATATAAATTAAAAAAATTGTTCGTTATTCCATGCCTGGCTCATGATCTAAAAAATATGTACAATTCACTTATTCTCCAACAAATTAAATTATTTATCTTAGTTAGACATTCATTTATTTAATTGGTTGGGATGTAATTTGGTTTGAGGGAATTTTGAGTTTGTATTGAAAAACTCAATTCAAATTAAATTAGTTATTAGTGCAAGAGTAGACTATTCAAATTTAAATGCGCTTAAAGTTAAACACTAACTTTTTATTTTAAAATGTGAAAAAATACTTAAGTCACATAGAGGGGAAGCAAAAACGAATTCGAAAGCAGGAGCGGAAAAGCGGCAAAATTATGTCATAAATAGTGAGAATTTGAGTTAGAGCGCGCGCAGAGCGTAAGAGTGGGAGCGCGCTTGGAGCGTGAGAGCGACACCTGTTGAGAAGAATTGTGTGACTTAAGAAAATACCACTAAACTACAAAATTATTAATTTAAAGTTGATTATGGATCAATCCGACTAAAATCGCATTGCCTAGGCCATCCAAATTTAAATACGCTTTAAGTTAAACTCTCAATTTTTTTTTATAAAATGTGAGACAATACCGCTAAACTACAAATGTCTTGATTTTAAGCTACTGATGATAATATAGTGAACATTATGAATCAATCCGAGTAAAACCACACCGCCAATTAGCAGTGTTTGAACCCTTGGGTCTCTTTCTCTTTGTTGTCTTGTTTACCAAAGTATAATAATAATAATAAATAAATAATACTTTTTCCTTTTACTTTATGAATTATTTCTCCGTTTTTTATTGTTTTATGTAACCGATGTGACTGTGAAACGCTTTAGAGAATGTAATTAAGTTAAGAGTTAAAATTTGAATTAAATTTCTTTCCAACATTGATTTAAAAGAAATACTGTAATCACCTCATCACTTATTTATCACAATTAACAATTTAATAAAATGTTAGATAATATGAAATAGAGGAAGTATATAAATATATTTTTTATCTTTCAAATAATTATCATGTTAACTATCTGTTGCACACCCAATTAATAAACTCATTTAAACAAGAGATTGTGATTTATTAAAAGCAAAATATACAAAATCATAAATCTTAAATGTAATTTTAGATTTTAAAGTAAAGGGATGCAAGTGAAGGTAATAATAATAACAAAAAACACTAAAGTAAGTTATTGTAATAAAAGATAACAAGCGCACACAAACATGCTTTTGTCAGAGAAAATAACGCTTTAAACAAAAATCATCATAGCAGGGCATATACAGTAAAGTTAAATTGGCATATATCAAAGGTTTTTGTTTTGTTTAATTTGATAGGATAGATTGAGATAAAAGATTCCAAATTGAATGATGCTTTGGTTGTCTGATTTTTTTATCAACTACTTTTTCAAGTGCCATGAATTATTTTCTCCCACGGTAGTGCATTCCAGCAGCAACTCTATCCTTTGGTAAAGTAATGTCCAAAGACTATTGAAGCTTCCAGTCAACCAACCCCCTCTTGCTCTTGCTCTTCCTCTTGGTTTGAATCTGATTAGGTGCAAGCATATTTATCTCTTTTCGTTCTGATCGATGGAGGTTGCGGGGATCTTTCTGGGGCCGATCATTCAGGCGCTGCTTGACAAGTTGGTCTCTCCGGCGGTGTCAAACTATGCCCGTCGTGAGGGAATGGATGCTCAGTTGAAGAAGCTGGAGAAAATGGTGCCAGCTATTCGTGCTGTTCTGGCTAACGCAGAGGACAAGCAATTGGAAAATGATGCTGCTGTCAAATTGTGGATGGACGATCTCACCGACTTGGCTTACGATTTGGATGATTTGCTGGACGACTTCGCCACTCAAACTTTGGGACGAGAGCTGATCAAGCCACAATCTCATGCTAGCACCAGTACAACTAGTAAGGTACGACAACTCAACCCTGTCAAGCTTTATTATAATATGAGGTCCAAAAAAGATATGAGGTCTAAGGTAAAGGACATCACTAAAAGATTTGAAGATATTAAAATACGAAAGAATTTCCTCAATTTGAAAGAGAATGCTGAAGGGATTGGGTCCAAGACAATAAGAGAAGGTCGTGAAACGTCTTCTTTGGTCTACAAATCTGAAGTTTATGGCAGAGAACAAGATCGAGAGGCTATAGTTGAGGAGTTGTTGAGGGATGAAGTTAGTGCTGACAATGTCTCCGTCATTCCCATTGTGGGCATGGGAGGTATTGGTAAGACAACTCTTGCTCAGCTCCTCTATAATCATGAACGTGTAGAGGGTCATTTTGATCTCAAGGCATGGGTTTGTGTTTCTGATGATTTTCATGCATAATGTTCATAGAGTGACAAAGGCAATTTTTCAGGAAGTCACTTCAGGAACTCACGATTCCATGTCCCTAGGCAATTCTTCAGGAAGTCACTTCAGGAACTCACGATTCCATGTACCTGAATATGCTTCAACAGAAACTGAAGGAGAACTTGTCAGGGAAGAAGTTTCTTCTTGTTTTGGATGATGTTTGGAACGACAAGTATGATGACTGGAAGCTCCCGAGACTTCCTCTCGAGGTCGGGGCACCTGGGAGCAAAATTATTGTCACAACCCGCAATGAAACCGTTGTTAGAAATTAAACTTTATTTTATTTGGTGTTTTATATTTATGTGAGTTTTTTTATTGGAGTTAGTAGGGGGCATGAGAGTTACAACTAGTAAATGGTCATGTTAGTGGGTTAGTGGGAGTTTTGCCTACTAAATGGTCATGTTAGTGGGTTAGTGGAAGTTTTGCCTACTAAATGATATGTTAGTGGGGTTTTAAGTTTCATTTACATTTATGTTTTGAAGCCTATATAAATCCATGCATTGTACTCATTTTCTATAAAGTGAAATAAAAAGTATTTTCCTCCATTTCTATTCTCTTCCAAATAGTATAGTGTTGTGTGTGTAACTAGGCCACTATTTCCAATAAAGTGGTATCAGAGCTAGTTTGTGAGAGAGAGAAGAAATGGCAAACAATTCGGTTCCATTTCAAATGCCTCGATTCACCAAAGATAACTATGAAAATTGGTGTATCCGTATGAAGGCAATTTTGGGAGCACAAGATGTGTGGGAAGTTGTTTCCAAAGGTTATGATGAGCCAGAAGATGAGGCAACTTTGTCTCAAGCCGAAAAAGATGTTTTACAAGCCATGAGAAAGAAGGACCAAAAGGCGGTGATGACCATCCATCAATGTTTGGATGATGGAATGCTACAAAGAGTTGCTAGTGCAGAAAATGCAAAGCAACTATGGGAGATTCTTCAAAATTCCTTCCAAGGAGTTGATAAAGTGAAGAAGGTTCGCCTCCAAACGTTACGGGGTGAATTTGAAGCATTGCATATGAAGGAATCTGAATCAATTTCAGATTATTTTTCGAGGGTCCTGGCTATTGTAAATCAACTAAGGAGATATGGCGAAACAACCATGACTGATACAAGGGTCGTTGAAAAGATCCTTCGGTCGTTGGATTCCAAATTCAACTACATTGTTGTAGCCATTGAAGAGTCAAATGATTTGGATTCCATGACTGTTGATCAACTCATGGGTTCGTTGCAAGCTCATGAAGAAAAGGTGGTAAAGAAACAAGAAGCATTGGAGCAAGTGCTACAAACAAAGTTTTCGTTGAACGAAAGAGACGAAAAACATGGAGGAAATCAAAGGGGCCGAGGACGTGGAAATGCACGTGGCCGAGGAAGAGGAAGAGGCCGTGGAAGAGGAGAAAGAAGCGGTCAACACACAACCAACAATGAAGAAAAAATCCATGACTCACAACAAATAAGAGGTCGTGGTAGAGGAAATTACTCAAGGTCATATGGAAGGAGGTATGATAAGTCTCAAATTCAATGTTATAATTGTCAAAAGTATGGTCATTATGCTTCGGAATGTAGAAATGTTGCTAACGATGTTGAAGAAAAGGCAAATTATGTTGATAAAGAAGTGGAGCCTACTTTGTTGTTAGCATACAAATGTGAAAGGAGTGATCAAGAAGATGTGTGGTATCTTGACACCGGTGCTAGCAACCATATGTGTGGTAGCAAAGAGAAGTTCGTTGATATTGATGAATCAATAAATGGCAAGGTAACATTTGGAGACTTATCACAAATTCCGGTAAGAGGGAAAGGTAAAATATTGATTCGTTTGAGGAATAGGCATCATCAATTCATCTTTAATGTTTATTATGTGCCTAATATGAAGAACAATATTTTGAGTTTGGGACAACTCTTAGAAAAAGGCTACAATATTTCCATGAAGGATTGTAGTCTTTCGATAAGAGACCCATTGGGTAATTTGATTGCCAAGGTTCCAATGATAAAGAACCGGATGTTTTTGCTAAATATTCAAGCCGACGAGGCTAAATGTTTGAAGGCTTGTGTTAATGATTTAACTTGGCTTTGGCACTTGAGACTTGGGCACTTGAATTTTGGAGGATTAGAATTGTTGGCCAAAAAGAAGATGGTGAAGGGATTGCCTTTCATTGGCAATCCAAATCAATTATGTGAAGGATGTCTCGTTGGAAAGCAATCAAGGAAAAGTTTTCCTAAAGAAGCTACCACAAGAGCTACGGCGCCACTACAACTTATCCATTCGGATGTTTGTGGTCCAATTTCTCTATCATCATTTGGTAAGAATAATTATTTTTTATTATTCATTGATGATTTTAGCCGAAAAACATGGGTGTATTTTCTTAAACAAAAATCGGAGGTGTGTGAAATTTTTAAAAAATTTAGAGCACTTGTTGAAAAACAAAGTGGCTATGATGTAAAGGCTCTTCGATCTGATAGAGGTGGTGAATTCACATCAAATAATTTCAAAAAATTTTGTGAAGAAAATGGAATTCACCATCCTTTAACGGTTCCGAGATCGCCCCAACAAAATGGAGTTGCAGAAAGGACGAACAGAACCATTCTCAATATGGCTCGAAGCATGTTGAAAAGTAAGGAAATGCCTAAAGAATTTTGGGCTGAAGCGGTTGATTGTGCAGTGTACTTGTCCAATCGGTGTCCTACTAGAAGTGTGCAAAACAAAACACCACAAGAAACATGGAGCGGAAGAAAGCCAAGTGTCTCTCATTTGCGGGTTTTTGGGAGCATTGCCTATGTGCACGTGCCGGATGAAAGGAGGACCAAGTTAGACAACAAAAGTGAAAAAATGGTGTTCATTGGCTATGATGCAAATTCCAAAGGCTACAAGTTGTACAATCCAAGCAATGGGAAGATTGTCATTAGTAGAGATGTTGAATTCGAAGAGGGAGCCACATGGGATTGGAACACTCCAAATGAAGATTATAATATTTTTTCAATTTCTGATGAGGAGTAAGAAAATGAAGGCATGGAGCAGCCCATTTCTCCACCAACATCACCTCCACCGCCATCAATTCAAGATCAATCAACTCCATCATCATCAAGTTCAAGTGACACACCACCACTTCGCATGAGGAGTCTTCGTGACATATATGACGAAACAGATGAGGTAACGGAAAGGTTAGGTGATCTAACACTTTTTTGTCTCTTTGGGGATTGTGAACCCGTAGGATTTGAAGAGGCGGCACAAGACAAAAAATGGAGAAATGCTATGGATGAAGAAATTAAATCCATAGAGAAGAATGACACATGGGAGCTTGCTACACTTCCAAAAGAGCAAAAGGCAATTGGTGTTAAGTGGGTGTATAAAGCAAAGCATAATGCAAATGGTGAAGTTGAAAAATATAAAGCAAGATTGGTCGCCAAGGGGTATAACCAAAAGCCCGGAATTGACTATGATGAGGTATTTGCACCCGTAGCTCGTTTGGAAACAATTAGATTGTTAATTTCTTTGGCAGCCCAGAACAATTGGAGAATCCACCAAGTGGATGTGAAATCGGCTTTCTTGAATGGGTTTCTTGAAGAAGAGGTGTATGTTCAACAACCCATGGGCTATGTTGTAAAGGGGCAAGAAAACAGAGTCTTGAAATTGAAGAAGGCTTTATATGGCTTGAAGCAAGCACCAAGAGCGTGGAATAAGCGAATTGACAAATATTTTCAAGACAATAATTTTTCAAAGTGCCCATATGAACATGCTCTTTACTCCAAAGTAAGTGAGAATGGAGATGTATTTTTTGTTTGCTTGTATGTGGATGATTTAATCTTCACAGGTAACAATCCAAAAATGTTTGAAGATTTCAAGAAGGTTATGGCTCGAGAGTTCGAGATGACAGATATTGGCATCATGGCTTATTATCTTGGCATTGAGGTCAAGCAAATGAAGGATGGAATTTTCATTCACCAAGAAGGCTATGCTAAGAAAATTCTTAAGAAATTCAAGATGGAAGATTGTAAATTGGTGAACACGCCCATGGAAGTTGGAATTAAATTGTCAAGAGATGAAGATGGAGAGACGGTGGATCCAACATTTTTCAAAAGTCTTGTTGGAAGCTTGAGATACTTAACATGCACAAGGCCGGACATATTATTTGCGGTTGAGCTTGTTAGTCGGTTTATGGAAAGACCCACCATAACTCATTTCAAGGCGGCTAAGAGGATTCTTCGTTACATCAAAGGTACCCTTGATTTTGGGTTATTCTATTCATTTTCTAATGATTTCAAGCTTGTGGGTTATTGTGATAGCGATTGGGCCGGAATTGGATGATAGAAAAAGTACTTCGGGCTATTGTTTTTTCATGGGAAATACTGCTTTTACATGGTGTTCAAAGAAGCAACCCATTGTCACCCTCTCAACTTGTGAAGCAGAATATGTTGCAGCCACTTCATGTGTTTGTCAAGTAATTTGGTTGAGGAATTTGTTGAAAGAATTACACATGCTACAAGAAGAGTCAACGGAGATTTTTGTGGACAACAAATCAGCAATTGCTTTGGCCAAGAATCCGGTGTTTCATGAACTAAGCAAGCATATTGATACAAGATTTCATTTCATTAGAGAATGTATAACTAAGAAGAAGGTGGAGCTCAAGTTCATCAAGTCACAAGATCAAGTTGCGGATATTTTCACCAAGCCCCTCAAGTTTGCAGATTTTCACAAGTTTAGGAGTTTGCTTGGAGTTGAAAAAAAATCAAGTTTAAGAGGGGGTGTTAGAAATTAAACTTTATTTTATTTGGTGTTTTATATTTATGTGAGTTTTTTATTGGAGTTAGTGGGGGGCATGAGAGTTACAACTAGTAAATGGTTATGTTAGTGGGTTAGTGGGAGTTTTGCCTACTAAATGGTCATGTTAGTGGGTTAGTGGGAGTTTTGCCTACTAAATGATATGTTAGTGGGGTTTTAAGTTTCATTTACATTTATGTTTTGAAGCCTATATAAACCCATGCATTGTACTCATTTTCTATAAAGTGAAATAAAAAGTATTTTCCTCCATTTCTATTCTCTTCCAAATAGTATAGTGTTGTGTGTGTAACTAGGCCACTATTTCCAATAACCGTTGCATCAACCATGACTCTGTCTCGGTCGGCTTGCCATCTAAAAGGCCTGTCAGAAGATGAATGCCTATCTTTATTTGCCCATCATGCACTTGGGAAAGAAAACTTTGATGCAGATCCAACTCTGAAAGGTATTGGTATGGAAATAGTGAATAAATGTAAAGGCTTGCCCTTGGCTGTAAAAACACTTGCAGGCCTCTTGCGGACTAAACGCCAAAATGAGTGGGTAGACATATTGAATAGCAAGATATGGAATTTACCCGAACAAAGTGGTATTCTTCCAGTCCTTCAATTGAGCTATCATCATATCCCATCTCATTTGAAGCAATGCTTTGCCTACTGTGCAACATTTCCAAAAGACTATAAATTTGACAAAGCTGAGCTAGTTCTATTGTGGATGGGGGTAGGTCTTTCGCAGCTATCAAAAGAAAAGGATCGAATGGAGGATTTTGGCAATAAGTGCTTTGATGATCTATTATTAAGGTCATTTTTCCAACAATCAGGTGGTAGTAAATCATTGTTTGTAATGCATGACCTTCTACATGATCTAGCTATACATGTTGCTGGAAAAATATTCATTCGGTTGGATAAGTTAGAGGGTAATGAGCAATTTGAACGAGCTCGACACTTGTCATTTGTTCGTAAAAAATTTGAAGTCTTTCAAAAGTTTAGGCCTCTTTGCAAAGTTCAACATCTGCAAACTCTATTAACGTTACCAGTTCAGACATATGCTTCGGCAGAATGTTACTTAGCAAAAAGGGTTTTATTTGATTTATTGCCAAATTTGCAATGCTTAAGGGTGCTATCATTGTCTGGTTATTCCATAACTGAGTTATCAGACTCAATTGGCCATATGAAGCATCTCAGGTATCTTAATTTAAATAAGACTTCAATTCGATCATTACCTGAATCAGTTAGTGCCCTCTACAATTTACAAACATTGTTATTGCGTAGTTGTGAAAATCTTTGTATGTTTCCTCCAAACACTGAGAATTTAATTAATCTACGCCATATTGACATTGTTGATACTGTGGAATTACGAGAGATGTCCTCAGGTATTGGTAGGCTGGAGAATTTGCAAACACTACCAAAGTTTGTTGTGGGCAGCAAAAATAATGGAGCAAGTCTGAAAGAGTTGGGGAATCTGAGCCTTTTACGGGAGAGTATTTCTATTGAAGACTTGCAAAACATAACAGATGTTCGAGATGCAAATGACACAAATTTAAGGAACAAGGAGTGCCTTAATGAAGTAGAGTTGGCATGGTGTAGTGGGTTCAATGATTCTCGAGATGAAGACCTTGAATTGGATGTGCTTGACATGCTGCAACCTCATGTAAACTTGAAAAGGCTCAAAATTAAGTTCTTCGGGGGCAGGGAATTCCCGAGTTAGATAGGCAATCCATCCTTTTATGAAATGGTGAACTTCAGTCTTATAGGCTGTAGGAAATGTAGATCTTTACCACCACTCCAGCAACTACCGAAGCTCAGAGAGTTATACATTAAAGGCATGCATGAAGTGCAAAATTTGGGGGATGGACTTCCTTTTCCCTCACCGGTGACGCTAAAATTTGAGGACATGCCAACATGGAAATAATGGTCTTTTTCTATTTCCATTGGTGTTGAAGAATCTCGAAGTCAATTCCCTTGCCTCCGTGAGTTCAGTTTGCATGGTTGTCCCAATTTGATTACGGTTTCCCCTCTAAGGCTTCCCTCTCTTCAAAAATTATACTTGGAAGAGTGTGAGGAGGTGGTGCTAAAAAGTATAGTTGGTGTGACCTCTCTAACTAGTTTGGAAGTTATGGATAATAGAGGGTTGTCTCAGCTGGAGGAAGCATTGGTGCAGTCTTTGGTAGCACTTGAAAGTCTAGTGTTTGAAAATTGCAACCAGCTGATGGCTTTGTGGCAAAATGGCGGCGGAGTTGCACAGAAAAATAATCTTGTCCGTTTACAGAGACTGAGAGTTGAGTCGTGCCCCCAACTTGTTTCCTTTGGAGAAGAATTAGATGATGGAGGGCTGCCTTGCATTGATCTTCAGGAATTGTATATAAGAAATTGTGTGAATTTTGAGAAGATGCCAAATGAGCTGAATAAGCTCACGTCTCTCACATCTTTAGAGATTAATTGGTGTTCGAAACTTGTGTGCTTTCCGAAGGCAGGTGTCCCGCACATGCTTAGAAGACTTGAGATAAGCGATTGCAATGCATTGAAGTCCGTGTCCCGCACATGCTTAGAAGACTTGAGATAAGCGATTGCAATGCATTGAAGTCCGTGCCTGAAGGCATATCTGGTCTTAAAGAGTTGAAGATCGCGAGATGTTTATCATTGAGTTCCTGGCCCACTGAAAATATGTTACCCACCACTCTCAAGGATCTTAGTATTGTTGATTGCGTGGATTTGGAGGACTTTAACATAAATAATAATATTATGTCATCCCTTGAAACATTAAGGATCGAGAAATGGCCAAAAGTTGGAATGTTAGTTGGGGTTGCGTAAATAATAAAAATTTTGCTAGTCTCCGTGATCTAAATATATCTGATTGCGATGTTGTGGAGTCCTTGTCGTTCTCAGAAAGAGGCTTACCCAACCTCAGAGAACTTGAAGTCTGGAATTGCGTGAATCTGAGATCCTTGCCTACAACCAACCAGATTCTTCAAAACCTTGAATCCCTTGTAATAATAGGATGTCCAAGTCTCGAGGCCTTTCCGGAAAGAGGCTGCTGCTTGTCCACCCCCAACTTGAGATCGCTTTGGATCAAGGGCTGCAATAATCTGAGGTGGTTGCCAATTGATCAGATTCAAAGCCTCGCATCACTTGAATTCATAGAAATATATGATTGTCCATGTCTTGGGGAGCCTTTTAATCAAGGCAATGGGAACGGGAATTTGCCCCCCAACCTTATTCATCTTACTATTTGGAGTTGCGGCAAACTGCAGCCCTTGTCAGAGTGGAGTATGCACAGACTCACCTCTCTTAAACAATTTGAAATTCGAGGTGGATATCCAGAGCTGGTCTCCTTTCCTCGTGATCGTGACAATGATGAGTACCGTCTATTTCCTACAACTCTAACCGATTTACGCATCATCGATATGCCGAATCTGAAATCCATATCATTAAAGGGCCTCCAAAATCTCACCTCTCTTCAATCTCTATGCATCCAAGACTGCCCGAATCTGAAATCCATATCACCATCATCATCATCATCCAAGGGCAAGGGCAAGGGCGGTGGCCTCCAAAATTTCACCTCTCTTCAACGTCTCGAAATCTACAATTGCCCTAAGCTTCGATCCTTACCAAAGGAAGGCCTGCCTGCCACGCTTCAAGTTTTAGATATCACTGCTTCTTGAAAAACAGTGCTCAGGTGACTACTGGCCCAAGATTGCCCATATCCCCTGCGTTCGAATAAATTTGAATTTGCTCAGCTAGACTGAACCCCCTACTATTCTATATTCTTCTGTCAGGTAAGCTCATGTTCTTCACACACACTCTCTCATGCCTCTCATTTTAATCTTTCATAACCACCTTCATTAGGTCCACAATTTTCGACTTAACCAAAATGCTTTTTCTCCATTGCAGAATAATGGTCCACAATTTTACATTTATGAGTGCTTGTGTTGGCTAATGAACTCTTCTTTGGAGCAGAACAAGTACCATTAATTAATTCACGACTTTTTCGGACTCAGGTAATACTTCTTCTTATTCTTTCACAGCCTCTTCATTTTCATATCATGTTTAGCCTTTTAAATATTTTGTTCATGACGTCCTCCTACACAAAGATTTATTGCTATTTATCTATCTGTTCATCTAGCAAAAGAGAAACAAAATAAAAATAGTATGAAATAAATCTGACACTTTGTTCAGTAATATGAATCACTTTTCAACAGCCTGTTGGGCAAATTTTTGTGAACATTAAACTGCTGTCACGAATTTTATAAGAATAACAAGTGAATTTTACATCTTGTTAAGGCATTGTCTAAATGTCTTTACATCTTGGAGTTTCAGATAATTTCCACATGTTGCATAAAATTATTGTTGACAGAGTTAAGAGTCTATTGTCACAAAGTTATGCTTTTTATTTGAAAGATTAGATTGCTTTGTACTACAGGGGATAACAGGCCAAAGATTTGAGCATCAGATTGTCATTCCATGGTGATGTTAAAAGCTCCAACCCCTTTTGTTGAAGACATAAGAAAAGTTTTGGTAATCGAAGATGATTACATTCCATTTTGAGGTATTTTCTTCAACATCAATCTGAGCCATACTTACTTTTTTCTTCTTGTTGGTTTTTGTCTTATTCTTTTTGAAGATTACCCTCCCCTACAATTGATGAGAGAATATTAGCGGTTGGTAAACATAATAAAAACATTTTACTTTTCTACTAAGAAGTGATTGGTTTTTTATGATTCTATTGAAAATAAAAGGTGATATGACTACTTTTACGACAAACAACCATGAACCAAGCAACAACCACGACACACGACAAATACAAGCACCATACAAGAACAAAAATATTTTGTGTGGTTCAAAACGAGGTATGTCTATGTCCACAATGGAGATCTGGCGAAAGATTTCACTATGCGAGAAACAAGATATTAATAGTGAACTTTGGTGATGTTCTGCATACTAAGGTTATATAGGTCTAAGCTTAACTGATTCTGAAATTTTTCACTAAATTAATTCTGAAATTTCTCAAAATTAGTTTTTGGGCGTAACAGTTCCAAAGTGGTTATTTTTATTGTTGAATGCAACTTTTTGTATTTGCAGGCATTTATGAAAGAACTTGAAGCAAGTCAACCAGCAGCTTCCTCAAGCTCTATTGTTGGCCCTTCCTCAAATGATTTGTATGCTCAAGTGATGGGAGAGGAGAGAAGGGGTCATGTTCGAATGTGTGGTTTGGGACCTACACCAAATGTCGTTTGTGGGCCACTTCCCACTAAAGTGGGGCTGATGAGGAGGGCCATCGAATACAAGGAAGAAGTGTGTGTTGTATGTGCACAGTTGGAAGGTGTTGAACAGACCACGACTACTATGCAGGTATAGTACACTCAGAAAATTCAAAACTTACAGCAACAAATGGCCATACTTCTGCACTAAGTGCAAAATTCTAGTAGACAGGTAAATACAAATTCTATGATGACTAGCTAATTAAATGAAACTAAGAGATTGTTTCTGAACAATTAAAGTTAAACAAATAAATAATGTTGAATATGAATAAACAAGACACATTTTTTTTTGGTTAAGTGAATAAACAAGACACATTAGACATCATTTTTTATGAGATGAGAGTAGAATAATTAATTCACACTCATTGCCAAGGAGTGCTGCGAATAGTTCTGTGGCAGTTGTACATGAAGTAGGATACCGTACCAGTATATGCAAGGCACATTAATTAAGATTAAGACTAAACTAAGTTATGAACTGAATTACCACTAAGATTACTCGAAGTTATGTTAGAAAATTGAAGATAGAAATTAGTACATTGCAAAAATAAAAAATGTAAAATATTGTCTCTGTGAATTGTCTCTCTATAGAAGACTATACCTTCTATAATTCAGTTAGGATGATTGCTGGTTTGAAGTGTTATCTTCACTTAGAGCCAGAAACATATATGCAAAATAATCTTCTAATTAAGCAAAATTTAGGAAGTTTGATCACGTTCAGCAGCCAAAGCAACAAAACACAATGCTAGGTCAAACCATTCAAGTAACTGAAGACAATACCCATAAATCGAGCTGAAATAAACATATCATTTGTGAATCAATGATGTCAATCTTCTAATTAACTTACTCACTTCAGTGTTTTAGGATTCCAACTTCTCTCTGTGATTCCATTTCCAGTATGCTTGCCAATTTTATATGGAGTGGTAAAGAGAGATCTCCAAATTTTATAGAATCGAGAAATAATGTGAAGCTATAAAAATATTGTTCTGTCACTGGCTTGGACTTGTGAATCTCAAATAATAATAAAGTGTATTAAGATAATCTCATCTACCTTAAATTAAATTGTGAACATTAGTAACCATACCTTCTAATTGGTTATAATGTAGGAAAAGGAAAAGAACTTCCAGTTTGAATCTCACTCAATCAATGGAGGGTAATACAACAACTTTATTTGGGGTTAGCAAGTGCTTCACTTAATTCTCCAACCAAATCAACAAGAAGAAACATAAGAATGCGTATTTTTGTTTTCCTTTTCCTTCATTTTCTCAACCACCAAACACCTCCTAATAGAATTCTGTGACTAAATACTTTTATGTCAGAATTGCAGGTTGGGATGCTAAATTGGTGAATGAGTCGCACCCATGGATTGAGAAGCAAATTGTTTACCGGCCAAAGCTTGGGCCATTGCAGAGAGCGGTAAGGAACAGTCTTTTGGAAGTTGGGATCTTACCCTTCAATGGATTCACCTATGATCACATAAGTGGACCCAAGGTTGGTGGAACCATTTTTGACAAGTTTGGTCGCCATCACACAGATGCAGAGCTTCTTGCTTCCGTAATTTCTGAGAACCGTCATGTTTTGATTCATGCTACAGGACAAAAGATCATATTCAATGTAACAGGTTTGCTAGTTACTCAGATTCAATATAGCATTTTAGTCCCAAAAGTCGTAAATGAACCAGAAAGATTGACAACTAACTATACAGTGTGACCGTACTTGTTAACAGGCAGTAATGTGTTTATAATGTCCAATACAGGGAAGAAACCAATGGCCGTTGGAGTGATCTTCATGGATGAAAATAGTAAACAACATTGATAATTTCTTGCAAAGAGGCCGAGCAGTGAGATAATAGTGTCGTGTGGAGCAATTGGAAGCCCTCAGTTGCTGCCACTCAGTGGCGTTGGACCAAAGGCTGACCTCAAGCAGACGAACATGTCTGTTGGGAAAGGCATGTCTGATATCCCTTGAACACTGTTTTTATTCCTGCCAATCGATCTGTGGAGCAGACATTGATACAAACCGTAGGGATTACCAAGATGGGTGTGTACATTGAAGCTAGCAATGGATTTGAGCAGTCTTCGGATAGCATTCAGCACCGTCATGGTTTTGTATCGGCTGAGGTTAGTAGCTAACTAATGATCCACTTATTGGAACTATTTGAACTACAAATTCGGGTGTCTTGGCTAATTTGTTAAAATTTGGGTTGGGAAAGTACTTTGATGGTAGTTCTTGTTACCATCAAGGGATGTCCATGGATTCGAAAGGAATTAATGCATAGGCTGAGTACTACAAGGCTAATGTCTCTAATCTTACGAGTTTACCAAAAATATGTGTTTGAAAGAAGCTTCGGAGAAGAATGAGTTCTAAGGAACACAACTAGAATGGTTGCACATGGCAATTGATATAAATTTTCTCGTAATTCCCCCTATCATCTCTGTTTAATTTCTTTAAAGCAAGTCTACATGCATATCTAAAAATCACTTTTGACATAAAAATTGATAGACTATATGGAACTATGTATGTATGTAACTGCATATTATGTGTAACTAATAGAATACTTAATGAGCTATACATGCACACACGTGCAAGTAACTGCATGTTGTGTGTAATGAACCAGATTGAGCAGCTCTCTAGTCTCTACTATACCTCCAAGACAGAAAACGCAAGAAGCCATTCAAGCCTCTGCAAAAACAAGAGAGACCTTCCCCATGAAGCATTCATGGGAGGCTTCATTCTAGAAAAGATTGTCTACCCCATTTCAACAGGCCACCTCAGCCTGAACAACACCAATGTCAACGACAACCCCCCTGTCACCTTCAACTACTTCAGCCATCCCATGATCTACAGTGATGTATTGAAGGTATTCATATCGTGGAGAAGCTTGTGAGCTCCAAACACTTCACAAACTTCACACTGTTTGATAGACAATCTGTGGACAAGCTGCTCAACATGAGTGTGATGGCTAATGTTAACCTTATACCAAAGAACACTAATGGCAGTCTCATTTGAGCGGTTTTGCAAAGACGCTGTGATCACAATTTGTCACTACCATGATGGGTGCCTAGTGGGCAAGGTGGTGAGCCCGGAATACAAGGTACTCGGCGTCCATGGGCTCTGTGTCATTGATGGCTCGAGATTAGCAATTCGCCAGGCATTAATATTCCACAAGCCACTGTCATGATGATGAGCAGGTAAGATCTTAATACAATGTATAGATTTATCTTATAAAAGATTGTCCAAGTTCTTATTTTTCTGTTCTGCCTCTGTGAATTTAGGGGAGAGAGTAGTAAGCACAAATGGTTTGATCTGATGATTTGGACTTGTACAGGTACATGGGAGTGAAGATTTTAAGAGAGAGATTAGGAAGAGCAGCTGGTTTATAAAGACTGATCAAGACCAACTAAGGGCAGATGCATGTGTATGTTGTGATAGGGAAAATGTAATTTTGTTAGTCTAATTCTTAGTGCAATTATATGTAGAGATACGCATGTCAACAATCAATATAGGTGTTCAGTTCTTTTGTATCTATGGTTTGTATAAGAACCAAATTTTATTTATGACGTCACCTGTTGGTCTTTTTGCTGATTCACTTCCATTTTTTCAAAGTTTCATGTTAGTTTACAGTTTAATCTGAGCAGTTACATTGTTTGATGTTGAACAGGTAGTGTTGAACTATCTGGAGTAGTTACACTGTCAAAAGCCTAATCTAGAACTGTAAAAAAAAATTAGTCAGCCATAACTTTCAATACAAGAGGAGTTACAACGCAGCTAAAAATGATTTGGGAGGGTCAGCCTTAAAAAGTAGTAATAAGATTGAAAAAAATATACTCCTATTATTGTAACAAATAAAAGAACTTTAACATAAAAGATATTTTCATTTAAAGTTGTGCATACTTCATTTTCAATCCTTTTTTTTTTTTTTTTTTGGGGGGGTATATAGTCTCATTTCAATTATTTTTCAATCTAACATATTAAAAACAATTCCAATTAAATGAATTCTATGGGTCTATTTACTAACGCTTTTACTTTCTGTTTTTTATTATCAATTTCTAAAAATGTGAAATATAAATTACGTTTAATAATATATTTTTGCTTTTTCACTTTCAAATTTAATGAAGGAAAGGGAAAGTGAGAAAATGATGCTTTATGTGATTTCTCTACTTTCCTTACTGTAGTAGTATTACTGTAGCACTATTTATCCAAATAAATTAATAAATAAAAAATCCCAAAATCCACCCATTGCCCATCCGCCTCCTCCCCGCCGCGGCCTCCTGCTACCTCCTCCCACTGCCCACTGCCCACAACTATCTCTCTCCTCTCTAAACCCATCAACAATATACCCATCCCTATGCCATGTATGAAACTCACTCCTCCTCTTACACACACACACACATACTCTGTACTCATAGGGCTTCGATTTCTTTCTACTAATTCACATGGTATCTCTAGTGATCATAATCGCAGACCTAGGGCTTCAAAGCCAAATGGCAAGAACACTTCTGAAGAGATCTCATTATCCGTTTTTAACAGAGATGGTGCGTCTAGCTGTGGGGTTCATTTTGATCTGTACAATCATCCAGATTTTGTCATAAATTACGAGAATGCAAAGTTTTTCATCATCAAGTCTTTCAGCGAAGACAAAGTTCACAAAAAGTATTAAATACAACATTTGGGCTAGCACAACACTTGGAAACAGAAAGTTAGATGCTGCTTATCGTGAAGCAAAGGGGATGAAGGGTCGTTGTCCAGTCCTTCTCTTCTTTTCGGTGTTACAGAATTCCGAAACTCACAATTTCTTTGCCCTACTTGTCATAGCTGTTGGAACAACTTGGATGACTTGGGATTTATTGAAACTATTCTAAGCAATCAGATTCTTATCGGATGAAAAAAGATAAAAACAAAGGAGACTCTAAATTATAGTTGTTGGATAGAATACCAGCTAAGTAGTGAGAAGCTATTACATCAAACCCAGATAAAAAAAAAATTTAGAGGGAGGAAGATAACAATGAGAGAGAGAGAGAGAGAGAGAGAGAGAGAGAGAGGGGAAGATAACAGGAAAGTAAAATTAAAATCAAAATTATTAAACTTACTTTCTATTTTTTATTTTTAAAATATTAAAAATAAAATTTGCTTATTAAACATCATTTTACTTTTTATTTCATCGAAAAAAAAGTAAAATCTTTAAGAAAGTAAAAGTAAGAAAGTGAAAACGTTAGTAAACAGGAAGAAAAATAGAAATTCTTCCCTCGGTTGCTCCCTTCCAAGGGTCTTTGGAGATTGTTTTGGTAACTCCTTGATGGGCAAATTCTTGTCCAACAAAAAAAAGTGTAAATGCAAAAATTTGTCGACCAAGAATAGTCAACGAAATCTCTAAAATTAATACAGTCAAACAAATTTAATATAGAAAATACAAAGAAAGAGAGAAGAAAAATTGTTCTAAGGAGAATTGTGTGTTGGGGACTTTGCCCTCAGGTAAAAACCTTAAGGACTTCATGGACTCTTTTCTTGCTATACAAGTTTTTCTCACTTTCATACTAATTGGTTCCCATTGTGCTGCATCCTTGTTCTTCAAGGAGAAAGGCTCTGATTGGGTTGGACTAACCATTATTGTCCACTTTCTTTGGGCTTGACTCGTGAGAGCGACCGGCCCACTTTTTCAGAATGAGCCTTGTCAAGTACGTCATTAATGCAGTCTTCAGATGCTCCACTCTCATTTTCTTTTAAAATGAAATTATACAAAAGTCCTTACAATCATTTTTATATTTTTTAATGTCATAATTACCCTTAAACGCTTGTAAAATTCATCTTCTCTTGGACTCTCATCCATCAAAAACCAAACTATCCCTAATTTTTTTAACCCTTTGAAAGACCCGAATCAATTTCACGAGCTTCCACGACTCTCTTCCCCAGGAGTCCAAGTATCATAGATCGGTTGCCGAAGGTGGTGCTATCAAAAACTGATTCATGCTTTGTTGGAGGAGATGGTTCTCAACGGTAAAGCTATTTTTTTTTTTTTGTGAGAGAAGATGGATAGATTTTTATAGAAAGAAACCTATGGAGTTGTCATCAGACGCCATATCTAGTATGATGAGAAGTGTGAGAAAAGGTGAGGTGGAGAAGATAGGGCAATTGTAGTATTAAAAATTGTAAAAACAAGGCATTGTGTGTAAGAACTTTTGTGTAATTTTATATAAGGAAAAACCAAAAAAAAAGAAAAAGAAAAAAGAAAACTCCTAAGTACATTGGTGGAAGGCCACTATCAGTTGCCAAAATAAAACCATAACATAAACATTGTTTATATTTATCCTAAAGTCATACATAAGAAACAAAAACAGTTATCAAACAAGCCTTTAATCATTTGTGGTGGTTATATATATCTTGAAAAAAATTCATCATTGTCATCTTTGCGTTTTTAACCATATGTGAGTGGGATGAATCAATGTCTGCTTGATTTGTAATTACAAAACAATTATCAAGAAATAAGAAAGAAAACTATTTTTAAATAGCTATAAAAATAATTTTGATTGGCCTTTTTATAATTGACTTTTCGTAAAACAATTTTAAAAAATTAAATCAAGTAGAATTTTTATACAATTTTTAAAATTTTAATTTTTTTAAAATAAAAAAAATTATTTTTATAATTACAAACCAAACAGAATTTAAGATTATATTAAAAAAACCTTTTATAACGCACAAGAAATTTGTAGGGAATTGAGCAAAATTCCAACGTTTCACGTTTTAAAGTATTTCTTAACATTTAAGTGGGCGTTATGCAAAATAAGCAAAACCTACGCCCGGTGCGTAGTGCGCATCCCCCTTATCCACTTTACCCTTTCCTCCATCAACGATCACTTTCCGAAGCAGAGCCCTCTGGTCTGGTAGAGTATAATCTTAGGGAAAGAAAGAGCTCAACAATGGCGTCTTTTTCAGTCGCCTCCACACTCACCTCCTCTTCTTCATCCTCTTCTCTATCTTCCCTCGCCAACTCTCACTCCGCATCGTTGATCTCTTTCGGTAGTAGCTTCAGAGCAGCTTGTCCCCAAAGAGCCACCGCTTTACCCAATCGAAGGACCAAAAGAGGAGGCTTCTGTATCAGAGCTCAAACCCTAGGTTTCTCGGGTTCATTCTTCGAAGGAGGATTTGGAGGAGAGGACGACCCGCCCAGCCCGTCCGGGTCGGTCATTTCGGCCGTTGAGGACAAGGAGGAGCCCCAATGCCCACCGGGTCTCCGTCAGTATGAAACCATGGCTGTTTTGAGGCCGGACATGTCCGAGGACGAGCGACTCTCTCTTACCCAGAAGTACGAAGAGGTATACATTTACATGTTCTAAATTCACCAATTTAATTTCTTGCATTTTAGTTCTGTTCTTGATTAATCAATTGATAGTGCAACTATAGAGCTTATATTCTGTTTTTCTCCAAATGTTCATGCTTTATTAATTGGAAACCATGAAATTATCTTCTGTAAAATTACACTGATTGAGGAAACAGATTGGGTTTTGTTTGGATGTAAAATTTAAATTAACCAAATTGATGATCATCCGAGTATTGAGAAGCTTTGTTACATGGACTCTCGGAAAGTAGTGAAGTACTCATGTGGGACACACATTACTTGGACATGGTATGAATATGTGTCTGACACTTTCGGTTCGATATGTACCTAAAAAGCATATACAATAATTCAACTTTATTATATTATTACTTCAAAATGAGTAAAATGCACATATTAAACACTATGTTACATAAAAGACATTATTTTACTCATAGTTATTAAAGGCCCAAGGTGCAACTAAGGCGCTAGAGGTCCTTTGGAGCCTAGGCGCGAGGCACACGGCGAGGCACGCGCCTGAGTGAAGTGAGGCGCACAATTGAAAATTTAACTACCATAATAACATTCATATCTCATAAGTCATATTCTAAA
The DNA here is from genome assembly GCF_030987335.1 of Cornus florida. Taxonomy (NCBI): domain Eukaryota; kingdom Viridiplantae; phylum Streptophyta; class Magnoliopsida; order Cornales; family Cornaceae; genus Cornus; species Cornus florida. The sequence continues at coordinate 69,068,080 of NW_026775581.1, read as the reverse complement.
AATTACTGTTAAATATAAAAAAGTAAATCCATTAACTATACAAGTATCCAACAACCATAAAACAGAACACAAATTTGTTTTCTTGAAAGGCAAAGCAAAATGTGTTTTTTGAATGGCAAAACAAAGCACAAAAAGAAATAAATATGTTTTAAAAAAAAAAGAAATTTGTTAAGAAGAAAAAAAGAAAGAAAGAAAAAACAGAGCAAAAAAAAAAAACAGACAGATGAGAGAACTAGACGAAGAGAGAGATGTAAACAAAGATAATAAGAGAGGAGAGATCTAGAGGATAAGAGAGAAGAAAAGAAAAGAAAGAACTGACGTGGCTTCGTCGTTCATCTCTGCAATTAGGGCTTCATTTTTGTCTCACAATCTCATTCTATCGTTGTTCGGTTAATACTTTGACTCTTGGGCTTTCTTATTTTTTAATTCTTTTGAACAAAAGTTCCTTATATCATATGATTCAGCTTTTTATTTTTTTATTTTTTATTAAGTGGCCAAAAGTACCCTTTTTGGCTTAAGAAATAGAACAATCGTATTTTTTTAAACAAATATCAGTGAGGCACGCCTAGGCACACCTCACAAACAGGACGAGGCGCAATTGAGGCGCGTGCCTAGTAAACATCAGTGAGCCTGGGATGACAACAGGCGCTAAACCTGAGCCTCGAGCCTAGGCGCGCCTTTAACAACACTGATTTTACTCTACAAAATAAAATAAAAATAGTAAATAAAATGAATGTTTAGCAGTGTCCATATTTCCTTCAGTTAGGGGAAGGGGATTTGACACATCTGACTCATGGATATATATACCCATACCCGACATATGTACCCGAGTCCATGTAACATAGTTGATTCGTATTCACAGAAGTTAGGGGATTAGAAATTGTTAGAAGTGCCCATTCTTTAAAACTTAATATTTTATTTATATGGGTGATATTAGATTTTTCTTAAAATTAAGTACCTACAAGTACACCTACCATAAAATAAGGTTTTGAAGAAATTTTCCATTGCCCTGCTGCCTTACTTCAAAACTCAAATACAACACTTTATTTGCGGGTCATGTTGTAATTATTTTAAAACTAAGTTCTACCCCTTTCCAGAGACATGTTGAAAGAAAGAATAAAAGGAGTTTTGAACTTGTAGCTGATGGCCTTAGTTTTATATACATAGTCAATTGTCACAACACCAAGGACAAATACCGTAGAAAAGTAGTATATGTCAAATTGTATCTAATTAGAGACCAAAACTTTGTATTTTCAAGCAAATATTTTGTGGAATTTGGCAACATTGTTTGCTTTTCATCTGATTTAAGCTCATAGCCGCAACTCATATAAGATAGATCTCAAAACACCAATGCGCTACGTTTTTTTTTTTGGAAGGTTAAGCAAACTCACACACCCATGCCTCCATTGAGGCTTGAATCCTCGACCCCTTTTGGAAAGGTAGGTTTGTACCCGGGCTATTGCCCATTTGGTATGCTACTTTTTTGTTTTACCTATACATATGTACTACTGTATGGCAGGAAAGCCACTCAAATACTTACATTCAGAAAGTCCATAAAAACCTCTCTCCTCTCTCCCCAACCCCAACCTCTTCTTAGTGTCGTGCTCTCCAGGCATGATATAAGCCAATGCAACTTTGCTTATCTCATGGTATTTTAGAAGTGTTCTCCCTTTTAAAAGAGAGGAGAAAGGGGACATATAACTCCGGTGGCGATAGAATAGGCAATAATGAGATCACTGTTTTTGTAAATGATGTGGAGAGGGATAGTGACATTGATCCCCAAGAAACTCAGAAAACTATTGAAATAATGGAAGCAAACTTTAGGTTCTTAATTTGTCCTCTCTTCCCCATTACATTGAACATGAGGAAAGAGGGGGGAGGGGGGATAAAATCTTTTGGGTTGGGATTTAATCATGAAAGGAGATTTAAATGATGAAAGGAGACTTTTAAAGCCAATTGTGAAGGATTTAGGATGTATTGGGGTAGAGCAAAACTTTTGTAATGGAATTAAAGTGGCTTTTGATAGGATTAATGTGTGTAATGTGAAAAACAACAATATTATTCAGGAATTTTTTTTAGCAATATTGGAATTAGGCTCAGATGACAAAAGAGTGGGTATATGTGTGAATAGCTTCTAACTGTGTAAATGCGTTTGCAAACCATGAACACGGAAAGTGTGCAAAGCAGACAATATCTATAAAATAGGACAAGTTGTAACTAGTGTTTTCAGATTCTATCCCTAATTGGAAATGGGGGACCGTGCACAAGCCCATGAGTGTTAGGCCAGTGAGGAAGCTAGGTCCCAAGAGGATGTGAGGGTTAGGCCAGCGAGGATGCTAGGTCCCAAGAGGAAGTGATTGTGACGTCCCACATCGCTTGAGAAGAGAAGTTGGTGGCACTTATATATATATATATATATATATATATATTTATTTATATATACAATCCAAGAGGACATTGAGGGGGCAACATTAAAGTTTTTATTGAACTTACTTGAAGAAGGATTTGTTCTGAAAGCTCTAATTCATGTGATTGCGTGAGAGCGACACCTTTCTAAGAGGATTTTTTGATTTAGTATTTGTCAGTTATGATTATGTAGCTGAATATCAAATTTGTAAAACACTAAAACCCAGAGGCATGTGGATATGGCTAAACGTTCATACTTTTTATATGCTTATTCTCTTTCCTAGGGTAAAATATTAATGTAGAGCATTTGAGATCTAATTTAGCTAAACTTTCATACTCTTCGCATGTTTCTTTTTTTCCTAGGGTAAAATATTAATGTAGAGCATTTGAGATCTAATTTGGCTAAACGTTCATACTTTTCATATGTTTCTTTTCTTTCCTAGGGTAAAATATTAATGTAGAGCATTAGAGATCTAATTTGGGCTTCAACTAGTCACTTCTACAATTTCAAGACCTTTATTTATTTATTCTTTTCTCTCTTACATTGCCTCTGATTACCAACGTTGGAAGCACCAACTTGAGGCATCTTCTAAATAACCGAAAAGACCCCTTTGTTTTATTTATTTTGTGGGGACAATGAATAACTAAAACAAACAGAGGCAATGTAAGAGAGAGAAAGTAAAGGTCTTGAAATTGTAAAATGACTAGATTAAAGCCTTACATTAATATTTTACCCTAGGAAAGAAACGAAACATATGAAAAGTATGAACGTTTAGCCATATCCATGTGCCTCTGGGTAAGGGTGTTTTACAAATCTTTTATTCAGCTACATAATCAAAACTGACACACTAAATCACAAAATCCTCATAGAAATGCCTTAATCACGCGAATTGGCGCTTGCAGAACAAATCCTTTTCCAAGCAAGTTCAATAAAAGCTTTAATGTTATCCCCTCAATGTCTTCTTGGATTATATATATATATATATATATTTCCATCTTCTTCAAATCAAGACACCAATTGTCACTCCATGCTCACGGTTTTCAAAATGTCTCTGCACAGTTAGGAGGCAATAGGCATTCATACATATAAGTGCCAATAACTTCTTTTCTCAAACGACGTGGGACATCACAATCACTTCCTCTCGGGACCTAGCATCCTCCCTGGCCTAACTCTCATGGGCTTGTGCACGCTCCCCCATTTCCGATTAGGGATCGACTCTACAATCACTTGTCACAACCTAGATCACATAATTCGTGTATAGGGGTCACACACTGGTGCTCCACGTGTGAATCCACGGATCAGGAGTGAATTCGTTGAAAATTCTCTAACTCAAATTTCATAGAGCATGGATTCAATTATGGAATTTGCGGATTGGCACATTTGTGGGTCTGATTGACACATGCACGTGCACGTGTCGTGTATGAAATAATGAGGAAAATGCATGGGGGTTAAGGATTGAACCCATGAGTTTTTAAAGGTAAACTTAAAAATGCAATTATGCAACCGCTAGGCCACTTTTTGTTTGTGACTTGATAGACACAATTAAGTAATATAACTACTACTACATAAATTTAATATTTTAAAAATAATGATATATAAATTTCTTATTACTTTCAAGTACTTTTCTATTATAAAATTTAACTAAAAGTACTATTTAAAAAATAAAAATGATAATGCATTAATTTGACTAAGTATATATAAATAAATGAACAAACGCTAAGGGCGCTCCCGCTCTCAATTTTTTTTTATTTTGACGCTCACGCGCTTTCACTGCCGCTCTTGCTCCTGCTTTGTGTGACTTAGGTCACAACTTGCCGCTGTGTAGATATTGTCCGTTTTGCACACTTTTTCTGTTTACGGTTTTCAAAACGCGTCTACACAGTTAGGAGGTATTCACACATATAAATGCCAACAACTACTTCCCCTGGACAATGTGGGACGTCAATATCAGATTTGTAAAACACCCTAACCCAGAGGCACGTGGATATGGTTAAACGTTCATACTTTTCGTATGTTTCTTTTCTTTCCTACGGTAAAATATTAATGTAGAGTATTTTAGATCTAATTTAGGCTTCAATTTAGTCACTTTTACAATTTCAAGACCTTTATTTCCTTTTTCTCTCTCTCTTACGTTGCCTTTGCTTACCGATGTTGGAAGCACTAACTTGAGGCATCTTATAAATAACCGAAAAGACCCCTTTGTTTTATTTATTTATAATTTGTATTCATTGTCCCCACAGCATGTGCTTGGTTATTTTAGCAAAACTTTGCAATCTCAAAAACACAAAAAATTTGCAAATGCTCCCCCTGGTGCAATACTTAACCCAACAAAAATAAAAAAGTGCCAATGCTGTCATATACTATATATACGTGTATATGTGTGTATGGAAGCCACCCCGTCTTGTTTTTTTAGCGTCCCTTGTCTTGACATCCCATGCCCATGTCCACAAATAATGGTTTTTTTTTTTTTTTTTTTTTTTTTTTTTTTTTTGAAGTGTTCCATAACCTTACTGGTTGAAAAAGTTCATCTCCCATCAGTAATTGATTAGTTCAAATATATTTCCCTTGGATTAGAAGTTGCAGATTTGCACACTTTCCATGTTTACGGTTTTCAAAACGTGTCTACATAGTTAGGAGGTATTCACACATATAAATGCCAACAACTTCTCCCCCTGGACAATGCGGGACGTCAATATCAGATTTGTAAAACACCCTTTTTTTTGACAAGTTAGATTTGTAAACACCCCCAACCTAGAGGCACGTGGATATGGCTAAATGTTTATACTTCTCATATGTTTCTTTTCTTTCCTACGGTAAAATATTATTGTAGAGTATTTTAAATCTAATTTAGGCTTCAATTTAGTCACTTTTACAATTTCAAGACCTTTATTTCCTTTTTCTCTCTCTTACATTGCCTTTGCTTCCCGACGTTGGAAGCACTGACTTGAGGCATCTTCTAAATAACCGAAAAGACCCCTTTGTTTTATTTATTTATAATTTGTATTCATTGTCCCCACAACATGTGCTTGGTTATTTTAGCAAAACTTTGCATTCTCAAAAAAAATTTGCAAATGCTCCCCCTGGTGCAGTACTTAACCCAAAAAAAATAAAAAGTGCCGAAGCAGTCATATACCATATATACGTGTATATGTGTGTATGGAATCGACCCCATCTTGTTTTTCTAGCGGCCCTTGTCTTGACATCCCATGCCCATGTCCACAAATAATGGTTTTTTTTTTTTTTTTTTTTTTTGCAGTATTATTTTGAAGTGTTCCATAACCTTACTGCTTGAAAAAGCTCATCTCCCATCAGTAATTGATTAGTTCAAATATATATTCCCTTGGATTAGAAGTTGCAGACCCACCCGTGATAAACAGTAGTGTCAGATGAGATAAGAACAACTTTTGAAATTGGATATGCAAGATTTGAATGATTACATATCCTAAAATTTTGCAGTTGTTTCCTCTACACAAAGCACAAAGGTTTGAAATTGAATTAAGAAACACAATTAGAACTTGTATAGAATGCTGCTGCACAAATGCTCACTGAAACAAATGAATTATGAACGTGTTAACAACTTACTCTTTGAAGGATTGGGCTGCGAGATCTTGATGCATATATTGTAAATATTCTCGGTTCTTGATCCTTATTGTGGTTAAATTTGAAACTTATATCCAGCTAGAATGTCTCATGTATTGTGAGAACCAAAATAAAAATTAAAAAAAAAAAAAAAAGGAAGAAGAAGAATATCTATTTTGTATGCAAAAGCATAATGAACGTATCTGGAATCTTAGTTGCCAATCACCATCTTATTGTAAGTTTGTTCTAAAGGCACTATCATGGTACTCATTTTTGCAGTTGCTTGTTGCTGGAGGTGGCATGTATGTAGAGGTGTTTAATAGAGGTGTCATTCCGCTCGCCTACAGCATCAAGAAGAGAAACAAAGCCGGAGAAAGTAACACTTACTTAGATGGTATCTACCTCCTCTTCACTTATTTCACCAAACCCGAGTCCATGGAAGCTCTGGAGGGAACACTGACCACAGACGATGATGTTATCCGATCATCCACTTTCAAAATAAGGAAAAGGAAGTATTAGTGTGTTTTGGTTCGATTCAATTGTGTAGCTTTCGATGGAAGAAGACCTTATAGGAGAGATGCAATTTTTAGTAAGCTCAAATTTATGAATTTGAGAGACATCTTGGAAATGTATTTGTTTTAAACATATTTAATTTAGTGGCACTAAGAAGATATGGAATCGCCAAAAGTTCAGTATTTTCAGAATTCTACTTATGTTGGGTCTGTTTGGAAATCACAGTTGTTTTGTGCTCTAATTTCTGAAGCGAGGTCATCTGAAGCTCGAGGATCTGCAAGCTGGAAGCACAATTGGCGGGCAAGTTTCACACTTAATAACACAAATATGAAGGAGAACAGGAAAAAATAAAAAAATAAGATTAATTTTATACAATAATTACATAAAGTAAAAAAAATCACACGCACGTGCATTGTTATAAACTCTACTTTACATTATTTAAAATCTTGAAAAATTATGATATATCAACTTTTTAAACAAATGTTACTAAAATAATAATAATAATAATAATAATAAAACACAATTGTGATATTGAGAAAATCTAAATCCCTTTTACCATAGTGTAATATTTATTTGGCTGAACTGCATTAAACCCTTCTTTTTCTATCTGCATTTTGCACTAAATCTCTCTTTTCTATTTTTTTTTTTTGCCAAAAAAATCCTATTCGACTATCCGAGGGGGGTGATTTAACTGACGAAAGTTAACTGAAAGGAGTTATTTAGATATTGAGTTTTTTCATATATTTTTTAGATAAAAATATCTTTGAACTTATTTTAATATACCACACATATATATTTACTTCATTATCACTCTTAGCCGCATATCCTCCACCATTGTAGCAATTCGTACTCTTCTTTTTGCTCTACTTCTTTTATTCACCCATCATATATATATATGATATGTATCATAATATAATGGTATGTATAATATTTAACTTCTACTACTACCAGAAGTTATATCTAATTTTTTTCCTTTTTTATTATTTATGCCTACATGTATCTTCGTTTTCTTTTTCTTTTTTTTTTTTTTAAATAAAAATAAAAAATGTATTCATTCCGTGCAACTAATGTGAACTTGACGATCGTTATGACATTATTATGGAATTGTTTAACCCATTCTTTTAGAAACAGAATTGATTTTTTTTTTTCAATTAAATAAAAGACTGCTTTCAAAACCTTATTTTTTATGTCCTAGTCTAGTAAAATGTTAACATATTAAAAATACATATAATAGAACTATTAATTTCTATGAAATATGTTGTTTAGGTTATTTAATAAAATAAAATAAAATGCCAACGGGAGTGGCCTAGCGGTATCGAACCTTTACTTTCCAAAGCGAGGTTAGAAATTCAAGCCTTAGTAGAAACATATGTGTGTGAGTACCACCAACTAAGAAAATAAATAAAAATAATAATAATAATAAAATAAATAAATAAGACACACCTAGATTTTTAAAAAGGCCTAATGGGTATTTATTTAAGTCAATTTATTTTAATTCCCTTTTAGCTAACTTCCGTAAATTAAATCACCTCGTCGAATAGTTTGGGGGGTTTTTTGGCAAAAAAAAATTGAAAAGGGGGGTTTAGTGCAAAACGTAGATAGAAAAAGGGGGTTTAATGTAGTTCACCCTATTTATTTATATGAGTTTTTTTCACAATTTTGCATATGGCCTTTATTTTATTTACTTTTTCTTCACTCATTAAATGTTTCTTATTTCAGAATTTTATTGCATAAATTTGTAGGTCCAATATTACTCATCATTTTAAGTGCATTATTTAGTTCTCTCTTTAACTAATATCTCTTGATATATATCTTTAATAATCTAATTTGACCTATATCTTTGGTCAACCTATCTTCAAAAATCTAATTTGACCTATATCTTTGGTCAACCTATCTTCAGTTTTTGTCAACTTATATCTTTTTCATCTTCATTTGTACCGAATTTTTCATAAAGAAACCATTGAATGCATTTTCTTTAGTTTTATTTACCACATTCTTAGCTTTATTTTCGAATTTATTATTTTTCTTCATGCCCAATTCTTCTTCTTCTTCTTTTATTTATTTATTTATTACTACGTAATTTTTTTTTTTTTGTCATTCTTTTGAAATTCTCTTTTGTTTTGCATTACTTGTTACTTCCTCACTTGGCTATCATGTTCCCTTCTTCATAATATAATGTCGTTTTTTACCATCAATTATTTATAGGTTATATTCTACTATATGGAATTGAAAAAAAAGTTAAATTTTTAGTTAGACCAAATTTTTTTTTTCAATTTCACCAATTTCAATTCTAATGCTCTCCATACAGTTAAACATAGCCATACTGTCAACTCAATTCCATTGCTTTACCAGTTATAGTGTTTTTTTTTTTTTAAATAAATAAATTTTTACTTATAAAAAAAAAATAAAAAGAAACAAAAATTCTCCACTGGTTCTGGTTTGCTTCTGGATAGGTTGCTATAAGCAAATGGTTCTCATTTATTTGCTTTCTTTGCAGGAAAAGAAATCAATCCAAACAAGTAGAAATTGTACAACACTTTTTTTTTTTTTTTTGGAAAGAAGATTTCAAGTATTTGTGTAAGGGAATAGTCATAATTATATTAATGATAGGGAATAGTCATGTATATTAATGACATCACGATGATGTCAATTCTTACTCACAATACTAGTTTCTTAGAGAAATGTTATTATGTACTCGTAAAGATTACTGACGCGGGTTACTTTTGGCAATATAGCTGCCTTCAGATTAAATTTGCAATCACAACACTCAAAACTTGACCTAACTTTCTGTCAATTCCAGTTCCAGAATTCAACTTGTTAATTCTGTAGAACCAAACGCGATCACAAGTTCAAAACTTCTGGCTTTCATGCTTCTTACAAAATTCACACATGTTATATCATCCAAAAATCAAATCAATTTTGTTGAAAAAAACAGAAGGTTGCGACTTGGTACCTGTCAATAATAAAAAAGCAAGACATCCAACCGCTGAACTAGACTAGATTTTCCAGAATGAATCCATTTCTCTGCTTCTGATAGAAGCACAAATCCTCAGAGCACAACAGGAGATGAAAACTTAGTGATTTCAGACCATACGGTTTGAAGATTTTTCTTCATCATTTATATGAACTAAGCATTAACAGAAAGGTAAATTATTTGCGCAGTTCCAATCATTAACCACCTAAAAGCCACTCACCTAATAGAGAATAAACAGAGCAATACAGGCACTTGTTTATGAAACAAACCGGAAATGAATCGATTTTTGAAATAATATATTGCAATCAATGCTACTCCGTATTATAGTACTCAAGTTTGTGGAAATACATGTGTTGCTTTCCCTATCAGAGAATGAACAGTTAGTTAACTGACCAGAGCTGGGAGAGAGGTTTTCCTTTTTGGCATGTCATCACACAATCTAGCGCAATCTTTCTCAGCTGTGTTTCGACATCTTCAATGGGGAGGCAGGCATCTATAATCTGCACAGGACAATAAATAGTCAGCAAGAGGTGTTCACCATTCCAAACATGCAAAACATAGTTTCAGTCATGTCATCCTTAGCAAGTAAAAAAGAGAAACAAAAGTTCTCAATCAATTGTTTGTTCCCTGGATATATGATCCTGATCCGTGATCAGTATATCTGAATATTCCGGGTAACCTATTGAGTTCTCAATCAATTGTTTGTTCCCTGGATATATGATCCTGATCCGTGATCAGTGTATCTGAATATTCCGGGTGACCTATTGAGTTCTCAATCAATTGTTTGTTCCCTGGATATATGATCCTGATCTGTGATCAGTATATCTGAATATTCCGGGTGACTATTGAATTAAAATATGCTTTGTTGCATCAACCTTATCTTTAGTAGTTCCTTTCACCACTCATTCTTATTGAATCTCTTTATTCATTTCTTCCTAGAATCCAGGTGAAACAAACTATATATGCTTCATTACTTATTCATTCAACTTTGGATGGGAAAAAGACACATACTCACTTAAATCCCAGTTGGACTTGAACCCTCAATCTCCTCTTTGGGGGATGGAGGAGACACCAATCAAGCTAGCGCATGACAACACAAATTCAAAAGTTGGTGTACCTTACCATTACATGATGCTTGTTATATTTTCTTAATTTTTTTTCCTTGTTTTATCATTTAATTGGAGAAAAGGATATCATTTTGCAAAAATGAAAAATCAAGACTTGGTGTTCAAGCCAAGGATTAATAAACATCATAAGCTCTATGGTGACAACCCGGAATGGCATTACAACCAGAAGCCATGAATAAAAGCTCCTTTTTTTCCCCAGAAGGCATAACTCTTTTAATGCAAAGTTAAACTGGAACATTTCTGTTTTGCAGCGACAGCCTTAAATTAAAAAAAGAAGGAAATAACTGATAACCAAGGCATAATAATACCTTCCATGACGCATCACGGAGAATCTGATAAGATTTGGCAACTTTCCTTTGAAACTCAAGCTGCTCATATCGCTCACCACCATAGCCTCCCCTTTCAGCAGCTTTCTGATCATTTCAAAAAGAATTTTCATTTTGCCTGAAAACTTTTTAATTTGGAATAATATGCATTGAGGTGCACACTAGCAGAAATTAAGCCAATAGTACTGTTTCATTTATATCATACATAGAATTTCTACAACACAGATGGGGCAAAGTGATTTTTTTCTAACTCATTTTTTATTCAACCTGAATCATTCTTAAGCAAGTGACCACAACAGTGAACAATTTATTGAATGGCATCCTCTCATTTTCCTAATGAGGAAACACAGTTGTTAGATCCATTAGAAGGAGATTGTTTGTTGCCAAGCAGTTGTATATGTAAACAAACAGCCTTAAAATAAAACTGCATGTCTGTACCTTACAAGCTAGATGACAATGCTACTACTGAAATCTTCAAATTAACATCTTGATGTTATTCTTCCCCAATTTCAAAATAAAATAGTATTACCTCTGGCGGGATGTCAAGGTATAAAACCGCATCTGGAGCCAACAACCCCATCTCCAGTGCCTACACAAGAAGACCTCATTCTTTCACCACTACAAAGAAAATAAATCTAATTCTACAATAACTTAAAGCTTGTCTTCACCTTACACCATCCAAAATCAAGTCCTTTGGCAGATGAAAACGCCACCCCCGAGTAAGAATAGCGGTCAACAATGAGGGTGGTTCCACCCCTTAGCTTACTCTCCATTAATGATCTGCAAACAAATTGTAGATGATGAAGTACAATGTATCACTGCAGCCATGCACTTATGCTGATGTCCACTTCATGATTGATTGCCAATGGATCCTAAAAATGAACTATCAGGGAACCAACATTACTTCACAACATTGGCTGTGCAAAAACATTCTTTAATTAAAAAAAAAAAAAAAAAGGAGCAAATAAATCACAATAACAAAGATGTTAAAATTAAATTAGATACATGGTTCTGAACCTCCAGCAGTTTATCTGAAATTTCAGAAAGTCCAGGACCGGGACTGGATTACATAAACAAATGAAGATATGGTTGCAACCAAACAGCTGTCGAGCTCATGTTATATTCCCTGTTCCTCCATCAGGTGAAGGTGCAGGACTCAAATGGCAGTAGAGAGAGATGAGATTTTAGGGATCAATGCTTAAAATTCAGGTAAGTTTTAAATTTCACTCATTTTTAAATATTTGAATATCATTTTAAAAATAAATTTCCAACAAAATGAAGTTTAGATGGAAAACCTCATATAAGTCAGGCCAAAATAAGCTAGCGAAGTCAACAATTACGGACCCAAATTCAGCCAAAACCTTGGCAATTGGAAAAGGACTGATTGGAGCCACAAAAGTTCAACCAAAAGGATTATCAATTCACAACTTATACACTAAAAGGGACAATGAGAATGATATCAAACAAAAAACTTGCCATCTTAGTTATGGGGGATTCGTCCAGTGGACATCAATCCTCCAAATGAACCTTCATAGAGGGGTTTAATTAACAAAAAAATGGCCTAAATACAAGTAAAACATTTGGGGGCACTTCTTTTTTTATCTTGGCAAGAAACACACACACCCACTTGCTCCTATGGGGACTTGAACCCTCGACCCTCTACTTTGGAAGGTGAGGAAGTACACTAGGCTACAGCCTTTGGTCCTATGGGGGCACTTCTAATCTTGCAAATTAAACAATTAGATCATCCTCGCAAAAAGGACTGGTGTTATATCTCATAGGCAGTTGGCATAAGTATAGTGAAAAACAAATCGAATATCTGCATAGGCAGTTGGTCTATGTGGTGCAAACTTCATTACAGGTAATGAGTCATGATCACGTCATCCGGGGCAAAAACAAAACAAATGCCACGGGGAGAACCACCAAATGGAAATGCATAATTTCAATCTTACCATTACAAGTTTACAACTAAAACGTCTATTGAATTATTCCAATTAACTTCTTTAAAACTCTATATTTGCATTTTAAAACAAGAAGAGGCTGGGTGAAACAAAAATTGAGCAAGCATTGAACAATTAGGTATGCCAATTAGTAAGCATTTTCCTCAAGGAAATGAGAAGAAATCTACCACAATTCCAAACAAATTAGCTTTCCTATATGGTATTTCCCTTTTTAGTTCTTAATGTTCAGTTTAATATCATTAAAGAATTGAAGGAAGAAGAATGATGATATCATAAAACAGACTTTGGATGGATGATCTTACACAGACTCTTTACTCATGTTCATAGGATGGGTAAACCACTAAACAGTTAAAAAAATGCTACGGGATGTAGAAGGATTCTACCGGACACTAAATAGATTGACATGAGCATTCATTATAGCCAGCTTTCATGGAAAAGGTATGCTCAACTGATGAACTACTAACAGAAGCAAGTGAACAATGCATATGAGGTTGAAGTTGGAATTGCAACCATATCTATTTCAAGAATGTAGAACTCAATGTGACAATGAACAGACCTTTTCTCCCAGCGGTTAGCACTAAAGAGGAGATGGATTGTGTGGTCATCCAATTGCGATTTATTCGCAAGATACGAAGAAATCATTTGCCCAACACCCGTATTTCTATCAGGAAACCGCCATGATTCGACTGAATGCCTTAGTCCCTCCAAAAAGGATAGTAGTCTACTAGATTGTGAGGTCTTCCCACAACAATCCAAACCTTCTAGAACAATCAAAGCACCTCTTGAGTTGCTGTCGTAATTACTCTCCATGTGAATTTGCCTATAAGAACACTTTAATGGAACTTTGAAACTCGATGACTGTCTTGCTACTACTGCTCCAAACTTTCTACAAAACAAATAACAATTTATTAGAGAAATGTAATTCAAGTGAAGCCATTTGTAATCTTTAGGCCAGCAATTCAAAATTTGGACTACAATGAGTGCAAAATTACAGATGGCCATTTGGCTACTAAGAAAATGTAGGAAAACAAAATATATTAAAATTAAACCTTATCGATCTCATTGCTTGGAACCAAATCCAAGACACTGTTTGGCTCAGATTAGTCGTGTTTAATACTAATCAAAAAAAAAAAAAAAAAAGATTAGTCGTGTTTAATGTTCTCCTAAAGGCAAAAGGTAATCTACCATATTAGGATGTTTATCTAAATAATCTTCGCAAGACCTTGAAGTTAGGTCCTTGTGAGAGGGTGCACTATTAATATTTCTAATGAAGTTCCTATTCTCCCATTTCCAGGACACGCCCAGATAGCAATACTCCCATGTTTATTCAATTAATGATTAAATTTAAGATTTGATAGCATTGTAAGCTGGTCAACTTTATGGTAGATAATCTGCTTCCTATTTGCACCACTAAATGCGACTAAAAGTTGTCACATAGAAGCCATGTCTCTTCTCTACAAACGGAAGTCATGAGTCTAAGTTATGCAATAGGTTCTATTAGCTTTCATCAGTTGGGTCCAATTGCCATATAGTAAAACAAGTACTCTTTAACCAAATAATCTAAGAGGTGACAAAAACAACATTGAATTAACACTGATCATCCTACTCAACATTTACAAAGAATAAATTGGCCAATATGATCTAAACACCCGCACCGTGAAGTAAAGCCTTTTCCGTTTTCTTTTTTTCTTTATTATTTCTCTCTTTTTTTTAAATAACAAGCGATTGCCACACATTGATCCACAGAACAGCCGGAGATTTACAAAATGACACAAAATAAAATTGGGAAATGGAATGGTTATTGAGGAAGTACACTAGGTAAATAACAAGTTCCAAAGCTTCAACTCACTAGCCTGCCACAGCAAGCCAGTAACCGATCTAATTTTACCTCCTTGATTACCCTGCGCACCTTTGGATCTACCTTTAGGATATTCCGTTTTAACTGACATATCTACCTAAATATATATATAACAAAATGTTTAATTCTACTTTCCTACTCTTTCCCCTCTGTTTCGTGGCAAACATATATATATATCGCAGTTATTTAGGAAAAAAAATATATATATTGCAGTTATAAAATAAGTGCAGCTCATAAAATAAAAGGAATACTTTAAGAACAACTAATCAAAAGATCCAAGTGAAAATTACTACTTACAAAGCTTTGGGAACAGTGAAATAGCAAGCATGTCTCATGTCACTTCCAAGTCTACAAGTTGGAAGAAAAATAAATAATTAAAATAACCTCATCCAATTGAACAAATTTCTTGGAAAAAATAAACAACTTTTTTTTGATAAGTCAAAACAAACTGAAAATTATACATGCATATATATATATATATATATAAATATATAAACTTTATCCTTTTTGAGGACTGTTTACAGAAAACTGAACCAAACAAATCCAAAATCTCCTTTCATTCTGAAACTGAAAAAAGGGAAAATGAGGAAAATAGTCAAACAGTTTTGAACACAAGACCTGAGGCTGAGGCTTGACTTCCCCCAAGAATTGGACATAAGACCACTAGCTCATGCCCAAAGATGTTATATCAACTCAGCTATCCGTGAGAGTTCATTACTCTATATATATCTATTATCTATACTATATATACTGTATAAAATGTCTATAGCATTTTTAATACAATTTTTCCATATACAATTTTTAATGAATAAACTAATCACACAGTTACTTTCTTTCAATATCTATTTGGCCTTCTATTCATTTATTTGCATTATCATAAACTTCTTATTACGTTTTCATTTTTAACATCCATTAGTACCATTGGTCTAACATGTGTCCATCAACATTCCTAATATATTTAGGAAACTAATATTTACTAGTAATTTTATATATTTTTAATGAATAATCCCATATATTTATGATTATTAATCACTTACTAACATGTGTCCATCCACATTCCTCCTATTCTTATTTGGAAATTAGTTTGTGAATGATATTGTTTTAATATCACACACTTCGTTGTACAATATATAGCTATTTGGAGTTGCAAAAGCATATAGCTATTTGGAGTTGTAAATCATAATTTCTAATCACTTCTCCAGTTAGAGAAGCAATAATGAGATTAGAAATACAATACTTGAAAACACGCCGTTACAGGCTGGAGATGGACTAATATTACTGATTATTGACTTATATGAAACTGTTGTCTCCAAATTGGAATGCCGTCACACAAGGGAAAAAACAATGATGTACAAATTGAGTCAACATAAGCCAACTCTCTCACAAAGGGGTGGTACGTCCACCACTACCTTGTAAGAGAATTGACTTACATCGACTCGGCTTGAGAATCATTTTCGTAAGAGATTGAGGTATCTAAACGCTACTACATGTTATTTAGTAACATGGCCAATGGAAATTGGATCATTTCCAATTTTTTATGCATAACAAATTACATCGAATATTTCCAGTATTTTTTGGAGATAAGAGGAGTTTAACCTCAAGAAGCTTGAGGTGCCTAGTTGTTAGAAACTACCTCCACACTGTTTGGAAATAAGAGGAGTTCAACCTCGAGAAAGCCTGTGAAGTCATCATGACTGTGTGAGTTAATACAAATTATGTGGAAAAAGTCTTGTCCTTGCACAATCCAGTAACCTACATTGCTTTCAGCAAGAAGCTGTCTATTGCTTAAAATCTTCAAAAGAAAAAGAAAAAAAATGATACACACACACACACACACACACTAGTTGTACTCTTTATCGTGTTAACTGCAGTAAAGCATATAACATTTGTTGTTCTCCTTCCCCTTGCAAAACAGTTACTAAAATTGGATCTCCTGCATAATCTACTGATACATCTCAACTCTGACTGTAACAAAATAATCAAAAGAAAAATTACATAAGGATTTTTTGAAAAGTCTGCATAATTTTTTTTTTTTTTTTTTCAAAATTAAATAACATGCTTTACTAAGATTTCTAGCAAATGTAATAGAATTACAAATACCATCAAATTTCAAACCCATCACTGAGTCCAAACCAAAATCAACAAACAAAACTGATGAGCCCTTGGCCTCAACTAGATTCCATAGCCACACTCTAGCATTTTAAAAAAATAAAAAATAAACAACATATACACCAATTTAGTCCCACTTGGGGCATAACTCCCTTGATGATGGAGGTCATACAAGGGCCAGTATTTCTTAATCTGGTATGTTCACCAGTCATCACCGTGAAGCACAGGACAGAGCACAATGATACACCAAATCTTCCCAAAATAATAATAATAAATAAAGGGACACGGACACAAAAAGATACGGCAACAAAATTCTAATATAAATTATATAATATGATTGTGTTCTATATACAAAAAAATATATATATATTATTTTGCACTTTTTTTTTCCACAAACCATGAATGTAATAACTAATTTGTAACTAGCAATATCTCCTTTCCTTCCTAATTCAAACAGCAATATAGCATGTACAATATTCTAGTCGTTTCTTGTTATATTTTGCATGCCAAAGAAGAAAAATAATAAAGAGCACATAGAAGAAAATTGCAAGAGCAAATTCCAACCAAAAATAGTCGCCAACAGCACTGCACGAACTCTTCAAATTATTTGCTCTGCGTGTATATATATATATATATACACACACATATGAACATCAAATAATCAGTGACTAGTATCTCTATATATATAAAAAAAAAAAAGTGGTGAGTGGTGATTTGTGGCGCGAAGCGAGAGAAATTGAGAGCAAAAACCTGGAGGAGCTCGCGGTGGAGAAGGAGATAAAGTGGTGGAGGAGCTTCTTCTTCTCGCCGTTGGATGAGCTTACGGTGGAGAAGACCACGGCCAGCGCAGAATCGGCAGAGCGGTCGTGTTTGGGAAAGGAAGATCGTGATTTGGGGGAGGGAAGGGTTTAGCTGCGTTTTTCAAAATTTTACGTAATTGCTGGACACGGAAAAATAATATAATTGCAGAATAATTGCAAAATATTTGTTTGAAACATGTCATATAAACTAAATCCGAATTTAATTAATGGTAAAAGGGTGAGCTCACAAAGGTGAATTCTAATTTTAAATTTTAAATATAGATATTTATTTAATCTATAGTTATGATGATGACCTTTTCTTTTCTTTTTTTCATTTTTTTTTTTTTTGGGTTTAAATCTTAGTTGTTTATATATTAATATTTTGAAAAATTAATTCTATACAAATCTGTTTGAAATAGAAATCCCTATTAGTACAAATTTTGTGAAAACTCCCGATTTTTAAAATTGTGTAAATAAGTATATTCTGTCAAAATAGTCTTTGAAAAAGTGCAATACTATTCTCCGGTTTCTTGGGTTATATACAAAATGTGGAGTAATTCCCTTCCTATTCAATATAAATCCAAAAATTCTTAACATTTGAAATATATATATACAAATGGTCCCTTCTGTCTTATAAACATTAGAAAATGACCCTTGGTAAAATGATCACAATGCCCTTAGGGACTTTTATATATATATATATATATAATACTTAGAATGAGATTGAATAGAGAGCAGTGAGAGTGAAATCGGACTACAATGCCCCTTAGTGACTTCTAATGACCGGAGATTGACATGCTGTCGTACCAATATCTTATAATAGATTTAAGGCATATTTTAACTGGTGTATCAATTGGTTGACATTCTGTCATATCAGTCTCTTGTAATAAATCTAAGACATATTTTCTTTGAAATAAAAAGATTTCTTTATTTGATCGAGATACTTCGATCCTAATAAAATATTTCAAAGGACCTAAATTTTTCATTTCGAATTCTCTGGACAAGAAATTATTAAGAGCCTTTATTTCTTCAGGATTATTCCCTGTAATCACCATGGCATCCACATATACAATGAGTGCAGTTATTTTACCATGTTGTTTCTTTAGGAATAAAGTGTGGTCTGAATTGCTCTGATGGTAGCCAAAGGTTATCATAGACTTTGTGAACCTTCCAAACCATGCTTTCGGAGATTATTTCAACCCATACAACGATTTTTTCAACCTGCACACCTTCTGACTATGTTTTTCGGGTATCATGCATCCTAGTGGGAAATCCATGTAAACTTCTTCAGATAATTCGCCACGCAGAAAGGCATTTTTCACATCGAAGTGTTGCAATGACTAATCCAAGTTCACAGTTAAAGACAACAAGACTCGAATTGTGTTGATTTTGGCTACAGGTGCAAATGTCTCTATGTAATCGATTCCATAGGTTTGGGTGTAACCTTTTGCCACTAATCTCGCTTTAAAGCGTTCAACTGAGTTATCGACTTTATACTTCACAGTGTAAATCCATTGACATCCTGTAATACCCCTAATTTTAAAAGGATAGTCTTGGTATTTAATTAATTGATTTAATTACATTTTTAATTATTTAATTAATTTTCTTGGCTATTTGTTTAGTTTTTTAATTGTTTATTTGGAATAATTGGCTAATTAAATTGTATGATTGATGATGTGTTTTTTTTTTTTTTTTTTACTTAAATGTCAGGTGCTCACTTGTAATTTATTTGTTAAGAATTAAATGGGTATTTTTATTTGGTTTTATTTTGTTTTAAATGATTTTGGATAATAGGAATGGACCATCCAATTGAGTCACATGGTCTACTTAGATAGGCCACTAAATGGGTACGGAGACTATCCATAGGAAGTTATGCATATATATATGGGTATATATGTATAAGGAGGTGATATTTTATTATAATTCTTATCAATATATATATAGTTATATATATATCACGTATTAGTCTATGTAAAATAAATTTATTATGTATATCGTATATTTTATTTTATTTTCTTTTCCCTTGAGATAGTCGACTTAATAATTGATTGGGATTAGGGTTAGCTTATACTATATATATATATATATATATATAAGTTGTGTCTGCCAAGGGTTTTAGAACTCTATTCACGTAATAGTAGAGGCAGAGAAGGAACAGAGAGTTTGTGAGAGAACGGAGAGAGGAGGAAGGGAAGAATTGGCCAAGAACCAAGGAGAGGAAGAAGGGGTGTTGCTGTTGGGATTTATATGCCCTGGCATAGCAAATTCCTGTTTGGATTAAAGTGACGTATGTTCCTAATGTTTCTAAAATATTTATGTTTTGTACAATTGGTGAATTCAATGTATTATGTTTCGATTCATTATAGAATTGATAGTGTCCTCTTGATTACAAGAGATATTTATATGTATGTGATGGCGATCAATACATGAGTATAAATAGTAATCATAAATTATTCATATTCGGTAATTATGGATGGAATCATAATTAATTAAGACTTGAACTGGATCCGTGTTAGGTTGAGATATATTGTAAGAGTCGTCGTATGCAATTGCTCCCTATCACTGTCATGGCATTTGACTCTTAACACATGAAAAAAGTATAGACTCTTTTATTAATTAATAATTATTTTGATTTGTTCTGCGGATTCTTCGGGATCCTTAGATCGACACTTTGGGTAGTTTTGTAATTAATAGTTAGAGGGTTATATTTTCAATATTTGCATCATTGCTACTTGTATTTATTTTGTATTGATTATGGTTGATCACAAAGTAAATTCAAAGGCCTTCGTGTATTTTTAGACAAAATGATTTATTATATATTTATTTATTTAAATTATTATTTTTGTCAAACAAATGTTTTATTGTGATCGAGCCAGAAATAATCAATGGTACTAAAATAAATATATTAATTAAGTAGTCGGATTGATGGCTTTATTTATTCGATAACTAATTATGCATAGAGGGGTCAAAGTGCATTATTGACTTAGAGGTTATTTGTGACACCCCCAACATTTTCCACGCATAAGTTGATCAGGCTTATACACGAAAAACGAGGGATATCAAAAACAATTGGTACTATACAAGCATGGAATACAAAATGATGATAATAAAAGAATTTAGACAGGAAAGGAACACTAAATAATACAACATCCATCCATCCTTTATTTAATATAGTACTCCATTACAACTTGGAAATCCTATGTCAAGGATCCCTAAATATAAACCGGAGAGTTCAACGTCAAAAGTAAATAAAAGCTGAAACTGATGTAATACATAAAACTTCTACCCTGAACTGGATCGTAAGAGTAGATGAGTTCGGATGGTGGTCCCTCACTGCTAACCTCAACCTTGGAACGGGTACTGACCGTATCCTGAAATAACAACAATGGTGGGTCAACCCCACGAGCAAGTCCTCTCTATTATGATCCAAATCAGAGAATCAAATAAATTAATCATTATGAATCGGACGAGTACTATATCGGTATACATCCTAAGGGAACTATCCAATGTATAACATGACCTCAACCAGAATAGACGGTGATCACTTAGACTCACACTAGGTGGTTAAGTGTCGTCTTTTCCTACCCGGGAAATCAGCTATTATACATGGTGCATGGTACTGACAACACAGACTATAACGAACAACACAGTGATAACACCTCTCAAAGTACTGATATATATACTGAGCATATAAATTAGGCAACACATGCCAATAATATTACTACACATACTGAGCATGCCAATTAGGCAACACATGCCAATAATATTAAACCACATACCCCGACAGCCACACATCTGTCTATAGCAACGAATACATAATGTATAAATGA
Source organism: Cornus florida (assembly GCF_030987335.1). Taxonomy (NCBI): domain Eukaryota; kingdom Viridiplantae; phylum Streptophyta; class Magnoliopsida; order Cornales; family Cornaceae; genus Cornus; species Cornus florida. The sequence goes on along the minus strand of NW_026775581.1, from coordinate 69,046,596 downwards.
GTCTAAACTTATTAGCCAGCTCACATGGTTCTATATGGCAACACATCCATATAATATAAATGTGACATAATTAAACAGTCCATTTATTTCCTGAAATGCACAGAGCATAATAATCATGGGTTATATATCATTTAACAGTATAAACATCCCATAAGATATCATGGATAATTTATATAACTAAAACCATAGCATTATTTAATTTAACAGTAATGTTTGATACCATTTAATAAGATAATAACACTATTTATATTTAACAATGTCATTAAATAAATCACATTAATATCCGTACTGTAAACGAGCCAATAAATGCTTAGAAAAGATTAATCGGCCATAAGAATAATTACCGGGTATTAAAATAAAAATTTCGTGGCCCGTTAAACCCGTAAATACCAACACAGTACTTAAAAATCCACGTTTAAGGTTTTGGAATTTACAAAACAGGCCCTAGGGGTATTATGGTAATTTCCAGCAGCTGACAGGGCCCTTCACGCGCCCCCACGCGCCGCCCTAAGCTTCCCCACGCGCAGCCCTATGTTTTCCACTCTCTCACTCGCGCACACGCGCCTCCACGCGCGTCTGGCATCAGCCACGCGCGCGCACGCGCTTCCACGCGCGCGTTGAAGGCTCCTGCAGACGTGGCGTCCTCCGGTTGGTTGGCTGCATCATCTTTCCTACATGCGCGCCACACCGGATCATCTATCATCTTACACCTAATCCAACGGTTATTGATCCGGGTGTATCGCGCTAACATGGACCGCGATGCACCGGATCAATCTAACACTCCCAAGGGCCAGGATGTGCGCGCACACCAACCTGCAGTACGCCGCAACACACCGGATCACTCCGGTCATCTCCCCCTCTGCCGGCGACCGGAAAACTCGCCGGAAGGTCGCCGGAAATTGCAGAAAAGCCCTGGAAAAATCTAGAAAATTCTTGAAAAATCCCTAAAGCCTTATTTAATTATTTTCAGCCATTATTAATTTCATAGGATCTTAAATAAATATATACCGTCCTATATAATTAAAATTTCATTAATTTAATAAACTAAAATTAATAATTTATTAACCTCCTAACCTGGGCTCTATGCATAAAAATAAACTAAACAATTAAGTTATTAATTCAAAGGGGAAAAGTAGATAAGAACTTGCCTTTAGGATTTAAAATAAATCCGCCGGTTGCGCGTAGTCGGGTAAAATTGCCTACATCGGTACAGGCTCCCTTCTTTCTCTTTCTTCCTTTCACTCTTCAACTATTGCTCACTGTAATTCTGTGATACCCCCCGGATTTCCGAATGCGGGTTGGCCAGGCCCACAGCCGAATACCCGAGGATATCAAAACAAATTGATAATAAACGAACACAGAGTACAAAAGAATAAAGAAGAATAAATAAAATGCTGACAAGAAACTAAAACGATAATCTAATAATAAACCTCATAATATATTTCCATTAATTAATAAACTCTTCTGATACAACTGATCCTCCAAAATACAACTCGGGAATCCATACTGTGTGGACCCCTAGAAAATCCAAACTAAACAAATGACAGTAATCTAAAACAGGAAACTGAATCATAAAGGAACTCCTATGTAGCATCGGAAGAATGAAGTAGACTGATCCCCGCTCAGCACGAACAACCTCTACTCGTGACGAACACCTGAAAAATAATGGTGGGTCAGGCCCACAAACAAGTTCTACTCTACTACAGTCCAAGCAGAGATCCGATACACGTATACATCCTAGTCAATCCAACAGTAACTAGTAGTTCGTATATATATATATATATATACACACTAAAGGAACCTCACTAGACTATATGGTTGTCTCAACCTGAATAGTAGGCAACATGCAAAACGCACGTATAGTGGGCATGAGTACCTAGACCTACCAGGGTACACAACTACACTATATCTAGCTACACATCCCTGGCGATATACGCGCCCTAACCATTGATCCTGAGACTCAAGCTCATATCATGGCACCATACTTATATATATAAAATCTAGTAACCATCCTATCCAGTATAAATTAATCCTCCATAAGTCATTCAACTTGTTCAGCTGACCTGACTTGAATATAAGTAGGACTTAACATTTTAGTTAATCCATTCCCTTATATAATAAATTAATCATCCATAAGTCATTCAACTTGTTCAGCTGACTTGACTTAAATATAAGTAGGACTTAACATTTTAGTTAATCCATTCCCTTATATAAAATAGGTTGGACTTAACTAATAAGTTAATCCATCCCTAGAATGCCATCGTCCCATACCGGTGCATTAAACCACACAATCTAACAATTGATGTAACAATTAAGGAAATACATCAAACATTCCATAAATAACTATGATAAATATGATATCAAGTTATCACATAATAGGAATGACTTATTATTTCTTTAAACTTCCTATATCATATGTCCTACACAAACTGAATCTTATACATGATGATATTTTATTATACCGTTAAATAAGGATTCTCCATATCCACTTCATCCTACACATTTAATCTCAATTGCTAAAATATTTTAAAAGATTAAATCCATTCGTTTGTTTAAAACATTCAAATAGTAAGTATCATTATGATTGGGTCTATTTAAATTTATTAAAACCCAAACCTATTCCCTATTTAATGTTCAGGAATCTTAGGCATGTTTCTACGTTCCATCATTCCACAGATATGAAAAATACATAATTTAAACATGTAAAAATTCACATAAGAAATCAAATCAAAATCATGCATTTTATCAATTCATAACACAAGAACAGATATGAACCAATTTCACAAAACCTATGTTCTAACCCAATTAAACATGCATAATTATTTAATTTTATGTGTTTAATAAATCCTGAAATTTCCTACGCATGTACAGAAACACGAATCAAAGGGAAAGAGATAGAAGAAGAACTTGCCTTAAACTTTCGGATTGAAAGTTAAACTTCTTCTTCCTTGAACTTTTCTCTAAAGGGTTTTCTCCTCCTTCCTTCCTCTTTCTCCTTCTCTCTCTAACTCTCTCTCTCTAGAATATATTACGTGATATATTTTCACTCCTTTTTCAACCTATAGTTGTGTATTTATAGGCTAAATAATAACCCTATTCCTTTTCCCAATCCAAGTCAACTTAATAAAGAAAAATAAAAATGAAAATATTAAAAAGGTAACTTAAAATATGTTACGTATATAAGCTATGTATATCCTTATTAATTAAATAAAATATATACATTAGATTATTTATTAATACTAAAGTTACCATAATATTAAAAGGTAACTTAAAACATGTTACGTATATAATCTATCTATATCCTCATTAAATAAATAAAATATATACATCAGATAATTTATTTATACTAAAGTTACCATAATATTAAAAAAGTAACTTAAAACATGTTACGTGTATATAATCTATCTGTATCCTCATTAAATAAATAAAATATATACATCAGATTATTTATTTATACTAAAGTTACCATAATATTAAAAAGGTAACTTAAAACATGTTACGTATCCTTATTATATAAATATATAAAATATATACATCAGATTATTTATTAATACTAAAGTTACTATAATATTAATAAATTACTTTCCTTTTTATATATATGTATATACATATATATCTATATATATACATATAGAACTATCTATGGGTAATTATCCATACCCATCTAACCTCCTATCCAAATAGTCCATGAGACCCAATTAGTTAGCCCATTACCACTAACCATAACCATAAAATAAAATAAAATAAAACATTTAATCATTTAATTTACAATTAATTACAATTAATCAAATACATCATTTAAGCACACAATCTAATTAAACAAATAATACAAATAACACCTAGACAGAATACAAATAACACATAAATAAGTAGCCAATTAATCAAGTAACACTTAATTCAATTAAACACATAAACAGTTAGTCAAATAATCAATTAAACAATTAAAAAAATACAATAAAAATAAATAAATAAATACCGAGACTATCCTTTTAAAATTAGGGGTATTACATTCTTCCCCCCTAACAAAAGGAATTCCGTCCTCGGAATTTGCCCTTACTTCCTTCCATTATTCTTCCATTATGCTTGAAAACTGTGAGCGAAAAACATCTTCCTATTCCCAAGTAGACGCAACCTCACTATAAGGGCTCCACTTAACTCCAATATACCAAGTGGTAGATAGGGTTCCTATATTTTAAGAAACACAATAATCATACGATGCGTAGGTTGTATTAAATAACAACGTAATCCTCCCATGTCGACAAGGGAATGATCTACATACTTCTAAGTGCCATAGAATATACGCACAAACTCCTATGCACCCAGCGCTAATAATTTGGTAAAGTTAATTCAGAGGCGACTGCCTCAATTGCGAAACACAATCTTCTAAAAGTCAATGTAATAAGTAAAATTTACCTTTCTCCAAAAATCGGCTTCTTCCTATATAGAAAACAGAACGAGCAAACTACTCCCTGATAAAAAAACTCTAGTATACGAGTTCAACTATTTACAACATCCTACTGTTGCCTCCCAACCGCGCGCAGTTCAATATAAAGGAAAGTATCTATTTCCGACATATTTTTAAATGAAGTTGAGATCTGATTGTACAACCCTTACTTCCATTTCCAACCAACAAATGAGAGGTATGCATTGTGAAAAATACAAAACCTCCAAAGTTGTCACACTAACCTCTTTGTGCCAACAATATCACAGACAAAATTCCGACAAGTGAAGTAAACACTTTCAACAGTCCATGAAAATTTAGGATATACGCCTCAAACATATCCTTTATGGTCTAATTTAATCTCTCGATTAATTCCTCCGTATATATATATGAAGTAGAGCTGTTGCTCCAAAATCTTCATAAAACTCCTTCGAAATAGCACTTTGCATCCACTAATATGGACATCCACATGCTATAACACCACTATCACTGAACTATATAACTACTATGAAGTTCTAAAATAAGCATCACTCAAATTTATGTCCTCAAGCGATCTTTCTCAATCCACCACTCGGATTCCATATGGAAAATTGAAATTCCAAATCAATGTCGATCCTTTGCACCAACTATCACTCCTGTTTAGTTCAACTTCCATATTTGTTATAAGAAGTGGCTAAAGATTCCTATGATATCTAATGATCAACTTTCCACCTTTTTAGTAGGTTTTACACTTAGGGCAATTATATACACGTCCCTATCCGTACCTGTACACCAAAATTGACATTTGATGTCGTGATGTACCTTCTAACCGTCTGGGTGTACCAAGAAAAATTATAAATTTCCATCTCAGTCACCCGACAGTCATATCACTATTTATAGAAACTACTAACTCCTCCTCCAGTACCTTAAACTCCATCTGAGTAAGGTAACACCTTCTCTAGGGTCAGCTCCGATATTCAAAATTGACCTCTTGAACTACCTTGGTAATAACAAGTGTTATTATTCACACTTTGCATCCATCTAAGCCATCTCGTGATCCGTTATATTCGTCTGAACTGATATCTTACCAGCGCGATCAAAATAGACAAAATGAAACTGATTTAATTTTATCAGTCAACCAATATCCCATCTAGAATCCCGACCCTTGCATCAAATCAGCAATCCCTCAACTAAATCCGTGAAAATGCTCTGTCATTTCCACTTCAGTATAGAAAATAGCTGCAAAAATCCAGTGATCTCTGATGGTCCATCTCTACTATTTAATAAATATTAGACTTAGAGAAAAAACACTATATTCCTCTTCCTGCCTATCCTCCAAACATCTGCTTCATACTGTGAAGCATCATATTTCTACTAAGGTGAATAAAAAACTAGAGTTGTGAAACTCAATTCTTGCATCCTCCATCAAATTTGTCTACAGAAAGTACCGTTAGTCCGGTACCACCAGCTTTCGTCTGTACTCATTGTTTAAATTGGAGCATCTTCAAAAGCAAATTCTGTAACTAAATCTATCCACCACTGATCCGTGATAAACTTGCCGATATTAAAAATCAATCGGTAATTCAATTTATTAATAGTTAACTATGACTTTAACTCAACAAAAGTCAACAAACTACGACCTTTCCATACATACCATGCACCTCATCTTTATATAAGTATTTGGTCTCACCGTCTTGTCTTTGACACACCCTGCTTCTTTAAGACAAGTTAATGACAATCCGACTTCTTTATCTAACTTCAAAAGAATATGAAATCTTCCCATCCTCTACATAAGTCATCAATTTCCTTGCAATAGCTAATTGTTGCAAATTGTGACTAAAAAAATAATTCCATTTTATTTATGGAAATGAAGAGACTTAGTTTCCTCCTCCATGTGCAACACCGTCAAATTCCTCCCAATGACACACCCTCTTGAATAAATTCTTGATTAAGAATTTACTGATGAATATTTATTCAGTCTCCTATCCTCACTCGGTGTCATTCCAATAAGTACTTAATCCAGTACTAAATCCTCCTTCCGACTTGGTAACAACTTCTGAAATTTTCAAGAAGATGTTCAGCAAATCCAGCACCTCTGATATATCATCATGGCATTTTAGTGATCTTTATTTACCACTTCCTCACGCATACCGAAACATTAACAATCACCAATATCATAACGTTGTAATATATTACAAATCCATACCTAACGTAAAGTATATCAAATTAATCGTTCTAGATTGTTTGACTCGCAGTGATGATTTAATTATCTCATCCCAAAACACACCATAATGACACATGTCCAGGTCCAATAGATTGACTAGATTTATGTGTGTCTACCAAATCCTACGACCGTACGCTCACAAATCTAGCGTAAATAGCACTATTACTCCATGTTATTAAAACAATAGTTGGCTGATCACACACTTGTGTCCCCAACTAAACCACATACAATTAACCAGAAAAATCAACGAAAATTAAAATACGTATGACAAATACAAAAGCACAAAATATATTCTTACTTAAAACTCCGTTCTTTCTAGAAAAGAAAGTCTCATCTGAAATCAACTTGCAAAAATTGTTTCACAAAATTTCCTTTTATAGTTTCATAGGTACTCATCCAACCTCAAAACATATCATTTAAACATAACTTAAAAGCAACATTTGTTAGTCTAAGCAAATACTAAGGGCTTAACCCTCATCCTCCCTATACACGGAATGTAAACTATCTAACTTGGCTTTATAAAGTGAATTAGAACATCACAACATAATCCACATACTCTTCTAAACATGATACAAAATCATATGTTTCGTTCTGATCAGAACTCCAGCAAATTCCCAAGCTCCTGAAGAGTACTTCTTATATATCTCTTTTAGAGATGATAAGAAAGTTTAATTATTTGTAGATTGATCAACACCAATTCTACTAATATTATCCGCTATATTACCAGTAAATAAAATCACCCTCGTGCGATCATCCATCTTCAAGATTTAGTACCCTCTCTGTTTGGATACTCTGAACTCTCCTCTATGGATGCTCTTCGGACTCCTACTCCTCGTTTGTCTCCTTTTTAAGATCAACTGAAGTCGTGTTGGCCCCGATATGCGGTGACCAATCACATACACCTAAATCCTTCACTGGCTTATACTTTTAAAGTAACACCAACCCGGAACTAAACCTTCGATCTCAAATTCTGGCTTCTGGCAATGAAATCAATAACGTACTCCTTTACTCCTTTGGATCTTTATCGCTGTCACCTTGGACCCCATCCTTTTCCTAGTGCCAACCATTCTGTAACTACAGAATACAATTGACATCAGTTCCTCCTAATGAACCGTAAATAGAGTACAATGAATCCTAATACGGGTTCTAAGTTTTAAGAGACGCAACGCGGAAGTCACATAATGAAAGACACTCTTAAGGACACTTAAGCCTGGAGTGCTCTGATACCAACTGTGATACCCCCCGGATTTCCGAATGCGGGTTGGCCAGGCCCACAGCCGAATACCCGAGGATATCAAAATAAATTGATAATAAACGAACACAGAGTACAAAAGAATAAAGAAGAATAAATAAAATGCTGACAAGAAACTAAAACGATAATCTAATAATAAACCTCATAATATATTTCCATTAATTAATAAACTCTTTTGATACAACTGATCCTCCAAAATACAACTCGGGAATCCATACTGTGTGGACCCCTAGAAAATCCAAACTAAACAAATGACAGTAATCTAAAACAGGAAACTGAATCATAAAGGAACTCCTATGTAGCATCGGAAGAATGAAGTAGACTGATCCCTGCTCAGCACGAACAACCTCTACTCGTGACGAACACCTGGAAAATAATGGTGGGTCAGGCCCACAAACAAGTTCTACTCTACTACAGTCCAAGCAGAGATCCGATACACGTATACATCCTAGTCAATCCAACAGTAACTAGTAGTTCGTATATATATATATATATACACACTAAAGGAACCTCACTAGACTATAGGGTTGTCTCAACCTGAATAGTAGGCAACATGCAAAACGCACGTATAGTGGGCATGAGTACCTAGACCTACCAGGGTACACAACTACACTATATCTAGCTACACATCCCTGGCGATATACGCGCCCTAACCATTGATCCTGAGACTCAAGCTCATATCATGGCACCATACTTATATATATAAAATCTAGTAACCATCCTATCCAGTATAAATTAATCCTCCATAAGTCATTCAACTTGTTCAGCTGACCTGACTTGAATATAAGTAGGACTTAACATTTTAGTTAATCCATTCCCTTATATAATAAATTAATCATCCATAAGTCATTCAACTTGTTCAGCTGACCTGACTTAAATATAAGTAGGACTTAACATTTTAGTTAATCCATTCCCTTATATAAAATAGGTTGGACTTAACTAATAAGTTAATCCATCCCTAGAATGCCATCGTCCCATACCGGTGCATTAAACCACACAATCTAACAATTGATGTAACAATTAAGGAAATACATCAAACATTCCATAAATAACTATGATAAATATGATATCAAGTTATCACATAATAGGAATGACTTATTATTTCTTTAAACTTCCTATATCATATGTCCTACACAAACTGAATCTTATACATGATGATATTTTATTCTACCGTTAAATAAGGATTCTCCATATCCACTTCATCCTACACATTTAATCTCAATTGCTAAAATATTTTAAAAGATTAAATCCATTCGTTTGTTTAAAACATTCAAATAGTAAGTATCATTATGATTGGGTCTATTTAAATTTATTAAAACCCAAACCTAGTCCCTATTTAATGTTCAGGAATCTTAGGCATGTTTCTACGTTCCATCATTCCACAGATATGAAAAATACATAATTTAAACATGTAAAAATTCACATAAGAAATCAAATCAAAATCATGCATTTTATCAATTCATAACACAAGAACAGATATGAACCAATTTCACAAAACCTATGTTCTAACCCAATTAAACATGCATAATTATTTAATTTTATGTGTTTAATAAATCCTGAAATTTCCTAGGCATGTACAGAAACACGAATCAAAGGGAAAGAGATAGAAGAAGAACTTGCCTTAAACTTTCGGATTGAAAGTTAAACTTCTTCTTCCTTGAACTTTTCTCTAAAGGGTTTTCTCCTCCTTCCTTCCTCTTTCTCCTTCTTTCTCTAACTCTCTCTCTCTAGAATATATTACGTGATATATTTTCACTCCTTTTTCAACCTATAGTTGTGTATTTATAGGCTAAATAATAACCCTATTCCTTTTCCCAATCCAAGTCAACTTAATAAAGAAAAATAAAAATGAAAATATTAAAAAGGTAACTTAAAATATGTTACGTACATAAGCTATGTATATCCTTATTAATTAAATAAAATATATACATTAGATTATTTATTAATACTAAAGTTACCATAATATTAAAAGGTAACTTAAAACATGTTACGTATATAATCTATCTATATCCTCATTAAATAAATAAAATATATACATCAGATAATTTATTTATACTAAAGTTACCATAATATTAAAAAAGTAACTTAAAACATGTTACGTGTATATAATCTATCTGTATCCTCATTAAATAAATAAAATATATACATCAGATTATTTATTTATACTAAAGTTACCATAATATTAAAAAGGTAACTTAAAACATGTTACGTATCCTTATTATATAAATATATAAAATATATACATCAGATTATTTATTAATACTAAAGTTACTATAATATTAATAAATTACTTTCCTTTTTATATATATGTATACATATATATCTATATATATACATATAGAACTATCTATTGGTAATTATCCATACCCATCTAACTTCCTATCCAAATAGTCCATGAGACCCAATTAGTTAGCCAATTACCACTAACCATAACCATAAAATAAAATAAAATAAAACATTTAATCATTTAATTTACAATTAATTACAATTAATCAAATACATCATTTAAGCACACAATCTAATTAAACAAATAATACAAATAACACCTAGACAGAATACAAATAACACATAAATAAGTAGCCAATTAATCAAGTAACACTTAATTCAATTAAACACATAAACAGTTAGTCAAATAATCAATTAAACAATTAAAAAAATACAATAAAAATAAATAAATAAATACCGAGACTGTCCTTTTAAAATTAGGGGTATTACAAATTCTTTCTTTTCTACTTAGGTGAGTTGCCTTAAGGGTAAGTTGGCTAACTAATATATATATATTAACTTATATAATATATATAATACAAATATCTAAATTAACATTTAATTCTCACCCATTCCTCACATTCCTACCTATATCATTTAAGCCAAGAAAGCCAAGTCAAGCAAAATGTCCTAAGGTTCAACTATGGGAATGAAATCCTATCCTAAGATTTAATTTTTCATCATTACATTGATTTAATACTATTATTTTTATTATAATAATAATAATTATTATTATATAATACAAATTAAATACTTTAATTTAAATAATATTAATTAATCTAAAACATAACCAATAAAATGTCTAAACTAATCATTATAATATATAGAACAAAAAAATCAATATTACATGCACAAATAAATAAAATTAATTAAATAATTTAACATATATAATTAAAAGGTGAATAAATCTACACATTAAAGAATTAACCTAACACAAAATTAATTTAAATAAACTCTTTAAAATTACGGGGTATTACATTCTCCCCCCCTAATAAAGGAATTTCGTCCCCGAAATTCACTACATACCTGTATGGAAGAGCTCTGGATTCTTGGCACGAATAATATCTTCCCGTTCCCAAGTAGACTTTGTTTCACTATGATGACTCCACTGTACACGTATTAGTGGAATAGTCTTCGTGCGCAGTATCTGATTCCTACGATCGAGAATACAGTAAGGTTGTTCCAAATAGGTTGCATCGGGTTGCAACTCAATTCCACCCACATCAATGTGTTGATATCGATCTTCTTCCTGTAGAAATTTTCGCAGCATAGATACATGAAAAACATTATGTACCCTATGAAGATTATCTGGTAGAGCCAGACGATAAGCTACTGCCCCGATCCGATCTGTAATCATAAAAGGACCCACAAAACGAGGCGATAACTTACCCTTTGACCCAAACCGCATTACTCCCTTCATGGGAGAAACCTTAAGCAAAACCTGATCACCAACCTTAAACTCCAAAACACGAGTTCGACGGTCAGCATAACTTTTCTGTCTGCTTTGAGCTGTACGCATTCGATCCCTAATGATAGCGATCTTTTATGACGTGTCCTTAATAAATTCAGGACCCAAAAAGCTGTTCTCACCAACTCCAAGCCAACAGACAGGAGACCTACACGGTCTACCGTACAAAGCCTCAAATGGTGCCATACCAATAATTTTCTGATAACTATTGTTATAAGCAAACTCTGAAAGCGGCAAATATTCCTCCCAATTGCCCTTAAAATCAAGAACACATGCCCGCAACATGTCTTCTAAAATCTGATTAACTCGCTCAGTCTGTCCATCTGTCTGAGGATGATAGGCAGTGCTAAGATAAAGTTCTGTACCCAAAGCCTGCTGAAAGCTCCTCCAAAATCCTGATACAAACTTCGGATCTCTATCTGATACGATGGACAATAGTACGCCATGAAGTTTCACCATTTCTGCAATATACAGCTTAGCATACTGTTTTGACGTAAAGTTTGAATGAACAGGCAGAAAATGAGCGGACTTGGTCAATCTATCAACAATGACCCAAATAGAGTTGTGATTATGTTGTGAAGTAGGTAATCCCTCTATGAAGTCCATGGAAATACTCTCCCATTTCCACTCTGGTATGGGAAGTGGCTGTAACGATCCTGGCGGTCTCTGATGATCAATCTTAATCATCTGACAGGTGCTACATTTAGAGACAAAGATAGTTATGTCTCTCTTCATGCCGGCCCACCAAAACTGGCGTTTCATGTCCTGATACATCTTGTCTCCCCCTGGATGTACAGAGAACTGAGAAGTGTGTGTCTCTCTCATCACAACATTTCTCAAATTGTCAGCTGAAGGCACAATTAAACGTCCCTTGTACCTCAATCCTCCATCAGTCCCTATAGAATAAAAAGGAACATCTCCGGAAGCTAACTCCGAAACCCGATCAATACACTGTTGATATGTGAGTTGCGCTTGAATGACCTGATGAATGATAGAAGGAGTTACTACCACACATGCCATAAAAGCGTCTGCTAACTCATCAACAGTCTTCAAAGCATCCCACTCTGTTGCAAACAAAGCTGAAAGGCTGACATAGGGTCGGCGGCTGAGTGCGTCTGCTACAACATTCGCTTTCCCTGGATGATACTGTATAGAGAAATGATAGTCTTTCACGAACTCCAACCATCTGCGCTGTCTCATATTCAGTTCCCTCTATGTGAACAAATACTGTAGACTTTTATGATCGCTAAACAATCGAAAAGTCTCCCCCAAAAGATAATGCCTCCAAATACGCAAGGCAAAAACCACTGCTGCGAGCTCTAGATCGTGAGTCGGGTAATTAAGCTCATGAGGCTTAAGCTTCCTAGACCCATAAGAAACTGGTCGCTCTTCTTGCATCAACACACAACCCAAACCCTTCAGAGAAGCATCGGTAAATACTAAATACTCGATTCCACTCTGAGGTATGGCTAAGACAGGTGCAGAAGTTAACTTACTCTTCAATTCAACAAAAGCAGTCTGACAAGAATCATCCCATACAAATGGTACATTCTTCTTCGTCAGATGAGTAAGTGGACCCGCAATTTTGGAAAATCCCTGGATGAACCTGCGATAATACCCCGCCAATCCCAGAAAACTGCGAATCTCTGTCGGTGAGGTAGGCTGTCCCCACTCCATAACGGCCGCAACCTTGGCTGGATCTACTGCTAACCCTTCTTCTGACACTACATGACCCAGAAATTTGACCTCTTTCTGCCAAAATTCACACTTCTCAAACTTCGCAAACAACTGATGTTCTCGAAGTGTCTGCAACACTGTGCGTAAATGTCTGGCATGGTCCTTCTCCGACTTAGAGTAAACCAGAATATCATCAATGAAAATAATGACAAACTGATCTAAGTACTCTCTGAATACTCTATTCATCAAGTCCATAAAGACAGCTGGAGCGTTCGTTAAACCAAAAGGCATAACACGAAACTCATAAGATCCGTACCTTGTGAAAAATGCTGTCTTTGGAACATCATGTTCTCTGACTCGTAGCTGATGATAACCAGACCTCAAATCGATCTTTGAGAAGTAAGTAGCTCCCTTCAACTGATCAAACAGGTCATCAATTCTGGGCAACGGGTACTTGTTACGAATAGTGACCTTGTTTAGTTCTCTGTAATCAATACAAAGACGAAGAGATCCATCTTTCTTCTTGACAAACAGTACTGGTGCGCCCCATGGTGAAGTACTCCTACGAATAAATCCCTGGCTGAGCAGCTGCTGAATTTGATCTTTCAACTCTCGCATCTCCACTGGTGCCATTCTGTATAGCGCCTTAGCAATAGGCGTAGTGCCTGGAGCTAAATCAATGACGAAGTCTATCTTTCGACTTGGTGGCAAGCCTGGAATCTCCTGGAATACATCCTGGAATTCCTGTACTACCGGAATACTGTCAAGAGATACCGCAGTCGCTTCCTGTGAGTCCTCCTCAAGAACGAATAAATAAGTGCTAGGCCCTCTATCAGGTTGTGGTACAACAAGAAGATACATCTCCTGTCCTGGTATAGCAAATACAATAGACTTTTCGTAATAGTTAACCTGAGCATGGTACTGAGATAACTAGTCCATCCCAAGTATAACATCATACGAATGCATATCTAACACTAACAAATTTGCAAGAAATCGAAGCCGGCCCATATCTATAAGGATATCACCGCTACACTCTCGTAAAATTGCGCCAACTCCCAATGGTGTATAAATATTAAGAGGTTGGTCACATAACTGAGTCGTCATACCAGATAAGATAACAAAAGATCTAGACACAAAAGAATGTGAGGCACCAGTGTCAAACAGTATACGAGCAGTTCTACCATGTATAGAAAACATACCCTCAATAGCCTGAGGAGCCTGCGCATTATGTGGCATGAAGTTATAAACTCTGCCATGATGTAATTGCTGTAAAGGTTGTCCCGGAGGAAATGGTGGTGCTGGAAGTGCCAGAAAATTCTGAACTTGCCCACGTGGCATCGGCGGGGCCGGTAGAGGTAATGGTTGATTAGGTCTCGGCTGCCCATACTGTCCCTGCTTAGCTTTGGGGCACATCTTGGCCCGATGCCCAATCTCTCTACAGTGATAACAACGTCCCGTAAAAGGACCTATCTGCCTTCTCTGTTGATTTCCCGACCACTGTTCCTGTCCGGTCTGAGTTACCCCACCTTGTCTACCCTGATTAGGAACTCCATCCCTCTACACATCTGGGTTTCCTTTGTTTTTTCTTCCAAGGTTGATGTCCTTAAAATCTGCCCCGATCATTGGACTTGGTACCACTACTGCTTCCTTTCTCCACTGTCTGATAGTCTCGGTTAGCCCACTTATCTCCCTTAGACTTCCGGTAATCACTCCTTATCTGGCAGTGCTGTAAAGTGGCATTAACCACCTGGATATAAGTAGTATATGCAGGACTACCTATGATCACCACTTTAATCGGCCATATCAACCCCTTAACAAAGTGGTCTCTCTTCTTTTCTTCCGTATTGACCTCTTCTGGTGCAAATAATGACAAATTAATGAACTTCTGTTCATACTTAGCCACAGTCATATCCTCCTGTTGCAGATCCAGAAATTCAGTCTTCATCGCTGATCTTACTGACATAGGAAAATACTTGTCATCAAAGCGAGTCTAAAATTCAGCATAAGTCAATCTGGTTATCTCTTCGACAGTAGTAATAGACTCCCACCACTGCAATGCATTGCCTATCAGCATAAACGTAGCTAGCATCTATTTCTGCACTTCGGTACAGATTACCATCCGAAGATGACGCTCGCTCTCCTGTTTCCACTAATATGCTAACAGGACATCTGTGGACCCCGCAAACGATGGTGGATTCCCTCTGATAAACGAGTGACGAGTTTTGTCCCATGACATTGGCTGTGCCACTGGTTCAGGAACAGGTATTATCGGAGGAGGTTGTTGGTTTCGTAGAGCAGATGCTACTCCTGCTGCTACAGCTCGTGCAATAATATCAGCAACTTGAGGGGAAAATTCCTGATTCTCATTTTGAGTTGGGGAAATACTGTGATGACGGTTCGCATTCCTTGTCCCACGTCGAGACATCCTTCTTTTAAATTTAGAAAAATCTAACGTCAGTACATTATAATGGACCGACTAAAAGAATACAAAGAACCCTAATACTTAGGCTCTAATTATCAGAATACACAACGCGGAAGTATAGTAATCACAGATCCCTAAGACACTCGAACTTGGAATGCTCTGATACCAACTGTGACACCCCCAACATTTTCCACGCATAAGTTGATCAGGCTTATACACGAAAAACGAGGGATATCAAAAACAATTGGTAATATACAAGCATGGAATACAAAATGATGATAATAAAAGAATTTAGACAGGAAAGGAACACTAAATAATACAACATCCATCCATCCTTTATTTAATATAGTACTCCATTACAACTTGGAAATCCTATGTCAAGGATCCCTAAATATAAACCGGAGAGTTCAACGTCAAAAGTAAATAAAAGCTGAAACTGAAGTAATACATAAAACTTCTACCCTGAACTGGATCGTAAGAGTAGATAAGTTCGGATGGTGGTCCCTCACTGCTAACCTCAACCTTGGAACGGGTACTGACCGTATCCTGAAATAACAACAATGGTGGGTCAACCCCACGAGCAAGTCCTCTCTACTATGACCCAAATCAGAGAATCAAATAAATTAATCATTATGAATCGGACGAGTACTATATCGGTATACATCCTAAGGGAACTATCCAATGTATAACATGACCTCAACCAGAATAGACGGTGATCACTTAGACTCACACTAGGTGGTTAAGTGTCGCCTTTCCCTACTCGGGAAATCAGCTATTATACATGGTGCATGGTACTGACAACACAGACTATAACGAACAACACAGTGATAACACCTCTCAAAGTACTGATGTATATACTGAGCATATAAATTAGGCAACACATGCCAATAATATTACTACACATACTGAGCATGCCAATTAGGCAACACATGCCAATAATATTAAACCACATACCCCGACAGCCACACATCTGTCTATAGCAACGAATGCATAAGGTATAAATGAGTCTAAACTTATTAGCCAGCTCACATGGTTCTATATGGCAACACATCCATATAATATAAATGTGACATAATTAAACAGTTCATTTATTTCCTGAAATGCACAGAGCATAATAATCATGGGTTATATATCATTTAACAGTATAAACATCCCATAAGATATCATGGATAATTTATATAACTAAAACCATAGCATTATTTAATTTAACAATAATGTTTGATACCATTTAATAAGATAATAACACTATTTATATTTAACAATGTCATTAAATAAATCACATTAATATCCGTACTGTAAACGAGCCAATAAATGCTTAGAAAAGATTAATCGGCCATAAGAATAATTACCGGGTATTAAAATAAAAATTTCGTGGCCCGTTAAACCCGTAAATACCAACACAGTACCTAAAAATCCACGTTTAAGGTTCTGGAATTTACAAAATAGGCCCTAGGGGTATTATGGTAATTTCCAGCAGCTGACAGGGCCCTTCACGCGCCCCCACGCGCCGCCCTAAGCTTCCCCACGTGCAGCCCTATGTTTTCCACCCTCTCACGCGCGCACACGCGCCTCCACGAGCGTCTGGCATCAGCCACGCGCACGAACGCGCTTCCACACGCGCGTTGAAGGCTCTTGCAGACGTGGCGTCCTCCGGTTGGTTGGCTGCATCATCTTTCCTACATGCGCGCCACACCGGATCATCTATCATCTTACACCTAATCCAACGATTATTGATTCGGGTGTATCGCGCTAACATGGACCGCGATGCACCGGATCAATCTAACACTCCCAAGGCCCAGGATGTGCGTGGACACCAACCTGCAGTACGCCGCAACACACCGGATCACTCCGGTCATCTCCCCCACTGCCGGCGACCGGAAAACTCGCCGGAAGGTCGCCGAAAATTGCAGAAAAGCCCTGGAAAAATCTAGAAAATTCTAGAAAAATCCCTAAAGCCTTATTTAATTATTTTCAGCCATTATTAATTTCATAGGATATTAAATAAATATATACCGTCCTATATAATTAAAATTTCATTAATTTAATAAACTAAAATTAATAATTTATTAACCTCCTAACTTGGGCTCTATGCATAAAAATAAACTAAACAATTAATTTATTAATTCAAAGGGGAAAAGTAGATAAGAACTTGCCTTTAGGATTTAAAATAAATCCGCCGGTTGCGCGTAGTCGGGTAAAATTGCCTACACCGGTACAGGCTCCCTTCTTTCTCTCTCTTCCTTTCACTTTTCAACTATTGCTCACTGTAATTCTTTCTTTTCTACTTAGGTGAGTTGCCTTAAGGGTAAGTTGGCTAACTAATATATATATACTAACTTATATAATATATATAATACAAATATCTAAATTAACATTTAATTCTCGCCCATTCCTCACATTCCTACCTATATCATTTAAGCCAAGAAAGCCAAGTTAAGCAAAATGTCCTAAAGTTCAGCTATGGGAATGAAATCCTATCCTAAGATTTAATTTTTCATCATTACATTGATTTAATACTATTATTTTTATTATAATAATAATAATTATTATTATATAATACAAATTAAATACTTTAATTTAAATAATATTAATTAATCTAAAACATAACCAATAAAATGTCTAAACTAATCATTATAATATATAGAACAAAAATATCAATATTACATGCACAAATAAATAAAATTAATTAAATAATTTAACATATATAATTAAAAGGTGAATAAATCTACACATTAAAGAATTAACCTAACACAAAATTAATTTAAATAAACTCTTTAAAATTACGGGGTATTACATTATTTATTATTTAATTGGAGTTCAATTAATTTCTTTTAGTGAAGTAGAAATTAATTTATGAATTGATTGAATTGGGTCCATGGACTGGGCCAATTATTAATTCATTGTAGCTAATAAAATAATAAGCCCAAAGGATTCTCACTCATAACCCAACTTGATATTGGAATCATATTAGATTTGAGACATGTGAATTAGAGATTGAGAATGATTAGTTGTTTTCTTTTCTTTACCTTTATGTTGCCTATAAATATGCATGGTTTATGTATATTTTAGGTATGATTTTTAGTAGAAAGAAAAAGAAATATATTTTCTCTCTCTAGAAAATTAGGGTTTATGTTCTCATCTAATGGTGGCTCCCACAAGCCTAATTTTCCAAGGTCATTCATGGAGGCTTATGAGTGATTCTTAAAGGCAAAACAATTAGCAAGAAGATGGAGATCCAAGGAGAAGGCATCTTCCTAAGGGATCTACAATAAGTGAGAACATTCACTTTAGAGGAAATGTTTAAAGGTTTACTCAGACCTTTGATGTAAGTATTCAATCCATTAATTGAATGATACATCATATTTTTATTTTTGCATAAAACTTGTTTTTATGTGATGAATCAAGATCTATGAATCAAAATCGCTCGAAAAGTTTTTAAAAATTGCACGTTTCTTAACATTGGTATCAGAGCATGGTTTGATTCATTACTAGAGATCATATTTTTATCAAAATTCATTATTCATGGATCCAATTTTGATATGCATATATTTATTTATTGATGTATGAATTAATATATTGATACATGATGATGTATATATAATTGTGAATGGATGATGATGTATGGTTGGGCCATGGATGAAGTTTATAGGTTAAATAAATGTAATTTTATCTTTAGATGAATGTAATTAAGGCTTTGATTTAGCCGTTTGAAAGTTCAATGATGTAATTTAATTTTTTTTCCATTATATTTCAAATTGTAAATTTATTTAAAGCCATGTAATCGTCATCAAAGGATGCCATGAAGCTTCAAGAAGGTCCGAAAGGGTTAAATTATGCTTCAGTAATTTTCTGGAATTTTTTTGAATTTTTCTGGAATTTTTTGAGGCTTAATTTAATTTTCTGGGATTTTAAAAATATTTTATGAAATTTTTCGACGAATTTCCAGTAAGCGGAGGCTCACTGGCGGTAAAGGTACTGCCGGAAGGAATGTCAGATGATTCAGTGCTTCGCGTAACACCACAAGTAGGTGCAATCACATGAGGTAACCACTGATTGAAATCAACATTAGAGGTTGGATCAAGTGAGGTGCAGGTTCATGGTGAGCCATGAACGCCCAATAGGAAAGCGCGTGACGTACATGCGCAAAGGAGAGGAGCATAGGAATCATACGGCGCGTGCTCATGCGCCGGACATTAGCACCTTGCTGGCGCGTGAACAACACGCGCCAGGCAAGGCTTCAACCTCCACGTGCGCGTGCACGCGCGTGGAGGCACGTCAACACATGTTCCACACGCCCCAGGCGCATGCCAGTGCGTGGGGGTGCGTGCCTTGACCTGCCAGCTTCCCTAGGCGCGTGGGAGCGCGTGTGGGGTCCTCTAGGCTTGTTCCAAGCAGTGTTTTGCTTCTCCTAACGTATACAAGCTTCCTATGGGTGTTTACAGACTGTTGAAGGACGCCCGTAGAACAAGAATAATATTTAAATGTTAAAAGCTGATTCCATTGGCCATTTAATTTGCTTTATCTGTGATTTAATTATATATGTGATGCATGGAATAATTTAATACTAATTATTGTTGTTCATGCATTGGATCCATGATATTTAATTAAATGACTTGATTTATATTAATTAAATTATGAAAATTAATTGGATTTGATTACTAATTAATTTAAGGGCACTTATTGGGAAACGAAAAATTATTTTTGTAAATTATTTTTAAAGTGTGCTTCAAATTAAATATTAGTGAATCGTTTAAAGTCCAAATATTTTCTAAATTTAATTGGATTAAAATCAATACGTTTTGAATGCATTATATCATGTAAATGAATAAAATGAAAACCCTAATTATGAATGATTAAAAATTGAGTGAGAGCGGGGATTTTTATACATTGCCCCATGGTTTTCGTTATTAATACCATTGTAATTAGATCTTCAAAAATAAGGTCCCACGCATGATTTGAAGAGTCTTAATATTACAAGAATGATTATCTCATGAAAATAATAATATTAAATGTTCAATGTAATTAGATCTTTAAAAATAAGGCCCTACGCATGATTTAAACAGTCTAGATTATAATGACAAGATATTTAATATTTTATTTTTCATTAGAGCTTTAATAATGTTATACACTCAATCTAAAATCAATAGTGTTAACTCCCCAACGGAGTGGTTTACACTAGCTGATTTTAGAAAGGTTAAACATAATCGGGAATCATTTCATATAGATAGACAAGGCATTGTCTTAAGAGATATGGAGATGATGGGATTTGCCCGCCAATAGCAATAATGAACTTCGCCAACCGAATAAGTTATTGGCATATTGGTTATCCGATTTTTCATGCAGTGGTTAAGGGACCCACATACTATTTTAATGGAAGTACTCGCCTAATAGTAAATGAATTTCAACAATAGTAATAATGAACTCCTCCAACAGGATAAGTTATTGACATATTGATTGGTTGATTTATTATGCTACAGAGTTGAGGGACCCGCATTAATTGAAAGGGATTGTTCACCAATAATGATAATGATCTCTTGTTCGATTGAGATTTATTATATTATGTGGTTAACAAACTTATTTTAATTTTAAATATGCATGACAGTATTAATAATTTACCTTGCATATTGTATGAATGCATTTATATTCAGATTAATTATGTCTAATCCAGTTTATTTACTTGCTTACATATTCAATGTAACTGGACCTCATTAATATTGACTGGGAAAGGAACTTAGATATTTTATTCACAACGTAAGGGTACAAATGTATTTACTACTCCTAAACCTAATCATTTTACTTTAAGATACCCAAGAGAACATTAATGTTTTGAATAAGTGAAATAAGGCAAATGAGATGATTTGGTGCAATATTCTAGAGTTTACCTTGAATACGCTCCAAAGCTAACATTTACATTATTTTATTTTCTTCAAGCATCATGTTAATTGTCAATAAGATGTTTTGGTGAGATTAGATAGAGAGTATGCCAAAGTACTATGTCAGACTTGAATAGCATCAAGATAACCTAAGGAAATCCAGTATGAAATCGAATTTTGGAAAATGATTGTTTATTATTTAAAAATTAGCTGGAGATCAGTAGGGCTGACTTGGGTGGTAAGTTTCAAGTTGACATGATTATTGCCTTATTACCAAACTCGTTCGACTTTGTTAGAGTGAACTAAATAAGGAATCAGTTTGAGTTCACACTCGCTAATATTCTTATAGAATTGGTAACAGATGAAGGGATAATCAAGAGTATGGGTGTTCCTATCAATCTAACATAGTCTATACCATCTTCTTCTAGGCCCAAGTGGACGGGCAAAACAAAGAAGAAGGATGATAATAGGACTAGGCTAGCACGAAACATGGGTATCCAAAAGGTTAAAGGGAATAAGGCAGTGTATGTTGGGGCAAATTAAATTGTTTCTTTTGCTGCTAACGAAGACACTAAATGACGAACTGTCTAAGCAATGATGTGGCATAGGAAAATATATATTTAATCATTGAGCTATGTTATGTGGTTGTATCTATTAATTCCTAATGGATAAATTCTAGAGCCACTAAACATTTTTGCAATTCGATGTAAGGATTTCAGGAATCCAGAAGCCTCGATGATATGGAATATATTTGTACTTGACCTGATGTCAAGGTTGTAGCTAAGTCAGTGGGAGTATTACATCTGAAATTAGAGAGGATGAGGATATTAGTATTAGAGAACTATCTTTATGCACAGAAGTTAGACGCTATCTAATTCTTGTTTCACTTGTGATTTATAAAAACTGTGTTTTTATTTTGTAAAACTGGTTTTATAAAATTAAATAGATATGCGATTACTTCTGGTGCATTGAAAGATGGTTAATATACTATAATCACAAACTCTTAAGATTTGCAGGATGTAGAAACTAATATTGCATCTTTTAGATTGAATGTTAAGAGAAAAATTGTTATTCCTGACTCATTGTATTTTTAGTGTCTATTTTTGGGTTGTAATCAGTCAAAATGAGATTCAAAGATTGGTCAAAGAAGGTTAATTACCTAGTAAGGCAGAGGAGCCTAAACCAAACTTGTGAACCCTGTTTTGAAGGATAGATAACTCTAAGGGCTTAATCAGCCAGATGAAATAGACATAAAGGACAATTGGAGTCGGTACACACTGACAAGTGTGGTCTTATAAACATCCAAGCAAGATTACTCACGTTTTGGATAAGTTTATCTGATGCAACACAAGTCTTAAACTCATGGTATATTATGAGAAGGTCAAGACTGATGTGTAGCACAGATTAAGTAAACTTATCAAGACACTTCGATCTGATCGAGGATATGAGTATTTCTTGGGATAGTGCAAAGACTATATGGTCAATGAGGGTGTTGTGTACCAGTTTTCTGCAATTGACGCTAAATGCATTTAGGTGTTAAATAGGAATAACAGAATTCCACTTAATATGGTTAGATCTATGATCAGTTATGCCACATTATCTCTTTCATTTAAGAGTTTAGCGTTAATGACATCGATGCACATTATGAACAGCATTCCATCTTAATCTGTCTCAAGGATACCGTTGAGCTGTGTTTTTGACTAAATCTTAGTTTGAATCACAAGCACATATGGGGTAGTCTTGCACATGTGCGCTTGATATGGACAAGTAAGTTGGAAACAGATCATATGCATGATAGATTTGATAACTACTCTAAAAGTCACTAGGACGGATTATTTTATGATCTCAATGATAAAAGTTGATTGTTTACACTCACTGTTTATCTATAGGAGAATCATATTATGAATCACATACCTAGTAGCATAGTGTTAAAGAATATGGTATGAGTACCAGATGTACCACATGTGAACACACTTAGTATAGAGATTTAGAATTATAGATGAATTCCCTATTGATGAGTCAGCATCATCTAGTACATAGATTCCTTCATCGGTACATTGATGTAGTGGGAGGATAATTATCCAATCCGACAGAATCATATTTTTAGGTGAGACCGTTATGGACATCCCTGTTAAACATGAGTTAGACCCAGTAAGCTACACAGAAGCGTGAATCGATATGGATACAGATCGTTTTGGCGAGTTACTATGAAATCAGAGTTGGAATCTATGTATTCTAATAAATTCTGGAATCTTGTAGAACTTTCTAGTAGGGTGATACCTATGGAAGCAAGTTAATCTACAAAAAGATACCAGAAGATTTCTTAGTGAATAAATCATGAGTGTACAAGGGAATGTCATTATTTTTCTGATTCTATATATATATTGATGACATCCTACTCATTTAGAATGATGTGGAAGTTTTGTCATCAATAAAGAGGTAGTTGTTCAATTACTTTTAAATGAAGGATTTTCATGATGTAAGCTATATTCCTAGGATCAAGCTTTTGCAAGATCAGGTTAAAAGGAAAATAGACTTATCTTAATAATCCTACATTGATAAAGTTTTGACCAGGTTTGGTATGCATAACCCAAAGAATGAGTTCTTACTTTATTGATATGGATTGCTTTCTCTAGTAAGTTTTCCAAGACTACCAGAGGAAATTGAGCAAATGAGACTGGAACTATATGCTTTGGAATATGAAAGTCTTATATATGCCATGGTTTATACCAAATAGGACATCCGCTACATAATAGGGATAGTCAGAAGATATCAATCCAATCCTGAACTTAATAACTGGTCTGTTGTGAAAAATATCATTAAGTAGCTAAGGAGGACCAAGGATATCATACTCATTTATGGATGTGATGATATGGTCCTAGTCAGGTATGCTAGTTCTGATTTTCAATCAGAAGTAGATACTATGAGGTTCATGACTTAGTGTATGTTTACTTAATGGAAGGGAAATCAGTTGGTAGATTGTTAAGCAGATTTCAACTGCTGACTCAAACCTGCAGGTGGAATACATTGTAGCCTTAAAGGCGGCAAAGGAAGCCTATTGGTTTGATCTCACTGATTTAGAGGTTGTGGAGTATACTAACCTGCCTATTAAGCTATGTTACGACAATAGTGCAGAAGTAGTCCAAATCAATGACCCAAGGTTCTATAGAGGAACAAGATACACTGAGAGGAAGTATCATGTTCTACATGATATTGTCCGGCAAGAAAATGTACTTGTAGCTAGAACATTGCATTGGAACACAACTTTATTGATCCATTATCAAAGGTGTCATTGATCAATAATTTTGATCATCATCTGGATAACATTGGAGTTAGGTGCAATTTGAATTGGCTATGAGGGCAAGTGGGAGTTGTTGGGATTTATATGCCCTGGCATAGCAAATTCCTATTTGGATTAAAGTGACCTATGTTCCGAACGTTTCTGAAATATTTATGTTTTGTACAATTGGTGAATTCAATGTATTATGTTTCGATTCATTATAGAATTGATAGTGTCCTCTTGATTACAAGAGATATTTATATATGTATGTGATGGTGATCAATACATGAGTATAAATAGTAATCATAAATTATTCATAGTCGGTAATTATGGATGGAATCATAATTAATTAAGACTTGAACTGGATCCGCATTAGATTGAGATATATTGTGAGAGCCGTCATATGCAATTGCTCCCTATCACCATCATGGCATTTGACTCTTAAGCATGAGAAAAGTATAGACTCTTTTATTAATTAATAATTACTTTGATTTGTTCGGCGGATTCTTCGGGATCCTTAGATCGACACTTTGGGTAGTTATGTAATTAATAGTTAGAGGGTTATATTTTCAATATTTGCATCATTGCTACTTGTATTTATTTTGCATTGATTATGGTTGATCACAAAGTAAATTCGAAGGCCTTCGTATGTTTTTAGACAAAATGATTTATTATATATTTATTTATTTAAATTATTATTTTTGTCAAACAAATGTTTTATTGTGATCGAGCCAGAAATAATCAATGGTACCAAAATAAATATATTAATTAAGTAGTCGGATTGATGGCTTTATTTATCCGATAACTAATTATGCATAGAGGGGTCAAAGTGCAATATTAACTTAGAGGTTATTTATTATTTAATTGGAGTTCAATTAATTTCTTTTAGTGAAGTAGAAATTAATTTATGAATTGATTGAATTGGGTCCATGGACCGGGCTAATTATTAATTCATTGTAGCCAATAAAATAATAAGCCCAAAGGATTCTCACTCATAGCCTAACTTGATATTGGAATCATATTAGATTTGAGACATGTGAATTAGAGATTGAGAAGGATTAGTTGTTTCCTTTTCTTTACCTTTATGTTGCCTATAAATATACATGGTCTATGTATATTTTAGGTGTGATTTTTAGTAGAAGGAAAAATAAATATATTTTCTCTCTCTAGAAAATTAGGGTTTATGTTCTCATCTAATGGAGGCTCCCACAAGCTTAATTTTCCAAGGTTATTCATGGAGGCTTATGAGTGATTTCTAAAGGCAAAACAATTAGCAAGAAGATGGAGATCCAAGGAGAAGGCATCTTGCTAAGGGATCTATAATAAATGAGAACATTCACTTTAGAGGAAAGATTTAAAGGTTTACTCAGACCTTTGATGTAAGTATTCAATCCATTAATTGAATGATACATCATATTTTTATTTTTACATAAAACTTGACTTTATGTGATGAATCAAGATCTATGAATCAAAATCCCTCGAAAAGTTTTTAAAACTTGCACGTTTCTTAACAGTTCGTGGGTTGAACCAAGGGCAACAGAGGAGTTGAGAATAGTCAAGGGTTGCCGGAAAAAAATCTAGGAAGACGACATTGAGATTTTAATTCGAAATCTCAAAGGCAAGTTCTATTTCTATCTCCTTCCTTTTGATCTGTGTTCTGTGCATGCTTAGGACAATTTCAGGATCGTTAATCAGTAAAATTAATCATGTACGTATGCTTAAAAGATGAATTACTGTAGATTATGTATATGTGTATGTGTTTGATTAACTTTGAATTTCTTGCATGATTCTTGATTATAATTTGTTTAAATTATGCATAAAAGGTTCAAATAATATTGAGGGTTGTTTTGGACTTAAAACAGTAGCCTTAGGACCCTTAACGGAGGAAGACGTAGTCACCTTAGCCGTGGAAGACGAACTGTCACAGTTCGGTCAACCGGTTTAGGGCACACATCGACTGATTTGCATGAACCGATTGACACCTTAGTGATTCGGTCGACCGGTTGGCTAAAACCGATTGACACCTAGGGGAAAAAGTCAACTGGTTATTAAACTAGTCGACATCTATGATGAATCAGTTGACATCTTTGAGAATCAGTGGACAACTTTAAAAACCAGTTAACATCTACAACTTTAGGTTGACATCTATGACTTTAGGTTGACATCTACAATTTTTAGGTTGACATCTAGAAAGAAAACGTCGACTGGTTTTGGGAATTTGTCAATAGTTGGTCCAGTGTTAGGTTGTTCACTTGGAATATGTTTGGGGTTATTTTGTTAACATCAGAGTATGTAAATTAGCCCAATAAATTACTGGATTGCATAATTTACCTAAATATGCTAAGTATGGGATTTAATTAACTGAAAAGTTAGTTAGTGGAGGTGCATAATATTAAACTGTTTTAAGTCAAATACTTGAAGTTAAATAGTTTAATTATGCTTTGAAGGTTTAATCAATCTATTTAAGGTGTATGTTAATTTCTTATTCTGTAATTAAATGCATACTAGTTAGAACTGTTTTATTGTTTAGATTAAATACAATAATTAAATATATGATATTACTCATGATATTCTGGATTATTTGATGTACCATTTTATATTTGTACATCATGAATTGGATTATATGATTTAGTGCACCGGTATGGGACGATGGCATTCTAGGGACGGATTAACCAAAGAAGTTAAGTCATACCTATCTGTTTATAAGGGAATGGATTAACCAAAGAAGTTAAGTCCTACTTATATTTATATTAGGTCAACGAACAGTTGAATGACATTACCTTGGTTTTGGATGGATTTATATATATATATATATATATATATATATATATATATATATATGATTTTAGTACCACAATATAAGCTTGAGTCTCAAGATCGATGGTTAGGGAGCGTATATGCATTGCGATGCATAGATGGCTATGATGGTTGGAGGTGTACCCTGTTAGGTCTAGGTACTCATGCCCACTTCAGGTGCGTTTTGCATGTTGTCTACTAGTCAGGTTGAGATTGGCCTGTAGTTCAGTGAGAGTCCCTTAGTGTGGATATATATATATATGTATGGATTATATAGTTATTGTCGAGTTGTCTAGGATGTATCTACGTATAGGGTTTTTGTTTGGATTATAGTTAGAATAGAATTTGTTTGTGGGCCTGACCCACTATTATTTTTCAGGTAGCGGATGGTTCCAGTCTTAGAGCTTGTTCGTGCTGAGCAGAGACGGTCACTCATTCTTCCGATGACATAGGATTTCTCTCCATGGTTTAGTTTTAGATTTTATATCAGTTATTTACTTTTCAATTTGGGATTTTAATAGGGGTCCACTAGATGGATTCCCGAGTTGTTAATTATGGAGGTTTTGGGATTATTGGATTTTAATTATTTAATTTTAAGGATTTATATTTTAGATTTCTTTCAGCCTTTATTTATGTCTTATTATTCTTTTGTATTATGTGTTCATTTATATACTTAATTGTTTGGTATCCCTCGGATCTGTGCTCAGACTTGATCACCCGTGGCTCTAGAATCGAGGGGTATCACACATCCGACTGGTTTCTTTCTGGGTGGAGGATCAACGAGTTCCCAAGTTTCATTTTTTTTTCAAAGATTTCATCTCCTCGTTCATAGCTGTTCAGCTAAAGCTTCCTGCACGCTATTAGGAATAGATACAGTAGATAATTGATTTATGAATGACAAATTTGATTTTGATAAACGATGGTTCGACACATAACTCATGGGATACTTAACTTTACTAGAAAGTTCTGGTTCATATGTGGGTTTAGAAATACCTCTAGTGTGATACTGTGGTAATTGTTTTCTAAGTGGCTCAGGCACTAAATTAGGAACATCTTCAGCAAGCGATTGGTTTGATATATCAATTGCGAGGGACTAAAACTCGGACGATGATGGAGTTGGAGCCATACTTTCCGTTTATGGGAGTTTATCACCATTTTGATCCAAACTTATACCACTCAAATCCAATTCGCCCAATTCCTGATTGGCTGGTCCAACTTGTGAGTCAGTACCACTAGAATCCAAGCTTATGGCCATATCATGGTAATGTCATCAAGATCTTTCATGACCATTTTATCTTGATAGTCCAATTCTCGGAACACCTCAGTCAGCTCTCCATAATATTCAGATGGAGATTTTCCATTTTGTTTGACGGTGAAGGCCTTTTGGTTCAAGATGAAAACTTGCAACTCATCATTCCCATCATAAAAGGACTTTGATAGAGCACTCCAGATTTCGTGGGCAATGGGTAAGCGTAAATAACGCTTCATAATTTCTAGAGTTATGGACATTAATAACCACCTCTTCACTTTTTGATATTCAACATACCACTTTTCATATTCATCTTCTGAATCAGCAGGTGGCTTTGTCTTGCCACGAATATAGGAGAGTTTTTCCCTTTTAGCAATATACATCTCTATTAGCTCGGACCAAACGTCATAATTTGATTCAGTAAGAATAATCCCCGCATTAAAAACACCTTCAGATTAAATAACAATAGGAACTAATTTTGTCAACTTTGGATGCAACTTCTGATTCAATATTTTTTTAAATATTTTTTTCACTCATATATAGATATATATTTTTCAACTTCTGATTCAATACAATAGGACACTGTATTATGACACTAGAGAAAAAAAAAAAAAAAATTAGCTTCAAATAAACAAATCGCTAAGACAACAACACAGTGACACGGATAGCGCCACAGCTTGGATTTCTGGGTTTTAAGGTTTCAAATATATATATATATATATATATATATTTTCGTTAAAGGATTCAAGAGGTTGTTGATTCATGTTTGATTAAGTGTTTTGCACTTTCAATATCAAGAGTATTCTACATTCTCAAGTTCAGTAGGCTACCAAGTGTAATTACAGGTTCATTACTTATGGTTTAGCACTTACTGAGTAGCTTCAGCTTCAGCACTTAAAGGTTCAGCTTATGGTTCAATAAAAGGTAATGAAGTTTATGGTTCAGCACAGGGTAATGAAGCTTATGGTTCAGCACTTGCTGAGTATCTTCAGCTTCAGCACTTAAAGGTTCAGCAACTGAGTAGCTTCAGCTTCAGTACTTAAAGGTTCAGCACTTAAAGGTTCAGCAAAATCATTTCAGAGGGCTGCCAAGGGTCATTAAAGGTTCATCACTTATGTTGCATATCTATTCAGTCACAAGGGCAATTAGGTCTTTTTACATGTGTATGTGACATTACTACATTGCTGGGAATAGCCATAGGCTTTTATTTTAATATGTTACAATCATATATATAAGCTGCAGCACAGAAGAGCACAGTTTTTTGATATAGTCTATGTGAGGGTATTCCAGTCAATTCAGTGTGAAGATCACCTTGCTATCACGTGAGAATGTAGTCATGCAGAGAGAAAGGTGCGTGGATGTCCAATGGCTGTAGTGAGAGTGTATAGTGTTGCAAGAACACACCACTGCCACGTGGCATAGTGGTCCTACAAAGAGAAACATGTATAGTGAATTCATTGGCTAGTTCAAGAAGGTCTTATCCATAGTAGGGCTGAAATGAAGACCCTATAAATATGCTGCTATAGAATTCAGCATTATATGCCTTTAAGTGTAAAAAGTGAGTCTGCAGCAGCTGAGAGAGAGAGAGAGAGTCCTATTCGAGAGCTGAGAATGAACAACAATTTTAGAGATATTGTATGATGTTTGAGCTTCAATGAATCTCTGAAATTTGCCTAAAGGAAGCTCAGTTGCAGTAAAGATAAATGAGGTGCTATGAGGTTGTTTTTCTGGTGTAAAGAGAGGCTGAGATAGCTCAAAACTATAATGGTCGTTCCTGAAGCTTGAACAAGGTCT
Organism: Cornus florida; assembly: GCF_030987335.1. Taxonomy (NCBI): domain Eukaryota; kingdom Viridiplantae; phylum Streptophyta; class Magnoliopsida; order Cornales; family Cornaceae; genus Cornus; species Cornus florida. The sequence continues at coordinate 69,015,876 of NW_026775581.1, read as the reverse complement.
GAGCACACTTAACTTAGTGATTTACAACTGCTGAAGCTGCCTGAAACCGCATCTTGAAACTGGTATTGAATTTCACATCTCAAACCTCTATCCTAGCTTGATTTTCTGGTTTTTGCTTCTATAACTGAACCTAACATGGTTAAATCATGCTATACATCACTTATTTAACGTTTGAGCATGAATGTGTTGATTATTAGAAGCTGTTGAAGTTAATTATTTAGCAGAAAATTAGCTTGCACTTGTTTTGGACTTGTAAACCTCATCAAATAGGGTTTTAAGCTTTAAAAGGCCTGTTGTGTGACCTGTGTGTATTTTTTGGTCTCTTCATGTGAGCATATTTAAATTGATATTATATGAATGGGGGAACCAAAAACTGAGCTATGCTACTGCAGAATTACATTTTAGTCCCTATAAACAGTGCTGTTGCTAAATCTACCACTGAAGCTTATTTTGGACTGTGATTTGTTATTTCATTGCTGTAAAATGGAAAGTGGTAATTGGGGCATATTATATATGTTAATTGAAAGTTGTGACAATTGATAACAAGGAGGTCCAGCCACAAATTGACCATTTTACCCCTCAAAACAGAAAGCTTCAGGTGCAGCTAAATACACCTGCTGTGAGCTGTGTTTTATTGCTTTGTTAGCTGCTGTGTTTAGCCTCTACTGATGAGCCATTGAAAGTATAACTTGTCCCAGCTATATAATAAGTATAATGCATCATATTCAAGCTGAGGGAGCCTCTGGTTGTTGGGAATTTGAGCTACAGTCATACCTTACTATTTAATTTGTTCTAATCAATTGAGCAAGTTTATTTGGCCTATTGAAGAATGGGGGAGTGGAGTTTGAACAGGTTCTGAAGCCAGTTACAGACCTAAACTGAAACTACATTGTGAAGAGACTATTTGTGAAAAGAAAAAAACCCACTAGTCACAACACACCACGTGGCGGCAAAAAGCAGCCCACAACCAAATTAAGATAACTAGAAGCCCATAATCAGTTAGAGGCCCAACAGAACAAGCCTTACGAACGTACTAGTTCAGCCCAATTAAAGTGAAGGAAGTTTCACTTAACATAAAGGCTGAATGGATGGCCCAGTCTTAACAAGGCTCGAATTCCATAACGTTTGTCATAATGATGTATGCACGATCAGTAGGCATAATTACCCACGTTTGGGAATAAAAGCCAAGAAATGGCTCCATGTAAATCTCTGAGGAAAAACTTTTAAATAAAGCCTGAATAAGAATGAAGAAGCATCGAATTCCCATCATTATTCTTCTGTTCAGAAATTGTTCTTGTTTTACTAAAATTTAGTGCATTCCATTTCAATTTATTTCTTTAAGTGTTCAGGTGTAAAAATTTGTACCTACACTTTGGCGCCGTTTGTGGGAATTCGATACAAAAATTCATTTTCTCTACTACTTGCAAGCGGCTCAAATCTAGAATGCCAACAGGATCAGACATCGCACAGCCGCAACAATAGGAGACCATGCAGAAAATAAGTGAAGAGATACAAGTACAACTTGACGTCCTTCGATAAGCCAGCAAAGCCAGTGCTGAACAGATCAACGCACTAAGACGAGCTCAGGAAGCCAACATAGTGCAAATCAATACCCTGCATGTAACTACCTAAGCCCGTAGGTCCGAACCGTTAGCCGGGTCCTTGACCGAACCCGAGGTCAATTAGGGACAACATCATTCTTTCCTACATCAATACATTTTATACGTGTCATTCCGGTTTATAAAAAAAAAAAAAGTAATAATAAATAAATAATTAAATAATAATAATAATAATATGAGATTATAGTTAAAAAGTATGTCAAAACGGTCTATGACTCATCGAACCCTGTGGAGGAGCGTCGTCTGCCACTTGCCATCCGTGTCCTGAAAAATATTAAATATAAGGGGTGAACAAATTGCTCAGTAGGTGGTGCCTAAGACACACCTCTTATGACCCCGTGAATCTAAACAATGAATAAAAATAGGAAGCGGGGTCATACTATGCCGAGAGGGAACACAACATTAATTCCAATTCCAAAATAACAACGCCGTGCCATGAATGTAATGCCATGCAAATCACTCCCCATTTTTAGAAAAACATCCATCACTTCACAAACTGTTAATATAACCCGCCCTTTGGTGACTCCGCAACGACACGAGAGAAGGGTTGGCTACTGTCCCTGACCTTTGGTACCTCCGCAGCGTCATTTGGGGCCCAGATAGCTCAACCATGCTAGGGCAATCTCCCTAATTTCCTCTAGGCTATATTAACACACTGGCCCTTTAGTGATTCCGCGGCGACCGGGTTTTCTTAAAAACACTTTAATCAAATCATTTCCTAAAAAATCTCTTTTCCATTTGTTTCAAGTCATTTTACCCTTTTTCCATGCCCAATGCTATGAATGCATGTCACATGCTTGTCATTACTATGACAATAAATAAATTTCCACTACACAATTTAACATGCTTCCACATAGCAATTTCTAGCAAGGTCTTAAACATCATGGCATGGAAATTTACATTTAGGCATACTTTTCATACAATTTAATTAATACACATAATCATAGATTTCATTTACAACAATAAAATCATTTTCAAAGCAATCAATTCAAATTAAGCTTATTAAGTTGCACAACATCAACTACACACAAAATCATATATTTCATATACACAATTAAATCACTTTAGAGTAAAATCAACACAAATTAGCATGCTAGGACACTAATTAAATAAAATTAACTCACAAAGGTGCAAGATTTTGTATATTAGAGAACCTTACCCTAAAAAAGAATTTTCCACACTGGATCATCATAGCCTCAAGCTCCAAGACCTACTCTGTAGACTCTTAGACCTTTCTACAACTCTCGGCTCCTCGCTGTCTCTCTCTCAACTCACTTTGTATCCTCAATCTCGGCCTTCTCTCAATCTTCTCTAATTTTTCTCTTCTGTCTTCTTTGTTCTCTTTTTTTTTTTTTTTTTCTATCTTCTTTGCATACTTGCTCAAGTCACAAAATACCCGATTTAAAGGCAATTCCACCGACCCATCCCATTAACTACTCTCCACCGATTCCATACACACGTCAATCTGCTCACTATACACTCAAAAAAAAAAAATGTCAGACAACATCATTTCATTTTATCTGAACCAAACAAATTATTGGGTCCCGCCACCATCACTTTCTTTCCTTATTTTTCCTGATCTTCACTTATCTACAACAAATACAATGTCGCACTCCAATATATCAGACCAACCCACGTAAACAAGGTCAAAAGCTTTTTGCCTAAAAAATCTACTAATAGGACCTACACTCATCATTACAATTTCCATTACACTCATCATTACAATTTCCATTTCCTTTTTCTTTTCTTTCGGCCATCCCACCTTCCATCTCTTCAACAGACAAAACATATATATATATATATATATATATATAAACAAAATCAAATCACCCAGATAGCCCATGTGAAGGAAATAAAGGCCAAAAGCTTTTTGGCCATAAAATCACATTGGTGGGACCCACAAATAAATAACCATAACAAAATATAAAACCAAACTCACTTTCGCCAGCCATCAGATCCCTCAGCAGAAATCAATAATAAAAAAAATATGCTACATATTTCAATGCAACAAAACAAAACTTCATAAACATCATTCCTTGTGGGCCCCATCATCACCATCACCAATTTCAACTTTCTTTTTCTTTCCACTTCGGCTGGCCTTATGCTCACCACCTGATGCCTTATATATAAATACAAATGCAAAAAGATTAAATCAGCACAAGTTTAATTCTTCTAAACTACAATATCATATCCGAATATCCAATTAGTAAGTCTCCAATCAAAATTTAAATAACATCACTAAAAATCATAAAATAAATTAAATGAAAATCCTAAAAAATTCAGATCATCACAATTTCCACCACTTAAAAAGAATTACGTCCTCGAAATTCAAGTCTAATCGTAAACCCGAAAACACCAACAATCACAAAACCAAAATCCAAATCCTTATCCCAGGCGATGTGACATACAGTGATTTGTAGGATGTTGTGGTAGTTGCTAGTGCTAGTCACCCGCCCACACACTCCGTAACCGTTGTGGTAGCTAGTCGATGCGTCACCCGAGACAAACCATCTGAATCTACACTGTCACACCGACACGACGCACAGTACCATGCTCTCGTTGTCCCTGACAAGTCGAAACAATCATTGACCTTTGACTGACATCGCACTAAAGAGGGACTGATTCAAGAGAAATGATTGGCCAGGCCATTTTCATCCTTAATCCAATCTTAGCATAGACGCTGTTCCTGTCCTCAGGTCTAAACCTCAAACACAGTCTCACATAATCCATAAAACAACCAAGAGATCTATTCACTATCCATCCATCGTTCCACATAAGCTCAACAACTATACAGTCACACACCAGCTTTAAAAATATCAATAACTCCTCAATCATGTAACTCGTAACAAGCCAAAAACAACACAGCACCAAACATTACATCACCTAATCATCTTTAAACTTACAGTTCACAACACACCCCTAGCCATCATCGCTCGTACCAGGCACCGGAAACACACAATCCTTATTCGGCAACTCGTGCCTCACACACCATCGGTCAAGACCACTCTCAGAACAAGCATTATAAAAACCAAAGACTCCACCTCCCTCCGTGGAAGTGAATCAACCCTTTCAACCAAACCTTTATTGGTGAACTCTAACCGCATAACAAACCACACGTAGGTCAGTCCATCCGCGGACGTGCACAACTCCTAAATGGAGAACAAAGCTCACGATAAACGACGTCCTTGTAGGACTAGAATAAATGGAAAGGGTAACAAACTCCACTTTCACAAGAGACTGATGACTCGTATCTGAATGCACCCGACACTTTGTCACATGCTACTCACCAATCGTCCAACTGTGGACACCCAATCTCATCTGAGATGAAATGAACTCCATACACACAAGGAGGAGAATCAACTAGAAACACATAAGAGACTACAAACATAATTCTAGGTGACGTCGCCACTGACGGACCGTCACATACTAACACGGAACCTCATATACGCTACACCGCGATACTCATGCCAACCAAACCCAACTAGATGAGAGCATTAATGCTCACGATACTCGATCACTAGAAACAATCATAACCCTTCGGACACTGCGTCCCGTCCCATCTAGAACTCGTCACTCCCAAATGACAACCTCTAAGCCATAAAATGACTTTTTACCACCCATTCTACCTTCACCTTTCAAAACGACACTACCTCGAACATTATGCACATAAGACCTGTGACCTCAGTCACAACAGTCTACTGACTCCTCAAAAGAAAAAAGGTGTTTATCCGGTAACACCGCTCTTGCTGGCTCTAAAGACTAAGCCGTCCACAATCGCCTCAACTGGCGCACAATCTCATTACCTACCTGATAACATACAACAACACTCACAATTTTAATCCACCCTCGGATTATACCTAAAATCATTATGCTCATCAATGCTAAACATCACGCCATAATGCTTCTATTGCCACTCATTCGGAACAACGATTCAACCTATCACCCCACCAGACCATTAAGCCACAACTAAGCAATTCTTCCTTAAACATCCTAAAAATAATACCATCATAACAAAAGAATAAGCATTACTCTCGATACTCCCCCATAACAACCACTTTTTATCATTAGAAAAGAACCTCTATACGGTAATGTCATGCGGATAAACCTTCAAAACAAAATAAGCACAAATCTTAAAATGCTCAACAACCAATTGTCACCTCAATACCATCAACGATGCCCTCAATCATTAACGCTTTACCGACAACATCAAACCACTCTTTTTAAGCGATCTACGCATCCAAACAAGGAAACTCCATACCGTAAGTTTAACATTGTTACTTTTCCTTATTCTTGTTCCTTAAAACATCATTGGCCCTGACAAAAATCAAATGGGGCTACCAACTAACCTACAAAATCAACCTCGTCCCAATAACTCCAATCATTAGTCTATCTCTTCGAATCCTCAAGCACTATCTCTTGATACTCCAGACGTAATCTGAAATACAACCTTAATCCATAGCTTTCAAATTCTAGAACATAATTTATTTGATAACATAATACTCATCAGCTATCACTTCATCCATAAATAACCAAACACTCCAGTGACCTCATACTACCTACCTTGTCGTGTAACCCTGCCCTACATAGCTAAAATTAACCACCATACTTTATTTTGAGACCATCTAGACAGCTGCACCAATCCAAAACCTTGCTCATCGTCTGAGCCATGCAACCGACTCACCGAGAGTCGATTACCCGTAACACGCTCCTGTAACTATCCAAAATGAGAATCACTCTTCGACAAACTAACCTCGAGAACAAACTCTTGCAAGACCATGAAATGATCTACATTTCGCAACCGGTCCTAAATCACCATGGACTTACAGAATCCAACTTGTTCCCACAACATTTAAAACCAACACACTTCTTTAAGCCGTTCCAAAATGCTCAAAATACATATTTACAGTCCATAGACTCCATTCGTGACTCAAATAACCCCTGTCACACCTTCCACGACCGGTTTGAAAAGAACCTCCACACTAAACCGTGACCTAAGTCGCAAACACTGACCACCTAAGGTCATACCGACACCCTCACTCGTACACTTAACCCCTATGGTCACCAGAACCCATACACCAAAACATGAAACTCACACACAATAAGGGCACCTTGCCATGAAATATGAACCCGTTCTAAAGTCGTGCTCTAAGCACCACACAAAATGCAACTAAGAAGATCAGGATGACTACACACCAAATAGCTCAATCCATGAGCTAGAAGACCACGCCATTAGTTCGACAAGAACTGGCACCCAAACAACCCTGGAGTAACCAAGCTCCTCGCCTACTCAAGTTAAACTTACACAACCCTCAATGCCGTGACAAGTACCCCACCGTACTAGCAACCATCCTTTACACGTGATCACACATACATAATAATCGTACTCCATACCATAATATAATCGTGTCCCATCATTAAAAAGTAAATAAACACCCCGTCTTACATTTTTTAAAAAATAATATTTGCATAACCATGTCTAAATATTCGTTATAATACCATACGAGACATACTTACACCTACCGTGCTCACTATTTGCCACATTATCATTTAAAATAAAATTACACACACCGTGCCTACCACTTGTCATTACCATATTTGTCGTACCTATTATCTTATCGCAATTAACATGCTTTCAATTACCTCACATAAATATACTGCATACATGGCCACGTAACAAAGATTTTAGCATTTAAACAAGTAGGCATGTGATCATATAAACAAGTAAGCAATTAAGCATGCTTCTCAAATAATTAAACATTTTAGCACATAAACTCGTAAACTATGTAATCACATTCCACACAACCCGAGGTAGTCCTCTACCCGTCGTCCTACTGGTTTTCGAACCATTGCTCTGATACCATCTTGTAACTACCCGAACCCGTAGGTTTGAACAGTTAGCCGGGTCCTTAACCGAACCCGAGGTCAACTAAAGACAACACCATTCTTTCCTACGTCAATACATATTATACGTGTCATTCCGGTTTATAAAAAAAAAAAAGTAATAATAAATAAATAATTAAATAATAATAAAATGAGATTATAGTTATAAAGTATGTCAAAATGGTCTATGAACCCATCGAACCCTGTGGAGGAGCGTCGTTCGCCACTTGCCATCCGTGTCCTGAAAAATATTAAATATAAGGGGTGAGCAAATTGCTCAGTAGGTGGTGCCTATGACACACCTCTTGTGACCCCATGAATCCAAACAATGAATAAAAATAGGAAACGGGGGTCATACTATGCCGAGAGGGAACACAACATTAATTCCAATTCCAAAATAACAACGCCGTGCCATAAATGTAATACCATGGATGTCACTCCCCATTTTCAGAAAAAACATCCATCACTTCACAAACTATTAATATAGCCCGCCCTTTGGTGACTCCGCAGCAACACGAGGGAAAGGTTGGCTACTGTCCCTGACCTTTGGTACATCCGCAGCGTCATTTGGGGCCCAGATAACTCAGCCATGCTAGGGCATTCTCCCTAATTCCCTCTAGACTATATTAACACACCGGCCCTTTGGTGATTCCGCAGCGACCGGGTTTTCTCAAAAACACTTTAATCAAATCATTTCCCCAAAAATCTCTTTTCTATTTGTTTCAAGTCATTTTACCCTTTTTCCATGCCCAATGCTATGAATGCATGTCACATGCTTGTCATTACTATGAAAATAAATAAATTTCCACTACACAATTTAACATGCTTTCACATAGCAATTTCTAGCAAGGTCTTAAACATCATGGCATGGAAATTTACATTTAGGCATACTTTTCATATAATTTAATTAATACACATAATCATAGATTTTATTTACAACAATAAAATCATTTTCAAGGCAATCAATTCAAATTAAGCATGTTAAGTTGCACAACATCAACTACACACAAAATCATATACTTCATCTACACAATTAAATCACTTTAGAGTAAAATCAACATAAATTAGCATGCTAGGACACTAATTAAATAAAATTAACTCACAAAGGTGCAAGATTTTGTAGATTAGAGACCCTTACCCTGAAAAAGAATTTTGCTCACTGGATCATCATAGCCTCAAGCTCCAAGACCTACTCTGTAGACTCTCGGACCTCTCTGCAACTCTCGGCTCCTCTCTGTCTCTCTCTCAACTCACACTGTATCCTCAATCTCAACCCTCTCTCAATCTTCTCTAATTTTTTTCTTCTGTCTTCTTTGTTCTCTTATTATTTTCTATCTTCTTTGCATACTTGCTTAAGTCACAAAACACCTGATTTAAAGGTAATTCCACCGACCCAACCCACTAACTGCTCTCCACCGATTCCATACACACATCCATTTGCTCACCATGCACTCAAAAAAAAAAAAAAAAAAATGCCAGGCAACATTATTTCATTTTATCTGAACCAAACAAATTACTGGGTCCCTCCACCATCACTTTCTTTCCTTACTTTCCAGATCTTCACTCATCTACAACAAATACAATGTCGTACTCCAATATATCAGACCAAGCCACGTGAACAAGGTCAAAAGCTTTTTGCCCAAAAAATCTACTAGTAGGACCTACACTCATCATTACAATTTCCATTATACTCATCATTACAATTTCCATTTCCATTTTCTTTTCTTTCGGCCACCCCACCTTCCATCTCTTTTCAACAGACACAACATATATATATGTATATAAACAAAATCAAATAACCGAAATAGCCCACGTGAAGGAAATAAAGGCCAAAAGCTTTTTGGCCATAAAATCAAATTAGTGGGACCCGTAAATAAATCACCATAACAAGATATAAAACCAAACCCACTTTCGCCAGCCATCAAATCCCTCAGCTGAAATCAATAATAAAAAAAATATGCTACATATCTCAATGCAACAAAACAAAACTTCATAAACATCATTCCTTGTGGGCCCCATCATCACTGTCACCAATTTCAACTTTCTTTTTCTTTCCACTTCGGCTGGCCTTATGCTCACCACCTAATGCCTTATACATATATAAAATTATATATATACAAATGCAAAAAGATTAAACCAACACAAGTTTAATTCTTCTAAACTGCAATATCATATCCGAATATCCAATTAGTAAGTCTCCAATCAAAATTTAAATAAACATCACTAAAAATCATAAAATAAATTAAATTAAAATCCTAAAAAATTCGGATCATCACACTGCGTGAGGAAAATGAAAGACTTCCGAGAGATGTTCGACGGGATGATCATCCGATCAACCTACCGCCCGAACGAGGCCTGATCGACCTATCGCCCGGATGGGGCCCGATCGACCTACCGCCTGAACAGGGCCCGATCGATTTACCGCCTGAACAAGAATCCTCCTCCGAAGCCAGGCCCCGTGATCCTCAATAACCCTTCCCTCCGACAAAGGGTCCCGCGGCATCAGCTAAAAGAGACATTGGATGACACCAACGATACAACGAGCCAATCTCGCATCATTGGAAACTCAAGCATGGGAGGACCCCGAGCTGCCAAGGTACACCCATCAAATGATGATGATTCACGCAGAAGGAAGTACGAATCCCAGCAGCTGACCAACCCTCCTCAGGGAGTGACTTTATCACTAGGCTCAGAAAGGAAATGGACGAGCAAATCAAAGGACTGAAGGCCCAAACACCCGAGGACATGGCAATGGAATTCACTGCATCAATAGTGAAGACTCATTTTACCGATGAGATAAAACGAGTTGTAAGGCCCAGAAAGTTCGTGATACCAAAGTTCATCAAATTCAATGGAACTGGAGATCCTCTTCAGCATCTAATCATTACACTCAGGAAATGACATTGGAAGCGCACAATGATCCATTCATATGCAAAATATTCCCATCCAGTTTGACAGGGGTGGCCCTGAAGTGGTTCAAAAACTGCCCATGCAAGTCAATTCCAAACTTTGAATCATTGTGCGTGGTGTTTCTAGCCCAGTACTGTGCAAACAAGAAACAGAAATAAACCATCGCCAATCTTTTCACAATCAGACAGATGAAGGGGGAGAGCTTACAAGTATTCCTCACTTGATTCAATATGGAGTCCTCTGGCATCCCTGATTGCAACCAGCTGGATACGGCCATAGAGGCGTTCAAGATTGCCATGGCGCAAGGCTCACGTTTTCATTCCTCTCTAGTAAAGAAAACTCCGACTAACATGTTCGAGCTGAATTCGCGAACGCAAAACTATATCAGGCTTGAAGAAAATGAAGTGACCAGGCAGCAAAGGGTAACTCTGGTCACTGTGGAGAGTAGATCCAAAGAACGACCAAGCACATCAAGAGTCCATCGTGAACCTTCGAGCATCGAAGTAAGAATCCCTGAGAAAAAATCTCGAATGGCTGAAAGGACCACACCACTCAGAGTAACGCTAGTCAAACTGTATTAAGAGACTAAGGCGAGAAACATCTTCCAAATCCCACCTCCGATTAGACAACCAATGGAGTAGAGGGACCAAAGTAAGTACTGTGCGTTCATAGTGATTTTGGCCATTTAACCAATGATTACAGAAGCTTGAGAAGGCAAGTGGAGGTATTAATAGCCAAAAGCGAATTGCAGACTATTTGATTAACCCGGAACAATAGAGGCAGCATGAACGAACCCGGGAAACTCCAAAGGCTGCAACAGAAAATCATCCTGTCTGAGTAATCAATACGATTCATGGTCGTCCTGAAAAGGACGAATAACTAGAGAATTATTACATAATTCAGCTTAAGCAAGCCCATAAGTTACGAAAGATTGGCGAGATCAATGCTGTAGGCTGTAGACCTAACCCAACACAAGTTTTTTTTTTTTAAGAGGAAGACCTCAGAAGAGTACAACACCCACACGAAAACCCATTAGTGATTAGCTTGCTAGTAGCTAATTCTTGGTCAGAAGAGTATTGATCGACCCAGGCAGTAGTGCAAACATTATAACAAAGTGGACTTTCGACCAGTTGAAACTGGCCGTAGATCAAATAAACCCCACCAGGAACTGATCGGTTGATCAACTATACATCAACCTTCGCAATAGCACAAATCATTGTAAAATAGGGCTATTGGTCGGGTAAGTCAAACCACTGGGACTGCGCTAGTCTAATACAACCTAAATGTCTAGAATCATTCTTAGAATGATGAAGGGTTTATAGAGGTTTTGTTGGATGTCACTTAAGCTTGGAAATTAAAAGTGCATAAAACAATAAATTGCAAGAATTCAAGGGAGTGAAGTACAAGTAAAGAAGGCTAGGGAAATGAATCCACCTCCATCCCTATACACATGCTAGGTCAAAATTAATTTAAGGGAAAAACAACATATATGATAGTCATGATACATAACAATACTAGGTTGCTATAACATCCTCAAGAAGTTCATTCAAATAAAAAGGCAAGAATAAACCATCAAAGGTTCACATGATCAACTACCTAAACTAAAATGTAGCTTAGAACATGCTTACTAAGTTAAGGATTATCAAGCCCTAATTTAAATGGTGAATGCACATAAAGCTAAGAATCAAGTATAGACCATCAAAGGGAAACCCTAAGCCATGAACTATTTAGGTTCTCCAACTCCATGCCATTAAAACCATTCCATGATCTAACTTCCATTGTCACCATGGAAGTGCAAGCAATATGATTAAGAAAAGTAACCATCCAAGACAAGATGAATAACTCACAATAATCATTTAAAAACATTCAACATTCATTACAACAAAAATGAGGCTCTTGATCATGGAAAGACTATCAAAAATACATTGTAATCCCCAAAAATAAACTATACTAAGACATGCTTACAAGGGAGGGGTTTCATCACCTCCCTAGATGAGGTTTAGTTGCCCATTGGTGAGCTAGAAGAAGGATGAAGCATCATCCTCATCTCCATTTTCGTGCACCCTCCTTGAAGCTTCAAGAACTCCTCATTCTTGCTCTCTTCTCTCTCCTCTATCTTGTAAAAAATGAAGCTTAATGTATTGTGTGGCTTCCCTCTCTTATCTTCTAGAGATAAGGCTCAAAAAACCCCCACCAACCAACATCTCCAACCAACCATTAAAGAGGGAAATTAGAATTGAGGAACCCAAGATGCAAGTGGCTGAAAATGGGCCATTTCCGGATGCAATTCTGCCCAAATTTCGAGCACTCAAAATAAGGGCTCAAGCACTCGAAATTGGAGCAGAATGCTCCATTCTTGCCTTGCTCCGCCCAGACCTACTTTGGTTAAACAGCCATAACTTTGCGTTCTGAACTCCGAATTATGAACCGTTTGAAGATTTGGAAAGCTAATTCATAGATTTAAATACTTCATGTTTTGGTGGAGATCCAATTCTCAAGGATGGTTGGTCGAAAATGAAGATCAAGGCAGAATTTCATTGCTGCCAGGCAGTTCTGCGTACCTCTGGTAACAAGGCCATAACTCTCTGCTCCAAGCTCCGAATGACAAACCGCTTGAAGATTTGGAAAGCTGATTCAGAGCTCTAAATATGTCATGTTATGATCGAAGTCCAGTTCTTGAGTTTTCTAGGGAAAAATGGCGAGCAAAGTCCAGGATCCACTGCTGCCAGAAAGTCAGCCTTGTGCCCTTTTGATGGTCTAAAATCCACAAAGTCTTATTTTTGCTCCTTTTTGGCAAAAGGACCTGAAAATACATAAAAACATAGAAATGAAGATAATCTACATAAATTAACATACAACGGACTTTACTAATGCAATTTAGGGCGCTTGAATATATAATATTCGGCGCTTATCAGGAACCCCCTGGTAGGGTTTGACGGTAGAAAAGTGGAGCCCATAGGTGTAATCACACTATTAGTCACGGCAGCCAAAAGATCCCTTAAAGAGAATTTTGTGGTAGTGGATATTCATCCAACCCACAATTTACTAATGGGCCAGAAGGGGTCTCATCAACTCTACATCAAGTCATGAGGTGCGTTGGTCCAAACGGAAGAGAGATTATCGATATTTGGGGGGATCAAGTAACAACAAAGGAGTGCTATCACACAATGATCTGTCCAACTGATAAGAGCAAACAAACATTGAAATAGCAATTAAAAGGCTCTTTCTCTTCTAGGAGAAAGGAGGGACCAGAAGAGGAGTGCATAACTGAAGAGCCCCTTGAGGTCATGTAGATAGTCGTAGGGGATGAGCACAAGCTAACCTATATAGGGACACTCCAATCAGCCCAGGAGAAACGGGAGCTGATAAAGATTTGAAGGCAAAATGCCGACATCTTTACTTGGAATCACTGGGATATGCCAAGAATTGATCCACAGATAGCCTGTCACAGTCTGAACGTGGACCTGAGCTATCATCCAGTGAAGCAGAAACAGAGAAAATTCGCCCCCGAAAGAAATAAAATCATTGTTGAAGAGGTCAACCGGCTTTTGGAAGCAGGGTTTATCAGAGAAGTCCGATATCCCTAATGGTTGTCAAATATAGTGGTCGTCCAAAAGAAAAAATAGCAAATGGAGAGTATGTATCAACTTCACTAGCCTGAACAAAGCTTGCCCGAAGGATAGCTTCCCGCTTCGCAAAATCGATCAGATGGTGGACACTACAACTGGGTATGAAAAGTTAATTTTCCTTGATGCTTATTCAGGTTACAACCAGATCCTAATGAACCCTTCAAACGAAGAGAAGATTTCTTTCATTACCGAACGAGGGACCTACTGTTTTAGGTCATGCCCTTCGGGTTGAAAAAAGCGGGGGCTACTTATCAGCGGTTAATCAACAAAATGTTCGAAAAGTAGATCGGCTGAACGGTCGAAGCTTACATAGACGATATGGTTGTCAAAAATAAGAACAAGGGGGATCATCGGTTACACTTGTAAGATGTGTTTAATACTCTCAGAGGCAACAAAATGATGTTAAATCCAGTAAAATGTTCATTCGGAGTATCCTCGGGCCAGTTCCTAGGCCATCTAGTAAACAAGAGGGGAATAGAAGCAAGTCCCACCCAATTTGCAAAATTATTACAAAACAAGGAGCCCCGAACCGTGAAAGAAATTCAGGTCCTCACCGGGAGAGTAGCAGCCCTCAGCTGTTTCATATCCAAATTGTCGAACAAATGCAAACCTTTTTTTGATGCAATCAAAGTAAGAAAAGGGGAAATTTGGGTAGCAGAGCAACGAGAAGCTCTCGCAAAACTCAAAGAGTACATGGCAAGCCCCCCGATTTAATCTGCCCTAGATCCTGAAGAACCATTGTACCTCTATCTGGCAGTATCTCAATCAACGACCAGTTCGGCTCTAATAAGAGAAGTGGGAAAAAAGCAGCAACCGGTCTTCTACTCCAGTAAGGTCATGAATGACGCAGAAGAAGGTACTCGATGGCAGAAAAAATCATTTTTGCACTAGTCCAGGCCAAAAGAAAACTTCAGCATTACTTCAAGGCTCATCGGATAATAGTCCCCCACAACGCATTCGATCAGAGTAATTCTCAATAAGCCAGATCTGTCGGGTCGGATCCACCAAATGGGCAATCGAGCTAAGTTCTTTTGACATCCGGTATGAGTTATGCACCACGAAGAAGGCGTAAGTGGTCGCAGATTTTTTCTTTGATATTGATACAGAAGAGGATCAGCAAGTCACAAAAAACCCATGCTAGGAATTTTACGTTGATGGTTCAATCAGCCAGAACGGAGCTAGAGTAGGTTTGGAAGTAAGAACTCCCGAGGGGACTAAACTCCAGCAGTCAATCCAGCTAGAGTTCCCAACTACGAAGAATGAAGCAGAGTATGAGGCACTACTGGCAGGGCTTAGACTGGCCAAAGAACTCCAAGTAAGACACCTCAGGGTTTATAGTGATTCACAGCTTATCGTTAAGCAGGTAATAGGAGATTATACCCCCAAAGAAAGTAGAATGTGTGCATACCGGGAAGAAGTTAAGAAGCTAGCAAAATACTTTGACTCAATCAAATTTCAACAAATCCTGAGGCAAGAAAACCCAGTAGCTGATCGACTAGCCAGTGCAGCGTCCATGGCAGACAAATCATTAACTCAAGTAATCCTTATTGATGTCCTGGATACACCAAGCATTGCAAGAGGAGAACAGGTGTTCGTTATACCATGGGAACCAAGCTGGATAAATCCTATACAGGCATACCTTGCAAGAGGGGAACTCCCTGAGTCCAAAGAAGCAGCCCGACAGCTAAGAGTAAAAGCTGCCAAATACTCATTTATAGGAGGACAGCTATTCAGGAGATCACATTCTGGACCCTACCTCAAATGCCTAACCCCCACAGAATCTAGGGAAATGTTAAGGCAACTGCACGAAGGAGAATGCGAGAACCATTCGGGAGGAAGGTCGCTAGCTCATAAAGCCCTAACTCAGGGCTACTTCTGGCCCTACATGGCAAGGGAAGCAGATGAGTACTACTAGGATGCGACAAATGCCAAAGGTATACCCCCTTGTCCGTCAGCCCCCAGAATAAATACACACCATGCAGCCCATGGCCATTCGCCCAATGGGGAATGGACATAGTGGGACCCTTACCGATGACTGCATCACAAAAAAGGTATGTGTTATTGGCTACTGACTACTTCACCAAATAGGTGGAAGTAGAAGCATATGCGAGCGTAACTAACGTCTAAGTGAAAAAGTTCATTTGGAATAATCTAATATGCAGATTTGGAGTCCCAAGGTCCATCATTATGGACAACAGACCAAACCTGGATAATCGAAGCACTCAGCATTTCTTCGATAAATACGGGATCAATCAAAAGGTGTCAGCTGTGTATCGTCCATAAGGCAACAGGCAAACAGAAATAACTAACAGAACCATCTTCACTTACATTAAAAAGAAGCTTGAAGATAAAAAAAGGAAAATGGTTGGATGAGTTGCCAAATGTCCTATGGGCATACATACAGAACCACTTCGAGGCGCCCCACCGGCGAAACTCCATTCTCTTTAGCTTATGAAACCGAAGCTGTAATTCCCACTGAATTGGTGGCACCCACCATACGGAGTTTAACTTGGAAACAAATGTCAAATAATCAGCTTCTGGAGCACAATCTGGATTTCTTGGAAGAGAAAAGAGAAGCAGCTGCCATTCGACTAACAGCCTATCAACAAAAGATAACAAGTAGCTACAATAAAAGAGTCAGAAGAAGAAGCTTCAATCCGGGAGATTTGGTACTTCAGAAATCGAAAAAGTATGTCGGCAAATTGGAACCCAACTGGGAAGGCCCATACCGGATCTCAAACGTAATCAGAAAGGGAGCTTACAGACTCCAACACCTAGATGGCACAGAAATAGCCAAACCAAGGAATGCAATGAATTTGAAAAGTTACTTTCAATAAAGTAATTGTACGATGCTTTCAGGTACTTTACTTCAAAATAAATAAAGTTACCGCCTGTCTTTTTCAAAAGTCCCACATCGAGTAAAAACAAAATTTTTGTTTGTTATTTAAAGTAAAATAACACAAAACCAAAGCAGTGGAGTAGACCCCCTGATAGTAGGCAATCCATAATGGGACCCACCATCAGGGGTCTCCACTTCACACTTTTTAAATCTTACATGAAAAAATAAGACTTCTTCACCCACAAGAAATGCTGTCACACATTGCTTAAAAAATAAAACCTTAGCCTTTTCTTATAAGGTTACTTGCTTACCTATTTGACAGTATATGGGACCCATTGATAATGGGAACCCATTTATGAAATCAAAATGCCCCATTGTTAGAGGTTTCCACACACTCCCTACCTTTTTTCAAACAAAAAGGTGTTTTTGTGTTTATAGAAGCCAAGGTCCCACATCGATAAAAAAGGAAAAAATTCCTTTATTATTAAAGTATGACCGGCTGGGTATACAATCAACAGGTGGAGGCCCTTAATTATGAGACCCATAGATAGTCACAACCCATTATCGGAGGGTCCGTAATTTAGAGCCTTCCCTGCTTTCTTTTGGGATGGATCACTTCCTTTCAAGTCGTTACCTCACTTTAAACAAAAAAAATGTGTGCGTGTTTTCTATAAAACGAAATTGTTTGATTTTTGCACCAGTGGGGGAACTCCCTTATGAAAAAACCCGACGCTCGTTTTGACCACAAAAGCCCAATAAAAAGGGGTCAACCCACATCAAACTGTTCAAGTCCTAAAAAGCCGAACGGCCCTAAAAGTCGATCGCAAAATAGGCGAAGGCCCCATGAGCCTAACGCCTGAACAAGCTTAACCAGTGAAACTGCTCAAGTCCTAAAAAGCCGAATGGCTCCAAGAGCCGATCGCAAAATAGGCGAATGCCCCAAGAACCTAACGCCCGAATGGGCTTGACCAGTGAAACTGCTTAAGTCCTAAAAAGCCGAACGGCCCCAAGAGCCAATCGCAAAATAGGCGAAGGCCCTAAAAGCCTAACGCCCGAACGTGCTTGACTAGTGAAACTACTCAAGTCCTAAAAAGCCGAACGGCCCAAGGAGCCAATTGCAAATAGGCGAAGGCCCTAAAAGCCTAACGCCCGAACGTGCGTGACTAGTGAAACTGCTCAAGTCCTAAAAAGCCAAACGGCCCCAGGAGCCAATTGCAAAATAGGCGAAGGCCCCAAGAGCCTAACGCCTGAACGGGCTTGACTAGTCAAACTGCTCAAGTCCTAAAAAGCTGAAACAACCCCAAAAGCCGATCGCAAAATAGGCAAAGGCCCCAAAAGCTTAACGCCCGAACGGCTTGACCAGTGAAACTGCTCAAGTCTTAAAAAGTCAAACAACCCCAAAAACCGATCACAAAATAGGCAAAGGCCCCAAGGGCCTAACGCCCGAACGGGCTTGACTAGTGAAACTGCTCAAGTCCTAAGGAGTAAAACGGCCCCAAGAGCCAACCGCAAAATAGGCGAAGGCTTTAAAAGCCTAACGCCCGAACGGCCCACGAACGGCCCCAATAGTTGATCACAGAATAGGCGAAGGCTACAAGAGCCTAACGCTCGATCAGAATTAATCGAAAAAAATAATCAAATGCAAAAGCCAAAGCAGCCACAAGAACTGATCGTAAAATAGATAAATGCATCGAAATCAAATCATAAGCAAGAACACAAGCAAAAACAATCTCAGAGATTGTTAAAAAAAACTTCCATGTTCTTTAAAGTGGGGGGTGTTTCTATAAAATAGGCAGGGCATAACCAACACCTCAAAAAAAAAAAAAAAAAAAAAAAAGAGTTACGCAGGATCATTATCAGGCTCAGCTCCACCTTACGCATTAAATCTCTGTGTAAAAGCATCAACCAACTCTACCCTGGCTGGAGTAGAGGAAGGGGCATCAAGCGACAGAGCAGGTAACCCCTGAAAGCCCAAAGGATATTGGAGAGGAGACAGAACCTCAGTAGCCACCTTACCCTTCAGCAGAACGGCAATTTCAATCTCTCTAGGGCCAGCCGAGGGCTCAGTATATTCACTAGCAATCAAAAGCCCCTGTTCGGTATCATGCTCATCATCATCACCATAATCTCTCTCCTCAGAAGGAAGCTACCCCTAAGCAAAACCGAGCCTGAAGCCTTTGGCATAGCGGAGATTCGCAATCTGGGAAAAACGGTTAAACATCTCTAAACCCCCATCCTTGCAGGTTTGAATAAGATTGTTCACATTCCCAAGCTATAAGCCAAGCTCAGCCACTTTGTGCTCAAGTTCCTTAGCTCTCTTATCAAAGTACTCAATTGACTTAAGCTGCTAAGCCTTCTCCCTCTTCTCCTCTGCGAAAGAAGCCTTCAAAACACTTACCCTCTTTTGAAGGGCAGCAGACTGGTTCACCTGAAAGGAGTCAGCTGATAGCTTTTTCGTAAGAGCGAATATCAAGAAAAAGCTCTATGCAAAAACAACAGAGAATTGTCAAAAAAAAAAAAAAAAAAAAAAAAAAAAAAAAAAAAAAGGGAAGAAGAGGAATGAGGAAGAATTGCCTCCATTATGGACTTGGGAGCAAGAAACAACAGATCTTCAACACTCATTTGCTGTTGTAAAATTTCATCTCTGGGAGGCCACATCCCTCTGGCTAAACTCATCAACATCTCCGGGTCTTCGGCTCCAGAGTCACCGATGGTAATAGGGGAACCATCAGCCTTCATCATTTCGGGGAACCACTTCTCAGTAGACTCTGTAAAATCACCCCCAACAACATCAACAGCGTTAGGAATTAAGGCACTTTTACTTCCAAAGGCCCCATCCATAAGCTTGGGGCGCTTTGAAAGAAAATCATCCTTCGCTGAGGGACGCTTAGTCCTTGACTGGACCCCTTTTTGCTTTTGAGAAAAAGAAAGCTTGTTCACCTCAACAAGGAGGTTCTTTCTTTCTTGTAATAACTTAGCAGCTGTCTCCTTCTCCTTCTTAGTCGTACGAGGTTTTAGAGGAGGAAATTCCATTGCTGACGAAAAAAGGGAAGGAGGGACAGGCGATAAAAGGATAACCTCGGAATCAGAAACGTCAAGATCAATGGGCTCCTCGGGATTTTGAGCAATTACCGGAGAATCCTTCGAGATCGTCTTAAGAAGGGAAGAAGAGAGAAGGACCTTGGCAGAAGGAATGTCGCTTCAGACTCTTTCTTGCAAATAAGCAAGACGACTATCTACAAATTTTGAAGAGAAAAAGTCAGTTTTATGACCCAGGAAGTCAAATATATAACAAAAATGTTTTACGACACAAACGAAGCAAAAAGACTCGCCCGACTCATCGAATGCGGGAATAGATGGGGCATGAAAGCTCGATCGAATGAATAAATCCCGAGCGGACGAAGATCGCCACGCCGCTCCGACCTTAACAATTTTGCCTTTCCACTCTTTGTTAGAAGTATTAAGGTTAGAGAAAATAGTTCTACCTGGTCTAGAATGAAGGTAGAATCTACCCTCTCCGCCTTTCAATCTATTAAGTGAGTAGCAAAATTGAAGATCGGCAAAATTCAAGGTCAAACCTCGAACACTGTTCAAAGTAAGAAGACAGGAGAGAATATAGAAGAAATTAGGGTTAACTTGAAGAGGAGTCAGATTCAACACCGACAAAACTCGAAGGTAAAAGGATTAAGTGGGAATCAAAAGGCAGGAAAATACAAAGCTGAGAAGGGCATCTCACCTTCTTCCAAACCCTCACCTGTACTAAAATTCAAATCATGATCGTACTCCTTAAGGGCAACGTCAGAAGGAACACGATTCTTCTTTCTCAACTGAGAAATTGAAAAAGACTTCCTTTCTACAATATCTGCAGGGAGGATTATAGGACCCTCGGCATAATCGCTCAGACTCACCGTCACAGTTCCCAACTCAGAATTAGACATATGAACACTATGAGTTCGTTCACTACTTTCTTGACTCATAATGTAAGAAAGATGAAACGAGAAGAGAGACTAACCTTAGCAAATGGAAGGAAATGTCGAAGCAGCAATCGGACTCTCGCCAAAACTTGGGAACAAAACCACAGATACAGATATCCAAATCACAAAAACCCAATATATAAGCAGAAGGAGGCAGGTAACGGAAGGGCAAGCACGAGGCCCTAGAATCAGAAGCACAAATGGTAATGATCAGCAGTAACAGCCGCGAAAACTTCTCCACTTCCCGAAAGTAGTTATAATTCCATATATAAATCAAATTCATAAAAGGAATCAGGGGCAAAGTGTGGAGGGAAAAAAACACCACCAGTCACAACACACCATGTGGTGGCGAAAAATAGCCCACAACCAAATTAAGATAACTAGAAGCCCACAATCAATTGGAAGCCCAATAGAAGAAGCCTTATGCCTGTACCAATTCAGCCTAATTAAAGTGAAGGAAGTTTCACTTAACATAAAGGCTGAATGGATGGCCCAGCCTTAATAAGGCCGGGATTCCATAACATTTGCCATAATGATGTGTACACAATCAGTAGGCATAATTACCCACGTTTGGGAATAAAAGCCAAGAAACGGCTCTATGTAAATCTCTGAGGAAAAATTTATAAATAGAGCCTGAATGAGAATGAAGAAACATCGAATTCCCATCATTGTTCTTTTGTTCAGAAATTTTTCTTGTTTTACTGAAATTCAGTGCATTCCATTTCAATTTATTTCTTTAAGTGCTCAGGTGTAAAATTTTGCACCTACACTATTCTACCCTTGGTTTTGGGGTTTTACTCTATTGTGCACTAAATCTATTCTACCTCGCTGAGTTGATTGAGGAAGACATCCGTGCAAGTGTATATTAGCTATACAGAGCTGTGGGAGTCCATTGCAGGCCATTCTTGAAGCTGCATTTTGAAGTTACTTCAGTCCCCTTCACTTTGGGGTTTTTGCCTTATGGGAGCTGTTATTGTTCTACCTTACTTATCTACTTGTGCTATCTATACAAGTAAGTGCATTTGACTAATTCAAGGCTGTGGGAACCTAGTTTGAGCATCAAGTGAAGTTGCAGTGTGATTTGACTGATCTACCCTCTTGTTGCAGATAAGTGAAGTTAGGGTTTCTTGTATTTCATACTTAGAGCTGAGTATTCACTTTTATCTTGTATTGCAGCTTGAGTATATTGTACTTGGTGTGTTGACACCTTTCTCTATTCATTGTTGATTAAGCTATTGAGAGCTTTGTGTGTCCAGGGGTTATGGACTGGGGGAGTGTCTATGTGCACATTGTTTAATCTTGTGTGTGTGTAGAGGAAGTGAAAGTCAGTGTCCTAGTGAGTACAAGGTGGTTGGAAAGTGGGGCAGCTGAGTGAGTAACAACTTGCGTGCAGTAAGTGAAGATGGTGAGCTAGTAAGTGTGAATTGGTTGTGAAAGCTACAATCTATTCTTGTACAAGGGTGTGTGCAGTAAGTTAGATAGCTGAGTGTGTAACAAGGTTTATACTACTAGTGGAGGTATTTATTGGCTGAGGCTAAGAACCAAGGTTTTTTCCTATTGATAGGGTTTCCTTGTATATCTTATGTCCATGTGATTTGACTGTTTGCATTAATTTTATCTTCTATGTTATGCAAGTTTATACTCAAGTGAAAAAGAGAATAAACTTGTAATACCCCTAATTTCAAAAGGATAGTCATCGTATTTAATTTATTGTTTAATTTTTTTTTTAATTATTTAATTGCATTTTTATTTGTGTAATTGTTTATTTGCTTATTATTTAATTGTTTTATTTATTTGATTTAACTGTTTAATTGTGTATTTAAATTACATTACTTGATTAATTGTTTTATTAACTTGAATTACTTGTTAATTGTTTAATTGCGTAGGTTTCTATTTTTCTTTAACTGGAAATTTGTCTTGTTTTAAATTAGGGTTTGTTATTCGTAGTCACGTTTTTAGCCGCCTTAGATAAAGATTGAATTGGCCGTCTTTAACTTATATTAGAAATAGGGTTAGTGTTTCCTTAAACCTATAAATATAAGTATTAAGGTTGCTTAGGGTTTTAGAACCCTATTCACGACTGTGGAGGCAGAGAGAGAACAGAGGAGGATTACAGTAGGAATCGCCGAAAAACTTAGGATAACAACGCTGGGATTTTGAACCGAAATCTCGTAAGCAAGTTCTAATCCTAACTCTCTTCCTTTGGCTCATGTTCTTTACATGTATAATGCAACTCCAGGACTAAATAAAGATTAAAATTAAGCTGGATTGCATGTTTGAATGCTAAAAAACTGGTTGTGTTTACAAGCTATGTATTGGTTGTTTTAAATTCTTTCTTGTGTAACTCCTGAATTAATTCATGTAAACTGATGTATAAAGAGTTGAATTAGTCTGTAATACACTGGGAAGCATTAACATTAATCTAGTTTGCATGGTTGATTTATTTAGAACAGTACGTGTTCTTAATTGGTAAACTGTTCGTTCTAACTTCTTGTTGCAAAATTTGCGTTTCGATTGATGTCAGTGAATGAAGAAAGCATTAAATTGTTTCTGGATCACACTGGGACTAAGAATTAACCAATAGGGACCTTAAAAGTGGAGGATAGAAACAATGGAAGTCGCCGGAGGTGAAACGGGTGAAGGAAACAAGCAGAGTTGGATACCCGGGCAAAGAGGCGGCTCCCCACAAGGGGGAGCCGGCTCCATGGAGTGTGGAGGCGGCTCCACATATTGTGGAGCTAGATCCACTCAAGGGGGAGGCGGCTTCCCTTGTGGGGAAGGTGGCTCTTCCCCCTTTTTGTTGATTTTCGGTGAAATTTTGATTCTGGGTTTGTTTTCTGACTATTCCGGGGTAATCAGAAGCTGTACAGGGGAAGTATGATGGTATCTAAGGTCTTGTTAAAGTTCCAGAAAGCAGGATAAGGGATAATGAACCACCTAGGGTTTATACCTTGAGCAGTATAAAATTCTTACATAGTTTTGGTACACTGTTTTGGAGGTGGAGGATTTAAATTGCTTAAACTTATCTGTTGCAATTTTTCTGTGGATGGATTTATAATTTAATTCATATTCCAGTGGTAAAATATAAGCATGTTAGATTACAGAATTATTACATGCTTATAAAGGATAAATTGACGTATACATGTGGTGTTAAATGTAATATCAATTCTTGGATAATTGTGTAGCGGTATAAAGTAAGCATGTTCAAATATATATTTTGATTATGCTTATCACAGATTAAAGGATGTTTATACTTATTCTCTATGCTGTACATTATGAGAGAATCATGTAACAGTGGTATAAGATAAGCGTGTTAGTTTACAAAATTCTATTATGCCTTGTATGGAATTAATTGATGTAAACATTTATTTATGTTCTGTCAGTTATATGGATACTGTGGATTAGTTGGTATTTACATTCATTTTCTGTATTATCAACTACTGGATGGATGGATTGTATACACCGGTATGGAATGGTGGCATACTAGGGACGGATTAGTTTCAAAATACTACATCCTACCTATACGAAATAATGGAATGGATTATAAAATAAATCCTACTTATATTTAAGTCAGATCAGCTGAAACAAAGTTGAGTGACTAACTTGATTACTTGCTATGGATGTGTAAGTTAGTGCAGCTGAACAAGCTGAACGGCTTACTGGATTTCTTATGGATGAATAGGATAGGACTTTAAATATATTTTTATGGTACCGCGATATGAGCTTGAGTCTCAGAGTTGACGGTTAGGGAACGAATATGCAGTAGGATGCGTAGCTGGCTATGTTGGTTGAGGTATACCATGTTAGGCTTAGGTAGTCATGCCCACTCAGGTGTGTTTTGCATGTTGTCTTCTATTCAGGTTGAGACCCTCTCATAGTCCAGTGAGAGTCCCATAGTGTGGATATATATATATACGAATAATATAGCTATTGTTATGTTGGTTAGAATTTATATGCGGATTATATGTATATATATAATCCGTATATATATATATATATATATATATATATATATATATATATATATATATATGGATTATATAGCTATTATCGAGTCTCTGCTTAGATTGTAGTAGGATAGAACTTGTTCATGGGCCTGACCCACTTCTATTTTTCCAGTTTTCGCCAGTTCCAGTTTTAGACCTGATCGTGCTGAGTAGAGACCATCACTCACTCTTCCGACGACGTAGGACTTCTCTCCATGGTTTACTTTGGAGGTTCTTTTAGTAGTTAAATTTCAGTTTGGATTTTTATTAGGGTCCACTAGAGATGGATTCTCAAGTTGTTTGAACTATTAGAGGTTTTGGATTATTAATTTTTCTAAGAATTTAATTTGAAAGGATTTTTATTTTTGAATTCAATCAGCTTTTATTTATTTCTTAATTCATTTTGTAATCTATGTTCGTTTTAAATATTAATTGTTTGATATTTCCCTTAGGTTTGGGCTTGAGCCTGATTAACCCGTGTCTCAAATTTAAGGGGTATCACAATTGGTTATCAGAGCACTCCAGGTTTAAGTGTCTCTAGAGTATTTCGTATTAAGACTTCCGCGTAACGTTTTTCTCTTGATTAGAGCTTAAGTTTAGGATTCATCGTATTCCTTTACGGTTCGTTTAGAAAGTACTGATGTCAATCTTATTCTGTAATTGCTGAATGTTTGGCACTAGGAAAAGGATATGGTCCACGATGAAAGCAAAGAAGGACCCAAAGAAGAAGAAGGTTACTTCGACGATTCCCCTGCGAAGGCCGACCAAGAAGGTAGAATTGGAGACCAAGGAATTGGTTCCAATAGGTGTTGCTTCGGAGTACAAATCAAGGAAGGTTTCTGGTGTGCTAGATTGGCCACCATACTGTGGACCTAACACAACTTCGGTGGTGCTCGAAGCTGAGCCAAGCGAAGAGGAAGACCCCGAAGAAGATCAAGATGGAGGAGATACCGGAGCATCCAAGATAAAGGGCACCAAAGTTCAAGGATGACTGCTCTTTAAGAGTAATTTTGATTACTAGTAGTAGTGGAGGTATTAGTAAAAGTGTAGTATGAATTTAAATATGTACACTAGTAGTATATTGAGAAATATTTGACAATTATTCTTTTGGAGGTTTATAATTTAAAGAAGTTCTTAATAAAGTGAACTAGCGGTTTTAGCTATCTTTATTGTGTTTTAGGAGAAATTTTTGTGATTTATTCACATATAGTTTTATTAAACTGTATTGGAATGTGTATGTTGCGATAATAAAAGACTACCACAGTGGAGTGGTTGGTTTGGACAGGCAAACAAGTATTTACATACATATACGTTGTGTTGAGACGGGACGCTTACCAAGAAGCTTATAAAAGAACTTGTGTAAATCAATATTGTAAGTTTGATATTAAAGGAAGAAATCTCAGGATAGAGTAATGTTCTAACTATGAGTTGATTTCGAAGTGTTTTGTATATTTTTTTTTCGTGTTTTGCTCTCCTAAGTATTCAGCATTCTGGTTTAGATAGTTTAGTTGGTGACACTAGATATTTACAGGCTCAGATTTCTAGCCAATCTAGTGGTCCTGGACATGCACACTTATACTGTGTTACTTGGGATGGATTAGTTATTTCACTACCATGCCCAAGTTAATTGTTATGATAGGTCTGTTGTTTTTACCATACCTGGTCAGGATATGTACGTCGTTGCTATACCACATTCTAATGGGGTCACTAGCACTTATTTGTTCCATGTAGAGGAGGAAACAAAAGAGGAGGTTACTGTGTCATTGGATTGCATACCAATTGTATAAGATTTTTCGGATGTTTTTCAGAAGATTCTAGGGTTGCCACCTAGTCGAGAGATCAATTTTGTGATTGACTTAGCTCCAGGCACTACGCCTATTGCTAGAGCACTATACAGGATGGCACCAGTGGAGATGAGAGAGCTGAGGGATCAGATTCAGAAATTACTCAGCCAGGGTTTTATCCATAGGAGTACGTCACCCTGGGGAGCACCAGTACTATTTGTGAAGAAGAAGGATGGTTCACTTCGCCTGTATATAGATTACAGAGAGTTGAACAAGGTTACTATTCATAACAAGTATCCTCTGCCCAGAATTGATGATCTTTTTGATCAGTTGAAGGGAGCTACATACTTCTCTAAGATTGATCTGCGTTCTGGGTATCATCAATTTCGGGTTAGGGAGCAGGATGTTCCTAGGACAACATTTCTCACGAGATATGGTTCTTATAAGTTTCGTGTCATGCCGTTTAAATTAACGAACGCACCAGCAGTCTTCATGGATTTGATGAACAGGGTCTTCAGGGCTTATTTAGATCAGTTTGTCATTGTCTTTATTGATGATATTCTAATTTATTCTAGGTCTGAGGACGATCATGCTAGACATCTTCAGATTGTGTTTGCAGACGCTTTGTGAACACCAATTATTTGCCAAATTCGAGAAATATGAATTTTGGCAGTGGGAGGTAAAGTTTCTGGGTCACATGGTGTCAGAAAGAGGAATAGTGCTAGATCCAGCCAAGGTTTCAGTAGTGGTTGAGTGGGGACAACCTACTTCACCTACCGAGATTTGGAGTTTTCTCGGATTGGCAAGATATTATCATAGGTTCATCAAGGGGTTCTCGAAGATAGCAGGACCACTCACTCATTTGACTAAATAAGGTGTATGGTTCGTGTGAGATGAGCACTGTCAGAAAGCTTTTGATAAGCTGAAGACTAAGTTGATTTCTGCACCGGTTTTGTCTACACCACAGAGCGGGATAGAGTATTTTGTCTACACAAATGCTTCTTTGCAGGGTCTGGGATGTGTTTTGATACAGGAGGAGCGACCAATTTCGTATGGATCTCGTAAGCTTATGCCTCACGAGCTTAATTATCTAACACATGATTTGGAGTTGGTAGCTGTGGTCTTTGTCTTATTTATTTGGAGGCATTATCTGTTAGGTGAGTCCTTCAGATTATTTAACGATCACAAAAGCCTACAGTATTTGTTCACTCAGCGAGAGCTGAATATGAGGCAGCACAGATGGTTAGAGTTTGTGAAAGACTATCATTTCTTTAAACAGTACCATCCAGGGAAAGCGAATGTGGTGGCGGATGCACTCAGTCGCCGACCTGTTGCTAGTCTTTTTGCTCTATTCACTACTGAGTGGAATGCTTTGAAGACGGTGGATGAGTTATCGAATGCTTTCATGGCTTGCATGGTAGTTACACCTTCTATCACCCACAAGGTTTTGAAGGCGCAACTCACGGATCAGTAGTGTATTGACAAAATTACAAAGATAGCTTCCGGGGAGGTTCCATTTTACTATGTTGGGACTGATGGAGGTTTGAGGTACAAGGGTTGGTTGGTGGTACCTTCTGCTGATGAGTTGAGGAAGGATGTGATGACTGAGACTCACCACTCTGAGTTTTCTATTCATTCAGGAGGCGACAAGATGTATCAGGATATGAAGCGGCAGTTTTGGTGGGCAGGTATAAAGAAAGACATTGCTATTTTTGTCTCTCGGTGTAGTACTTGCCAGATGGTCAAGATTGATCACCAGCGGCCGCCAGGAGCTCTACAGCCACTGCCGATACCGGAGTAGAAATGGGAGAGCATTTCTATGGATTTTGTGGAGGGATTACCTAATTCCTTCAAGGATCACAATTCCATTTGGGTTATCGTGGACAGATTGACTAAATCAGCTCATTTCTTACCTATTCGCACTGACTTCACTTCAGAGCAGTTAGCGAGACTTTACATTACAGAGATTGTAAAGCTGCATGGAATTCTGTTGTCTATTATATCAGACAGGGATTCGAGCTTTGTGTCCGAATTTTGGAAGAGCTTTCAGTAGGTTTTGGTACAGAGTTGCATCTTAGCACTGTTTATCATCCTCATACTGATGGACAGACTGAGAGAGTTAATTAGATCATGGAGGATATGCTTCGGTTGTGTGTTCTTAATTTCAAGGGCCACTGGGAGGATTATTTGCCACTTGTGGAGTTTGCATATAACAATAGTTTCCAGAAGACTATTGGTATGGCACCATTTGAGGCATTATATGGCCGACCGTGTCGATCACCTGTTTGTTGGTTGGAGGTTGGCGAGAGCAGATACTTGGGTCCATAGTTCCTCAAGGATATTTTTGAGAAGATCGCTCTTATTAGGGATCACATGCGTACTACCCAAAGTAGGCAGAAGAGTTATGCGGATCGTTGCACTCGTGCTTTGGAGTTTCAGGTTGGGGATCAGGTTCTACTCAAAGTGTCTCCTATGAAGGGTGTAATGCACTTTGGGAAGAAAGGGAAGTTATCTCCGCGATTTGTCTGTCTATTCATGATTACAGATCGAGTTGGAGCTGTCGCTTATGAGTTGACACTTTTGGATAATTTGGATCGTGTGCATAATGTGTTCCATGTTTCCATGTTGCGAAAATTTCTATGAGATAAGGATCGATATCAGCATATCGATGTTGGGGAGATTGAGTTGCAGCCGGATGCAACTTATTTGGAGCCACCGTGTGGTATTATCAACCGTCGGGATCAAATCCTTCGTAATAAGGTTATCCCTTTGGTACGGTTCAGTGGAGTCATCACAATGAGACTGAGTCTACTTGGGAACGAAAGGATGTCATTCACTCGCAGTTTCCTGAAATATTGGAAGAAGGTAAGAGCGAATTCCGAGGACAGAATTCCTTTTGTTAGGGGGAAAGAATGTAATACCCCTAATTTCAAAAGGATAGTCCTGCTATTTAATTTATTATTTAAATTACTTTTTAATTGTTTAATTGCATTTTTATTTGTGTAATTTCTTATTTACTTATTATTTAATTATTTTATTTATTTAATTTAACTGTTTAATTGTGTATTTAAATTACATTACTTGATTAATTGTTTTATTAACTTGAATTACTTGTTAATTGTTTAATTGCGTAGGTTTCTATTTTTCTTTAACTGGAAATTTGTCTTATTTATTTTAAATTAGGGTTTGTTATTCGTAGTCACATTTTTAGCCGCCTTAGACATAGATTGAATTAGCTGTCTTTAACTTATATTAGAAATAGGGCTAGTGTTTCCTTAAACCTATAAATATAAGTATTAAGGTTGCTTAGGGTTTTAAAACCCTATTCACGACTGTGGAGACAGAGAGAGAGAACAGAGGAGGATTACAGTAGGAATCGCTGAAAAACTTAGGAAGACGACGCTGGGATTTTGAACCGAAATTTCACAGGTAAGTTCTAATCCTAACTCTCTTCCTTTGGCTCGTGTTCTTTACATGTCTAATGCAACTCTAGGACTAAATAAAGATTAAAATTAAACTAGATTGCATGTTTGAATGCTAAAAAAATTGGTTGTGTTTGCAAGCTATGTATTGGTTATTTTAAATTCTTTCTTGTGTAACTCCTGAATTAATTCATGTAAACTGGTGTATAAAGAGTTGAATTAGTCTGTAACACACTGGGAAGTATTAACATTAATCTAGTTCGCATGGTTGATTTATTTAGAACAGTACGTGTTCTTGAATGGTAAATTATTCGTTTTAACTTCTTGTTGCAAAATTCGCGTCTCGATTGATGTCAGTGAATGAATAAAGCATTAAATTGCTTCTGGATCACACTGGGACTAAGAATTAACCAGTAGGGACCTTAACAATGGAAGACAGAAACAATGGAAGTGGCCGGAGGTGAAACGGGTGAAGGAAACAAGCAGAGTTGGACACCCGGGCAAAGAGGCGGCTCCCCACAAGGGGAAGCTGGCTCCATGGAGTGTGAAGCCGGATCCACTCAAGAGGGAGGTGGCTCTTCCCTCTTTTTGTTGATTTTTGGTGAAATTTTGATTCTGGGTTTGTTTTCTGACTATTCCGGGGTAATCAGAAGCTGTACAGGGGAAGTATGATGGTATCTAAGGTCTTGTTAAAGTTCCAGAAAGTAGGATAAGGGATAATGAACCACCTAGGGTTTATACCTTAAGCAGTATAAAATTCTTACATAGTTTTGGTACACTGTTTTGGAGGTGGAGGATTTAAATTGCTTAAACTTATCTGTTGCAATTTTTCTGTGGATGGATTTATAGTTTAATCCATCCACAGAAAAATTTCTTATAAGTTCAAGCAATTTAAATCCTTATACATTTATAGTTTAATGCTTATAAAGGATAAATTGACGTATACATGTGTTAAATGTAATATCAATTCTTGGATAATTGTGTAGCGGTATAAAGTAAGAATGTTCAAATATATATTTTGATTATGCTTATCACAGATTAAAGGATGTTTATACTTATTCTCTATGCTGTAAATTATAAAAGAATCACATAACAGTGGTATAAGACAAGCATGTTAGTTTACAAAATTCTATTATGCCTTGTATGGAATTAATTGATGTAAACATTTATTTATGTTCTGTTAGTTATATGGATTCTGTGGATTAGTTGGTATTTACATTCATTATCTGTATTATCAACTACTGGATGGATGGATTGTATGCACCAGTATGGGACGGTGGCATACTAGAGACGGATTAGTTTCAAAATACTACATCCTACCTATACAGAATAAGGGAATGAATTATAAAATAAATCCTACTTATATTTAAGTCAGATCAACTGAAACAAAGTTGAGTAACTAACTTGATTACTTGCTATGGATGTGTAAGTCAGTGCAGCTGAACAAGTTGAATGGCTTACTAGATTTCTTATGGATGGATAGGATAGGACTTTAAATATATTTTTATGGTACCGCGATATGAGTTTGAGTCTCAGAGTCAACGGTTAGGGAGCGTATATGTAGTAGGATGCATAGCTGACTATGTTGGTTGAGGTATACCCTGTCAGGCTTAGGTAGTCATGCCCATTCAGGTACGTTTTGCATGTTGCCTTCTACTCAGGTTGAGACCCTCATCATAGTCCAGTGAGAGTCCCATAGTGTAGATATATATATATATATATATATATATATATATACAGATTATATAGCTATTGTTGAGTTGGTTATAATGTATATGTGTATCGAGTCTCTGCTTGGATTGTAGTAGGATAGAACTTGTTCGTGAGCCTGACCCACTTCTATTTTTTAGGTTTTCGCCAATTCCAGTCTTAGACCTGATCGTGCTAAGCAGAGACCATCACTTACTCTTCCGATGACGTAGGACTTCTCTCCATGGTTTACTTTGGAGGTTCTTTTAGTAGTTTCATTTCAGTTTGGATTTTTATTAGGGGTCCACTAGAGATGGATTCCCAAGTTGTTTAAACTATTGGAGGTTTTGGATTATTGATTTTTCTAAGCATTTAATTTGAAAGGATTTTTATTTTAGAATTCATTCAGCTTTTATTTATTTCTTAATTCATTTTGTAATCTATGTTCGTTTTAAATATTAATTGTTTGATATTTCCCTCGGGTTTTGGTTTAGGCCTGATCAACCCGTGTCTCGGATCCGAGGGGTATCACAAAACTACCTAGGACCAATTCAACCTCCCCTTCTTGGTCCAACAGAGGTTTGGTTGTTTCATGTTTGTTGTGGAACAGTGGCTTGGATTTCTAGGTTTCAAGGAGATTCAAAGCCGGTTCGGTAGGTTCTGATACCATCTTCAATTCAGAGGAAAAATATGGGAATTAAAAATTGTATTTCGATATTATTCATTGATGGGGATAGATACAATTTATAGAATAAAACCTAGTCAAATTAGGTAACTATTTATACAAGAATCGGAAAATTAATTACCTACCAATTAGTTCATTCTACAGCTATACAATATGTACAATCCTAGATTACAAGAGAGAAAAAATCTTAATAGTTTGTTGGCCACCGGTCAAAACACTTAAAACAACACCCCGCCAGAAACATCAACCATCGTAGCCAACCACCCATAGAGATGAATGACTTTGAGATTTCAGGAAAATCATCCCATCCTAACACAACCTCTTAGAAAAACTCCAACTCTAATGAACAGAGAGACTACTACAGTGAAATGAAGCAGGAACCTCTACATGAAGAGGAGGCAATTGAATGACAATGAGGGATTGAATTGGTTGGTCCCAGTAATTGAGCTTCATACCCTTTCGAGTTCGACTCACAAAGCTTAGACGGTTAATTATCTGCCAAGATTTTGGTTTGCCCTCTTGTATATGTTCTAGGCTTCTAGCACTCAATAAATATAGACATCTTTCTAGTCGATCCATCCACGTAATTGTAACATGTATTTATTTAATATGTAAGTCAAAAGTCTCCACACTAGTATTTGATACTAATTTGGCCTTTTCCCTATATATATATATATACACACACACACACTGATTAACCTTACCTAGCTTGGATATATATATATCATATATGCTGTGATCGTAGTAGCAGGCTAAGCAACAGAGAAATGGAGGGTATAACCACAACCACCACCAAAGTTCCTCTTCACACGCTTAGTTTCGCACGCGCCACGGCAGTGAACCGTGTGTTTGCAGCAGTTTACACGTGTGCCATCTTCACACTCTTCTATCACCATGTACTCAAAATCCACCACTCCACTACCTTACTCTCATCCTTCATCTCCATCTCCCTTTTCTTCTCCGATCTCCTCCTAGGGTTGATGTGGTTTACAACGCAGTCTTTTCGCATGCGTCCAATCCACCGTCAGGAGTACCCGGAAAACCTGGACAGAGTACTCACCAGCAAGAAAGATTTTCCGGGGTTGGACGTGTTTATATGCACTGCAGATCCATACAAAGAGCCACCCATGAGTGTAGTGAACACGGCCTTATCAGTGATGGCTTATGATTATCCGGCAGAGAAGCTTTCGGTCTATGTCTCGGACGATGGAGGCTCTGAGTTGACTCTCTTTGCTTTGATGGAGGCTGCTAAGTTTGGAAGACACTGGTTACCTTTCTGTAAGGAAAACAACATCATAGAGAGGTCTCCAGATGCTTATTTCAGATCCAACTACTCTAACACTGAAAATATGAAGGTAATAGGCTTAATAGTTGTGTGTGTTTAATTAATTGTTTTCCTATGTACCTTCGTTATTGAGTTTCAATAGTGTCTGAAAGTCACATAGTAGAGGATGATGATTCATCAATCATAATGAAGGCATTCCTGCCGGTCACGGTCACGTAAAAGAGTTTTTCATTTTGAACTAATGACACATATTATTTCAATTTGAGTGTTTTTAAATTTGGAGGTCCGAATTTATTCAAGAGATCCCTTATCTACTAGATTTTAATATTTTTTTATCTTTGAAAGAGGAAAAAAAAAAATCATAATTTACACACAAATAAATAAATAAAAGAGAAAAATCTATCGACACGTTTAGTTGGATTTGCATTCTATGTATGAAGAAGATATAAAATGGTAAAGTCAGAAATGGAGGCACTCCATTTTCTTCCCTGCGTTTGAATAAAGTAGTGGCGTGGGTTCTTGTGCGTGTTTTGTATGCATCCTTAGTTATAATACAATTTATATATTGGGTCCAACACTGTCTGTAGTTGTCACACCCAACAAAAATCCAAGGGTGCATATGCCACTGATAGGTACCTTTTTTTTTTTTTTTTTTTTTTTTTTTCCAGTAAATAATTGATAGGTACCTATAGTGTTTGGTATGTTTCTCTCTCTTTCCTTTTCAATCACTGCCATAGGCCCATATATATATATATATATATATATATATATATATATATATATATCATATTCTTCACCATCAAAGTGAATTTTAAAGACTCCAAATCAGCAATCCATTGGTCTGTCAATTTACAAGCGCGTTTTAGAAGCACTTGTAGAATTAGGCCTTTGAGTTCTGAAAAAGCTAGTGACGTCCAACCTCTCAACTGTGTAGATGCGTTCTACACCAGTTGGATTAGGTAGTGACTTTTGTACTTCCACTCTTGGCTCCCGAATTTGTCCATAATTAAGAAAATTTTAGAAGAAGACTAGAGATAGAAGATTTTTTCTCAGTTCTTATCATTAATCTAAACAATGATCTCTTTCTTAATTTTTTGTGTTACATAAATCAGCAAACAAGAAAATCGAGCAATCAAGAGAGAATGGTTTGTGAGACAGGAAGCAGAGATTGAGAAGAGAAATGAGAAAGGTTGCAAGGGATAAAGAGCAAGACTAATTAGTTATACACCACAATGAAATTTTAGTGCCGTTATTAGTTTGCATGCCCCTAGGGGCATAGGCGCGTTGGTATAGGGATTGAGGAGGTAAGTTCGTTGAGGTTTTGCTTTCAAATCGCACTCCTGTCTTTGTGTGTGTTGTGAGACCGATACACCTGCCCTGAGAAATATATATATATATATATATATATATATATATATATATATATGTATATATATATTTTTTTGCATTGTATATTTTGGACTTTATTCACCAAGATGAAACATATACACTGCAATAGATATTTAGTCAATAAGATTACTTGGTCTTGCAAGGATATGATCTGGAGACAAAATGAACAGAAATACAAACTTGCTTATGACACTCACGTACTCCACCAGATCAAATCGCCAAACTCAGTTTCACATAATTTATCTAAGATTAATCTGATCCTATTATGCTTATGACATATCCTACATTAATCAACTACGGATATGTCTTGATCATATTACAGATGATGTATGAAAGCATGAAGGTAAAAGTACAGAATGTTGTTGACAGAGGAAAGGTTGAGGATGAGCACATCAATGGCGAACAAGAACACGAATCTTTCAAGAAATGGTCGGAGGGTTTCACTCATCAACATCATCCCACTGTAATTCAGGTTCACAACTCCAATCCAATCCAATTTTTCCAATATCCCTTCTTGTCAAATGTTCCGAAACAAGCCTTTTAGCATGCAAATCACTAAAAACACATCTAACCTGCATAAAGTTGTCTTTTCACACACAAATTTTGTCACAAGATGTTGGCTATAGTTTCAACTAACTAAATAATTTCTAAATGAAGAGAGGAGAGAAACAAATATTGTATTGAATTGAATTCTTTGTTGTGTTCATATCTTAACAACAAATACATTACCCTATATATACTATTCTCCCATAGACCTTTGAACTTTTCAAGACAATCTCAACCACACACATGATACATGCACACACTTGATACATGTACACTCTTGATACATGTATCCACTTGATACATGTACAATAATAGATGCATGAATGAACATATACATGAATGAACATGGCATTAATTATTTTTAACACACCCCCCTTAATGCCATGTTGTGACACCCAACAATTCTCTAAAGTATTCAAACTTATTTTTTGGAAGTGCTTTGGTAAAAATGTCCACAACTTGGTCTTCTGTCTTACAATACTTGAGTTGAATCTCTTCATTCTCCACGGCTTCTCTAATGAAGTGATGCTTGATTGCAATGTGTCTTGTGCGACTATGGAAAATAGGATTCTTTGTCATAGCAATTGCGGATTTGTTGTCACATAAAATTGGAGTAGCTTCCCTTTGCTTCTCACCAACATCTTCAAAAATTCTCCTTAGCCATATTGCTTGTGACGCTGCCATTGATGCTGAAATATACTCAGCCTCGGTAGAAGATTGCGCAACCGTTTCTTGCTTTTTAGATGCCCATGAAAATACACCTGAACCAAGAGAGAATGCATAACCGGAAGTACTTCTCATATCATCAACAAATCCGGCCCAATCACTATCACAAAAACCAAACAACTTTGCATCAACATTTTTCTCATACAAGATACCAAAATCAAGTGTACCTTGTATATATCTCAATACCCTCTTTGCAGCCCCAACATGAATTTGACTTGGATTGTGCATAAACCGAGATAATAAGCTTGTAGCATACATGATGTCGGGTCTTGAAGATGTCAAATATAATAGACTTCCAACCAAGCTTCTATAGAGAGATGCATCCGCTTCTTTACTTTCATCTTCTTTCATCAATTTTTCATTCACAACCAAGGGAGTGCAAACGGATTTGCAATTCAACATTTTGAATTTTTCAAGAAGAGTTTTTGCATACTTCTTTTGACAAATAAAAACTCCTCCTTCTTTTTGATAAATTTCAATGCCCAAGAAGTAATGCAACAAACCTAAATCACTCATTTCATATTTTTTCATCATCTCTCTTTTAAAATCATCAATCATTTTTTTATCATTTCCGGTAAATACCAAATCATCAACATAAAGAGAAACAATAAGAATCCCAGTTTTACCTTGTGTCTTGTAGTACAAGGTTGGCTCACTTTTGCTCCTTTGAAAGCCTTTTTTGATGAAGTAAGAATCAATCTCACTATACCATACCCGGGGTGCTTGTTTTAGGCCATACAAAGCCTTCTTTAATTTGTAAACTTTCTCTTCTTCTCCTTTTGCAACAAAGCCTTGAGGTTTTTCTACATAGACATCCTCTTTCAAAATACCATTCAAGAAGGCTGATTTTACATTAAGTTGATACAAGGACCAACCATTTTGAGCCGCCAAGGCAATGAGTGCTCTAATTGTGTCAAGACGAGCCACGGGTGAAAAAGTTTCTTGAAAATCAATTCCGGGCTGTTGTGAATACCCTTTTGTTACAAGTCTTGCTTTATTCTTTTGAATGGAGCCATCCGGATTGAATTTTGTTTTAAAAATCCATTTCACACCAATCACATCTTTGTCTTCCGGCTTCTCTACTAACTCCCAAGTCTTGTTCTTCTCAATCACATAAATTTCATCTTACATAGCTTTCTTCCATGCCTCTTGTTTAATTGCTTCTTCAAAGTTCTTCGGTTCAACAACACAAAAATTGCAACTTGCATACACATCACTAAGACTTTTCATTCTTCTTGGAGTTGAACTTGGAGATGAGGAATTTGAGTTTGATGGAGAAGTTGGGATTGATTGTAAGCAAGATACGGGAGACATTTCTTGTGGAACTTCAAGAAAATCTTCATTTTCATTTTCTTGATTTCCTGATTCTTCATTGAAAATGGGGATTTAATCTTGAAGTTTCTTCTCTTTCCAATCCTAAGCAGCCTTCTCGTTAAAGAAAATATCTCTACAAATAATCAATTTATTCTTCTTCAAATTAAAGAGTCTATAGCCCTTTGATTTTGAGCTATAACCCACAAAGATGTATTTTTCACTAGCTTCATCAAGTTTGTGCCTCACTTCTCTTGGAACATAAGCAAAACAAATACACCCAAAAACTTTCAAGTGTTTCAATGATGGCTTCCTTCCACTCCATGCTTCAAATGGAGTTTTATTTTCCATCGCTTTTGTTGGACTCCTATTCATCAAGTAAATAGCCGTATACACGGCTTCACCCCAAAATGATTTAAGTAGCCCCTTCTCATGAAGCATTGATTTTCCCATCTCAATGATTGTTCTATTTTTCCTTTCTGCCACTCCATTTTGTTGTGGAGTGTACCCAACCGTTAATTGTCTCTCCAAGCCAATATCTTCACAAAACTTTTTAAACTCATTTGAGTTGTATTCTCCACCTCTATCACTTCTTAACACTTTGATAAGATGGCCATTTTGCCTTTCAACAAGCTATTGAAATTTTTTGAAAATAGAGAACACATCTGATTTTTGTCTCGTGAAATAAATCCGTGTCATTCTTGAAAAATCATCAACGAAAATAATAAAATACTTGTTACCCGCTTGAGTTGGTGTTGTCATCGGTCCACACACATCGGTATGAACAAGCTCCAATGGTGCTTTAGCCCTCCATGCCTTCTCTTTCGGAAATGACTCTCGGTGATGCTTGCCAAGAGCACAACCTTCACAAACTTCTTTAACTTCTTATATTGTTGGCAACCCATACACCATGCTATTTTGTTGTAAATTCTTTAAGCTTTGGAAATTCAAATGGCCAAGTCTTCTATGCCAAAGCCAAGACTCATCAACAACATCCATCTTCAAGGCCATGTTTTTTTAACATGAAAAAGTGAAAGGAAAGCTTCTATTTTTGCCCATCTTGATTTTTGCTACAATATGATTTTGTCCTCCCTTGTCATAATTTTGCAAGAGTCCTCATCAAAATGAATGGAGTACCCATGCTCTACAAGCTGTCCAACATTTAACAAATTTTGCTCCAAATCCGGAACAAGTAACACATCCCGAATATGCTTTCTTCCTTTTTTTGTCTCTATGGCAATAGTACCTTTTCCTTTTGCTTGGACTAAGGCACCGTTTCCCATCCTCACTTGAGAATTGGATGAAGAATCAATCTCCAAGAATATGTTTTTATCTCCGGTCATGTGGTTACTACACCCAATATCAAGAAACCACACATTATCATTTTGTTCCGATGTCGAGTGACAAGCATAAAACATGCTCGTTTCACCTTCTTGCTCTTCGGAAAAATTAGCTTGCTGATTTGTTTTCAACTGGCAATCTTTTTGAACATGTCCAAATTTCTTGCAATTGAAACATTAAGGTTGTCCCCGAAACCAACAATCTTTGTCAACATGGCTACTTCTCTTGCAAATTCCACAATTTTGTTGAGTGGACTTTATATTTCCACTTCTCTCAAAATTATTTCTTCCTCTTCCTCTTGAATTTCTTCCTCTTCCTCTTCCGTGTCTTCCACCTCTAGAAGATTCACCTTTGGATCGATCAAAACTTGATGGGTATTTTTCTTGATTTTTGGAACTAACATTGAGCTTGGATTGAAAAGCACTTTCAATTGTCTTTTCGGAGCGCCTACTCAACCTTTGCTCAAATGCTTTTATGGAACCCATCAATTCTTCAACACTCAAGTTTTCAAGCTCTTTAGTCTCTTCAATAACAGCAACAATAGAGTCATATTTTTCCGGCAAACTAATCAGAATTTTTTCAACAGTTCTTTGATTAGAAATATCTTCCCCATAGGTCTTCATTTGATTTACCACCTCCATAAGTTTAGAAAAATAATCTTTCAACAACTCCATTTCTTTCATTTTCATATTTTCAAAATCTCTTCTCAAAGATTGGAGTTTTACAGTTCTTACCTTCGTGCTACCTCTATACTCCTTCTCGAGAATATCCCATGCCTCCTTTGCTTTAGAAGCATTGATAATTCTAGGAAAGATTGTATCAGCAACTCCTTGTTGAATCAAGCCTAAAGCTTTTGCATCTTTCTTCTTATGATCTTTCAATTGTTGTCTTTGGGCATTCGTCAAAGTTGTTGTATCCTCCAGTTCATCATACTCATCTTCAACATAATCCCATAAATCATATGAGAGAAAAATGGTCATCATCTTCACATACCAAAAATCATAATTTTCCCCATCAAAAATGGGAAGTGCTGATTGATGGGCACCTTGGTTTTGACTGCCTGTAGTCGCCATCACGATAGATC
Organism: Cornus florida; assembly: GCF_030987335.1. Lineage (NCBI taxonomy): Eukaryota > Viridiplantae > Streptophyta > Magnoliopsida > Cornales > Cornaceae > Cornus > Cornus florida. The sequence goes on along the minus strand of NW_026775581.1, from coordinate 68,975,777 downwards.
TTCTTCGGGGTTTGTTTTCCCGTCAATAAGCTTCACGCCCAGTTTGCTCTTGATCGAAATTAAGCTCTGATACCACTTATGTTGGTTATAGTTTCAACCAACTAAATAATTTCTAAGTGAAGAGAGGAGAGAAACAAATATTCTATTGAATTGAATTCTTTGTTGTGTTCATATCTTAACAATAAATACATTACCCTATATATACTATTCTCCCATAGACCTTTGAACTTTTCAAGACAATCTCAACCACACACATGATACATGCACACACTTGATACATGTACACTCTTGATACATGTATCCACTTGATACATGTACAATAATAGATGCATGAATGAACATATACATGAATGAACATGGCATTAATTATTTTTAACACAAGACACTCACAGTTTGCTTGTTGCAACTAATGACTACTATGCAAGTAGGTTCTGACGGAAAATGGCAAAGACAGAGACATCACAAGCCATTCAATGCCAAATCTTGTATACATATCAAGAGAGAAAAACCGGATGTCTTCACATAATTTTAAGGCTGGTGCCCTTAATGTCCTGGTAAGCAAACTCAGTGTCACACCTCTTTTTTTTTTTTTTTTTTGAATGTCATGTATAATTATTGTGTTTTATAATTAATTTGAAGCTTCGAGTATCGGGAATCATGACCAATGCACCTATTATACTGAATTTGGATTGTGATATGTACTCCAACGATCCCCTAACGCCTCATAGGGTGCTGTGTTACTTCTGTGACCCTGCAATTCGGACCACATTAGGGTACATGCAGTTTCCCCAGAGGTTTCGTGGACTGAACAAGGCTGACATCTATGCCTGTGAGTATAAGCGTGCAATGCACATCAGTCCGCCCGGGATGGATGGGCTGGCAGGCCCGGATTATGCTGGAACAGGATGCTTCTTCTCTCGCCGAGCTTTCTTTGGAGGCCCTATATCTACCTCACTTGTCACTCCAGAAATCCCGGAATTGTTCCCGGACCATATTGTCAACAAGCCCATTCATGCCCATGAAATCTTGGCATTGGCACACCATGTAGCAGATTGCAGTTATGAGAACCACACCAATTGGGGTTACAAGGTAATTTAGCTAGCTCGTTATTGTTCTAATGTTTCAAATGTGTACATATATAGAAAAGGCGTCATTACCCGGTGTTGGTCACGTTAACAAAAACTGCTAGGAAGGGTACATATATAGAGGGCTAGTCTAGAGTGCACTAGGCTCCTGCTATTGCAAAATTTGTGGAGGGTCAGATGTGCCTGTATGTAGTATGTGTACACATATACAGTAAGAGCGTCATTATCCAGATGTATGTAGAGGGTACATCAATGTTTGCAGTCTTACCTTTATATGAAAAGGTTGTTTTCGGTTTTGAAACTAGTGACCTCTAGGTCAGAATAACGTCCGGGCACATGCATTGTTGATGAAAACATATATAACTGGTTGTAGAATGTGCAGATGGGCTTTAGGTATGGCTCTCTAGTGGAGGACTTCTTTACGGGGTATCTGCTAATGTGTGAGGGATGGAAGGCAGTGTTCTGTCAACCTGAAAGAGCAGCATTTTGGGGCGATGCACCGATTTCCCTCAATGATGCGCTGAACCAGAACAAGAGGTGGAATGTTGGCCTCCTTGAGGTGGCCTTCTCCAAATACAGTCCTATGATCTTTGGTGCTCATGCTATGGGACCTCTAATGAGTCTTTGTTATACACACTATGTTCTCTCGCCCATTTGGTGCATTCCAATCACTATATATGCTTTCCTCCCTCAGCTAGCTCTCCTCAATGGACTCGTCATCTTCCCCAAGGTATGTAACTGGACTCACTAATTGAATTGTTGTGTGCAATGAAATATATATATATATATATAGTGAAGCTCAAAACAAAGGGGTCAATAGTAGATTGCTAGTGCAACGCACTACGTCGCAATGCGATATATACATGAAAAAGTTGTTTAGATTGCATAAACAGTGCATAAACAATATGAAGTTTTTGCATAGGTGATCTAAATGGCACGGAGGAAGATCTGGGTTCGATCACTGATAGCCCAAAAATTAGGCATGTAAATGAACCTCCAACATGCCCAGGGGATCTTGGGGTGGGGGCAAAATTGATAAAAAAAATTATCAATCTTTGTTTATATTCAAAATTTCAAATGAAAATTTTGTTCTAGATTTTGTAAAAATTAATTTATTATAGAATTCTTATAAAAGCATTCTGATAAAAATAAATAATAAGGTTATAGAAAGAATTGTGCTTGAGTTAAAAGAATTTTAAAATAGTCACATTATGGAAAAAACGGTATTTGAGTTGAAATTTTAAAATAGCCGCGTTAAAGTTTTATGTGAGAGTTTTTTCCAAACAAAAACTGACTCAAACAAAAAAACATGCCAAGAGGGGGAAAAAATGATTATCCAATTTATCACATTGACAGTGTTTATAATTTTCTTTTGATTAAAAACTATAAAAATGTATCACAGGTCTCAGAACAATGGTTTTTCTTGTATTTGTTTCTATTTTTGGGGGCTTATGGACAAGACTACCTGGAGTTTATTCTAGCACAAAGTAGCACACTAAGGTGGTGGAGTGATCAGAGGATGTGGATGATAAGGGGACTCTCATCTTTCTTATTTGGAACAATCGAATACTTAACCAAGACCTTGGGCATTGTCACACATGGATTCAATGTGACCAGCAAAGTAGTCGACGACCAACAAAGCAAGAGGTATGATGAAGGGAGATTTGAGTTCGGGGTCTCGTCGCCGATGTTCGTGCCGTTGGCAATGGCAGCAGCAATCAATTTAGTGGCATTCCTAATGGGGTTTTCGGAAGTTTTCATGAGGGGAGGAGAGTTGGATGGATTGTTTGTGCAAATGTTTATAGCTGGTTTTGTGGTGTTGAATTGCTGGCCAGTTTATGAAGCCATGGTCTTCAGGTTTGATAAAGGAAGGATGCCTACCAAGATTACCATCATTTCAATATTTCTGTCATGGCTTCTTTGCAAAACATTTTCTATCACTCTAAGGACATGAAGTCAAGAGGCTTTGGTTTGTATTTTTCTACATGTATAAAATACATATGTAGTGTAGTCCATGCATGTAATTCTTTATCTTAGTTGTATTGTGATCAAGAGAAATAGTAATATGTGTCTGCATATATATATATATATTAGTTAATGTTACCGATGAATAAATTCTGATTTCTAAAGCACCGGACATAATATCTCAAACTCCTGTAGCTTAATGGCAAAAACTCTCATCTCACCTTTGGGAAGTAAGGAATTGGACCCCATGAAATTATTTCAATAATTGAGTTCATGTGAATAAAAACTTGCACTGTATTACGAGTGCATCTAGACCGTCCGTGTAATATACGCACCCATACATGCACGACAATAAATATTTGGATGTACCTGTTGCACAGTGCAACAATCACAAGAAAGTTTTTCTCAGTGCAAGTGGGACGGAAAACTGTATGAGCCCAACTCTTCCATATCCTTTGGGATGTCTTCGTTGTGTTTGTCCAAGCCCCACACTAATAATTTTTCTAATAATGTTTTTATGTAAAGAGCAGCAGTTGTCCAAAACAAGTATTCCAATAGCTTTGGGACATTCAAGTACATGAAACAAAAGCAAGGCTCACAGATTTCCACTCATTACAGACTAAAGAAAGTCTAAATTTCAAAAGCACAAAGACATACTTGCAAACACAGGAAACAAAAACTACTCCAACCACAACCACCAGAAATACTCTTCAATATACACAGATTCTAATTCTACCAATTCACTAATTTCCTTAACACTACTACTACTACTAGTGTATCCGTTATTCAAACACGAGTTAATAAGCTCTCAAAACTGAGCTGCCAATCCACCTCTGTTTACTTGCCGACTACATCCCAAGGCAAACATCTAGATGAGATCACAACCCAATTCAAAAAACCCTAATCCAACTACCCAAACCCCCTAATCCCTTCCAAAGAATAACCACAACAACAGAAAAGGAAAACAGAAGAAATGGGAAATCTTTTTTGTTCAGGTTTCAGCAGAGTCCAGGTTAACAACAGTCCCATCCACGTCTGCCAAAGAGGTACCATTTTTGTGCGTATAAGTACCACTTTTGTGATCAAAGGTACCACTTTTGTACACACAGGTACTACTTTTATGTAGGTAAATAACACTTTTGTATAGAGATACTACGTTTGTGCATGTAAGTACCACTTTTGTATACAAAGGTATCTTTTTTGTGGATAGCATTTTGATTTCTTGGTTTGCACAAAAATGGTACTTGTGTGCACAAAAGTGGTATTACTGTACACAAAAATAGTCCATATATGTACAAAAGTGATACCCAAAAATACTAAAGGTAGTTTGGACAAACGAATAATAATTTTTCATATTCAAATAAAATTTTAATCAAGATCGATGAATTTAAAAAATATTGAATTTGACTCCTATCTCTAAATAATAAAATCTCCTAAAGTTCATTTTTTTATAATTTTTCCTAATATATTTTTTTTTAGATAAAAATGTACGTAGTAGTTGGATAGAAATTTGACACACAATACGTAACATCATTGGAGGGTGATAATACAAAATGGAGAGTGGTGATGATACAAAACCACGTGTAAGGTGAGTCACTGTCTATGTTATCCACGGGCTATAAAATCAGTTGATGTTGGCCGGGCAACATTTTGAAGGGCATGCCCGTGACAATACGCTGTCGTATCACATTGTGCAGATCTCAGTACAAGTCGACTGACACAATAATGATGACACGTCCACATCGACAATGTATATATAATTTGTATGGATAGCCATCCATTACCTTGTCCTTAACTGAAAGGTTGGACACTCGAGTAGACACTCGGGTACCTGCCCAATTCATCAGTCTACCTTTTCGAATCCTCAAACACCAAGCACAATCTCCTGATACCTCAAACATAACATAAAATCCAACTCCAGTCCATAGCTTTTAAATCCTAGAATACAGTCTATTTGGTAACACCGTACCTACCATCAATCACTTCATCCGTAAACGACCGAGCACTTCAATGACCTCACACAACCAGCCGTTTAGTGCAATCCTGCTCTATACTACTAAAACTAACCACTATACACTACCTCGAGACTCTCTAGACAGCCGTGCCAACCCAAAACCCCACTCATTGACCGAGCCATGCAATCAACATCTAACAGTCGGTTACTCGGCACAGGCATGACTCCAGTCAATGCCTACGCCACCCTAGACTCATAGAGTCCAACAAGTCCCTTTAACAATAAGAACCAATACATTTCCTTGGACCGTACCAAAATACCCTAAATACACGTATACAACCCATAAACTACACTCGTGACTTAAGCAACTCCTGTCACACCCACCATAAACTGGTTCGAAAAGAACCTTCGCACCAAACTGTGACCCAAGTCACAAACACTAACCTTTTAAGGTTATACCTTTCTCCTTCAAAACCCTTACTCGCATACCTGACCTCCACGGTCACAGGAACCCATCCATCAATGCATGAAACTCACGCATAATAAAGACACCACGCTATGAAATACAAACCCGTTCTAAAGTTGTGCTCTAATCACTGCACAAAATGCAACAAGAAAATCAGGAAGACTCCACACTGGAAAGCTCAATCCATGAGCTAAAAGACCAAGCCATTTGTTCGATAAGAACTGACACCCAACAACCCTAGAGCAACCAAGCTTCTCGCCTACTCAGGTCAAAACTCACACAACCATCTCATGCTCAACTGCACATACACATAAGAATATACGTATATACATAAGACATATTTATATATATATATATATACACGATAACCAAAGCATAACCCTTGACACGACCATGTCTTATCACATACGTTTAAACAATAAGTCCATTAAATTATTATGTAAAATTAAATATTCCTTCCATCCTCATCATCATTTTATATAATACACACTTGCACAATCCGCACTCACAGCTTGCCCTTGACATACTCCTCATACTTATCATCATATCAAAATCAATATGTTTTCAATCATTATTTTAAACACATAAACATGTGATCACATAAGCAAGTAAGTAAGTAAGCATGCTTTTCAAAACTACAAACACATAAACAATTAAACAAATAAGCATTCTTCTCAAATAACATTGAACACTTTAACATGCAATGTATCTAAATCAACTCAAGTCCTACTTAGGTCAACCCTACTCGTCATCCTTAGGTTTTCGAACATAAAACCCTGATACCAAATTTGTAACAACCCGAACCCAAGGGTTTGAATCGCTAACCGGGTCCTTACACGAACTCGAAATCAACTAAAGACGTTACCGTCTTTTCCTATTTCAATACATAATATTCGTGTCATCCCAGAGTTTATAATAATAATAATAAAAATATATATATAATTTCGGCATGACCTCCGTAGAAAAAGTCACTCTACAACTTATTGAAATGCATAAGAATGCAATGGTCTCACTGGGCCTCAAAACTAATCTATCATGTCCCAACGCACAATGTAATAATATACAACATCCCTAAAATTAACACTTACATATAAAATATCCCGTTCCTCCATCTCATCCAAACAAGGAATCACTTTAATTAAGTTACAGTCCATAAAATATATTTATTTACACAAATTTTAGCATTACAACATTATACAAGTTACACTTAATTTTTATAAAAGGTATATGAACATGTTTCTATACAAAAGACAACAAAATAAGAGTTCTAGTCCAGTCTTAATTTACGATGGGTCGTCACCCGCCCCTTCTTTTCCCAAACCTGAAAAATATTAAAATAATAGGATGAGCATAAAGTTCGGTAGGAAGTGTCTTAAACACACCTCTTACAACCCCGTGAATCCACGCAAAGCATAGGGTAAAAGTAAACGGGATCATATCAATCAGAAAAAAAAATAAAAAATAAAAAAAATACAACAATGACAACAATATCATCAAATCCACAAAACAGGTCATCTAACCACATGTATAGAATGCATGCCAATGTCACCCCCCCCCCCCCCCCCCCACCCCCCAATTTCCAAAACAATTCTGTTTTAACTTCCAAACCGTTAGTATAATCCGACCGAAGGCACCTCTAAGGCGTCACGAAAGGAGGATTAACTAACTATCCACGACCACAAAGCACCTCCATGGCGTCGCATCTGGCCTAGTTAACTTAATTACACTAACATCGCAGACCACTAGGCGCCTCCTAGGTGTCCGGTTTTTGGAAACACTTTTAGAAAACTTTTTTCCAAAACAATTTCACTTGTTTTAAAACGTTTTTCCCCCTTTTCCTTTCCCAATGAATACATGAATGCCTCATACTTCATAATTATTGTGCCAACAATGAAATTTTGCATAAGTTACCAACTATTAACCACATACTTATACATCATGCTCTCAAATAAACAATTCATCATATAGAATATACCATGGCACGAGTTTAATATACTTTTCATCACATCATCATAAGAAATATGTAATTGAACCAATATTCATATAATCGACATAATCACATAGAACCTTAAATACATGAATTGAATAACCGAATTAAACATGCTTAGGGGCAAATCAAGAAGGAAATTTCACTAAAGCCAAAGAAAATATAATTAGAACACCTCTACCTCAATTTTGTAGAAAACCCTCAAATGGGACCAAATTTTCGAAATTCCTAGGATGCACCAAATGATGAATTGCTTAGATCAATGAATAGATCTCGACGTGCTCTCCGTTTTGTCGCAAACGACATCCAAAAACTCCTAAAGATGAGAGAAAAATCAAAGGTTGAAGTTTGTAGAAAAAGATAAACAAAAAATGGAGAATGAGAGGGAGAGGGAAAGACAGTGAACTTACGGGAAAGAGAGAATTGTGAGGCTCAAATGGTCTATTGGCCTTTTAAAGTGGTGGTGGGTCCCACCACCAAAATTTAATATCTTTTTTGATTTATTTTCATTTTCCTTTTTTGCACCACACAAAAATATATATATATATATACACACACACACACAACTATATAAAATCCACATAAATTACATTAAATAAAATGCATAAGATGTAAATGGACCCATGTAATACTCCTAATTTTAAATTGATAGTTTCAGTAGTTTAATTAATGTGTTTATTGCATTTTTATTGAATTATTTGAATTATTTGGATTATTTGCTTAATTGATTTATTTGTTTAATTGATTTTTTTGTTTACTTGAATTATATGCTTATGTGGAATGCCATAAATTATTTTATTTGTTCTATTTATTTAACTGATTTATTTGCTCTATTTATTTAACTGATTTATTTGTTTTAATTGAATTTTGTGCTTAGGTGGACTTACATTGAATGGTTAAATTAAATGTTTTAAAATGGAGTTGGGCTTGGATATGGGATTTTATGGGTACAGTTTATGATAACCTGAATTTTTGTGATTTTAATTTATATTTATTTCATGATTTTTAATTATTAGCGATTGATTATTTAATTTTATTAATGATTTGAGTTATTAATATTTTTTTTCTTTTGCATTGTTTTTAATAAATTATTTATTTATAGATAGAGGAGGTGTGGTGTGGTGATTACTTTATATTTATATATATATATGTGATGATGGAAGCTTGGTCGACAGTTGATGATGAGAGAAAGAAAATTGTTTTTTTTGTATAGTGGCTTGTTGCGGGGCCCATAGGAAATAGTGTAATGGGTTTTGTTTTTTTTTTTTGTTTTGTTTTTTGGTCACATGTTTTATGTATATATATATATATATATATATATATATATATATATATATATTGTTTGTTGAAGCAAGGGTGGCAGCAGAGCAAACGTAATGAGAAAGGAAGTTGTAATTATTTTCAGCGGGACCCACTAATGGAAATTTTGAGCCAAGTTCAAGGAACTTGGTCTGGTCTATTCATGTGGGCTGAAAGACACGAGATGAGATGACAAGGGTTAGTAAGGATAAATAGAAAAGGTGGCGGAACCAGCAAATTTTTTTGGTTTAAATGAAATAATGTTTTGTCTAACATCTTTTTTGAGGGTGTGGTGAGCAATCTTGACATGTGTATGGAGTCGGTGAATGGCTTTGCCTATATATTTGTATAAGGTTTGTAACTTTGGTGATACGAAAGAAAGAAAAAAAATAAGGATAAGAGTAAGCCGAGAGAAAGAAAGTGTTCGAGAATAGAGGAGGAGCCGAGAGTTGTAGAGGTGGCCGGAGCTTGAGGACTTGATAATCCAGTGAGGAAATTATTTTACAGTGTAGGGTTCTCTATACCTTGAATGGCATAGGGAGGTTTTGCTTTAATGTTTTTATTAAATGTTTTTAATTAAATGCATATGTATTAAATATATATGTTTATGTTGTGAAGCTGTTTTATTAAATGTCCATGAAATTCTTGTTATGGTTTTTCCTACTGGGACTTTTGTCTCACCACCCTCCAGTTTCAGGTACCGAAGATAAACGGGGATCGCTAGAGATGGGCTTAGGATAAAGAGTCGGCATTGCAAGGTTTTATTTATTTACTTGGAGATTTTTTTTTGTATATTTAAGGAAATTGACTTTGTATAAAAGACGGTATTATTTTTGGGATCCTGGGTGTATTTTGATGTATTTGTATTTGAATAAATTGAGGATTTTATTGAAATTTTTGGGGCGTGACAAAAATGGTATCAGAGCCTGAATCCAGCCAGAAGTGTGAGTGTAGTGATGATGTAGACGGGTGTGAGTAGGCGAGTGTGTAGCACTGGTGAGCTACCACTCGTAGCCGGGTGTGTGTGGGAGGATGGCGTTCACCGGCAGCTACTGCGATGGTTGGTTAGTGTGGTTGGGCAGGTAGCCCAGATTTGTTATTTTTTTTAGTGGGTGGGCGGCTGACGCATCGACGAGCTACCACAACAGTTACGGAGTGTGTGGGCGGGTGACTAGCACTGTCAGCTACCACAACGTACTACATATTATTGTATCTCACATTGCCTGGGGTAAGGATTTATGGATTGGTTTTGTGATTATTGGAATCAGAGTAGCGCAGCGGAAGCGTGGTTATTGGTGTTTTCGGGTATACGGACAGTTGGACTTGAATTTCGGGGACGAAATTTTTTTAAGTGGTGGAGATTGTGATAACCTGAATTTTTGTGATTTTAATTTATATTTATTTCATGATTTTTAATTATTAGCGATTGATTATTTAATTTTATTAATGATTTGAGTTATTAATATTTTTTTTCTTTTGCATTGTTTTTAATAAATTATTTATTTATAGATAGAGGAGGTGTGGTGTGGTGATTACTTTATATATATATATATATGTGTGTGTGTGTGTGTGTGTGTGATGATGGAAGCTTGGTCGACAGTTGAGGTGAGAGAAAGAAAATTGTTTTTTTGTATGGTGGCTTGTTGCGGGGCCCATAGGAAATAGTGTAATGGGTTTTGTTTTTTTGTTTTTTTTTTTTTTTTTTTTTTTGGTCACATGTTTTATGTATATATATATATATTGTTTGTTGAAGCAAAGGTAGCAGCAGAGCAAACGTAATGAGAAAGGAAGTTGTAATTATTTTCAGCGGGACCCACTAATGGAAATTTTGAGCCAAGTTCAAGGAACTTGGTTTGGTCTATTCAAGTGGGCTGAAAGACATGAGATGAGATGACAAGGGTTAGTAAGGATAGACAGAAAAGGTGGCGGAACTAGCAAATTTCTTTGGTTCAAATGAAATAATATTTTGTCTGACATCTTTTTTGAGGGTGTGGTGAGCAATCTTGACATGTGTATAGAGTCGGTGAATGGCTTTGCCTGTATATTTGTATAAGGTTTGTAGCTTTGGTGATACGAAAGGAAGAAAGAAATAAGGATAAGAGTAAGCCGAGAGAAAGAGAGTGTTCGAGAATAGAGGAGGAGCCGAGAGTTGCAGAGGTGGCCGGAGCTTAAGGACTTGATAATCCAGTGAGGAAATTACTTTACAGTGTAGGGTTCTCTATACCTTGAATGGCATGGGGAGGTTTTGCTTTAATGTTTTTATTAAATGTTTTTAATTAAATGCATATGTATTAAATATTTATGTTTATGTTGTAAAGCTGTTTTATTAAACCTCCATGAAATTCTTGTTATGGTTTTTCCTACTGGGACTTTTGTCTCACCACCCTCCAGTTTCAGGTACCAAAGATGAACGGGGATCGCAAGAGACGGGTTTAGGATGAAGAGTCAGCGTTGCAGGATTTTATTTATTTACTTGGAGATTTTTTTTGTATATTTAAGGAAATTGACTTTGTATAAAAGACGGTATTATTTTTGGGATCCTGGGTGTATTTTGATGTATTTGTATTTGAATAAATTGAGGATTTTATTAGAATTTTCGGGGCGTGACACAGTTATTACCCATGGATGGATATACATGTATATATATGTGTGTGTATAGGATTAAGTTAACTATTAGGATTTATTAATAATTACATTTATACTGTTTTATTAATAATTATTATAGGGTTTTATATTTTTATATAATAGCCGACTTAGCTATATAAGTAATTATTTTTCTTTCTCAATCTCTTAATATAATTAGAGTTAGGGTTGTGTTTATATAAGCCTATATAAATACTTGTATAAGTGTGCTAAGGGTTTTTAGAACCCAAGTCAAGTAGCAGTGGAGGCGACGAAATACAGAGAGTTTGAGAGGAAAACAGATAGAGGAAAGTTAGGGTTTGGCTAGAGACAAGGGCTGAACCAAGAAGGGATTGCTTCTGGATCGAACTAAGAGCAATGGAGGTGTTGAATGGCAGTCTAAAATCTGTTGGAAAACTCAGAGACGGTGGTTTAAGGTTTTAAAATTGAAACTGAAGGCAAGTCTGTATTCTAACTCTTTCCCTTAAACCTGTGTTCTGTGCATGCTTAGGTGGTCTCCAGGGTTTTAAATTAACGTTAAAACAGATCTTATAAGCATGGTTGCATTGAATTTAAATGCATTGAATTAAAAAGGTTTAATGGTTTATGCATGTTCTTGCTTAAATCATGATTTAGTTGATTTTAAACTGGTTTTAATTCATGTCGATGATGTATGATACCTGCATATAATTAATTCTGGGACATAAATTGAATCCTAGGTAGTTAAATAAAACAATACGGAGGCTCTAAACTTCGCCGAAGGCGAAGAAGATGAGCAGTTTTAAGAATTTGAAGAATACGGCTCTCGGAGGAAGAGCTCTCTAAAAGAGAGAGCCAACTCCCACAAAGAGAGAGCCGACTCCCACATAAAGGGAGCTGGCTCCCAACACTCCAGAGCCGGCTCCCAAGAGGGCAGAGGCGGCTCTCAATGTTTGGGAGCCTGCTCTCGCCCCGGAACTTGTAGAAATTGGTTTTTGGGGTACTGTTTAGCCGTCTGGGGTATTTTTTTAAGCTGTTGTAAATTGCAGTAAAGGGTCTAAATAATTGTTTTAGACATTTAAAAATACTTAGAAGCAAGGTTATATTAGTATGTTTAGGAGTGGAACAACATGAGTTCTAACAGTAAACTGGCATGTTGAATATGGAATAAAGGATTTAATTGCTTACTATAATTCTAGCAATTTGTTTATATTTGATTAAATAATATTAATCATGTTTAAGCACTTGATAAGCATAATTGACTATCTGAACCTGTAGTATGCTTATATGGAGTTAATTGATGTTTTAACTAGTTAGATTCCATCAATTATTGGATTTATGGATTGATATGAAATTTATGTTTAAGAATTTCATTATAATGTGCTCAGTAATGATTCTGATTATCATTATATTGTTCTGGATTATAATTGGTTAAGTGCTTATTCTGTTTTGTCAATTTGATGGATATGGATAGTTTAAATTGTTGTCATTACTTTAGCAATTTAAACGAAGGTTCTGTGATTATAATCACATACTGGATGCATAATAGGATCTTGTCTATAACTAATTTCTATTATGTTTGTCTCTAGATGTATTTGATATTCAAATGAGTGTGCATCATTTATGGATCATATGCATTATATGTACCGGTATGGGACGGTGCCATATTAGGGGTGAATTAGATCAAAATACTAATTCCTACCTATTCATACATACAGAATGGATTAACTAAAACAGTTAAATCCTACATGGTTTTATGTCTTGTGAACTAAAACAGTTGAACAACATATTGGATGTTTGTTTATATTCTGTATTAGGAAGGGAATGGATTTAATTAAAACATTTAAATCCTAATTATACGTCATGTCTTGGCAACGAACAGTTAAGCGGCACTACATTAGTTTTGGATGGGAATTTATATATATAATTTATGATACCGCAATATGAGCTTGAGTCTCAGATTCGATGGTTAGGGGCGTTTATGCAGTAGATGCGTAGCTGATTATGATAGGTTGAGTTATACCCTGTTAGGCTTAGGTACTCATGCCCACTCAGGTGCGTTTTGCATGTTGTCTTCTATTCAGGTTGAGACCCCCTTTGTAGTCCAGTAAGAGTCCTTTAGTGTGGATATATATATGTCTAGACTAGATAGATATTGCCGAGCTATCTAGGATGCATCTGCGTATCGGGTTTCTGTATGGATTGTAGTAGGATTGAACTTGCATGTGGGCCTGCCCACTCTTATTTTTTAGGTGTTCATCAATTCCAGGCTTAGAGATTGATCGTGCTGAGCAGATACAGTCACTCACTCCTCCAACTACACAGGATTTGCTTTCGTAATTTAGTTTTGAATTATGGTTCTGTATTTTTATTTTCGATTAGGATTATTAGGGGTCCACTAGATGGATTCCCGAGTTGTACGGATTTGAAAAGTTTAAATTATATTAATGTATAATCTTTTTTAGGATTTTTAATTTAGAATTCTTTCAGCTTTAAATTTGTTTCTTAATTCTTTTGTATTCCTGCTTGTTTACATATTAATTATCTGATATCACTCGGATCTGTACTCGGACTTGATCACCCATGGCTCTAGAATCGAGGGGTATCACAACCCAACTAAAGTCCCCGCACGCAACAGTTCCGGTAGCTGGTCTCACCCGGGACTGTCTGGTCTAAAAAACTGAAAAATGTCGAATTGACAACCCTTGTATTTCAAAGAGTCCTGAACTCAACGAAATACCTCAATCAGCTCTCAGACACACCCAGCACACGCTACAGTGTTTGGCGCATAAAACGAGAAAAGGCGAAAATACCCTCGAAAAATTAAAAAAATCCAAAAAATGAAAAATGGCGAAAATAGGAAACATTACAGGACTATTTTATCATCTTTTATATTTGTGATCTCATTTATTTTGTATAAGCCTTGGGATGGCACGTATATTATGTATCGACCTTGGAACTTACCATAATGCCCTTAGACGACCTCGGGTTCGGGTAAGGACCCGGCTAGCGATTCGGACCCTCAGGTTTGGATCGTTACAGAGTTGTAAAACTTTGGTAGTAGTTCTAAGACTTTAATAGTTTGTGATGTGAATGCATAATATTAATGGTTATTTTGAATGACTTATGGACAATGATGCATGATTGTTTTGCATGACAGTTGATAAGTTAGTGTTTTGCATGGTTGCCTATTTATTCACTCTCTCTTGAATGGAGAATTAGTTCATTTTACAGCTGCAAACATTACTACTATTGCAATACAAGTAAAAAATAAAAAAATAAAAAAAATAAAATAAAATCCCAAAAGAAAACCTACACAAACACCATTCCTACCATTACCACCATTTATGCGGCTCAGACCCACAAAATCATTCCTTTTTCCATGGTAGTTTTCATTTATATTATTTCTCAACTTCTTCACTTCACACATGAGATCAAAAACAAACCTTTTGTAACATTCTGATAATTCTTCATCCTCCCACCTATAAAACTTGCATGACTTTATTTTGTAATTTGGACAACCATAGAATCTTCTGCCTCGATTTCTTTCAGTCCAAGAAGTCTTCAATAGAGTCAAAACTCCATAATCACAATACAAATTTTTTGTTGGACTTGATGCTTGCATACTTTTCTTGCTACATGAGCTTGAAGATGAAGCCATTTTCCATTAACCTAAAAAAAGAGTGAAAGAAACACAAAGACAAAAATAGGAAATGATTAAAATAGAGAACAAAATATAAAATGGAAATATAATGGTAAAAGGAGAGAAGTTAGAGAGAGTGTGTGTGTGTGTGTGCGCGTGCGCTCTAAAATGAGAGAGTAAACATTATATATATAGAGAAAGAGCCCTTAGAAAAAAAAAAAAAAAAAAAAAAAAATTATTTAGAGAGAGAGAGAGCACCGTTAGAGAGGAGAGAATAAAAAATTTAAATTTTTTTTTTTTTTTTTTTTTTTGTTTCCTAGTTGGGACTCACACACACTGCCTCCACTAAGGTTTGAACCCCTGACCTCCCTTTGGGAAGTAGGAGCCTTATACCGCTAGGCGACAGGCGTGTTGGTATTAAAAATTATTTTCAAAAGTGTGGAAAAAATAAAATAAAAAAAAAACCCTGTATTTTCAAAAGTGTGCAAAAAACCCCTCTGTGTTTTCAAAGGGGTATTTTAGGTAGTGCAAAAGGATAATTTGGATATTAAAGGCCAATTTTTAGTCACATGCCAATTTACTTGGTCAAAAGTCCTTATTTGCACAATTTTAAACCTACGTACAAGGGTGGCGTTTGAAAACAAGGGTGTTATTTACATACTTTTGAAACTACTGGATGTTTTTTGCACTTCACCCGTTAAAATATATGTATACAATTATCCCCTCCATCTTATGACCATTAGAAAATAACCCTTGGTAAAATGATCACAATGTCCCTTAGTGACTTCTATATACGTAATATACTTAGAATAAGATTGAAGAGAGAGCAAGTGAGAGTGAAATCGGATTACAATGCCCCTTTGTGACTTCTAATGATCTTATGACCAGAGGGGTGGATAATTTGCACATATTTTTTAAGAAGTTATATACTCATATCGAATAGAGGGATTTGCTATAACAAAAGGGTTTCTTTATATATTAAGTTTTTAAAATTTTTATGCTTAGAAGTATTCTAATTCCAAACTAATCCGTTATCAATTAAATTTTGCTTGATTTTGTGTTGGCTGTTTATTGGATTGATGCTTTGTCACAAATCGTGTACTAAACTGTAACATTATGTCGTCGTAATATGGTTGATTTTAGAAAACAAGACGAATATATATGCTATTAATTTTAAGATTAATTGTTGTTTCTTAACTTATTTTAGAAGTATTAATTAGACATAGTGACACACACAAATGTTACACCATCTAAATACACACCAGTATTGTGTGTTCATGATTACTTAGTTGTGCCTCTATCTTATATATGTTCTAGGCTTTTAAGTTCTAGCACTCAGGGAAGTGCAGAAAACACCCTTGAAGTATACTTTTCGTAGCACTTTTACCCCCTATTTGAAAAAGTGTGCAATAAACACCCTTAATCTTTTGAAATTGTGCAAAATTACCCCTCCGTTAGAAATCTGACATAAATTACAGCTGTAATACCTATTTTGCCCTTTTACTCTTCCCAAAATGCCCAAGGGGGTATATATGATACGAATCTCATAGTATAGGGGTGTTTTGTGCACATTACCTTATATATATATATATATATATATATATATATATAAATTTATATATATATATATATTTTTCTCTATATATACCCCTTTAGTGTTTTCTCTCTCTATACTTCTTTTAGCATTTCTCTCTCTAGCATTGCATTTCCCTCTCTCTCTCTCTCTGTCTATTTTTTTTTAGCTAGAGTTAGCTTGTTATCTGGCTGGAGGGATAGTGGGAATATTGATCCAGCTTTGCTGGTGGTGAGAATGCTTGGTATGCTTGCTTGTCTGTGAGTATTCTTCTAGTTCTAATCCGGGAGCCTCATTCCGTCAGTTGAGCTTTTTTTTTACTTCTCAAACCCCCTTCATCTTTCCTTTATGCTTACATACAATAATATTACATGGAATCTTCAACCTCAAGAAGTCATTCTTACTCATATGGAAGGGCGAAAGAATGCTACTGCCATTGTAAAGTTAGAAGTCCTTTAAAGATTTCAAATACAAAGAGAAATCCGGGTAGAAGGTTTTATGGTTGTGCAAACTATAGAACTGGTTCATGTGGTTTTTTAAGGTGAAAAGATGAATAATTGCCCGAGTACTGCCGTAAATTAGTTTGGGATCTTATGATAGAGGTGCAAGAGTTGCAACAAGCTAAAGCATCAACAAGAATTTCAGAGGCACCAATGAATGTGAAGGATGAAAGGTTATTGGAGCTAGAAAATATGATAGTAGACTTGAGAAAAGAAGTGAAAAAAACTGCTCCTACTGTTGGCGGAATATGTTGTGGTTCGTTTGGCATCTTTCTCTTTGGCTTTTTTACCTGTATTGTATTTCTTAAGATAGTAATGTGAATTTCTTATTTGACTTCCTGTATTGCATGCTTGTATTTTAGTTTCTGTTGTATTTTAATGCTTGTATTGTGGTTCTTGTACTGTGTGAAATATTGCATTTAACTTTAATACTTCAACCATACGAATAAAAAACTGTCATCACTAAACATTCAACCAAATCAATTCATTCATCTAACCTGTCATTAATCATAACCATTCAATTAGTGCAAACCATATATATCAAACCATTCAACTATACTAATGCCAAATTTTTCAAACCATTCAAAAAAAAAAAAAAAACATGCAATGCACATTCATAAACTTGTAGGAACTGGAATAATTAATTTACCAAAATAATCATCCTAAACAAAACCCAGTTTCACCTTCAGTAAATGTACCACTTTCAACACACACACAAAAAAAAAAAAAAAAAAAAAACCCATGTAGAACCATTTTCATCAAGTCATCTTAGTTAAAAAGTAAGCAGGCCTATACAAGTCATCCTAGTCAAAAAGTAAGCAGGCCTATACAAAAAGTAATACTAGTCCCTGCAACTCCACAACTCCAAAAGTAGTACTATTTTCACCATCTACACAAAAGTAATTGTTGTAGTAATTTAAGTCATACCCTACACAGTCCTGCATATGTTGCTGAGATACCAAACTCCATTAATAGTCCCTGCAAACTGGCCAACAAGTAATGACCTGGAACATTAAACAAAGCATGAATAAGAACCCAATGTAAACTATCCTAAAACTAAATGCAAACTGTCCTAAAAGTAAAAACAAATAAATGCCACCAGTTTATATAAATGTCAATTCAATGCAATTCAATGTGTATAAGCATCTAATTCTGTACTTCACTATTTGATTGCACATTATGGGTTATATTCTTACAGGCTGTTCAATATTATTTGTTCCGTTCTATAAGAGAGGTAGGAGATCCCATTTACTGTAACATGGGATTGAATGAATGCAAATTGAATACATATTTAACAAATGCATTAGTATTTTCATTTGAACTGAGCAACCTGCCCGCCTGAATGGCTCTACATCATGGTAGGGGTGGGTTTATGGGACAAAATATAAGATAGTATGAGGTCCTTAAATTGCATGATCATTAATAGTAAACATAACGTTCCACATGAACAAATCCTTTTAGCATCAAATGCTATGGATTACAGTTAACATTAAAAATAAAAAATAAATATCATAGTTGCGATAGATTTCACTGTTTGGACTGATAACAATATATCATTCCTTTGCTTTTGTATGTCACAGTGTATACTCAAAATTGTGAAAGATTTGCAACCTGGTGGTATTTCCAACTGTCCCACGAAAAAAAAAAAAAAAATTTCCATTGTATGTTGCCCCACCCTTGACTTTGGGATGATTTTGAAAATTGTTTTCCTTTTCCAAGGTGTTCGTGGGAAGAGGATTCCCCTTCGCAAATATGTTCTATTGATATCCTTATTCTGGAGATGCACAATAAAAAAAGTAGTTTAACATAATAGGCTTGATCCAGAATTTTGGGACAATGACAAGTAAAAGGAAGGAGTATGTAGACACATGAGTGAATTGATGGTTAATATAACATGCCCCAACAAACTAACCTGGTAAGAAAGAAAAAGAAATTGAAAATAAACTTGTACAAAAATAGAAACAGAAAACGAGGGGGGATAAAAATAGATAAAATTTAAAAGGAAAATTAGGTTTATATGACTTGTCTACAAGCATCATATGCTGACATGTCAACATATTTCTCAATTATGCTTTTTGAGTGTTATAAAGAGAAATATTATGAGAATGATTAAATTTTTAATTTCAAATCAGGTTTATATGACTTGTCTACAAGCATCATGTGCTGACATGTGAACATATCCCCACAAACACTAAAATAAAGTTTATATGAGTTTCTACAATTTATAATAAAATCAAACATGCAAGGCAATAAAAGGCACAAATAAGTATTATGTTAATGCAAATACCTAATACCACCAGTCTTGGCTGTCTTGGGTTGCTTGTGATAGGAGAGTAGGCATGTCAACAATTTGAGATTGTGTAACATTAATAACCTGTTTATATAGTTTTGAACAATTAATTATGTCATATCAAAGGCACAAATAAGTATTATGTTAATGCAAATAGGGTGTTAAGCACAATATACCTCACTAGTTGTGATTGGAACATCTACAAAGTTGGAAGTCCCAATGTCAACACTGCCCAATGCACCCCTTCCTTGTGTTGTCAGTCCACTGTTACTACTGCCCCAACCACTGCCAAATGTACCCCTTCCTTATGTTGTCACTTCACTGCTACCACTGCCCAATGCACCCCTTCCCTGTGTTGTCC
Source organism: Cornus florida (assembly GCF_030987335.1). Taxonomy (NCBI): domain Eukaryota; kingdom Viridiplantae; phylum Streptophyta; class Magnoliopsida; order Cornales; family Cornaceae; genus Cornus; species Cornus florida. Next base: position 68,956,053 of record NW_026775581.1, on the reverse strand, counting down.
CTACTGGCTCTTCCTCTCTCCCAGTCCCTCTAACAGTCCCATCACCTCTTCCTTGTGTTGTCCCTGCTGCTTTTCCTCTCTCAGTCCCTCTAACAATCCCATCATGTAATACCCCGATAATTTTAAAAGATTTATTAATTAGGATTAATTATTTTATTTTATTTTTCAATGATTTATTTTATTTTATTGAGTGCTAGATTAATTATCTTATTTTAATTAAGTTATATTTCGTGATTATGTATGATGATTGATTGTTTGTGTGGTTGATTATTGATTGAATTATTGGTGTGTTGATTTTATTGGTATTATATGACTTAGTTGTAAATTCTTGTTTGTTATTTGCTTCATGTAATTAGTTATTTTAATTTCTGTATTTAATTAATTATCTTATTTATTTAAATTGATTGGATTGGGCTTAAGGAAAGTTGGACCAAAAGATGTGGTCTTGGGCTTGTATGAAACCTTATTGGGTTAATTAATGAAGGTCCGTGGTTATTTAATTATTTAAATGATCACTTTTGTATCAATTATATTTATATATATATATATATATATAATTATATATAAATATAATTAATTAATAATTGTTATGGAAAGATATATATATAGATATATATTTATTGATATTTATAAGTATATATGATTTAATTAACTAATGAGTTAATTATGGAAGGAATATATATTTATATATAATATATGTTTATAGATATAAATTATTTAAAGGTTATTATTTTAATTCATAATACTAGTTGGAATAGGATTTGGACTTTAAGGTGTATAAAAATACACATAAAACTTTAGGGTTAAAGGTTTTACACGTTAGAAAAATAAAACAGACAGAGAGAGAGGAAGAAGAATGGCTGACAAGGAGGAGGTCGGATCTGAAAAGGAGGACGTCGGAATTGGAAGAGATAATTAAAACTTGAAGCGTCGGTTTCGTTTCGAAACCTTCAGGCGAGTTTTCTCTAACTTTCCTCTTAGAACTCATAAGGATTTCACCTTGAGTATCAAGGTTTTAATTAAATTTATTTGTTTAAAAATTATGGTTAGATCGGAATAATTAAAAAGTATAAACTATTATATTTGATTTTTAGATTATTGGATTTTAATTGATATATATAGGTGTTATGTATATTTTAAAATCAATCTATAGGTGGATTTGTGACCCAAGAGAGTTAATTATGGTTTCTTTATTTTCTAGAATTGTTCTGTAATTTTTTGGAATTTTTCTGATATTTTTAGGAATTTATTAGGATTTATTTTCCTATTATTTGTTAGGAAAATAATTTTATATATATATATATATATATATATATATATATATATATATATACACTAGGTAACTGGCGCATGTGGAGCAGCGGCACAATAAAGAATTGATCCAGTGCGGCGCGGTGTAGGATAATAGGGTGTATACGCCAATTAGGGCCATTTGATTAATTAAACTTATGTGAATTGATATGGTGCATCGCGGCGCATAAAACTTTGGTGCGCATGTGTATCTGGACCATAGAAGTGGTCTGGTCAACTATGGGATTATTTGGTGTATTGCAGACCATGAGAAGATGGTGCACTCGCTGATCTGGACCTTAGATCTATTATAGTTAATAGAAAATAATCTAGTGTGAGCGTGTTCATTTGCGCACTCATTTATGACCATTGGATGCGGCATAAAGGAAGTGATGGATTCGGTGTGGTGAACTCACGGTAGCTGAAAGAGCTTAGCCAATACCAGCACACAAGGAGGCTTGAATCCAGCGCGTGCAAGTGCATAGTAAGCACGTGGGGGCGCGTGGGAAACTATGTTGGCCTAATTCGACACTAGAAATTAAAACGGTCATAATTTAGTCATTTTAAATCGAAATTGGGTCATTCTTGAGCTCAAATTCAAGGATTTTTCGTCCTCTTTCCAATGGTACCAATTTCATTATCAGATTCTTATCCTAATAAGAGATATTTACGTTTTAGTGAGACGGTGTCGGAAAACTATTTAAACCGGTATGGAGTATTTAAAGGAAACTATTTCTGACATATTTAGTTGCACTAATTTGGGTAAATATAATAAATTAATAATTTGTTATGGAAGGAAGTGTATATATATATATATATATATATATATATATATATATATATATATATATATAATTATTTATATATGTGTATATATAGTTTAATTTGTCTATGAGTTGTATGGAAGGATGAATATATATATATATATATGTATGTATGTATGTATATTGATTTTAAATAATCAAGGATTATTAAAGAAGGTGTTAAACACATATAAATAACATATGTGTAGGTAGATATATATATAAATCATTTAAGATGATTAATATTATCATTCTTATTTGGCATATCTTAATAGGCTGGTTGTTAAATTAATGATATGCGTATAATATGCATGTGATGGCTATGTATGATTTAGCGTATTGTTAATTTTAAAGTTAATTCATGGTTAAAGTGTGGGCATGGATGAATTGTCAAATGATTAAATATATTACCTAAATATTTGTATGAATAGAATACATATATGGAAAGCATGGATGAATTGCTAATTAAATGTATGAATAAATATACCTGTGGAGGCATGGTTGAATTGCCAATGTATAAATATACATACACGGAGGCATGGTTGAATTGCCAATGTATAAATAAATATACTTATGGAGGCATGGTTGAATTGCCAATATATAAATAAAAATATTTACAATGGCATGGTTGATTTGCCAAAGCATAATTACGTTGTTATGTGTTAGATGATTAAAATATCATCTATGGTTGTTGTATGTATGGATTGGATTAGGGTTAGATATTCTTAAATGAGAATAGTTTAGTACTTACTGGTTAGTGTATTATTTTCCATTAATAAAATAATATTGGGGAAGACGTGGATGATTTGTCAAAACTTGGATTTTGGATATGTGATTTAAACAATTTAAATCATTATCGGGTTGGGATTAAATAGAGTATTTCTTTTATTATAATTTGTTGTTTAAATGATTAGACAACTGACTAGGATGGGATTAAGGTCAAAGGAGTTTTTATAAAATGAAATGGTAGATTGGTCTAGGTATAAATATTATTTTAATAATTATTTAATAGGTATGGAAATTTAATAAACCTATTAATGGATGTGATTAGTATAGTATATATAATTATATATAGACATGTATATCGTGCTTTATTAAAGTTAAAACTTTATTAGGTTTGGTTTTGATCAGAGATGATCTGCTTATTGGTTTTCAGAGGCCTGGTAGAGTGAACTTGCTCGTAGGGTTTAACCCACGATTTATTTTTCAGGTTATTAGAGGTTCCAGTCTCGAGGTTGAGGATCCGCAGTTGGGAGACTGTCATTCGTCTATTCATCTTGTGTACTTTTAAATAGTATTGGATTATTGGATAATATTTTAAGGGGTCCTTGAGTTATGGGATTTCCGAATTGTAATTGTTGGAGAATCATTAAGTAATATTTATTTATTAGTTTTCTTCAGCGGTTTATTTATTCTTTATTATTCATCTTTGTATTATGTGCTTGTTAAATACTTAAATTGTTTTGATATCCCTTGATTTTGTGCGCGGACTTGATCAATCCGTGTTCCAAAATTAGGGGGCATCACACATCACCTCTTCCTTGTGTTGTCCCTGCTGCTCTTCCTCTCTCAGTCCCTCTAACAGTCCCATCACCTCTTCCTTGTGCTATCCCTGCTACTCTTCCTCTCCCAGTCCCTCTAACAGTCCCATCACCAACTCGATTCTCAACATCTTGAATGTCACCACTAGAAATATGCAATATTCCAAGTTGAGGGTTTGAAGGCCTGCCTCCCTTGCTTTTTGGTGGTCTAGACTCTTCTGGTTGATTTTTGCAAGTCCTTGCATTGTGACCATGAGCTTTATATTTTCCACACATAAGGTATGGTCTTTGTCTAAATATATTTTTTGATTTAGATGTACCTTCACCATGATTTTTCATTCTTGCTTTCTTTGGCCTTTCAGGAGGTTTCCTAGCTATTGGAGAGATTAAAGGCACAAGTGGCAGTTTCTTCATGTGCCTAAGGACCAATGGATTGATCTTAAATGCATATGCCTTCAAAAATGTTGACCTATGGTGGTAAGCATCAACATATTCTTCAATAGGTAGTTTTTTCTTAGTCATAACAGCAATGGCATGCTTGCATGGGATACCTGTGACATTCCATTCCCCGCATGTACAACTTCTCTCTTGTAGATTTACGGACTCATTGTCAATCTTATCTTGGACATCATAACAAGATAGTGAAGAAAAATATACTACACAATTCTTTGATTCCTTCTTATTTGCCAATACTTTAGCCTTTACAGCTGGACACAAGAGCCCCTTTTGTTGTTCCATGTATTCCCTCCTCTCATGAAACCTTGACATTAAACCCCTTCTAATCATCTCAAACATTGTAATGATAGGTTTGTCTCTTGCCTTTAATATGTGTGAATTCCATGATTCACACATATTATTACTATTAAGACAACACTTGGAAGAATCTGTCAACTTAGACTTGGTCCAAAACCTAAATGGGATTCTGCACAACCAGTCATATGCCTCACCATTGAGTTCCCTTATATTCTGCATATGTTTCTCAAACACAGGTTTATTGAATACATTTTCAGCATTCCACACCATTTGCTTCAACTCCATGCCTGGATATTCTTCATAAAGTTCTCATGCAAGTGCCTAACACAAAACCTGTGATCTTGACCACCATCCAAAGATGCAAGTGTGTCCACCAAGCCCTAAAGGTAACATATAAAACAATTTCTCAGTTAGCTTTACATTTAAACTACATTGAAAAAAAAATAAAATAAAATAAAATAAAAAACTGAATTACTAAATAACTTCAAATAATTGAATTACTTAAAATAATAATAATAACTGAATTACTTAAAAAAAAAAAAAAAAAAAAAAAAAAAACTGAATAACTGAATTACTTCAAAACTGAATTACTTAAAAATAAAAAAATAAAAAATAAATAAAACAAATTTACCTTCTGTCTGTCTGAAATCCAAGTTATTGCTTTGTGGGGACTAATAACAGCCATCAACTCCTCTATGAACCAATCACAGCTGTCTTTAGTCTCTGCTTCAACAACAGCAAGTGCAATGGGATAAAAACTGCTGTCTCCATCTCTACCAACAACACTAAGCAGAATCTGATTATAAAGAGTCTTCAAGAAACACCTATCCAGTCCAATAAAAGGCCTACAACCCTCCTTAAACCCCCTCCACATTGCATTTAAAGAGAAAAAGACTCTCAAATCTTGTTGACATCCCATCAAGCTCCAACTTTGCCTTTACTTTACAAACACTACCAGGATTTGTCTTCATTACAAGGGCAAAATATTCTCTAATTTTGAAAACTGGTCCTCATGGTGACCTTCAATAATCTGCAAGGCCTTCCTCTTTGCCCTCATCACTTTGAACCTAGACACTTCAATATCCAAGTTATCAGCAACATGGTGTTGGATACCATCATTTTTTCATTCAGGTAGCTTCCTAAATTTATGCACATACTTCTTTGCAATGTAGGTAGAAGTTGCTTGCCTATTTATCTCAGTTTCAGGGCAATCAGGATCATGAGGTTTAATTGTACTTAGCTCAAAGCTGCCATTTTCTCTCAAAGAAGCATGTATCCTCCATCCACATCCATTCACACATGTAGCAGTGACCCTTGTTCTTTCATTCTTCTTAAACCTTATATCATACTTGTTAGCAATAGCATGCTCTCTCAAGACAGCTTTAAATTCTTTAGCATTCACAAACTTCATGCCTATAACCAATTCTTTGTTCCTCTCATCCCTTGCAATTTTGGTTTTTAGTTGTTTAGGTGCACTATTTATCTCTTCATCATCAGATTCACTGTGAATACTCCATAACTCATCACTTGGTGCATATAGGGACACATCATCCAATTCCTTATCATCCACTTCAATATTACCAAACTCATCATTCTCAACATTCTGATTTTCAGCATTACCATCACTGTCAGCATTCTCATTCTCAGCATTTTGATTTTCAGCATTGCCATCACTGCCAGCATTCTGATTTTCAACACTGAAACCACTGTCATTATCAGTGTCAACTTCTTCTTCCACTGATCTAACAGCTTCATTATCCTCTTCATTTGGCTTGCTGACATAAATGTGGATCTGTGGAATATTTTTGTATGTCTCAAACATAGCCATCACACTTAGGTCATTAAAAACTTGTAATAAATGCCCATGGATGGGATCCTTGTAGAAAATCTTGCTGTGTGCATTCAAATGAAGGCTTTTGAGCATGCCTTGAAGTTCAATGTATGACATTGTATCACTGTCCACATTATCAAACAGCTCCAACTCACCTCCAACATACTTGTTACGCTTGTCGAAATTGCCCGAATGATACAGATGAATTAAATGACTTGTTTCCATCTTCTAAATAGTTACAAAGTACACAACAGCATTAACAATGACTAAAACTCTGAAACTATCCATGCATATCAGAGTGGGATCTATAGATTCGTCATACAATATGCATGGCATGGACACTAAAAAACATGGTTAGTATACATGTACAATAAAGAATAACGTGAAAATAAAAAAATAAATTAAATGACTTGTCTCCATCTTTTAAATAGTTACAAAGTACACTATAGCATTAACAATGAGTAAAAGTCTGAAACTATCCATGCATATCAGAGTGGGATCTATAGATCCGTCATACAATATGCATGGCATGAACACTAACAAACATGGTTAGTATACCTGTACAATAAAGAATAATGTGAAAATAAAAAAATAATAAAGTTATTATAGATATGCAATATAAAAGTCAGTATACATGTACAATAAAGAATAATGTGTAGCAATAAATAATAAAATTGCAGTGTGTTTGGAATAATTATTCAAAGACAAAAATAAATAAATAAATACCTAACTTTTTAGGCTATGTGGTCCACCATTATGAGAACCACCAACTCTTAACCACATAAATAAACAACAAAAACATATAAAATGGCAAAAATGTATTGATTGAAGATAGAAATAGCCAATTTGACAACTTATAGTAAAAATATATATATATAAATAATCTGTTATTGTAATACCCCTAGTTTTCAAAAGGACAAAATGGAAATTTAATTTTGCATTTTGGTTTTTATTTCATTTTTATTTGATTATATGACTTAGTTGTTTGAATTGATTATTTTATTTGTTGGATTTAATTGACGTGTATTGTTGGTTAGTTTATATAATTTATTTGTCAATTGTTTAAGTTAATTAATTAATTGTTGTAATTATGGATTTGATGAATTAATTGTCGTAATTATGGATTTGATTATTTTATTTAATTATTTTAATTGGATTAATTTTGTGATAGTTGATTTAGTTTGTTCTCAACGTGACTGTTATATAGCTTTCATTGGGTTTATAATTTTCATAGGCAGCCGTCATTGATTTGTAACCTAGGTTTACATATGAGCCGGGTTATATATGGATTAGGGTTTAATGTCTAAACCTATATATATGTATATTACAGTGGATTAGGGTTTAAAATAATACAAAACAGAACGTAGGTTTTCTGTAGAACAAAGATACAGTGAGATATTGAGAGACACAGAGGAAGATAAAGAGAGGAGGTCTTGGTTTTGGTCTGGATTAAGTTTGGACCAAGAAGGAGGAATGAGAGGTGTTTTTGGGTTGAACCAAGGCACTGGAGGAGCAGACTTGCAGTTTAGGAACAAACATATTACAGAGACAGTGAATTGGAATTTCAAATCTGAAATTCAAAGGCAAGTTTCTGATCTTCTCTTTTCCAGGAATTTGTGTTCTGTGCATGCTTAGTTACACTCCAGGAATTAAAGTAAGACTTAATGACATCGTTTATACATGTTGTAACAGTATTAAACATCATTGAGTATAATCTGTTTTCATAGTTTTACACGTTCAACTTAAAATTTTATTGTCGATGCTTTACAAATTGATGTTTAGTTCCGTTCTTGTTTGTATAACTCTGTCTTGTGGTTACTCTGGGATGTGAGTGGAATCTTAAAAACTGAAATTAAACATGTTAAATAAGTTTCTAGCATGATGGAATTGAATCTGTTTCTCAGTCGACTACAAGTTCAGTCTTTTGTATGGTTACCGTTGTTTCAAACTTTGATCTGTTATTCAACTAAAAGGGGTATAACTCTATCTGGTGATTTATCCAGGATGAGGATAGGACTTTAAAATCTGTAATAAAACTATTTTTAAAGACTGTAACCGCCGGAGTCGAAGATAACAGATGTAGAACAAGCCAGGGCTCTTAGGGGTGAGAGCAGGCTCCAAAAATAGGGGGAGCCTGCTCCCAAAACACTAGAGCCGGCTCTCTAGGGGTGAGAGCCGGCTCCCACCCATCTAGAGCCGGCTCCCAAGGAAGGGGAGCCGGCTCTCCTAAAGTGGAGAAGGCTCTGTGAAACTTAAAGCCTTCTCTTTCTCTTAATGGTGCGTAAAACTAAAATTTTATGTTCCGTTTGGCTGAGTCTGGGTTTTTGAAATGGTTTAAAGGCTGTTGAGTGAGGTAATACACTGCTTATGATGTATGAAATAATTAAGAACTAAGCTTACATTTAGAGTCTAGGACAAAATTAACATCAGTTTGATCAAAGGTCTATATGTGGTTAAGGGAGCAACTGGCTTGTGTTACAGACTGATGTGCAATTTGTTTTCTTTGCATGATCTTAAGTTTTGAATCATGATCTGTAGTTGAGTTATGAACATTATATTATTTAAATACATGTATGCTTGGTTGGGATTGACTGATAACTTAAATTTATTATATATCTCATTTGCTACAACACTATCTGGAAGAGATTTGATTTCTTTACATGTTCTTAGGTTTTGAAGCATGTTTGGCAGCTCTGTTATAAGCAGGTTGTTATTCAATTATGTGTATGTGTGTTTGGAATAGTCTGATGCTTAATTCAATACATAAATGCACAATTTTAATACTATTTGGAGGAGGAAGTTGCATAAACCTGTTATGTCAATCTAATGGACTGAAGCTTGGATTCTAAGTCTTTCAGTGGAGGCATGACTTAGTTACACCCATGTTTAACTATATTTATGTTAGACCAAATTTATATACACCTTGCTACGGAACTGCATCGATTTATGGACAAGTTGAAGAATGTAAATGCTTAGATTATTTTAGCAATTTATATTATTGGAAGGTTATTTTTAGAACCTATAGTGAATGCCTAATATTCATATATATATGTTAAATTATATTGATGCATATTTTGGAAAATGGTTGTTGAATGCATAATGTTATTTTATAAACTGTGCTCTTGGGAGGATTGTATGCACCGGTATGGGACGATGGCATACTAGGGACGGATTAGTGAAAATACTAACTCCTACCTATTTTGGAATAAGTTGGATTAACTATAAAAGTTAAGTCCTACTTATATGGATGTATATGCACCGGTATGGGACGGTGGCATATTAGGGATGGCTTAGTTCAAACACTAAGACCTACCTATTCTGAAATAAGATGGATTAACTACAAAAGTTAAGTCCTACTTATAACTATGTGTCAGGTCAATAAACTTTTTGAATGACACACTTTTAACGGACTTTATATATTTATGTTATGGTGCCATGGTATGAGCTTGAGTCTCAGGACCATGGTTAGGGTGCGTATATCGCCTAGGATGGATAACTGGACAGTGGTTTTATTCCCTGGTAGGTCTAGATACACATGACCACATTACGTGCGATTTGCATGGTATCTCTACTCAGGCTGAGACATACCTATTGGACTAGTGAGCGCCCTATAGTGTGTAATATATACATATATGGACTACTCTAGATATTGTTGAGTCTATCTAAGATGTATCTGCGCATCGAATTCCTGTTTGGATCATAGTAGATCAAAACTTACATGTGGGCCTGACCCACTCCTTTATTTTGCAGGTGTTCGACAGTACCAGGCTAAGAGCTTGATCATGTTAATGCAGATACAGACACTCACTCTTCCGGTTACATAGAACTTCCTTTCTATTTTAATTTTGGATTTAAATTTTGTAAATTTGTTCAAGGATTTGGAATTAGGGGTCCACTAGGTGGATTCCCAAGTTGTACGGTTTTAAATTATACTTAATTTATTATTACAAGTTTGAGGTTTCTTATTTTAGATTTCATTCAGCGTATTATTAGTTTATTCTTTATTCAGTTTTTTTTTCTACTTGTTTACATATTAATTGTTTGGTATCCCTCGGATCTGTGCTCGGGCTTGATCACCTGTGGCTCTAGAATCGAGGGGTATCACAGTTATGCTAGGGACCACAAAAACAATCAATATGTTATGCCAGGGACCACAAAAGCAATCAGAAAAAAAATTACAAATGTTATCAGTCCTTTTGTAGTCGTGTGTGTGTGTGTGTGTGTGTGTGTGTGTGTGTGTGTCATGTAAATTCAACTCCTGCGTTAGTTGTGAAAAGAAACAGATCTACCATTCTTTTGGCTCATTTACAAATATTATCAAGTTCATTATATTTAATTTATCTTATTCAAGGTTCCCTGCAGCCAACAAACAACAAAAAAGGAAAAAAAAAAACAACTTATAGAAATAGCCAATTTGACAACTTATAGTAAAAATATATATAAAAGAATAATTTGTTATGCTAGGGACCACAAAAACAATCAATATGTTATGCTAGGGACCACAAAAGCAATCAGAAAAAAAAATTGAAACAAAAACCCTTACAAAGAAGGGAAAAAAAAAAAAAAAAAACTAGTGTATCAAATGAATACAAATTTAGCCTTTTGGACAAACCACTGTAATATGGATCACAAAATCAATCATTTGTCACAAAGTCAAAAAAAAAAAAAATAATAAATAAAAATAAACAGAGTCATAGCATGTCAATTACAAAATAAAAACATCAAAACTTAACTTTATAGGCATATTGGAGAGAGAGAAATAGATATATAGAAATCCTAACATATATCACAAAGAAGGAAAAAAAAACCTTAACAAAGAAAGAAAATTACCCTAACAGAGAAGGAAAAAAACCCTAATAGAGAAGGAAATGTAGTGCGGTGATTTAACAGAGAGAAAAAAAAAATACCCATCAATAAATTACATATATTAAAACTCTAATACAGAGAAAAAAAAAAAAAAAAAAAAAAAAAAAAAAAAAAAAAAAAAACACCATAACAAAGAAGGAAAAAAAAAATACCTTAACAAAGAAGGAAAAAAAAATACCTTAACAAAGAAGGAAAATTATCCTAATACAGAAGGAAAAAAAAAAAAACCTTAATAAAGGAAATGCAGTGCAGTGATTTAACAGAGAGCGAAAAAAATACCCATCTAAACTCTAATACAGAGGGGAAAAAAAAACCTAATAAAGAAGGAAAAAACCCCTAACAGAGAAGGAAATAAAACCCTAATAAATAAGAAAAGAAACCCTAACAGAGAAGGAAATTAAAATCCTTACCAAGAGAAAAATCACATGGACATAAAAAAAAATAGAAAGATAAATAAAGGTTACCAAGAACTTACATTCAGGTTTCGCAGAAAGACATGAACCAACCTTCGATCTTTATACGATTTATACGTTTAGGATTAATGGAACTTAAAGCGAGGGTTTTTGGTTTGCAATGGAAAATCGTGATCGCGATCGCAACCTAAGGCTAAGGTTCTGGTTTCTCTCTATAGAACGTGACCCCTCCTTGTGATGATGAGAACAAGAACGTGAGGTTTTGATTGCAACCGGCTAGGGCTTGTGGTCGTTCTCTCAAGAACGCAAGGCAGTGATGATGCAAATGAATGAAAAATGGAACGATTTACAGTTTTAATGAAAATGGGTGTCTGGCAAAACAAAACGACGTCACTTATTTAGTGTGTCCTTTTTGGTCTTTTTAATTTTTTTTTTATATATTTAATAAAATGCTTTAGTAAGGGTATTTTGGTCAATTTATGTTTTAAATGTGTGAGGGGGACCTAATTGCACTAAATTGAAACTTAAGGGGTATTTTTTGCACGGGAGGGGTGTGATATGCACTATATGCATACTTCAAGGTGTTTCTTGCACTTGACCCCTCAATAAATATACATATTTCTTGCCCATCCACTTCCTTGTAACATGTATTTATTTAATATATCTACGTCTAAAGTCTCAAACTAGTATTTTGATACTAATTTGCCTTTTTCCCTATATATATATATATACACACACACACACACACTCACTGATTAACCCTAGCTAGCTTGGATATATATATCATATATGGTGTGATCGTAGTAGCAGGCTAAGCAGCAGAGAAATGGAGGGTATAACCACAACCACCACCAAAGTTCCTCTTCACAGGCTTAGGGTCGCACGTGCCACGGCAGTGAACCGTGTGTTTGCAGCAGTTTAGACATGTGCCATCTTCACACTCTTCTATCACCATGTACTCAAAATCCTCCACTCCACTACCTTACTCTCATCATTCATCTCCATCTCCCTTTTCTTCTCCGATCTTCTCCTAGGGTTGATGTGGTTTACAACGCAGTCTTTTCGCATGCGTCCAATCCACCGTCAGGAGTACCCTGAAAACCTGGACAGAGTACTCACGAGCAAGAAAGATTTTCTGGGGTTGGATGTGTTTATATGCACTGCAGATCCATACAAAGAGCCACCCATGAGTGCAGTGAACACGGCGTTATCGGTGATGGCTTATGATTATCCGGCAGAGAAGCTTTCGGTCTATGTCTCGGACGATGGAGGCTCTCAGTTGACTCTCTTTGCTTTGATGGAGGCTGCTAAGTTTGGAAGACACTGGTTACCTTTCTGTAGGGAAAACAACATCATAGAGAGGTCTCCAGATGCTTATTTCAGATCCAACTACTCTAACACTGAAAATATGAAGGTAATGGGCTTACTAGTTTGGTGTGTTTAATTAATTGTTTTTCTATGTATCTTCGTTATTAAGTTGCAATACAATGTTTGAAAGACGCGTAATAGAGGACGATGATTCATCAATCATAATGAAGCCATTCCTCTCGGTCACGTAAAAGAGTTTATCATTTTCAACTAATGACACATGTTATTTTAATTTGAGTGTTTTTAAATGTGAACGTTCGAATTTATTCAAGAGATTCCTTATCTACTAGGTTCTAATATTTTTTATTTTTTGTTCGAAAAAAAAAAAAATCATAATTTACACACAAATAAATAAACAAAAGAGGAAAATCTATGCACACTTTTAGTTGGATTTGCATTTTATGTGGGAAGAAGATATAAAATGGAAAAGTCAGAAATGGAGGCACTCCATTTTCTTCCCTGCGTTTGAATAAAGTAGTGGCGTGGGTTCTTGTGTGTGTTTTGTATGCATCCTTAGCTATAATATAATTTATATATTGGGTCCAACACCGTCTGTAGTTGTCACACCCAACAAAAATCCAAGGGTGCTGTAGGTGCAAAATTTCGCTCAACCAATAATGATTAAGAAAAATAAAACAACTCACTCAATCAATAGTAAAATAAACAAGAACAATATATCTCGAAGCGTAGAATTGCTTGATCCCCTTATTGGAGGTCTTAACCTCTATTTATATACAAAAGATTGTAAAATTATGGTAAGACTTGCGTTGCTTGCCCTCCAATTCTTTCTATATAAACATTCTTTACTAATAGAGTTCTTTCCATTGTCTAATTTTCCATACATAGAACTTGCCTTGTACAGAACTTCCTATCTCAGAATTTTCCTTCTACGGTAAATCCTTCAACTGGTAGGACTTGTGCATTCTTGAATAACTGGGCTGAACATATTTTGATCCGGCTGGGCTTGAGTAACGGACCGGATGTTAAATATTAACAAGTTGGGCTGATGACCTCTTGATTCGGCCTTGATGGAGGTTGGAGGACAAATAACAACGGTCTTGGGCTATAAATACCCTCAATTTGGGCTTGAGCATGATGGGCCTTATATGTCCTTGGAATGTAGATATGTGCAGTGATGATGTGTGCGCTTTTTATTGGAGGGAGTTTTTTTCCCTCCACACTTTACCCCAAATTTCATTTTTAATTGAGTGACGGCTCCTATTAAAGAGGGAATTGAAACCGGTTTTTAACTTTGCTTCAGAAACGGTTCGAGGTCTTTCTTTATTACTCCGTCATACAAGATTTTGCAAGAGTTACATTCGCCCTTGCTGCACTCTTCATTCCATCGCTTTGTCAGGTTAGTTTTTTTTTTCGCATCTTTCTCTTCAATCTTTCATTATGAGTACTTCATCTACTCCCGAACGTATAGACATTGGGGATTCTGAATCCACACCTTCATCTTCCCCCGTTCGCATTAGGGCTCCCTCTCCTAGGGTTTCTCCAGATCGTGTTTCGTCGAATCCATTAGGCACTTCCCCCCTTCCAGCCGAGACATCCACCTCAGGCTCTGATTATGTTCTTACTCATGAAGAGAGGAAAGCAATCATCTCTATTCGCCGCATCAAGTTCTCTATTGCTTCGGTAATGGAAGAATTTGATATTGCTGAGGGAGTAGAAATTGCAGAATATCCCGAGGGTGCCGATTTTACCTCCGGCGAGGGAATTGAAGAGAGTGAATTGCTTCTTTCGGTAGGGCATCTTAACGCCCTCCGATTCCCTCTTCATCCCTTCTATCATTTAGTTTTCAACAAGTTAGGTCTTGCCCCCCTTCAGATAAATCCTAATTTCTTTCGCATCCTTTCGGCACTGTTGGTGGGCCGAAAATTAGAGGCTTTGGATTTGACCCTTGCCGACCTTCTGCTTACTTACAATATATCTAAGCATGGGACCGAGCCTGGTCACTTCTTTTTTACCTCTCCCCTTCATCAGATGATATGCATGAACCTTCCTTCATCCGAAAAGAAGTGGAAAAAAATGATGGTTATAGTTAAAGGAAAATGGTTCGTGCCCCAATCAATTACGCTCCCCATCCCGCGCAAGTTCGGGAAATTAGGTATAGAATACTTAACCTCCCTTCATACCAAGTGTTCTGGCTGTTTTCCCTGCCAAGTCTTAATGTTTCGCCGTACTTATGAGTTTCTTGGTGTTTTTTCAGCTACATTCCCATCCTCCGCAGCAAGGAACAGACTTTCTTTTCTTGAGGAACGAGTCTGGAGTGACCCCTCGCCTATCGAGGACCTGTTAACTTCTTCAAACCTCAGGGATATTGCCTCCAGTGCTGTTGCTGTAGACCTCATGGATCTGTCTCTACCATCCTTTGACAGTTTCCCCATGACTGAGGAAGAGATACGGAGGGCTGAGGCTTTAAAAAAGAAAGCAGAAAATGCCCAACCCTTGGTCGTTATTAGATCTACTGAGGATGAGGTGGAGGCTAAGAAACCACCAATGAAGAAATCTCGCCTCAACCCCCCATCCTTTGGCAAGGGCAAGGTCCCTTCTAAAAGCAGAGGGAAAAAAACTGGAGAGGCCGAACCTGAAGATGAAGTCAGGGCCTTTGTTCTGGCTGAGACTGGGGCTCCTTGGACTCCTTCCTTCTTCAGGGCTGATAAGTCAGTCCTGCACTCAGGGGATTCTGTGATTACAGACCCGTCAGCTGCACTGGCGGTGGCTCGAGGGATGTGGCTCCCAAAGGACGAGGAAGCCATCAGCCAAATGGGGTTGGAACAACTACTCCCCTCTGCCCCGGTCCGGGCCATAGAGGTTCGCATTGCTCCTTCAAAATTATGTTACTCTTGCTTGCTTATGTTTCCATTTATGCTCATATTTGTTCCTCTGTTTTACAGAGTCTATACCACACCATGGCCCTCTGCGCCACTGCTGAAGCCCAATCCCTCTCCATCAAGAAGCTGGAAATGGATCTTGACAATGCAGAGAAGAGAGCCACCACTGCCTCTACCAATCTGAAGATAGCTTCTGAAGCTAAGGATGCGTATAAGAGGCAGTTGGCAGCCTCTGAGGCTAAGGTGGATTCTCTTCAGGCTGAAGTTCAACGCCTGACTGAGGCTCTTACTACTTGCTTCAAGGCGGGGAAGCAAATGCAGGGGCGCTACTCCTGTCTGGCACACCTGGCTAGTGCTAAAGCGTTCCGGTCTGGCTATAATCAGGGCTCAGGCCCTAGGACGATGGATCCGGACGCTTTTGACAAGCAGGTGGGGGTGCACTTCCCATATGATGAAGGGCCAGAGGCTTTGGAAGCTGAAATCCGTTTTGCCGAGATGGTGAAGGCGCACCTGAAAGGTACTCCTAGCTCTTCTGCCCCTGCAGCTTCAATTCCTCCTACCCCAAGTCCTACTGTAGTGGATGCCTTTGAATCTACTCCCTTCGATCCGAAGAGGAAGTAGAACCATGTATTTTGTTTTTATGGACAGCATGTTTGGGATAATGAATATAATTTTTTGTTTTAGGCTTTCAATACCTGATTTGTTTTTGCTGTATGCTTTTGATACTGTTCATATTTTTCTGACTGGTAATGTGTTTAAACAAAACACATTGTCTTTATGCTTCGGATTTATGCTATCCTAGAAAAAACAAGAATGGTGGGAAGAAGGAGATCCTTTTAACAGTTTAGTTGATATCTTAGGATGATTCATATGGACAATGATTTCACTGTTAAGTGAACTCTCCTTGCCTTTTACTTGCCTACAGTAGACGTATACATACTCTTTCCTTCTCGTGTGTTCCTGATGTGGGGTGGATCATGATGAACTTATGATATATCCACATCCACAGGGTATTAAACACTTGGATTCCGGAGGAAAGAGTTCTGATCCGGGCACCAGAGGTCTGAAGCGAATTATTCCTCGGCACTGAGTGTGGAGGAATATTGTTGAATAGGACACTTAGGGTCCGAAGCTGTCTCGGATACTTAGGATTGTTGGCGGATTGTTCCTCGGCACTGAGTCGTGGAGGAATAGTGCTGAATAGGACACTTAGGGTCCGAAGCTGTCCCGGACACTTAGGATCCGAGGCGAATTAAACACTCCCTGGCGCGGAGCTGGAGGGGAGGTTTTGCCGAGCCGGACACTTAGGGTCCGGAGCGAGATTTTTGCCGAGCCGAACACTTAGGGTCTGAGGCGAGATTTTTGCCGAGCCGAACACTTAGGATCTGAGGCGAGATTTTTGCCGAGCCGAACACCTAGGGTCCGAGGCGAATGATCTATTCCCCGGCGCTGAGCCTGAGGGGAGGTTTAAATGAATTATTTCCCGGCGCTGAGCCTGAGGGGAGGTTTTGCCGAACCGGACACTTAGGGTCCGAAGCGAATGAATTACTTCCCGGCGCTGAGCCTGAGGGAAGGTTAAATGAATTACTCCCCGGCGCTGAGCCTGAGGGGAGGTTTAAATGAATTATTCCCTAGCGCTGAGCCTGAGGGGAGGTTTTGCCGAACCGGACACTTAGGGTCCGAGGCGAATGAACTACTCCCCGGCGCTGAGCCTGAGGGGAGGTTAAATGAATTACTCCCCGGCGCTGAGCCTGAGGGGAGGTTTTGCCGAACCGGACACTTAGGGTCCGAAGTGAATGAACTACTCCCCGGCGCTGAGCCTGAGGGGAAGTTTGTTTATATCTTTTCTCAAACAACTTATCATGAGGCCGAGGATTCAAAAATGATAAGAGGCCAAGAAAGTAAGTAACAATGGCTGTGAAGTTTCCTATTTTTTGACTTTGGAGACTTTCCTCCTCCACTGATACTTCCTTCTTGGCAACCAAATGTTATGAACCACGCATATATGAACCATATTTCTTTTCTATTTCTATCCGATGTGGGACATAGACTAAATTTTGTCAAAAAGGTCGGTGTAAGGAATGCCTCTGGTATTGAGCTTGACAGCCTTAAATACCAGTGGGCCCTCCTTACACCGTAATTAACTATTTGAATGTTCCCATATATAACAGAATGTAGCACATACTTTTTTGTCGATGTGAGATAGAAAGTTTTAAGCACAGGCCATAACTCATGTTTTTTGTGTTTTTTTTTTTTTTTTTTTTTTTTTTTTTTGAAAAAATCATTGTGACGAATGCTTTTTAGCAGCTTGCTTCTAATTGCATAGTGCGACTTGGCATGCATAAAAATTGCCTAATGCGATGCATGCATAAAAGTTGCATAATCGTAGAGTAGTATGGCCCCCCATTTTTATAAAAAGAAACAAAAATAGAGGAGAGTTGTACTGAATATAGAAGCAAAATAAAGAAAAGTTTGGCTGACTGTGGACATACTCAGCCTTATTTGTGAAGAATTTGTAGCAAAATTGACAAAGTTAACTAATGGAAATACCTTTTCAGGTGTATTGCGTTCCAAGGACGCGCAATGGGACGTCCGCCAGCTTCGGCCAAACGATATGCTCCTTTCCCCACTACTTCGGTAACCCTGTAGGGTCCGGTCCAATTAGGTTCCAGTTTCTTTACATGAGCTGTCTCCTGCTTCAAAACCCAATCGCCTACCACAAAGCTCCTGAATCTGACGCGTTTGTTATAACTGTTACACACTTGCTGTTGGTATGCCGCGAGCCGAATTGCTGCTGCATCTCTCCTTTCGTCCACAAGATCAAGGTTATGTTCGAGTTGTTGCTCATTGTTCCCTTCCAGTACCAAGGATGTCCGAAGGGTTGGGATTATGGACTCGGTGGGAATGACAGCTTCGGATCCATATGCCATAGCAAATGGGCTTTCTCCCGTGGGTCGTCTTGGAGTGGTTCGATAGGCCCAGAGCACTTGAGAGAGATTCTCGTACCACTTTGTCTTTAATTTCTCCAATTTTTTCTTTAAGCACCCGAATATCGTGCGATTAGTTATTTCAGCTTGCCCATTGCCTTGTGGATGACTAACTGCAGCCAATTTTTGCAGGATTCCATGTTCACTAAAGAACTTTCTTGTACTTCTGTTATCGAGGTTCTTACGATTGTCCATTACGATGACTTTTGGTACCCCAAACCGGCAAATAATGTTGCTCCAAATGAAATGCTTTACTTCTTCGTGGGTGACGCTAGAGAAGGCTTCAGCTTCCACCCACTTGGTGAAGTAATCCGTAGCCAGAAGCACATGCTACTTTTTTTCCATGGTTTTGGGTAACGGTCCTACTATATCAATCCCCCATTGGGCGAACGGCCATGGATTAGCCATGGCGTGCAAACCTTCGGCAGGTTGATGCTTTATTAGACCATGGCGCTGACACTTGTCACATCTTCTTGAGTATTCCTCGGCATTCCGAGCCAAGTATGGCCAAAAATAACCTTGGGTTAGAATTTTGTGTGCAAGGGATCTTCCTCCCGAGTGGTTTCCACAATCTCCTTCATGAACTTGTTTTAGAATTGTGAGAGCCTCAGTAGGGGTTAAACACTTGAGATAAGGACCGGAGAATGACCTTCGGTACAACTGGTTATTGATGATTGAGTACTTAGCCGCGGTAAGCCTAAGCTTCCTTGCCTCAGCTTTTTGATTTGGGAGAACTCCTTCCTTGAGGTAGGCCTCGATTGGATCAATCCAGCAGGGCTCGCGTGGAACTTCCGGGATCACCATCACCTCTTGCCGGGGATTAATGCTGGGTTCTTCGAGAACATCAATTGGAACAAGCCGAATCAACTCTTCGTCTGAAGATGATGCGGCTGCGGCCAATCGATCTGCTTCGGCATTTTCATCTCGTGGTACCTGATGGAACTCGATTTGATCGAACTCCCGGATAGCACTCTCTACAGCATCCTTGTATGACTTCATACGTTCCTCCTTGGGAGAATAGTGCCCTGTCACTTGATTGATCACAAGCTGTGAGTCACTAAAAACTTTTAAACACCGTACCTGTAGCTGTTTAGCTAGCCGAAGTCCGGCGAGCAACGCCTCATACTCGGCCTCGTTATTAGTAGCTGGGAAATCTAGCAAGATTGACTGCTGTAGCTTGGTACCCTCGGGTGTTGTGATGTCAATCCCGGCCCCTGCCCTTTTCTGGTTGGAAGAGCCATTGTAATACCCCTAATTTCAAAAGGGAAAAGAATGGAATTTAAATTTTATTTTTGTGCATATTAAATTGATTTTGTATCTATATGCTTATGTGTCCAATTGTTTGTTTATTTTAATTCATTGTGTTTTTTTTTAATTGTTTGTTTATTTTAATTAAGGGTGTAATTCTTTATTTGTTGGTTTATTTTAATTAATTGTTTTATTTATTTTATGTGTTTTAGGTGATTCGTTGCTTGCTTATTTGATTTAATTAATGGGTTTTATAAAATTAATTATTTATTAAGTATTTAATTTTTGAACAGGGTAATTATGTAATTCCCATTAACTAGGGTTTTAGATACGTTTTAGTTAGGGTTTTTGGAGCCGTCTCATAAGCATCTGATATGTAACTAAACTGGGTTACTTTGTGGGCCGACGAAGTTAGGGCTCTGTGGATTAGGGTTTTAATTTTGCAATTATAAATACCTCAGTATATGTTAAACCTAGGGTTACATATGGTCGTAGCTTTTACACGGAAAAGTCTGCCAAATAGAGAGAGTTACAGAGGGAGTTTTGGTGAAAACAGAGCAGTTTGTGAGAATTTCGACTGGGGTTCCAAGGTTTAACCAAGGAGAAGGAAGGAGCAGAGGTTCTAGGAGGTTAGACAAGTTTCAGTGGATGTCGGAAAAACTGAGACCAACGGCAACAAGGGTTTGTTTGCAAACCTATTCAGGCAAGTTCTATCTTCCTCTTTCCCTTTGGGCCGTGTTCTGTGCACCTAGATAATCTCTAGGGTATAATCAAGCAGAAACTGGAATTGATATGTTTATTACGTGTTATATTGTTGGTCTGTATGTGTTGAAATCAATATCTATTACAGTGTATGCAAGTGGTGTTTCAGTTTTCTATACTTTAAGCATATGGTTTCCATCGTAGCCTTAGTTTCTGTATTTGACTGCAACTCTTGTAGACACAATATAGGAACTCTACTAGGGTTATACAGAACTCATAGGGATGTTACTATTCTATTTTAAATACGTGTGCAATCTGTTCCGTTTCTGTTTCTGCATATAGTTTCAGTTTTGATACTAAAAGCTTGGTAAGTTCAATAGCAACCTTAAGCTTTGTAATTGTTTTAAATTACTGTAATCAAACCTTGGAGATGTTAATAGAGTGATAATAAACCCTTAAGATCAGTTTAAGAAATAAACAGAAGGGTAGGGACTGACCAGAGAACGAGCAGATAGGTAAAAAACGGAGCAGAAATGAACTGGAGGCTCTCAAGAGGGAGAGAGCCGGCTCTAGAAAGTCAAGAGCCGGCTCCCCTTCAGCAAGAGTCGGCTCCTAGGGGATTGGAGCCGGCTCCAATAGGGGAAGAGCCGGCTCTTCCATTCCAAGAGCCGGCTCCAATTTGTTTTTACGTCCAGAAAGTGGTTTTAGGGCTCTGTTTGGTGTTTTGAACACTGTTTGAGCTTCTGAGTGATGCTAATGAACTGTAGGGACTTAACAGAGGATCTAAGTAGTTAATTTTAAGTGTTATTAAACTTAATGTTGCATGGTTTAAGTCTTTAAGACAAAGGATGAAGCAGTGTAAAAATATACCACGGTGTATGCTACTAACAGAGAAAGGAACTAAATGGCTTGATTAAATTTTAGAAATTTAATAAGACTTCACGGGGGATTAAATAGTTAATTTTTGGTGTTATTGAGACCCTAAATTAATTTAAGGTTAATTCTAAATTAACGGATCAAACTGTATAACACTTATGTACAATTGTATACGGTTGGTGGATGGATGAAATTTTAAATGCTTAAGCTTATTTTTAGGCATTCCAGTGGGATGTAATATATTTATAAAATAGTCTTAAATATATTATAGGGTCATTGATGTGTTAGATGTAATCTATGCAGGCTCTGGATGTTAGTTGTTGATTTATTAAATCATCCCCTGCAACTATATGGTTAATTGTTTGGATTTAAATTGCTGAAACATTTAAAAATCTTCTGTAATTAATTGGATATTGGTTTTGGATTTTAAATTGTTGTACTATCATTCGTAGTCTGTAATTTACATGGTTTTGGTTTTAAGTTGTTGAAATACTAAATACTATTCTGCAACGATGTGGATGGTTGGTTTTGGACTATAAATTACGTGCTTATTATTTATGCCTTGTAATTTACCTGGAATTATGTATTGGAACATAATTGCTGAATTCTTATACTTAATTCGGTCAATTATTTGGAATCATATATTGGATTATAATTGCTGAATTCTCACATTAAAATTCTGTCAATTATCTGGGTTTGGTTTTGCATTGTAAATTACTTGCTTATCATTTGAATGTTGTAATTTACATGGATATGGAGGATGGTATGTACCGGTATGGGACGGTGGCATACTAGGTATGGTTTAGCTCAAAATGCTAATTCCTACCTTATAGATTTTAATTGGTGAACAGTATGACTGGTTCTATCAATTATATGGACTTTGTGGATTGTATGCACCGGTATGGGACGGTGGCATACTAGGGACAGACTGATTTAAAATACTCAGTCCTACCTATTTTGGAATAAGGGAACGGGTTGTTAAATAAATCCTCCTTATATATATATAAGTCGGTACGGTTGAATACGCCGAATGACTTATTGGATTTCTTGTGAATGGTTAGGAACGGAGTTTAGATATATATGTTTATGGTACCACGAGTTGAGCTTGAGTCTCAAACTTGTTGGTTAGGGTGCGTATATGCAGTGGATGTGTAGCTGGTTATAGTAGGTTGGGTGTACCCTGTTAGGTCTAGGTACTCATGCCCACCTTTGGGTGCGTATTCACATGTTGCCTTCTATTCAGGTTGAGATCCCTACTGTAGTTCAGTGAATGTCCCATAGTGTGGATATATATATATATATGGACTAGATAGATATTGTGAGGTATCTATGGTGTATCTGCGTATCGGGTCACTGTATGGATTGCAGTTAGATTAGAACTTGCTAGTGGGCCTGACCCACTCTTTTATTATTTTTTTCAGGTGTTCGTCAGTTCTGGGCTGTAGAGCTTGATCGTGCTGAGCAGATACAGTTATTCACTCTACTGATGGCGTAGGATTTTATTTCATGTTAAGACTTGGGTTTTGTTCCAGTCTTTTGAGTACCATTGGATATTTTAGGGGTCCACTAGATGGATTCCCGAGTTGTATAAATTGGAGAACGATTTCCATTCGTGGTGGATCAGTTGTATCAAAATAGTTTTAATTATCAATGAAATTATTTATTCTGAGGTTTTCAATTATTGGATTATCATTCTAGGTTCTTTTCAGCAAAATTTTATTCATTCTTGTTTTCTATATTGTATTCTGTGTTCATTAAATTGCTAATTGTTTTGATATCCTCGGGTAATCGGGTGTGGGCCTGGCCAACCCGCATCCGGAAATCCGGGGGTATCACAACCATCAACCCGTAACTCCCAGTACGGCTCTTGAAGTGTCAGTTCCTCAGGTTGATCTTCATACTCTAGTAGGAAATCCGCTACTGACTACCCCTTGTGAGATACCTTCGGTGCATAGGTGATGTCAAAAGAGCTAAGTTCAATAGCCCATTTTGTAATTCGACCAGACAAATCTGGTTTAGCTAGGATAGCTCGTATAGGGTGATTTGTAAGTACCACTATGCTGTGAGATTCGAAGTAATGTCGAAGTTTCCTCTTGGCATAAATTAACGCCAGGATTACCTTTTCCGTCTTGCTATACCGTGTCTCGGCATCCGTCATCGTTTTGCTTGTGTAAAAGATTGGGTGTTGAACCTTGCCTCCTTCTTTAATCAACACTGCGCTTATTGCTACAGCTGATACTGCCAAGTACAGGATGAGAGTGTCTCCGGGCGTTGGAGCAAAAAGGATTGGGGGTTTTGTCATGTAGCTTTTCAATTGATTGAGAGCTTCCTGCTGCTGAGGTCCCCATATATCTTTGTTTTTGGATCGAATAGCATCAAAGAAAGGTTTATACTTATCAGATAATCGGGATATGAACCGGCTGAGAGCCGCAATTCGACCAGTTAAAACCTGCACTTCCCTGCGAGTTTTTGGCTCTTGGTTCTGTATGAGTGCCTTTGCCTGAGCTGGGCTTACTTCTATTCCTCTTTTATTTACAATGTGTCCGAGGAACTGTCCTGACGAGACGGCGAAAGAGCACTTGGTGGGGTTCAGCTTCATATTGTACCTTTTGAGAGTATCAAAGACCTCCTGGAGGTGCTTCGGGTGGTCCTCTGTCCGTATACTTTTGACCACCATGTCATCGATATAGGCTTCAACTGTATTCCCCAGTAGATTATTGAAGATTTTATTGACAAGTCACTGGTAGGTGGCTCCGGAATTCTTTAGACCGAAGGGCATCACTCTGTAGCAGTAAGTGCCCGTCTCTGTGATGAAAGCGGTTTTCTCCTCATCTTCAGGATTCATGGGAATCTGATTATAGCCGGAGTATGCATCGAGGAATGTGAGCCTCTCATAACCTGTCGTAGCATCCACCATTTGATCAATCTTGGGCAGAGGGAAGCTATCTTTTGGGCAAGCCTTGTTAAGGTTGGTATAATCTACACATACCATCCATTTCCCATTCTTCTTTGGAATGACTACTCATTTGAGAGCCATTGTGGGTATTGTACCTCTCGAATGAATCCTGCTTGTAATAGTTTATTTACTTCCTCGGCTATTATGCGATTCCGTTCAGGTGCAAACCGTCGGTGCCTCTGCTTGACCGGCCTGAATTCTGGGTTAACCCTCAAACTATGGCACGAGACAGTAGGATCGATCCCTACCATGTCCGAGTGATCCCAAGCAAAGATATCCGAATTGCACCGAATGACCCTGATCAATGCTTCCTTCTCTTCGGCTATGCAAGATGAGCCAATGTAGGTGACTTTCTGAGGGTCTCCGAGGACTACCTCTATAGCTTCGAGGGATTCCTCGGTAGGTGCTTCAGCCTCGGCTTCTTCCTCTGCCTTGAGATACTTGGGCAGAGGATACTGTAACTGCTATTTGATTGCGTCTTCGGGATTCGCCTCTAACGGAGGTGATTTCGACGTCTTCTTTGCTTCATGTAGCGTTAGCATGTAACATTCTTTTGCAGCCACCTGGTCTCCCCAGAGGTCGATGACTTCCCTGCCATCTGGGGATAAACACCTCATTACTTGATGAAGGATAGAAGGGACTCCGTTCATACGATGGATCCAACCTCTCCCCATAATGAGGTTATAAGATGGATGAATCTCCGTCACGACAAAGTTCTCCTTCAGAGTCCTCTTTGCTGCAGTAACGGATAGATCGATCACCCCAAGCGGATTCACCTTAGCACCATCAAATCCCATTAGGGGGATGGAAATTGGCCTGATGGACGATGGTGAAACCCCCAACTGATCAAAAGCTGTTTTTGTAATGATGTTGGCGCTACTTCCCGGATCTATCAGCACCCTCCTGATCATATAATTCGCTACCAGGAGGCTAATGACCAAGGGGTCCTCATGCGGGCGCTGGACTCTAGACAGATCATTGTTACCGAATCCAATGTTGATGCTGCCTGGTGCAACCGTGTTTACCGAAGACAATCTTCGTAACTTATGAGCCTCTCTCAGCCTGGATCTGTACAACTCTTCAGACTCTTCATCATCCTCTGACCTTCCGTGTATAGCATGGATAACCTTTACCTGACCGCCCTCCACCCGTCGAGGGTTAACCTCCCGAGGTTTTACGTACTCCTTCATAGCGAGATACTCCACCAACTCTCCTCTCGCTATCATGCTTTCTACCTGTCGCTGAAGGGACCTGCAGTCATTGGTGGTATGCCCATAGTCTCTATGGTAGGCACAATGTTTGCTTTTGTCCCTCTGCTCCAAGGGTTGTTTCATGGGCTGAGGAGTTGCGAACCTCGTCTTATTCTCTTGGAATAGGCGCGCTAAGGTAGTACGGAGAGGGGTAAGCCTGTCCTCTATCCTTCGCCTTTTCTCAGACGCTTGGGTGACTTGTGTGGCGGTATGAGGAACCTTCTGCATCCTTGTGCTCGCAGCTTTCTCTCGAGACTTGTTTTCCACTGTGACAAGGGTAGCGTGCTGTTCACGGTGGGCTACGTTTTCCTCCAACCGAATGTAGATTTGTGCCCTAGCGTTCAAAGTCTGCATATCCGGGGGGGAATATTTGACCAAGGATGTGTGAAACTTGGTTCCCTGGATCATTGCCAACTTAAATGTTTCGATTGCCGTGGCAGGGTGGCAATCTGCTATCTCCGAGGCCTCCATGTTAAACCTGGATAAAAAATCTTGCAGAGTTTCTCCCTTCCTTTGCCTTATGGTGAAAAGGCTGGCGATACTTTTCTTCTGCTTCTTATTTCCGCAATACTGGGCTAAGAACATAGTGCACAAGGTCTCATAATCAGGGATGGACTTGTGTGGCCTATTCCTGAACCATTCTAACGCTGCTCCGGTTAAACTGGTAGGAAAAACCTTACACATCCACGGATCGTTATGATCGTCCAGTGCCATTTTTTGCGCATAATGATCGAGATGCCGAGAGGGGTCTCCTACCCCATCGAACTGGGTGAAGGATGGCATAGTGAACTTCTTTGATCTCTCCACAAGTTACACATCGTCAGTAAAGGGGGTCTTGACCAAGGAGTTCTTGTGCTCTCTAGCCATCTCGGCTGGTGTCTGAACTCTTAATAGCTTCTTTTCGTCAAAGGCATCTTATACGCGTGCGCCATCTGGAACGCCATTGGACCATACCGTAAGCCTATGGCTGGACTCGGCCTATTCGTCCTGTGTGCGACACGGGAGATTATCCGAAGCAACCGCCTCGGACCTCGTCCCTTGCTTTTGCTGAACCTCATTAGGTCGAGCCCCGTTGGGTGGTGTCCCGTTGGCCGAAGGCTAGTGAACTGGAGGTAAATTCTGGGTGGGGGGTGGTGCTGTAGTATCACCTGGTGGTGGTTGTGGCGTTAGCCTGGCCATTACCGTGTGCAGCGTATGAGTCTGCTACTGAAGCGCAGCTATCTGGGCGAAACTTGTATCGTTTGCTTGCCGGAGTGTCTCAAATTGGTGCAAGAACTCCTCTCGCATCTTTTGCATCAATTATATCTGTTGATTCATTGCTGACTCTCCGTTTGACATTCCAGATACGACTAAGGATTTGATTTGAAGAACAAGTGGGAGTATATTTTTATACGATTCCCACAGACGGCGCCAAAGTGTAGGTGCAAAATTTCGCTCAACCAATAATGATTAAGAAAAATAAAACAACTCACTCAATCAATAGTAAAATAAACAAGAACAATATATCTCGAAGCATAGAATTACTTGATCCCTTTATTGGAGGACTTAGCCTCTATTTATATACAAAAGATTGTAAAATTATGGTAAGACTCGCGTTGCTTGCCCTCCAATTCTTTCTATATAAACATTCTTTACTAATAGAGTTCTTTCCATTGTCTAATTTTCCATACATAGAACTTGCCTTGTACAGAACTTCCTATCTCAGAATTTTCCTTCTACGGTAAATCCTTCAACTGGTAGGACTTGTGCATTCTTGAATAACTGGGCTGAACATATTTTGATCCGGCTGGGCTTGAGTAACGGACCGGATGTTAAATATTAACAAGTTGGGCTGATGACCTCTTGATTCGGCCTTGATGGAGGTTGGAGGACAAATAACAACGGTCTTGGGTTATAAATACCCTCAATTTGGGTTTGAGGATGATGGGCCTTATATGTCCTTCGAATGTAGATATGTGTAGTGATGATGTGTGCGCTTTTTATTGGAGAGAGTTTTTTTCCCTCCACAGGTCCATATGCCACTGATAGGTACCTTTTATTTTTTTTTTTGGGTAAATAATTAATAGGTACCTTTAGTGTTCGGCATGTTTCTCTTTTTCCTTTTCAATCGCTGCCATAGGCCCATAAATATATGTATAAATATATCATATTCTTCACCATCAAAGTGAAATTTTGAAAACTCCAAATCAACAATCCATTGGTCTGTCATTTACAAGCGCGTTTTAGAAGCACTTGTAGAATTAGGCCTTTGAGTTCTGAAAAAGCTAGTGACGTCCAACCTCTCAACTGTGTAGATGCATTCTACATGAGTTGGAGTAGGTAGTAACTCTTGTACTTCCACTCGACTCCCGAATTTGTCCATAATTAAGAGAATTTTAGAAGAAGACTAGAGATAGAAGATTTTCTCTCAGTTCTTATCATTAATCTACACAACGATCTCTTTCTTAATTTTTTTTCGTTGCGTAAATCAGCAAACAAGAAAATCGAGCAATCAAGAGAGAATGGTTTGTGAGACAGAAAGTAGAGATTGAGAAGAGAAATGAGAAAGGTTGCAAGGGATAAAGAGCAAGACTAATTAGTTATACGTAGAATACAATGAAATTTTAGTGCCGTAAGTTATTAGTTTGCATGCCCCAAGGGCATAGGGGCGTAAGTATAAAGATTCATAAAGTAAGTCCTATCACTTCTGAACCACACTCCTATCTTAAATGGTGCGTGTGATACACGTGTCCACAGAAGAGAAATAAATATAATAATAATAATAATAGATTTTGGACTTTATTCACCAAGATGAAACATATGCACTACAATAGATATTTAGTCAATAAGATAACTTGGTCTTGCAAGTGATATTATCTGAGTCAAAATGAACAGAAACACAAACTTGCTTATGACACTCACGTACTCCACCAGATCAAATGCCCAAACTCGATCAGTTTCACATAATTTACCTAAGATTCTGATCCTATTATGCTTTTGATATATCCCACGTTAATCAACTACGGATATATCTTGATCATATTACAGATGATGTATGAAAGCATGAAGGTAAAAGTACAGAATGTTGTTGACAGAGGAAAGGTTGGGGATGAGCACATCAATGGCGAACAGGAACACGAATCTTTCAAGAAATGGTCCGAGGGTTTCACTCGTCAACATCATCCCACTGTAATTCAGGTTCACAACTCCAATCCAATCCAATTTTTCCTATATCCCTTCTTGTCAAATGTTCCAAAACAAGCCTTTTAGCATGCAAATCACTAAAAACACATCTAACCTGCATAAAGTTGTCTTTTCAGACACAAATTTTGTAACAAGACACAATTTGGTTGTTGCAACTAATGACTACTATGCAAGTAGGTTCTGTTGGAAAATGGCAAAGACAGAGACATCACAAGCCATTTGATGCCAAATCTTGTATACATATCAAGAGAGAAAAACCAGATGTCTCCACATAATTTTAAGGCTGGTGCCCTTAATGTCCTGGTAAGCAAACTCAATGTCACACCTCAAATTTTTTTTTTTTTTTATTTTATTTTTTGAATGTCTTGTATAATTATTGTGTTTTATAATTAATTTGAAGCTTCGGGTATCGGGAATCATGACCAATGCACCTATTATACTGAATTAGGATTGTGATATGTACTCCAACGACCCCCTAACGCCTCATAGGGTGCTGTGTTACTTCTGTGACCCTACGATTCGGACCACATTAGGGTACATGCAGTTTCCTCAGAGGTTTCATGGACTGAACAAGGCTGACATCTATGCCTGTGAGTATAAGCGTGCAATGCACATCAATCCGCCCGGGATGGATGGGCTGGCAGGCCCGGATTATGCTGGAACAGGATGCTTCTTCTCTCGCGGAGCTTTCTTTGGAGGCCCTACATCTACCTCACTTGTCACTCCAGAAATCCCGGAATTGTTCCCGGACCATATTGTCAACAAGCCCATTCATGCCCATGAAATCTTGGCATTGGCACACCATGTAGCAGATTGCAGTTATGAGAACCACACCAATTGGGGTTCCAAGGTAATTTAGCTAGCTCGTTATTGTTCTAATGTTTCAAATGTGTACATATATAGAAAAGGCGTCATTACCAGGTGTCGTTGGTCACGTTAATAAAAAATGCTAGGAAGGGTACATATATATATAGGGCTAGTCTAAAGTGCACTAGACTCCTCTATTGCAAAATCTGTGGAGGGTCAGATGTGCCTGTACGTAGTATGTGTACACATATACAATAAGAGCATCATTACCCAATGTCAATTGTATAAATCAAAGATACTAGGGAGGGTATATATATATATATAGGCTAGTCCACGTGTATGCAGAGGGTACATCAATGTATGCAGTCTTACCTTTGCATGAAGAGGTTGTTTTCGATTTTGAACCTAGTGACCTCTAGGTCAGAAAGGCACACGCTTTGTTGATGAAAACATATATAACTGGTTGTAGAATGTGCAGATGGGCTTTAGGTATGGCTCTCTAGTGGAGGACTTCTATACGGGGTATCGGCTAATGTGTGAGGGATGGAAGGCAGTGTTCTGTCAACCTGAAAGAGCAGCATTTTGGGGCGATGCACCGATTTCCCTCAATGATGCACTGAACCAGAACAAGAGGTGGAAATTTGGCCTCCTTGAGGTGGCCTTCTCCAAATACAGTCCTATGATCTTTGGTGCTCATGCTATGGGACCTCTAATGAGTCTTTG
Organism: Cornus florida; assembly: GCF_030987335.1. Classification (NCBI taxonomy): domain Eukaryota; kingdom Viridiplantae; phylum Streptophyta; class Magnoliopsida; order Cornales; family Cornaceae; genus Cornus; species Cornus florida. The sequence continues at coordinate 68,925,616 of NW_026775581.1, read as the reverse complement.
TTATACACACTATGTTCTCTCGCCCATTTGGTGCATTCCAATCACTATATATGCTTTCCTCCCTCAGCTAGCTCTCCTCAATGGACTCGTCATCTTCCCCAAGGTATGTAACTGCACTCACTAATTGAATTGTTGTGTGTAATGAAATTTACTTACATACATATATATATATATATATGTATGTTTGGTGAAGCTCAAAACAAAGGCATCAATAGTAAAGTACGACTAAACCTAACCAGAATAATTCGGAGGGGATCTTGTGCCATGGTCCTCTGCTGGTGTAGATTACTAGTGCAACGCACTACGTCGCAGTGCAACATGTACATCAAAAAGTTGTTTTGATCACATAAATAATGTAATATAGTTGTTACATAAACGGTGTAAAATTGTCGCATAAACAATGTGAATTTTTTGCATAAGTGGTCTAAATGGCACACAGAAGAAGATCCGAGTTCGATCACTAATAGCCCAAAAATTAGGCACACCTAAATGAACCTAAGAGGGGAAAAAAATGATTATCCAATAAATCACATTGACAGTGTGTGTTATAATTTTCTTTTGATTAAAAACTATGAAATTAAATGTATCACAGGTCTCAGACCAATGGTTTTTCTTGTATTTGTTTCTATTTTTGGGGGCTTATGGACAAGACTACCTGGAGTTTATTCTAGCACAAAGTAGCACACTAAGGTGGTGGAGTGATCAGAGGATGTGGATGATAAGGGGACTCTCATCTTTCTTATTTGGAACAATCGAATACTTAACAAAGACCTTGGGTATTGTCACACATGGATTCAATGTGACCAGCAAAGTAGTCGACGACCAACAAAGCAAGAGGTATGATGAAGGGAGATTTGAGTTCGGGGTCTCGTCGCCGATGTTCGTGCCGTTGGCAATGGCAGCAACAATCAATTTAGTGGCATTCCTAATGGGGTTTTCGGAAGTTTTCATGAGGGGAGGAGAGTTGGATGGATTGTTTGTGCAAATGTTTATAGCTGGTTTTGTGGTGTTGAATTGCTGGCCAGTTTATGAAGCCATGGTCTTCAGGTTTGATGAAGGAAGGATGCCTACCAAGATTACCATCATTTCAATATTTCTGTCATGGCTTCTTTGCAAAACATTTTCTATCACTCCAAGGATATGATGTCAAGAGGCTTTGGTTTGTATTTTTCTACATGTATAAAATACATATAAAGTATAGTCCGTGCCCTATAGCCTAATGGCAAAAACTCTCATCTCACCTTTTGGAGTAAGGAATTGGACCCCATGAAATTATCTCCATAATCGAGTTCATGTGGATAAACACCTGCACCGTACAACGAGCGCATTCAGACCGTCTATGTAATACAGGCATGACAATAAACATTTGGATGTATCTGTTACACGGTGCAACAAACGTAAAAAAGTTTTTCTCAGTGCACGTGGGACAAAAAACTATATGAGCCCAACTCTTGCATATCCTTTGGGATGTCTTCGTTGTGCTGGTCCAAGCCCCAAACTAATAATTTTTCTAAACTTTTCTTTCGTACTTCTTTGTTTTTGTGTAAAGAGCAGCAGTTGTCCAAAACAAGTATTACAATAGCATTGAGGCATTCAAGTACATGTAACTAAAGCAAGGCTCACAAATTTCCACTCATTACAGACTAAAGAAAGTCTAAATTTCCAAAGCACAAATACATACACAGGAAACAAAAACTACTCCAACCACAGCCACCAGAAATACCTTTTTAATATACACAGATTCTAATTCTACCCATTCACTAATTTCCTTAACACTACTACTACTAGTCTATCCGTTATTCAAACACCAGTTAATAAGCTCTCAAAACTGAGCTGCCAATCCAACTCTGTGTCCTTGCCTACTACATCCCAAGGCAAACATCCTAGATGAGATCACAACCCAATTCAAAAACCCTAATCCAACTACCCAAACCCCCTAATCCCTTCCAAAGAATAACAACAACAACAGAAAAGGAAAACAGAAGAAATGGGAAATCTTTTTTGTTCAGGTTTCAGCAGAGTCCAGGTTAACAACAATCCCATCCACGTCTGCCGAAGATGTAGGAAGTTTGCTTCCTGCACTCATTTTCTTCACATCTTGGCTTGAACAAATGAAGATTCTTCTCACCATGTTACAGAATTCCCTGTGAGAGTGCAACTTAATGACCTAGTGTACTGGGATGTTCAAAATGCTTCTCAAAGTAAAAATTGGATTAATTTGTTTTAGATGACAGATTGTGTGAGAATACTTACTGCCATGGATCATCACCCATGAGCATCCTATCCCCTTCATCGTCTGTGAAAACAATTTCCCATATATTCCGAGGCCAAAGCTGCCCTTTGATTTCGAACATATCTTCCAATTCATCTATAAGCTCGTCGTACCCCTTCAATGTGGTCAAGTCCACCGCTCGGCCCACTGCAACCCCCTGCATTTGAACCTTCTCGACATGCACACCAAACACAAACTTAGTACTTCGAAACTGTGTGAAAAGGAAATAAAGTCTCAATGAAGTAAAATTTATTGTTAAGAAAAGCAAATTTAACTTCAGCTGCCCAATTTATCATATACTACCTTAGTACAACTTCTGGTAGAGCAACTCTGTTTGCTTTGAACCTCCTTCGGTGATACCTGCAACTGTCTTTGCTTCGGTTCTCTGGAAGCCTTTGAAAGGTCAGAATTCTGGTCTGAATCAGCAGCCAGCCTTGCACTCTGTACATGTCTGTCAATGGTGCCATTGGACGCACGTCTGTCAATGGTGCCATTGGACGCATGTCTGTACACGACTGGTTGTACAGGTGCCTTCTCATCAAGAAGGGCACTCATTGAGGGAATTTTCAGATCAACACCAAACAATCTACAACTTGCAACAGTCTCGGAATTCTTCCCATCAATTGGGGCTGGTGTGGGGTCATTGCTCTGCTCTGCAGAGCGAGATGTTGTACAACCTGAAAGAACCAACCAAGCTGCAGAACTTTTCCTTTCTTCTGATTCATCCACAAAGAGATTCTGAGAAACATTTGCACAGGGCGATGATAGCCAGCTTCCCTCCAAATGTGTCCTTGATATACGGTTGCTGCTACTATTTTTAGGAGTGCCACAGATTTCTGTTTGCATAGGATGCCAAGTGAGATTATTTTCACTCATTTGCCCTTCAGGAGTAACCCTTAATAGGGTAGCATCATGAGAAGGATTCCAGACAGCTGATGCAGTTTCTATGACGCACAATGCCAGAAGATGGGGGAGAAAAATTATTTAGGGTGGAAAAAAAAGGATAAAAGAAAATTTACAGTACAATGAACATTTTACATCCTGTACAGACGTAATGAAGAATGAACTAGCAAAAGTCACTCACCATGAAGTGGGATTTCACTTGGTGGTCGGGGCCTTTTATTCTTTACAATCACTGGTTGAACTAAGCTTGCAGGGACTGACGCAACAGAAGGTTCTATCTCCCAAGGGGAAACCCACTCGGGTCTCATGATGGATGCAGGTTCGTCCCATTGAACCTAGACAAAAGATGAAAATGTCAAAATTTTGAATCTAGAATTGTAAATTTATAGGAATTAGGCAAGTCAAATGAAACCTTCAGTGATCTCCATTTGGAATCTTTCCACTGGGGGGAAATACCTTCAGCCCCAACTATTGTGCCTGAAAACCTGATCAATCAAAACAGAATGCTAATCTATATTAGTAATTCTACAGCAAATGAGTAATCTAACCTGTAAGTGGAAATTCTACAACCTTCTCTCGGGAGGATCCTCCCCCTCAAATCTCATCTTGAATCTCATGCCAATTGAAATCTCATTATTAACAGCTTCCAGATATTTGTTCAAACCGATGATGAACTGAGTCGTCCTGATGAATATTATCATAACAAATAAATGCAAACACAAGTTAAGTAATTCAATGTGGTCTCTTCAACACAAGCATCATCTCCGCTTCATTAGACAGAAGTTATGTCTCATACCTTGGCTTGTAGCAGACAACAAATAGAGTTTGGGTCGCAACGGCATGAGAGGCAGTTGCAAGCACTCCTAGGTGCATGCTCTGACTTGAAATCACTGACGATGGCATGGAGCTCTGGTGCTGAGAGACCCGTCTGACTCCAACACGTAATTCTCCATTTTCCCCCCTAGGCAACCAATTCTTATAAGCTATGGTGTACGTAAAAATTGAAATTTTATCGTAGTTGTAACTTGTAATTGACAGAGCATATGAGATTGTACATCTGAAAACATGATAAATTTAGACAAACAATAAAGAATACAATCACCTCAGAAATACAAAAGAATCCCCAGCAACTAATCTTTTAGAAGTAACAAATGTACTCCATCCTGTGGTAAGCAAATGCCTCCGTGGTTGGCCTGTTCATTCAATCAGAAAAATGACGCCTCAGGTATAAAAGAGTTTAAATTTAATCCTCAAGCAACAAAATATCTGATTCTGCAAGGAGTACTTCGTGTTTGTGGTCTTAAAATTTTGGAGAAAGAGACATGCATCATCACTTCCTAAATCATAGCTGCAGCACAAGGACTAGAAAAATAGTAAAAATTTTAAAACAGTACCTCGAAAGATATGCTTAAATCGCCATTCAAAACCATGAAGATCTTTGGCTATCAATTCCTGAGTAGGTATCGGTTGAGTCATATCCTGAACAAAGAATTACATGTTCCGAACAAAGACTCAATCAATAAAATGGACATATTGTAATCAAGTTTAAAATTGTCAACACCCGTCCATCAAGACAGACAAATTACCAGCTGAGGGAGGCATTCATTAGCATGCTTCCTGAGGACGGAAAACCCACCATGGGTGCTTGTATCGGAGGCAGTCAAAACCTTGTAGAATGAGTGAACCTTCGGTCTTGGAGGTTCAGGATGACATGAATCAGGACTTGTTGGTTCAGATTGCTACATATATAGTTTCACATGATTAAAAATTAAACAAAATAAAATTAAGATTGCTGGGCAATAGATGTGAAAACGAGAAAGATAATCAATGAATTCATACATCTGACTCAGGCAATAATGTAATTTGAGCATAAACTTCATCAGTGTCTTGTTCAGCCTACAAACAGAAGAACATCGTGATAAGAAACTCTTGCAACATCAATCACTCCATAATTCTACAATATAATCTCATCATAAATACTGGTAACTACTGATGGAAAATAAAAAATAAAAGAAAATTAATCTTAACAATTATCACAATTCAATTTTATGAGATTGTCATAAATTAGGGATTTAGGACCAAAAAATTACCTAAAAGGGAGCCTAAAAGGAACATTTAGCCAAACAAACAAAACCCATAAAAAAAATATACAATTTCTTGAACTTTCTTAGCTACCAAATGGAAACTAAATCAGGAAATGACTAAGTAGAGCATACCAGAAGCAGAATGTTCACAACACGACAAAGGATCTTGGAGGGAAGATTGAACAGTGGAATCCTCTGACCCAGTTCCTGATTTGTTGATGCCTCTAACTACAGTGCCCCAAAAGAAGTAAAATTTCAAACCCAAAACTATAATTTAAAAAATAATAATAATAAAAATAAAAGAAAAAGAAAAAGAAAAAAAGATCACCATTTATAGAAGGTGTGATTATCATAAAAGAGCGATCTAAATTTGGAGAAACAGTCAACTTACTTGTTCCATGTGACCTTGTGGAAAATACAAAACTTTCTCTCCATTCCTTGGCATGTCCACCAATGGACCAGCACATGCCTTCCATAGCTCCATATACAGATCATCCCCTCCATTACCTGTTTCTCAGCAAACCCACGTCACAAATTCCATAAAACAGCTAAAAAAAACATGTAAATCATAACAAAAATGGAGTGAAATTAAATGGGTCACTTTGTGTTGACCTGATAAATTAGACTGCGAAATTGACCCTTGGTTCAGCATCATTAAAGCACACGTTGAATTTGAAAGAAACACAACCTTTAAATCATCAATCAAAGCTCAGATTCCTCTTTCAGCACACCAATTTCACCGCATTTATATACATAAACTTGCATATTCACAATGATATTAATGATACAAACAATGAATATCCACCCAATTAACCGTTGAAACGATTCACAAGAAAAAAAAAAAAAAAAAAAAAAAAACCTCCGGACTCTTCAATTTCACACCAACGGAATCGGAAACCGCGAAACCGCTACGCAAGCGTTACAATACCCACTTCAAGGTCGGAAAACCAGTCTTTTGCCTCCCACTCTCTCTCTCTCTAAACACGCAATGAGTCCCTCCCACTCTCTCTCTCTTGTTTCTCTCTCTAAAGTCCGGGAAATGAGAGAACGCCGTTACAGAATCCCGAAAACAGCTCCCTTTTTAACTATGGTCTCTCTCTACTTGTCTCCTTTCTCTGTAGTATAGTGTGCAGTCCCATAACACTTACCTAATTAACCATGGTTAAATTTCTTAACCAGAGATAGATGGTTTGTGCTGACGGCGTCTCGAAGGAAAAGGTTGTGATGGAACGGGCGTCACCTAACGATGGACGGAATTTTTTCCCAGGAAATAGGAGTCTGAATTTCGAAAATTAATATTATATATTATAGGTGTTTATTTTTTTTCTCCAAAGATGAAGCATATATTGATAAAAAAAAGTATTTATTGAAAAGGGCCTTGTGGATATCTTAAAGCACCACATAATTTATAGTCCCTTACAAAATCATATTTTGATCCGAATTCGATCATAATGTAATTTGATTAGCCGAATATAAATTAGATAAAAAAATTTAATAATGAATTTGATAATGATCTTAATCCAACATTTTAACAAATTGACTATAAATTATAGTAATTCGATTATATATATATATATATATATATATATATATATATATATATTAGTTATTTACTATTAAATTTATATATATTAATTATTTATCATTAAATTCATTTAGTTTCATATGCCAAAAAAAAATTCAATTATGCTAATGTTTCACCCGTCAAACTTTATACATGTTAGTATATAATTTTAATCTGATTCTAAATTTTATTCGAATTCGAACTAATTATGATATAAATTGAAACATTTAATATAATAATTCATCCAATTCAAAAAAAAATTACAAATTAAACAAATTAAATATAAATTTAGTCGAGTCGATTCGAATGGAATCCATTGACATCTCCTTACAATCCCTCCTTAAAATCTTTCCTTGTGAAGTAAAAGGTCTTTACCATTAAATTATTCTTTAAATTTTAAAAAGTTACTAATATTTATTGGGAGCAAAGAGTGACGGACGGCGTCTTGATTGGGGCAAATTGCCGTTACCGTTAGTTGCCGTCCCATTGGTTGTCTGCTCCGCGGCAGGCAACAGGTTGGCTCGAGTAAACCCGGCAGAGAATTTTCCTTTTTAAAATTTTTCTTCTTGTTGGTTTTTTAAGTCTATTTTTGTGGAATTTTATGGTGTTTTTTTTATGGCCAAAGTTGACGTCGTAATTGCGAAGACTGCCACTGTAGTATGGTGGGTTCCACATGACAGGACGTGTTTGGATCTTTATTGGTTACATTTTTTTCGTTTTTTTCGTTTTTTCCATTTTCTTCTGTCATGCCCACTGTCACATTCAATTTCTTAAAATTGTTTCTCGTTATTTTTCTTTTAGTTTTGATTTGGATTTCTTAACAAACCTTAAATTAATGTTATTTGAGCTTAACTTAATTTAGTAAAAATAAATAAAAATACAAACAAATTAATATCTTACGAACTCAATTTAAAGTATTTACGCTTATTTGACTATTGCATAAATTTCGTTTCATCATGTTCTCAGTTAAATTATTATTTTATTATATTTTTAAAATACACGACTGTAATGGCCATTCAACCTATATTTCACAGCTCCCTCTCTTCCTTCTACTCACCCTCCACTCTATTCTTCTCTTTTCTCTTCACGGTGTCTTTCTTTCTCACTATACTCCCTTCTTCGACCTCTCTCTCTCTCTCTCTTCCTAATATCATTGATGAATGTTAAGACTCCGCACTACATGCAACACGTATTACATTGGGAATCCAACACATATTACATTTATTATATAAAAATATATACTCACTTTGTCCCAAAAATAATATCACGTTAGTAATACATAAAAACATTACTTTAAGAATACAATGCTCACTTGAAGTAATAATGTTACATTCTTGGTGTAATGGTGTATTATAAAGATAAAGGACTATATTATTTTTTTTATTTGAAAGTTGAAGCAAACTTGCACACACCCGTAATACTACTTCTAACAAAGATCAAACATTAAGTCCATTTGTTGGAACACTGCAGAGATTCAATCCAAAAGTGCAGCTTTCATATTGCACAACTCTAATTGTCCCCATTGTATTTTACTCGATTGTCAAACCTCCAAGACTGCTTAACTTTATCTGCAACTAAAATCATTGTAACACGTTAAAACTCTTGTGTTTGTGAATTTCCTTCGAATAAACACCAAACTTTCCAACAAAAACCTTTAATTTTGATACCACTTTGTTGTGGGCAACAAAAGTGCAGGAACATGGAGATTTAATCAAGAATAATTTAAACAAATAAAAAGTATTTTTTCATATTCATATCAAATTTTAATCAAAATTTATTAATTTAAAAAGTATTCTCTAAGTAATAAAATCTCCTTAAAGTTTATTTTTTTATAATTTTTTCTAATATTTTTTTTTAGATAAAAATGTAACTGGATAGAAATTTGACACACATACGTAACATCATTGGAGGGTGATAATACAAAAGGGCGAGATGGTGATGATACAAAACCACGTGTAAGGTGAGTCACTGTCTGTTTTATCCACGGACTATAAAATCAGTTGATGTTGGCCGGGCAACATTCTGAAGGGCAAGCCCGTGAGAAAACGCTGTCGTATCACGTTGTGCAGCTCAGATCTCAGTACAAGTCGACTGACACAATAATGATGACACGTCCACATCGACAATGTATATATAAATTTGTATGGATAGCCATCCATTGCCATGTCCTTAACTGACAGGGTTGGACACTCGGGTACCTGCCCAATTCAGGTAAGTAAAGGGACTGGTCCTTCCGTTCACATACCTAACCTAACCTAGATCAATGTGTCTCACACTGATTCATTTCATTTTTTTTATTTTTTTCATTTCATTATTCATATGCACCAAACTTAGCTCATTGGATTTCCTAGATCAACTTCTTCATCTAACCAAAAAAAAAAAATTTCCCGGGTAAATTGAAAAAACAAACTCTTCACGTGTCGTGATAAAACTATGTGTATTGGATATTCACCAAATTCTACAATATTCTTTTCTTAATTTGTAAGAATATTTTTAACACACGAGAATTACTTCAATGATTTTTATTTTGAAATTACTGCATTAAAATTACAAGTTTAAATTCTAATTTAAGCAATCCAAAATTTACCTACCCACCGGTCACAAGTTTAAAGGAGGTCTGTTGAGTATAGGGAAACAAGTTAGATTGAGTAAAATGTGGAATCGATGCATACCTCAGAGTATTTTAGGTTTCTTTAGGAAGAACAAGAGTGGATTTGTTTGATTTCTAATCTTATTTGAGTCGACGAATGTGGAATTTTGCGTCTCCTACACATTTAACAATTCTGCCTCGTTAAATATGAGATTAAGTGTAAATAATTTATTAGTATTACGTTTATGTGGTAAAAAACCTAAAGGGGACAAAGCTTCAGACAACTGGATTAACCTAAGAAAAAAAAAAAAACCTCTCGTCCTCTATAAACGTACATGTATCTTCCACACCCAACATTTCACAGGGATGAATGACAAAACCTAACAACTTATATGCACTCTCTCTCTCTCTCTTTCAAGCCTCACCTCCCTCACTTAACAACTTCATGTTCCCATGGGTTAACTAAAAAACTCACCAAAATAAAGTTATTTAAATACTAACTGCTGACAGAAATCAGAAATCGTCATAGTAGAGAGGTTGATGATTTAATTTATCCATTAATTAACATAATGATCATATTAATAACAATTGATTAATACAACCACAACAATCCCAGAATACACTACATTTTTTCTTATCTTTTTTCGATGAATAACATACTATATTCTTTAGTTAACGAGCTTGTCAAAGTGATCATATATAATCTATATTTACTGGATAAACACTTTTTAGTTTTTAAAACAAAAATATTAAATTGGCTAACCAATAAACATTTATAGGATAACATTATGCTGACTCGTACAACTCGAATCATTTATCTTTTCTTTGAGAGAAAAAGGGTTATATGAGGTGAGTTTACGCGATTTTCACGTATTTTCTTTATAGCATCATTCCATTTCTTAATAATTACCTTTAATATTATGGATAAGCATTCTACAAGTAGGTGTTAAATCCTTTTTAGACTTTATAATAGAAAGATTTGTTAAACTATTTCTTTATTTAGTGAAAAAATGGCATCGGAATCAATGAAAGAACATATTTACTTTATTATAACTAATTAATAATAATTTGAAAATAGTAACAAAATTACTTAATTACCTTAAAAAAAAAAGTGTAACAAAATTACTTCTTTTAAAATTGATCTGTGACATTATCCTATACATACATAATAGGATCAATCACCAAATATGTGTTGCATCAAAATTGACATGTTGAAGTAAGGAAATGAATGGGCTGGTCCAAACCTCAGGTCCCAAGACAAGAACTCTTTAAATCAATCTACAGAGTCTCCATAGAACATGTCATTGGCTCCCCCACCAGCCCCCTGAAACAGGGGATGCTTCTACCCTTTAAGCCCACATAATAATACATGTCTGAATAGAAATAGTATGGACGGGATTTTTTTCGTGTCGGATATCGCATTCAATGTCTCACAGCACATACATGTATGATCGTGTAAACGGGTCTGTATTGTGAACCATTCAATACAGTACTACATGGGATCCGGGAGTTTTAAAGAGAGAGAGTAGTATCGGTAGGACTAATGATTTTGAATGCACACCCCCATGTGGAGACCAATTTGGCTGGTGCTGCCTGGCTGCCTTGCCCAGCACCAAAAATGAAGGACCCCATAAATTGAAGTTGAGCCACTCTCCTTAATTCCTATCTACCCACCTAGTTTGTGGTATTGCTAATGTGGGGTACCCCTATTAATATATATACTAGTACTAATAATACTCCATAAACAAAAGCAATTAAAGATTAGTTAATGTGAGGTGATCGAGTACCATATAACCATTAAAGAAACTCAAGGACTGTGGGTTGGAGTCCATGTGAAGACAGTCATGGGCTAAAAGGAAATTTATAAGTTGCTAGTGGAGTCTACCCTAGCTTTCGTGTTGTCAATTGCTTCCTATTAATCAAATATTATTAGTTTAGAGCAATGTAAATGAATGTTGACTAATACAAAACAAACAAAATACACAATTCGATCCTAGTGTTAGTTGTTTATTGATTTGGTTTTCATCTATTAAATTAATTTCGGACTTACGTTTTGTTTGGCAGAAAAGAAGAAAATTAGATGAAAATGAGAGAAGAAATATTATTAAAGGATTTAATTATTAAAGTTACACCATCTCTAATAACTTAAATCTTTAAAATAAATGGTTATTAACATGATATTAGAGTCAAAAATTTCAAGTTCAAACCTCACTGTCATCCTAAATAAAAAATTAAAAAATACGGGTTGGACCAAAAGAAAGCCTTTTGCTTCTTTGAATAAAAAAGAAGAGAATGAGATATTACTTATTTTGTTTGTCAAGATAAAATATAAGAAAAAATTTAGGAAAAATTTGTAATTTAAAAACTTTTATAATAATACTTTTGTCTTTTTTTTTTACATCTTCCCTTCATATTCATAGAGATAAAAATTTATAAAGAATGATTATTCATTTATTCTTTTTTTTCCTTTTTCTTTCACCGTCTTCTTTATACCAAACGAGGAAAGTATGATTCTTCCATTTTATTTTTTCTCCACCTATTTTTCTTCATTTTTATCAAACAAAGCACTAAATTCTCTGTTTAAATCGAAAATTCTACTGAACATGAATTCAACGAATCACAAAAATGTCATGTCAATCACTTATCAAGACAGGTCATTTTGTACTTTATATTTCACCACTTTAATTGATAAAATTTATACTATTGTAGCGGCGACATTTTACCATTAAAGTAATTAAATTTTAAAGTGTATAATTAGTAGGCCTATTATATTTAATTCGTTAATAGCTATTAAATATAAGAAAATGGAATCTTTACTTTCTTATTTAATCATTAAATGACTAATCAAATTTAGTAGGCGTAACAATTCTGTCTAACTCATCGGTGTAAATATCATTACTTAATTTTAAAATAAGTATGATGAAATTGCATCAAAATACAATCAAGAAAAGACACAAATACTATGTGAAAGTTTTCACTCTCGAATGTAGCAACACTATTAAGTCATTCAATACGAGTTAGGATATAAGTCGCATAATTCTCTTACATACAAGGGTGCTACTTTCGCGTCAACACTCGAATTAGTGTTACAAGGACAAATCCTCCCCTAATTCGCATTTTAATCTTTCAAATCTTCAAACTCAATTTGCAAATTATCAAGTTCACAATGATTTCTTATGTCTTTTTTTTCTTAGTTGATTTCTTATTTCTTAAATAATAGACAACCGCATATAACATTTATTATACATAAAGAACTAAAATACCTATTTAGTTTTAAAAAACTTACTATTTTAAAATCTTTATATAATTCTTTCATGTAAAAAACAATTTTCACTAAATCTTTAAGAACTTAAACTAAATATATCAATTTAGTGGCTTGTATTTCTTTTAAAATAGAAAATATAATACAAATTTCTGTATTTAAAGTTATTATTAATATTATGGATCTCATAACAGTTCAAAATCATTTCCTCATGCTTATGAAATTAAAATTTCATTATTGCATTATGTACAAATATTGAAAGTATTTTATACAAACACGTAATTCTCCAAGTTCTCCATCTTTGGATGGTAGCAAAATATTATGTACTTGCACAATTTTATATATAGTGCAAGCTCTTTGTTATTCTGCTTCACTTTTTTATATTATTATTTTTTAATAGTGATGATGAACTCTCCATATTCAGCAAATCAATTCCCAAACTTTAAAAATAGCTTTTTGAGAGATGTTAAATGTTGATGGACTCTCCGTATTCAGTGAACTTGAACAATGAGTTAAAATTCAGCTTGTGCAGATCAAATCAATTTCCAAACTTTAAAAATAACTTCTTGAGATGTTAAATGTTAAAAATGTGTTTGTGAGTTAATAAAAATAAAAGTTTTCACTTTTCCCTTTCTCATACATTCATTACATGATATAATCATGAATCCTCTTTTCTTTACTTGCGAGGGCAGGAGTGAAAATGTAACGGTCCTGATTTTTCAAGCCTGTACGTCCTGTGATAAACTGAAATTTGACCTAATAACGGATTTAAAATGTGGGAGTGAAAATAGAAATAAGGTCTCTAGAGATATATAACATCCTTAGGATGCCAAAGTGACCTTTTATAAGGCCACGGAACCCCACGAGAATCGACGCGGAATAAAAGATCAGAAAAAAATTAAAAGAAGCCCCCAAGAGAAAAATAGTCTTTTTACATAGAGCAGCGTATCTGAAAATGTACATCATTCCCAAGACACATCCGTGACTTTCCATGAAGTCACGGAACTCATAAGAAAGTATAGCGGAAACAATTTAAAAAAAAAAAAAAAAAAAAAAAAAAAAAGAAGAAGAAAGAAAACCGAACAAGTTTAGCCCTAAAGGCAAAATAGTAATTTTCAGCAAGATATGGGTGCTACCGAGCTCACCATTGTAAAGACAGCAAAAAATTAATAAAGTTAGACTCAAGAATCACTTGATTCGGAGTCCCAATGGAAGAGAAAAGTCAAAACAAAGTTTTGACGTCGCCGCGGCCGTGAATAGTATTTTAATAGTAATAAATAGTGACCTGGGCAAAATGCTGAAATCGTGTGCCGTTTTGAGACACTAAATGACGTTTTTTAGAAAAATACAAAGAAGAAACCCCCCTCAAAATAATTTTTCCAAGCTGACCATATCAAAAGAAAATTTTATTTTTGACGTGAATTTTCCAAAATGCCCTTATAACAGACTTTTTCAAAAAATGCATGTGCACACAGAAAATTAGATTTGACGCGGGGTTTTCGAGACCGAGACGACATTTTTTGAAAAAATGTTGTGAAAAAAACCCCCTAAAATCACATTTTTTATGTGATCATGTCAAGACCGGAATTTATTTTTCAAAAGAAATTCCCAAAATGCCCCAATATCAGATTAGGTCAAAAAAAAACAAAAAAACTTTGCACCAAGTATTCATTTGACCCTAAATGGTATTGTGTGCTAAAACAATCATGCACGCAAACGTATTTAGTGATTTTAAGCGCGCAGGAATGATCCGCGGCTCCTGAAAATGCCTGATGCAAAATACGACCTATCCGAACCTCAAAATGCAAAGAAAATGCCTTAAATGAAACACTTGAGACCAACAAGCATCCATTTCCTACAAATGTGATATTTTGTGCAAGGTGAGCATTCACGCAAACGTAATATACATATTTACACGCGTTTCAATGCCCTACGGCCACAATGGTCGTTAAATACAGAATATCGCCTATTAAACCTCAAATTTTGCTTAAAATGGCTTTTAGAAAAGAAATTTGAAACTAAAAATTATCAAATGGTTTTAAAGGACCGTTTGACCCTTGTCCACACTTCATACATAAATGAAGAGACTCTAAAGTCCACTTCCCACCACCCATGCAAATGTAGTGAAGGTAAGACATGCCATTTTTTTATTTTTCAATAAAGTCACTTAGAAATAAAAGTACTTAGAATACAAATATAATGTCCTTGGCCTATGGCCTCATTACATACATGTCAAAAACAATCCAAATGGCGCACTTAGGTGTTCATTACATATTTAGAACCAAATATACAAGTTTTGACATTTTGAATCAAAAATAACATTTCATGCTAACATTTTCATGAAATAGATACTTTAAGTCTACAAGACATCCCAAAGCAAATGTAAAGCCCCAAATCTTGAATCATGTACTTGAAAAATATTCCTACTACGTGGGTAAGTAACATAAAGCTACTCGTAGGAGATGAGTATGCATAGATCTAGCATTTTACAAACTTATTAAGTTGCTATAAATTAATTCATACGGTCATGCCACCTAACGTCTATGTCAAAGGTGAGACTCAGGGAGCATCCTAAGCTACCTTAGAGCATTTCTAGCACAAACCACATCATTCATGCAATTTAACAACATAGAAGCATATAGTGTAACGCAATAAGACATAGGTATTCAAAGTTATCAACTTGTAACCTAAAATGCGCAAACAACCAAAGCAATTCATGCCATCTAACGTCTATGTTCCAAATGAGTTTAAGGAATCATCGTAAGCTACATTAAACAATTAATACCTAAATTACAATATCAATACAATTTTAACTAACATTAGAACTTATAATATAACGCATCAAGGCACAGATTATCAAAGTTAACAACTTGAAATCTAAACTACGGAAACAACAAGTTATGACAATTTAGTGCTATTAACTTGTATTGAAAAGCAAGGCACGCAAGTATACTAAGCACATGTATACTACACCTAATTGAAATGTCAAACACAACATCACAAGTTATAAATAATCCATATTAAACAACTTGAAATTGAATGCGAAATCAAGTAGTTACGGAAAGATAAGGATATACGGTCTCAATGACAAAGCAAGTGATCTCGGGTTACTAGTCCTCAAGGTGCTACCTAGTGCGCATAGGGATGGCAACGGGGCAGGATGGGGCGGGGATTCCATTCCCCATCCCCATCCCCATCCCCATCCCCGATGCATTTTTTATTCCCCATCCCCGCTTAAAATTTTGCCAAAATCCCATACCCGCCCCCGCCCCCGATACCTTATCCCCGTCCCTGCCCCGCCCCGTCCCCGGCCCCGGCCTCATAATTTTTTTTATTAAAAAAAATACATTTTTTCTTATTTTCATATATATAATAAATCTAATTTAGTAATAAATTATTATATGTAAGGGTATATTAGTAACTTCACACTTAATCGGGGCGGGGCGGGGCGGGGCGGGTTTATCCCATCCCCGCCCCCGGCTGGGATTCATAATTTGCCCCCATCCCCATCCCCGTTTAGCTAAAAGGATCCTTATCCCCGCTATAAACAGAGCGAAGTGGGGCGGGGCGGGGCGAGGCCCCGGCAGGGATAGGGAATTTGCCTTCCCTAAGTGCGCACTAAACCCGAAATAAAACCTTATATTGGTATTTTTGGGTTACTAGCCCACAGGGAACCACCCTGTAATAGTTATGATTATATATATATATATATATATTAAAGTTATAAGATAATTCTTTTATTTCAAAAAGTAAGTGAGCCCCACCAATATATTAAACATCACAAAAGGCCATAAGGCCATTATACAGACTTATTGGTTCTCTCTCTCTGCTGCATCACTCTTCCTCTCGGCAGTTTCCTCCTCTTTTTTTTCTTTTTTTTTTTTTTTTTTTTTTTTTGCAATTTTAAGGCTTGATCTAACTTTACTCCTTTGGAATTTGGTAGTACTTTGTGAAGCAAAGTCGAAAAGCTCGTCGAGGCCTTCAAATTGATAGGAGCCAAACATCATTTGGCTAAGCCTAGGGAATCTGAAATTAGGGCTTAGATTTGGGGATTTGGGGGGTTTTCACTTCTATTGAGGTAGGGGTGTTCTAATCTACAACTTCTTGGGTCTTTTGTGAATTTTTCCCTTAAATTTGATCCTAAACATGCTAATTTTGAGTCCCTAGTTTGTGGTTGTTGTAAGTATGATTAATCAAAGTGATAAATGAGTTCCATGTGTTATTTGAATTCATATATATGACTATTTTCATTACGGTGAATGAGCATACTTAGTGTTGACACATTGTATACCCTATGATTATTTATTTATTGCTTTGAAAAATTGATGCTATGGTTATAAATAAACAAAATAAATGAATGTTTAGAAATTCTTATTAAATTGTGATGATGATGTAAATGGAATCTGTGAAAGCCTATAGTTGAATTGATGATTAGAAGCATAAAGTATTGATGCATCCATCAGGAAAAGAAAATGGGAAATTGTTTTCAAAACAAAAGAAATAAAATTTTGGGAAAGTATTTCTAAAAGTGTTTGCGAAAACCGGACGCCTAGGAGGCGCCTAGTGGTCCGTGTTGTTAGTGTAGTCTAGAAGGGAGTATGGTTCAGTTAACTAGGCCGGATGTGACGCCTTAGAGGTGCCTTGTGATCGTGGATAGTTAGTCAACCCTCTATTTGTGACGTCTTGGAGGTGTCTTGGGTCGGATTACATTAACGGTTTAGAAGTTGAAAAGGAATTGTTTCGGAAATGGGGAGTGGCATTTGCATAACATTGCACGTCATGGCATTTTAGTAAATCTGTGATTGGTTGACATTTACTACATATTTGTTGTTGTGGTTGAGAATATGTATTTCCCGTGGTATGACCCCGTTTCTTTTTACCTCTTTCTTATGTGGATTCACGAGGTCATAAGAAGTGTGTCTTAGATATTTCCTACTGAGCTTATGCTCACCCCATTTTTTTTAAACATTTTTCAGGACACGAAAAAGAGGTGACGGACGACGATCCACCACAGGTTTAGATGAGCTTAGAGACTCATTTTATTTTGCTATCTTTTGTATTAGAATTCTAATATTTTGTAAATGTAATCTAACTAATTTGAGAAACTTTAGTTTAATTGGTACAATGTTGTAAGTTATGAACTTTTAAATTCTAGTTACGTTTTATAGACTGTAACTTGATGTAACTAAGGTATGTTTCTTGTTTAGATGAAATGGTGGAAGGGGATTTTTGATACGTATGCAATTATTTTGGGAATGCGATATAATGAATGTATTGTGCATTGGGACTGGATAGGTTATTTTTAAGGCCCAGTGAGGCTATTGCATATTTTTTTGTATTTCAACATGTTGTAGAGGGACTTTTTCTGCGGAGGTCATGCCGAAATTTTATATATTTTATTATTATTATTTTGGTATCTTTTTAAGTCGTTACACACCCAGTACGCACTATATGTTGTAGGGGGAGCTCTCATCCCCCGTGCTAGAGCCATGCCCTAGCCGTAACATTTTCAATGTCCATGTAAGTTTTCACAAAATCAACAAGTTGTGCATCAAGGTGTAATACATATACATAATATATTAGTCAACTACCATGCACAAACAAGTCAAGTAAAACACACAATATTCGTCATATGTCTTCAAACAACAATGACATAGGACATGTCAAATATATAATGTATATATAAGTAAGTTAAACTATAACTTCTACTCATGTAATACTATAATGTAATCATATAACAAGTTCCAAATTTACAAGTTAACCATGAAAACAACTTCAATACCTAACTACTTTAATGGAAACATATAATTGAATTTAATTAAATTAAATAACTAAATTCTCAAGATTACATATATAATAATTCCAAATGTTAAAACTAATACAAGTCAAAGATCATGGCAAGACCTAGTTTAATAATACTTTATAAGTTATTTCTACCTAACCACAACTAGGTAAATTAAACTTCATACAAGAAAATAATTAAATAAAGTTCTCCACGCTCATTCAAATATTCTCATTTTCATATATGTTAATGAACATATTAAGGCCTAATTTAATATCACATTGTAAGTTCATTCCAAATTAGGTACAATCATGTGAATTAAATTTTATACAAAGAAAATAATTAAATAAAAGTCTCAAAACCTCTTCAATTAATCTCAAATTAATGTATATGATAGAACATGCCAAGCTCATCAACAATATATGAAGTTAAAAATTCAATTAAGTGAATAGAACACTTAAAATAAAATTAATTAACCTAATTAATTAATTTTTGCTAGATTTTAAAATAACTCCAAATATTCTCAAATTCACATATGTTAAAGAACATACTAAGGCCTAATTTAATATTACATTACAAGTTGATTCCATGCTAGCTACACCCATGTGAATTAAATTTTCAAACAAGTGAAAGATTAAATAAAAGTTGCAATACTTATTCAAATCCTCCCAATTTAATATATGTTAATGAACATATCAATACTTAATTTAATAGCATGCCACAATTTAATTCCAAGCTATATACAATCATGAGAATTAAATTTTATACAAAGAAAATAATTAAATTAAATTCTAGATTAATTACAAAGGTATGTATACATATTGTATAAGCTTATTAAATAATCAATACAACAATTATGTAAATCTAAGACATACCCTATCTCACTTTGAGATGAAATCTCAAATCCCTATCAGAAGGAAATCGCTTCGAATCCAACGATACTTCTAGGTTATGTTGGGGACTACGAGGGAAGCAACTTTAACTCTTGGGGCACCATGAAAATCTAAATCGGAACTCAAAAATGGTCAGAATCGGCTTCTAATAAGGGGGAAAAGATCGCCTCACCAAGACCTATGATAAACACTAAGGTACTACGGCATTTTACAAAGGGAAGAAGGTTAATTTGAGAGAAGAAGGGTGGCATCCCCCTTGGGCTGCCATGGCTTATCTGCAGCAGTGTGAGAAGAAGATGATGAAATGTTTTTAATTTTTATAACCCCCTATTTATAGTAAAACCCTAAAAGTGCCCCCAAAGGGCCCCACCGAGTTCAGAAAAGTGAAATTTGTGTAGACGCCTCAAACGGTAAAACACCATGAATGAAAAAGAACCAAAATGAAAAAAAAAAAAAAAAAAAAATGAATAACGAAAGAAACGGCGTCAAAAACTGAGTCCTGTGCAGAAAGATATGCCCTGAACAAGTTCGGCGACAACCGGGGTCGAAAACCCTAAAACTGGGAAAAATGATTGTGAGGAAATTCTAAGAGTACACGATTCGACGGAAAGTGAAAATGAATCCCGTACGAGGATCCAGGATCAAAACGAGGCATTTTGCAATAACTTTCGTTAATTGCACAATGACACCTACAAAAAGGGATAACTGCAAAACTGCCCAGAATGAAAATATATTCCAAAAGATATTTTCTTAAAAACCCCCAATCGAAATATCCCCAAAAGATATTTATGAAAAATACCCCAAAAAAATCAATATTTCTGAAGAATCCTTTCATCAACGCCCTTACGGGAGAAAGAAACAACCGACGAGCTTTTCTCCAAAAGTAAAGTTACGTGTTTCGAGAAAATCAACTGACATGAAAACTCGTGAAGTCAAAACTCAACTTCAAACACGAAAAGTGAGGTTGTGCCAACAAAGTGATAAACGGGGAAAAGACAAAAAATGCATAGTGTCCAAAAAATGAAAATGTGGAAATGACTCAGTCCTTAAAGGAAGTTATCAATTCAAAGGGAAAAGTCTCGGAAACCATTTTTGAGCACTCGAGACGACGCTAAGTGATAAGTAACCGAACTCAGAAAAGAAAGTTCAATGAAAAAAATTTATCCGTAAAATTTTAGAAAAAGGAAAGGAAAGAAAATGACTGAGTCATTACAGAAAACGTGTAAGAGAGAGCTCGAAGAATCATGTTGTGCGGTGAAAGGTTCCGTTAGTTAGGGTTTCCAACCCTTCTGGTCTTCACCTACCTGTGGAAGAAGGGAGGTGAGTTGAGTTGAGTTCAGTTGGGTATCAACTCTCTCTCTCTCTCTATCTCTCCATAATCATGAAAAGTTTATTACATTATCTCGAAACTATTGATCTCAGGCCAATCACTATTCGACATGTAAGCAATTGTGTCGAAAATGTGTAAGCTTTATTAAGCTTTTTATTTGTGTGTCCAATGGTAATTGGCCGGGACTAATGGTCCTTAGACCATCTAAATTTTTTTCCATAACCATACTATGGTTTCCGAAATTATGTTCTTACCATTCAGTACTATGTAGTCTGGAACCACTTAATAATTTCTCGGATTTGGCTGTGATAAGTTCAGAAGAACACAAAAGATCCTTAAACTTGGCAAGATTCCACTTACTTAGTTTAACTGCCTCAATTTAATACACAGCAAAGTTCTATGAAGATTGGTCAAACCGAATAATTATTATCACTAATCAAGTCAAAAACCCACATTAACATTCCCCAATTGGTTGATTAGACCCTATGGGTAATCATTTTAGTGCATAAGTTAGGTAATTGGAGCACCAGCATCGGAAGGGCATTGCATACTTAATTTGTTCTACCACCCATGTACATGAACATGGACATGGTGGCTTGTCCTA
Organism: Cornus florida; assembly: GCF_030987335.1. NCBI lineage: Eukaryota > Viridiplantae > Streptophyta > Magnoliopsida > Cornales > Cornaceae > Cornus > Cornus florida. The sequence continues at coordinate 68,904,332 of NW_026775581.1, read as the reverse complement.
TATATATGATTAGAGAAGACACGGTTATTAAATTGTTCATGGATGTTGAAGCTTTATTAGCCATTTTACAGCTAGTATTCCAATTAGCCCATTTTTATGAATTGAATCTGACCGTTTTCATATAATTTACCCATAATTTTAAAGTAATTGTTTACTACATAGATAACCATCACATTTTGTCGCGCCCTAATTTTTCCTGCAACACCCATATTATCACAAAAATGAGACTTTTAAATACGACAAAATTATAAATAGGACCTAAAGAATAGAGTCGAGTTACGGGTTAATGAAATGGTAGCAAACAAACGTGGTTGCATACAAACAAAAATATGCAATGAAAAAGAAAAAGAAAGGTGGAAGATGATGACAAAGATGCAGGTAAAGAGACAGAAAAAAATAAAATAAAAATCATATTAATGCATATGCATAAAGTGCAGAAGGGAGAGTGGAGAGAAGAAAAAGGTTTAGAAGCCGTATCTTGGGGCTTTTAAAAGAAAATTAAAGACAAAGTATTTCTTTGCTTAAATCTACTTTTTTTCGAACTTGAATTTTTGGCCACAAACATCACATGCCCTACTACTGAATTATTACACTACGTTCTATTTAAATCTATTTGAACCGTCATGTATAGAATGTTCCTTCTTCAAAGGAGTATTCTTCTTCTTCTTTAATTTTAAAATGGAGGATTGTAGAGAGACTTTTGAAGAGTACAATGCTGATTTTAGGGTTTGGAAAGATTGGATTGGAGTTGGGGAGGTTTGGTGGCTCAAAAACCCTTTCAGATTGCTGAAAGAGTCTTTAAAACGTGTCTCCCTTTTTTTTTTTTGGGTAGAGGAGGGGTACTTATAGATGTCTGCGACCAATTAAAGACTAGAAAAGTCAAGTTCTAGTCATATAAAATTACTAAAAATCGAATTCCCCTTAAACTCCTTAATACTTATACGGTTCAAAAGCTTTTTTTATTTTATTATTATTTTTTTTTTTCCTTCCCGATTCAGCGGTGAAAGAAACTCAATCCAAGTGAAATTTTGAGACTTTTACATAAAATGACCTGAATTTTATTATGAAATCATCAATTTTATGATTTGATGATGGCAAGATGAAAATTTGAAAGTTCGAGAATCTATACCCATGTTTCGATGAGTTTGGTGACCCAAATTCAATCCAACGGTGAAAGTAGTTCGACCTGAAAAGGCACTTAAGGTAAAATGAATTGAATTGTTTCATGGAAAAATCAATTTGATGTCTGATGATGAAAAAATGGGGATTTGAAAAATTGAAAAATAGGTTAAATGGGGCCAAACGGCCTATTTTTACTAATTTTTTTATTTTTATTTTTTATAAAGAAATACTATAGAACAATATTTGTGTTTATGTGGTTTGGTTAAAATAAAGGGTAATGATTTATGAGAGTAAGGATTAATATCATTATGTTGTCATTAATATTCATAATGTCATAATGACATTAACTCTTACTCATATAAAATTAATCGGATGTATCCAATCTCCCTATTACTCACTCATTTCGTATTTTATAACAAATAAAATATTGTAACATTACTTTCATCGGTTGTCCAAATAATTTGTTGATTATGATCACAAAGCCTTTGACAAGGAAAAATAAAAAAAAAAAAAAAAAATCCCTTGATGTGTTATTAAACAGCAAAACTAGGATTAAATTTGGACTTAGACCTTACGGAGGCATGTCATTAGCATGATGCTAGCAATTAAAGGAAATTTACAGGAATGCACTTGAGCTGTTCTCTTATATATTGAGATGTATTAGATTTAATCAATTGTGTCACATGTCGGCTTCCTCGTGAGGGAAATGATTTTTAGTAGGGGTTTTATTGTTTGCTTACCCACCAACACAATAAAGTTTTGACACATTATTAGCTGTTGAGCCATATTTAGCACAATAAAATTGGTAGCTATTTCATCAAATTAGGAAAGATGTCATTGAAAGAGCAGTGACATATGTAAAAGGACAAAGACTTGCTGTTGTTGGGTGAGTATGTCATTTCTACCTTTAATTGATATGATTCAATTATAAATGCATAAATAATTCGTATTAAATAAGGATAATAACTTTATTTTTGAATAAATCTAGTCACCCATGCTGGTTTCCTTATTTATCATTTTCTAAATTTTGTAATTACAGATTTTTATGCTTTTGTTATTGGACTATATCAACAGTTAGTAGGAATGACTTACTTACCGATGAGTATGTAAGTTTGACTTACTTACCGGTGAGGATGTAAGTTCGATCCGATGTAAAATGTATTACATCATATTTTTATTTTTTATTTAATTATTTATAAATAAAAAATAATTTATTTTTACAAATAACATTTTGCTTTTATACCACAAACCAAAAAAATTATGTGAAAGAGGACAATTGTACATTTTTAAAATAATTTCAATAGGGGCAATAGTGAATTTTTTTCTTATCCTTCAACACTTGATTAAAGTGGAGTGCTAGTCCAGTGTCTGTCGTTTTGCTCAGAGACGGATCCTAAAAATTATGTGAGCAAGGACAGTAGTGAATTTTTAAAATTATTTCATTGGTAACAATAGTGAAATTTGTTAGGTATATAGTTCAAAAAGAAAAAATCACAAAGGTATAATACTAAAAAAATAATAATAATAATTCAGTGGGAGCAATTCTAAATTACAAACAGGTTTGTGCTTGCTCTTGCTAACGGGAATTGTTACTGTAAATCACAAAAATCACCGGAACAAGCATTCAATGACCGGCTTTCTCATATCAACCACCAAGACGAGTGCGGAGGACTGTAGCTAACATATCTCTCAACTAAATGTATTAGAATAATGTATCAACTGTTAAACATTTTATGTAACAGTTGGCTTCTCACGAGGGAAATGATTTTTCGTAGGGTTTTATTGTTTGCTTACCCACCAATATAATGAAGTAACACATTATTAGCTGTTGAGCCATATTTAGCATAATAAAATTGGCAGCTATTTCATCAAATTAGGAAAGATGTCATTGGAAGAACAGTGACAGATGTAAAATGTATTACATCATATTTTTATTGTTTATTTAATTATTTATAAAAAAATAAAAAATAAAAAAAACAATTTACTTTTACAAATAACATTTTACTCACGGTGGTTAGTTGTACTCTAGTTCACGAACGGATCCAAAAAATTATATGAGGGAGGACACAGTGGTTAATTGTAGACTCGCTCAAGAACCGATCCAAAATATTATATGAGTGAGGACAATAGTGAATTTTTTAAATAAATTCAGTAGAGGCAATAGTAAAATTTGATAGTTATATAGTTAAAAAATGCACAACAAACAAGTAATTAAGCCTAATATATACATCATTTGATTAGTGTAGGAGGCTTTATAGCCATCTACTCCTAGACAATTGGAAGTAACAACCTATCTTAATTAAATAGATGAAAATTAGATAACAAAGGATGGTATCAGAATCTTGGATAGGAATATTCCGGTAGTAGATCAAAGTTATGCATTTTCTAGTGGATTAAGCCTATGAATGCTTCAGCTTCAAGGGTCATAAAACTGTTGGGCTCTAGGGCAAGAAAAGGATTAAAAAATCGCATTATATGACCTTATCTAAACATTGTTTTATAGCATCTATTAATACAGTAGTTAACAACTCATACATATAATTCGAGAATAATTAACTATTTTGTTTTTTTAACCTGGCAAATCAAAGGGGAGAAGATTCGAACACAGACAAGCTTGTTAAGAAAGTTGAACATTCTATCAACTAAGTCAATCATTAAATAATGAACGAATAATTAACTAATTAAGCTTTCTAATTAATGTCAACATCAAAGCAGGCATGTGTGTTGGTTGTAATTAGCAGCCAGTACAGTACTTGAGCACTGAGCTAGCTAGTGGGTTCACACAACTTTAATGTCGGCACAAAAGCTACACTTAATTTAATCCAGTGCTAATAGAATCTACAAATAGAATACCTTAGGAAGCAACTTTACTCAACCAGACAAAGCTAGCTTAGCTAATTAATCTCTTTATACTTCATTTGAGGTTGGAATTTCATGATGCCCAAGTTGCAAAGGTGGGCATTTCCTGATTTTGGCATATTGCTATATCTATCTATTTATCTGAAATAGAACTGACCTAATCACTTACTAATGAAAGTTAATAGTGTGGTTTTTTAGGAATATATTCAAGAAAGATTAAGATGGTAAGTTTTAAAACTAGATAGCAAACTTTCTGCGTTTTGCCTTGAGAAATATATTTTTGGATAGTGCTTCTAATTTGATGTACTTGTCATTCGGTACTCTTTCTTTGGAACATGAAACTTAGTATACAATACTTTAGGAATACTTACGCGTGATAACTCTAACCAATTGATAATTATGAAAATTTTCAATTTTTCTTTATACATGATAAATAGAGAGTTTTTTTTTAAAAAAAAAAACTTAATTATCAACTGGCCGAGAATACCATAGAGTAAATACTGCAAGAGTATTGTATACTTGTTAGAGTGTCATCACTCTTTAGAAAAAGTTAATCATTTGGTATTTGTCTAGGTAATCAAGGGTACAGGGAGGGCACATGCTTGGTATTAACCTAGTTAATTAATGTGATAATTTGTACAAATGATTTGTGTCAGACTTGAAGTCACGTTCTCAACTTTAAAGGCTAGTTTAGAAAAGGGCTGGGGGTCTGCGGCCCATGAGGAAAGGTGTTGAAAGATATGGGTTGGTAGATATTGGAAAAGGCCTTGAAATAAATACTTGATTCAATATCAATTGTAGCATCTAGATGGCATGAATATATACATATATATCTATACATACAAATATATATATATATATATATATATATATATATACATACAAATATATAGATATGTATGTATAGATATGTATGTATATATTCTTGTATTTGTATCTATATCTATTCTAAATGACTCACTTCACCACATGATATAATATTGTTCGTTTTGGGTCCGAACCTGTTTGCACCATAAAAATATTTTTTTTAATTTAGACACATAGTGTTGTTTGATTGGAGGAGAAGATATGTACCGTGTTATTAAATAGGACTCCTATATAAAATTGGAGTCTAAAGTCAATAAATTGCCTACGTCAATTTTATTCCACAAATACAATTTATTTGGATAAAATTAAGATAAAAGGCAAAAGGTGGATAAAATTAAGACAATGGTAGTTTTTATAATTCAAATGATGGTAGATAAGATTAAGACAACGGTAGTTTTTATAATGCAAATGATATTTGAATTTAAAAAGAAAACTACTGCTACAAGGTTTCTCTATAAATAAAGACAGGAGGGGTCTGTGCAAAAGGTCCCCGACCAACACAACACATTTTCTTTGTCGATATTTTTCATCCTCTGCAATTTCATACATTTCTTTAATTGTATTTTACTTCTGTTCATAGGAGTAGCCTCTAGTGTTAGATTTCTTGTACTCGGTATGAGAATTTTACTTATGAAATAAAAGTCGACGCTTGATTTCAGTCCCCTCTACTTTTATTTTCTAAGTCTATTAGAATAGATGAATGCTCGTGTGATTTGTTTTACTCCTTTCATCCATTCTAAATATAGTGCTGAAAGTCCTCTTTATTGAGGCGTTGAAGAACCTGAAGGAAGGGGTCATCTTTGCCTTCCAGCAATCGCCTGATTCACTAAGGACCGATTTCATATTCGGTCAGCACCAAGGATAGTTTGGCTATCCAACCCCTTGGGTTGAAGTCTCTGGCACGCTCCTAAAAAAAACAGCCAAACAATTTGGCACGCCCGGTGGGACACCGAAAGTGTCTAAATCTATGCCATTTACTCGGTCTCAGTTGAAAATTTTGCTTGAGAAACAGCCTCAACATTAGGAATAAGAGGCTGAAATCGAAGTAAATCAACAGTTAAGTAATCAGATGTTGGCTGAGAATATTAATAATTTAGTGCAACGGATGGAAATTTCCAGCCGTACCTTTCATGGAGCACTAGAGTCAATCCATAACACATTGGCTAATTTGAATAACTCTTTAACCGTCCTATCAACAAGGTTTGATCAATACCTTATGGCACGGTCGAATACTACAAATATTTTGTTACATGCACAGCAACAAGTTCTAGTGCCTATTAGGGTTCAACATAATTACTACCAACAACAGCAGCAAAGGTTTCAATCCTTTCTGCAGTCGTTGCATGGACAGTATCAACCTCAAGCTAATCAACCACATGCTAATCAACCGCAACATCAGACACTAGCGGAGTACCAACTAATCAGAGGGGCCAATCAAAATGTGAATTGGCCACCACTTAATCCGATTTATCAATACCAACCGCAGGTATATCAGCCTCAAGAGGGGCAAGATAATTTTAATGCTGGTTTTAATTTTCCAGCGCCCCAGCCTCAGGTGCCGAATGTGCCTCAGTCTCAGGTGTCGTATGTGCCTCAGCCTCAGGCGCCGAATGTGCTTCAGCCTCAGGTGTTGTATGTGCCTCATCCTCTGGCACCTTATATGTATCAGCCTCAAGCACAACAGCCAAACCATCAACCCCTTATAGTTGATAGAGATCAATTGACTAATTTAATTCAAGAAACTTATGGACCGGCCCCAAGAAGAGTTGGTCACCTTACATATAGGAAGCTATATCCGGGTTATATAGACCGATATGAGTTTCCAAGAGGCTATAAAGTTCCCGATTTCGTTACCTTTTTGGGAGAAGACTTCACTTCGACCATAGAACATATTGGTCGGTTTACCATTCAATGTGGTGAGGCTGGAGTAAATGAATTTTTAAAATTAAGGCTATTTGCTAATTCCCTTAAAGGGACCACATTTTCTTGGTATATAAGTTTACAGGCAAATTCGGTTTATACTTGGCAACAATTGGAAGAAATGTTTCATACCCAATGTTATAAGACCGAACCAAAGGTATCGATGGCTGACTTATCTAGGCTGTCCCAAATGCCTAGAGAAACGGCTGAAGCCTTTATTGGTAGGTTAAAAAGTGCGAGAAATAAATGCCAAGTAGCCTTTCCAGAAACAGAATATGTGAGTCTAGCCTTGAATGGTTTAGACTTTGAATTACGAAGGAAATTTGGGGGAATGCAATTTCGGAATTTGTTCCAACTAGCCTCTAGTGCTATAAGATATGAAAAAGTCCCAAAAGAAGAATAAGATAAAAGGAATGCCTCTAGGGGTACCTATTATAGGGACCTAAAGTATGAAATTCATGTGACAGAGGTATCAAATAATAATTATGTCAAAGATCCTACTTATGAGAATCATTTGACAAAGGCTGAAAGTGGCATTGAAGTTGACGTTGCAGAGTTGATAAAAATCAAGCGTTACATATGTCGAGCGTTGAAAAAGCCTCTGAAAATGGTTAATGGTGTTCAGGTTTTGAATTCAATAACCATAAGGACACCAAAAGAGGCTGAAAAATAATACAATTTTGAATCAAGACTTACTTGGCCTTGGGGGGTAACTCGTTCGGCCCTAAGAAATCCCAAGAGACCGAAAGAATTTCCGTTCGATCCGGGATGACCCATTAGGTTGTTCAACCACTTGGGGTACCAAAGAAGAATCGGTTATTGTGACCGATTTAAATTATGAGTTGTTGATTGATAGCCAAATATGTACATTTTGGTTGCAAATGTCAACAATTTAGTGCTGAGATTGAAAATTACCCGGGGCTAAACACAATCAGCCTCTACATAATTCAATCCTACACCTAGACCACTTACTTGTCACGTTGGTGGTAAGGTTTGATCAGCACCTCAATCGATTAAGTGCTCAAAACGATTGTATGGTGAATGTGCCGTAGTTAGGATATGGTTGAAAGATTACTTATAAGCGAAATAAAAAAGGGCTGAGGGCAATAAGGTGCTAATCGGAAAAGCAATCGAAGAATTGCCAGAAGATATAAGGACTGGTTAGTTATGCAAAGGGCCGAATAAGAGTGGCTGATTTAAATTGTGATCCATCAATTCAACTCTTTAAAATTTCGGTCTGCCCTTATTTCAAAGAGCTGGGGGGGGGTAAAAATAATTTTTTTTTAATTTAGACACATGGTGTTGTTTGATTGGTGGAGAAGATATGTACCGTGTTATTAAATAGAACTCCTATATAAAATTGGAGTCTAAAATCAATAAATTGCCTACGTTAATTTTATTCCACAAATACGATTTATTTTGATAAATTTAAGACAAAAGGCAAAAGGTGGATAAGATTAAGACAAGGGTAGTTTTTATAAGTCAAATGATGGTGGATAAGATTAAGACAATGGTAGTTTTTATAATTCAAATGATATTTGAATTTAAAAAGAAAACTACTGCTACAAGGTTTCTCTATAAATAGAGATAGGAGGAGTCTGTGCAAAAGGTCCCCAACCAACACAACGCATTTTCTTTATCAATGTTTTTCATTCTCTACAATTTCATACAGTTCTTTAATTGTATTTTACTTCTATTCATATGAGTAACCTCTAGTGTTAGATTTCTTGTACTCTGTATGAGAATTTTACTTATGAAATAAAAGTCGACGCTTGGCTTCAGTCCCCTATACTTTTATTTTCTAAGTCTATTAGAATAGATGAATGCTCATGTAATTTGTTTTACTCCATTCATCCATTCTACATATAGTACTAAAAATCCTCTTTATTGAGACGTTGAAGAACTTGAAGGAAGGGGTCATCCTTACTGATAGGGAAAAATATAAACCTACCCTACCCTCGATAAGATTGATTAGATTTCATTATCAAGGATAATGAAATCAAATCTGACGTGGTTCAACAAGTAAGAATAATCCTACTATAACTAGAGGAGGTCAAAAGGATTAAATCATATCCCGACAAATCTAGTAATAAATCTCCTATGATTTCGCACAAGCGAAAGATAAGGTCAACCATCGATATCAGCGGAATGATTTTGATTCCAATCAACAGCCATAAATAGGGCATCAAGCCATTAAAGAAGATACGACGTAAAAACTATTATTAATCCCTGCCTTCTTTTTAGACCTCCGTGACTAATTTGATCGTCGGAGAGCTCTTGGCAGGCACCACACCGGTGCCGTCAAGGTTCATCGATCTTCTCCTCTCTTCCTTGCAGGAAAGCGGTATCGTATCGGACTGCGTGAATTTCAGCCTCAACACTTACCTTCTAGCAGTCGCCTGATTCACTAAGGGCTGATTTCATATTCGATCAACACCAAGAAAACTTTGGCTATCCAACCCCCTGGGTCGAAAAACTCTGGCACACCCATAGTTGTCAAAGGTGCCGAAGGCGCAAGGCGCGTACAGGCGCCATCATATCACCTCTAAGAACTTAAGGCGACTGGGTTGATGGGGGCGCACGCCTATACTACTAAGGCGTAAGGCCACAGGCGCACCAAAGGCGCGCCTTATTAAATCGTTTCCTTTTATTGTTATTTCTTATATGTTCAATATGTTTATTTTATGTTATTTGTTTATTATTACTGTTTTTTACAATACCAAAACGAATAAAATAAAAGGCAAAAGGAAAGTGATTTGAAAGCAAAGAGACTGAAGTAAAAGGAAAGAGCTAGGGCTTGCGACGAATCTGCCGACTTCTCCTTAGGAATCTGCCTCTTCTCTTCGGAATCCAGGTAAGTTCTCACTGTTCTTCCTCTCTCTTCTTCTTCTCTCCTTTTCTCTCTCTTCTTCAGAATCTGCCTCTCTTCTTCGGAATTGGCAGAATTCTTCCCTCTTCTTCTTCTTCTTCTTCATTTCTCTCTTTTCTTTTCTCTCTTCTTCGAAATCTGCCTCTTCTCTTTAGAATCGGCAGAATTCTTCTCTCTTTTCTTCTTCTTCCCTCTATTTTTATCTTCTTCTTTTTTTTCCTCTCTCTCTTCTTCAGCAGAACTTATCTGCCTCTTCTCTTCAGAATCGGCAGAATTCTTCTCTCTTTTCTTCTTCTTCTTCTCGCTGTTTTTTTTTTCTCTCTCTCTCTTTTTATTTTTATTTATTTTTATTTTTTCCCTTCTTCGGCAGAACTTATTTGAGTTTGGCATTTATTTTTCCAACTTACAAATTTTTGCCCTCTTTTGTTTCGCATCTGGAAGTTCCTGCTTTTGCTTCTTTATGTGAAATTACTTGAATTTGGGATTAATATAATCATGATAATCTGGGCTCTGTTTCTCTTAAAAAATTGGGTTCTAATTTTTTATTTTTTATTTTATGAAATCTGTTTTATTATTTTTTTATTTTATGAAATTTGTCTATTTTTTTTATGAAACCTACAGCTCTGTATTTTTTTATGCAATCTGTGTATTTTTTATTTATTTATGAAATCTGCAACTCTGTATTATTATTTTTTTTTTTTATGAACTGAACTGGAAGTTTGGAATTGGACTATAGGCTGCAGCTATGTCTTTTTTTTTTTTTTTTTTAATACTGAATTGAACTGGAAGTATGAAATCTGCAGCTCTATATTTTAATATTGCTTTGAAATTGAAATCTGATTTTGCTAATTGACATGAAATCTGGTTTATGTTAATATGTTTGATTATTCACTGTTGAATTCAAGTACTTGATTTAGTTGGCTTTGGCATCTTTATGTTGAATATTGAACTTAAGTAATTCATTTAGTTGACTTTTACTTCTTTATATATACTATTGCATCTTTAATAGTTTATTGGGTGGGTTTTGTGTTTTTTTTTTTCAACGTGCGCCTTGCTTCAGTCAGGCGCGCGCCTCGCCTTGCGCTTTGCGCCTCAGGCTCCAGGAGGCCTTTGCTTTTTTGTGCGCCTTGAGCCTTTAACAACTATGGGCGCGCCCCTAAAAAAAACCAGCCAAACAAAACCCGCACGATTTTACTCTTGAACTTTACCCTAAAATGCTTCATACCAATTGGAGATAACACCACCACGTATAAGTACTTCACCTTACCTTTACACACCCACCCACAAAATCCCTGTTGGGGCCAACGTCCTCGTTGGCCACACTTCCAGTAAGGTTCTAATACCATTTGTAACGATTCACTCTATCACATAGTATAATATTGTTCGCTTTGAACCCGAGTCGGCACGATTTTGCTCTTAATACCATTTAATTCTCTATAAAATTGGGGTTGCAGGTGAGATGGATGAAGAGGCGGCGATGGCAGTGGCCATGATGGTGGATGAGGTGATGTGGTTGTTGCAGCAGTGGTAACTTTGAAGTCACTATAGCATTTTAATGTAAAAATATTGAATCTTTAAAAGAAAATGAGAGTTTTGAGTTAAACTTAATCGAATTCTCTTTAAGGTCACAAAAGAGTATTTTATCGGGTAAATATTGAATCTTTGAATAAAAATACCTCAATCAAGATAATTTTGAGCGTTTTCATGTATGGAGATTAAATATTTAAAAGAAAATGAGAGTTTCAAAGAGTAAAAAACTTTTTTCAAGTAACTTTGAAGTTAGCACTTCACTTTTACCTTGCCCAAAATGATGTGAAATTATGTAACTGTAACTGCCATATATAAATTGATATCTATAATACCCATTTCTATTTATAATACCCAATTCTATTTCTTTGGTACATTTATTTGTTCCGATCCATCTACGATAAAGGCAACTCTTATCCTTATGGTTTTAATCACTAGATGCTTGTTTGGTTTGTAACTCTAAAAATAGTTCACAAAAATAACATAAAACAGTTTTGAGAGAATAATAAAAGACAGTTTTATGAAAACAGACCTCTTTATAACTCAGTTTTCAAACTAAATAGAGTGTTTTTTTGTATAATTTTCTATTTTCAATTTTTAATTTTCTGTTTTAGAGTTACAAATCAAGTAGACCTTATAATTTTTATTATTTCCAACATGAATCCCAATTTTTTTTTTTTTTTTTTTTAAGCTTTACTAAGAAGTAATTGATTAAGCCTTTGACAAGAATTCTATGAAAACTTCTTTTGATTTCAAAAAAGAGTAAGAGCAGGTCCAATGGACCCAATTCTGGCGATTTTGGGCCAGATTTGAAGATTGGCTTGCTCCAATGGTGTAGCCAAAAATTGGGCCCCACCCGTTGGATAGCGGAATGGGTCGCGGTATTCAGCGACCCTGTTGGCGATTCGCGGGCCTGCATCAATTTTCTTTTTCTTTTTTTAATTTTGGCCCAAACAGTGTTTTAGCCCAGAACACTGTTTGGTAAGGCATGTTTGGCTGGAAAAAATAAAGGAAAAAATCAGCTTTTTGGCTGATTTTGGTCTCTTTCTTTTATTTATTTTTCTCAAAATAATTGAACCAAAGAGCCGTTAAGGCTTTTTTGGGCAAAAAAAAAAAGTTTAAAAAAAATAGATAAAAGTGCTTTTTTTAAAATAAAAAAAAAAGAAAGTTATTTTTTAAAATATTCCCACTGACATATAACCGTTTTAGGCACTGTTTGACTGACCCAAACAGTGTCTTAACGGCTAAATTGGCACAAAAACCTATTTTTTGAAATTTTTTTTTTTAAAATAATTATATACATATTTATTATTTAAAAAAAAAAAAAAAAAAAAAAAAAAAAAAAAAAAAAACCTTTCATTGTTTATTTCAAATATGATTTTTTTATTAAAAAAAATAAATTTTATTTTAAAATTTAAAAATATTAAAATATGAATATTTTTAGAGAGCAAAAATGCACCATTGGAGTACATCCAATAACTAAAATTTGGAGATTTTAAAACGCTGACGTGATTATGGGAAAATGCTGATGTGGCAAATTCGGAAAGCCTGAATTCGAAAAGTCTATTGGAGATGCCCTAAACCTCGCCAATTTTTAACTTTTGAACCATGATATGAAATGAGTCTGGATAAAGCATAAATCCAATTTTGGAAATAATAAAACGAGGGGTAAGTGGCTAAGTGTGCGCAGTATGTGATTCATCAGGGAACTATATCATCTGACCGACCTCCTCCTTTTGTCTATTGAATTATTCCCGGTATGACAGTGTTAGCATTCATCAGAAGATAGGACTTATGGTAAATATCCCTTATAAAATGGCTTATTCCTCTCCTTTACTAATCACAATAACATTTTTTTTTAAAAATTTTTAAATATCTATATCTATATATACTATTTTAAAAGTGTAAGACCCCTCTCTAATTTCTTAATATATTTTTTATTTTTTTAATACAAAAAAATTAATAAAGTTTCATTAAATCACAATCATACCAAAAATCTAATAACATCTCATTAAAATACCCTAGGAATCTAGGATACATACCTAATCAAAACGCATAAATTTATATATTTTAAATGACATGCACTATTTTAAAAGGGTGAAATGCAAAAAACATCCTTATAGTATGTTTATAGTGCATATTGCACTCCTCTTGTATAAAAAACACCCCTAAACTACGACATTTGTGCAAATAAGTTATATATATATATATATATTGTGAAATGACAAAAATATCCCTCAATTTATTATAAATTTACAAATTATATATATACAAATACATATGTGTGTATGTATGTCTGTGTATGTATATATGTCTGTGTATATATATGTGTATATAAGATAGAGTTAGGGTGGGGGTTTACGTTGTGTTACTCAAGTATGACCGGGGGAGAGACACAAAGAATTGTGTTCTATAATGGTGACTCCCCCCAGCGACTATGAAATGGAGTATCGAAATCAAACTCTTCTTCCTTAAACTCGAAAGGGGGTAGAAGTTCACTCTAGTTGCTCTCACTCCAAATCATGAAGAATGAAAGAGGGATTTGCTTTATCAGTTGCCTGGAATTAACTATTGTGCTCAGAAAGGATATGAAAATGCTCTGAGATGGAAAGAGGATCCCACGCAAGCCTTGGCAACTCCTTCGCATACTGCTTCCACCCAAATGGACCCAGACTCGGATCAACCCCAATCAACCCCAATTCCTTTGATCCCAGAACAAACTATGGCCAAATTCATATCAGAATGGACAAAGCCGATCGTTTGGAGATAAAGCGATTAGATCTGGCTTCTTAGTAGCATCCTTATATATATATACACGTTGTCGGTGAGGGAGTGAAAGGTTAATGTAGATGTCGCCGGGGAGTGGAGGAGATAAAGACGGAGGTGTCGCAAGCTCACAACTAAACTAGTCCTTTCCACAGCCTATCGCAGGAATCGCTGTTCGCTGCCATCGCTACCACCCGCCGAGATTCCCCCTTGCTCGCCGCCATCAGTTCTGTAAAATGATCAAATGAGATCATAGATTTGGGAATCTGATCGGTTTGGTAGGGGCATTTTGATTATAAAAAAAAAAAAATTAATAATAAAAAAATCAACAAGGGACATTTTTGGAAGACTAAAAGGGTAAAATAGGCATTATATTAATTAAGGGGTATTATCACACAAATTGAAAAGAATAGAGGTGTTTTTTGCATACCTTTTTAAATAGGGTGTAAAAGTGCTATGAAAGGTATACTTCAGGAATTTTTTTTGCAATTTTCCCATTTTAAAAATAGGGTTAATTTAATAAAAATCACTTTTGTAAGTGTTAATTATTAAAATATAAACACTCAAAAATAACTCCATCAAAAAACATTTTAGGCAAAAGTAATTATAAATTTGTTAATTTTCAATATTCATTGAATACAAACTCTTGCAAATCTCTCTCTCTCTAAGCGCTATAGGCGTGTTTCAGATGGCAGAGAGTTTGGACGACTGAGTTCTGATTTTCTCCTCAAATCCCAACCGATGAAGACATACTCATGGACTACAGCGAATGATCTGTTAGGAAACGTGCTAGTTTTAAAAACTTTTCGAGGGATTTAAATTCATAGATCTTGATTCATTACATAGAGACAAGTTTTATGCAAAAATAAAACATGATGTATCATTCAATTAAAAGATTGAATACTTACATCAAGATTTGAGTAAACCTTAGATCTCTCCTCTAAAGTGAATGTTCTCACTTATTGTAGATTCCTTAGCAAGATGCATTCTTCTTGGATCTCCATCTTCTTGGTAATTGTTTTGCCTTTAGGAATCACTCATATGCCTCCATGAATGACCTTGGAAAACTAGGCTTGTGGGAGCCTCCATTAGATGAGAACATAAACCCTAATTTTCTAGAGAGAGAAAATATATTCATTTTTCCTTTTACTAAAAATCACACCTAAAATATACATAGACCATGTATATTTATAGGCAACATAAAGGTAAAGAAAAGGAAACAACTAATCCTTCTCAATCTCTAATTCACATGTCTCAAATCTAATATGATTCCAATATCAAGTTGGGCTATGAGTGAGAATCCATTGGGCCTATTATTTTATTGGCTACAATGAATTAATAATTGGCCCGGTCCATGGACCCAATTCAATTAATTCATAAATTAATTTCTACTCCACTAAAAGAAATTAATTGAACTCCAATTAAATAATAAATAACCTCTAAGTCAATATTGCACTTTGACCCCTCTACGCATAATTAGTTATCGGATAAATAAAGCCATCAATCCGACTACTTAATTAATATATTTATTTTGGTACCTTTGATTATTTCTGACTCGATCACAATAAAACATTTGTTTGACAAAAATAATAATTTAAATATATAATAAATCATTTTGTCTAAAAATACACGAAGGCCTTCGAATTTACTTTGTGATCAACCATAATCAATACAAAATAAATACAAGTAGCAATGATGCAAATATTGAAAATATAACCCTCTAACTATTAATTACATAACTACCCAAAGTGTCGGTCTAAGGATCCCGAAGAATCCGCCGAACAAATCAAAGTAATTATTAATTAATAAAAGAGTCTATAATTTTCTCATACTTAAGAGTCAAATGTCATGACGATGATAGGGAGCAATTGCATACGACGGCTCTCGCAATATATCTCAACCTAACGCGGATCTAGTTCAAATCTTAATTAATTATGAGTCCATCCATAATTACCGACTATGAACCATTTATGATTACTATTTATATATCATGCATTGATTGCCATCACAAACATATATATAAATATCTCTTGTAATCAAATGGACACTATCAATTCTATAATGAATCGAAATATAATACATTGAATTCACCAATTATATAAAACATAAATATTTCATAAACGTCAGGAACATATGTCACTTTAATCCAAACAGGAATTTGCTATACCAGGGCATATAAATCCCAACAGCTCCCACTTGCCCTCATAGCCAATTCAAATTGCACCTAACTCCAATGTTATCCAGATGATGATCAAAATTATTGATCAATAACACCTTTGATAATGGATCAACAAAGTTGTGTTCCAATGCAATGTTCTAGCCACAAGTACATTTTCCTCATAGCCAATTCAAATTGCATCTAACTCCAATGTTATCCAGGTGTTGATCAAAACTATTGATCGACGACACCTTTGTTAATGGATCAACAAAGTTGTGTTCCAATGCAATGTTCTAGCCACAAGTACATTTTCTTGCTGGACAATATCATGTAGAACATGATACTTCCTATCGGTGTATTTTGTTCATCTATGGAACCTTGGGTCATTGGTTTGGACTACTTCTGCACTATTGTCGCAATATAGCTCGATAGGCAGGCTAGTATGCTCCACAACCTCTAAATCAGTGAGATCAAACCAATAGGCTTCTTTTGCCGCCTTTAAGGCTGCAATATATTCCACCTGCAGGTTTGAGTCAGCAGTTGAAATCTGCTTAACAATCTACCAACTGATTTCCCTTCCATTAAGTGAACATACACTAAGTCATGAACCTCATAGTATCTACTTCTGATTGAAAATCAGAACTAGCATACCTGACTAGGACCATATCATCACATCCATAAATGAGTATGATATCATTGATTCTCCTTAGGTACTTAATGATATTTTTCACAACAGACTAGTTGTCAAGTCCAGTATTGGACTGATCTTTACTGACTATCCCTACTATGTAGCGGATGTCCTGTTTGGTATAGACCATGGCATATATGAGACTCTCATATGCCGAAGCATATTGTTCTAGTCTCATTTGCTCAATCTCCTTTGATAGTCTTGAAAAACTACTTACTAGAGAGAGCAATCCATATCAATAAAGTAAGAACTCATTCTTTGAGTTATGCACACCAAACCTGATAAAAACTTTTCCAATGTAGGATTATTAAGATAAGCCTATTTTCCTTTTAACCTGATCTTGCAAAAGCTTGATCCTAGGAATATAGCTTACATCTTGAAAATTCTTCATTTAAAAGTAATTGAACAACTACCTCTTTATCGATGACAAAACTTCCACATCATTCTAAATGAGTAGGATGTCATATATAAATATAGAATCAGAAAAATAATGACATTCCCTTGTACACTCATAATTTATTCACAAAAAAATCTTCTGGTATCTTTTTGTAGATTAATTTGCCTTCTATAGGAATCACCCTACTAGAAAGTTCTACAAGATCCCAGAATTTATTAGAATACATAGATTCCAACTCTGATTTTATAGTAACTCGCCAAAACGATCTGTATCCATATCGGTTCACGCTTCCGTGTAGCTTACTGGGTCCAACTCATGTTTAACAGGGATATCCATAATGGTCTCACTTAAAAACATGATTCTGTCGGATTGGATGATAATCCTCCCACTACATTAATGTACCGATGCAGGAATCTGTGTACAAGATGATGCTGACGCATCAATAGAGAATTCATTTATTATTCTCAATCTCTATAATAAGTGTGTTCAAATGTGGTACATCTGATACTCATACCATATTCTCTAACATTATGCTACTAGGTATGTAATTCATAATATGATCCTCCTATAGATAAACAGTGAGTGTAAACAATCAACTTTTATCATTGAGATCATAAAATAATCCATCCTAATGACTTAAGAGTAGCTATCAAATCTAGCATGCTTATGATTTGCTTCCAACTTACTTGTCCATATCAAACGCACATGTGCAAAACTACCCCATACGTGCATGTGATTCAAACTAAGATTTAGTCAAAAACACAGCTCAACGGTATCCTTGAGACAGACTAAGATGGAATGCAGTTCATAATGCGCATCGATGTCATTAACGCTAAACTCTTAAATGAAAGAGATAATGTGGCAGAACTGATCATAGATCTAACCATGTTAAGTGGAATTCTGTTATTCCTATTTGACACCTAAATGCATTTAGCGTCAATTGCGGAAAACTGGTACATAATACCTTCATTGACCATATAGTCTTTGTACTATCCCAAGAAATACTCATATCCTCGATCAGATCGAAGTGTCTTGATAAGTTTACCTAATATGTGCTCCACATCAGTCTTAACCTTCTCAGAATATACCAAGAGTTTAAGACTTGTGTTGCATCAGATAAACTTATCCAAAACGTGAGTAATCTTGCTTGGATGTTCATAAGACCACACGTGTCAGTGTGTACCGACTCCAATTGTCCTTTATGTCTATTTCTTCTGGCTGATTAAGCCCTAAGAGTTATCTATCCTTCAAAACAGGGTTCACAAGTTTGGTTTAGGCTCCCCTGCCTCACTAGGTAATTAACCTTCATTGACCAATCTTTGAATCTTATTTTGATTGATAACAACCCAAAAATAGACATTAAAAATACAATGAGTCAGGAATAACAATTTTTCTCTTAACATTCAATCTAGAAGATGCAACATTAGTTTTTACATCCTGCAAATCTTAAGAGTTTGTGATTATAGTATATTAACCATCTTTCAATGCACCAGAAGCAATAGCATATCTATTCAATTTTATAAAACCATTTTTACAAAATAACAACACAGTTTTTATAAACCACAAGTGAAACAAAAATTAGATTGCGTCTAACTTCTGTGCATAAAGATAGTTCTCTAATACTAATATCCTCATACTCTCTAATTTCAGATGTAATACTCCCACTGACCTAACTACAACCTTGGCATCAGGTCAAAAGATAAATATATATCCATATCATCAAGGCTTCTGGATTCCTGAAATCCTTACGATGAATTGCAAACATGTTTAGTGGCTCCAGAATCTATCCATCAGGAATTAATAGATGCAATCACATAACATAGCTCAATGATTAAATATATATTTTCCTATGCCACGTCATTGCTTAGACAGTTCGTCCTATAGTGTTTTAGTTAACGGTAAAAGAAACAGTTTCATTCACCCTCAACATACACTGCCTTATTCCCTTTAACCTTTTAGATACCTATGTTTTGTGCTAGCCTAGTCCTATTATCATCCTTCTTCTTTGCTTTGCCCGTCCACTTGGGCCTAGAAGAAGATGGTATAGACTAGGTTAGATTGATAGGAACGCCCAAACTCTTGATTATCCCTTCATCTGTTACCAATTCTATAAGAATATCAGCGAGTGTGAACTCAAACTGATTCCTTATTTAGTTCACTCTAACAGAGTCGAACAAGTTTGGTAACAAGGCAATAATCATGTCAACTTGAAACTTACCACCCAAGTCAGCCCTATTGATCTCCAACTAATTTTAAATAATAAATAATCATTTTCCAAAATTTGATTTCATACTGGAGTTCCTTAGGCTATCTTGATGCTATTCAAGTCTGATATAGTACTTTAGCATACTCTCTATCTAATCTCACCAAAACATCTTATTGACATTTAACATGATGCTTGAAGAAAATAAAATAATGTAAATGTTAGCTTTAGAGCGTATTCGAGGTAAACTCTAGAATATTGCACCAATTCATCTCATTTGTCTTATTTCACTTATTCAAAGCATTAATGTTCTCTTGGGTATCTTAAAGTAAAAGGATTAGGTTTTAGGAGTAGTAAATACATTTGTACCACCACGTTGTGAATAAAATATCTAAATTTCTTTTCTAGTCATTATAAATGAAGTCCACATACATTGAAATTAGCAAGCAGATAAAATGGATTAAACATAATTAGTCTGAATATAAATGCATTCATACAATATGCAAGGTGAATTATTAATACTGTCATGCATATTTAAAATTAAAATGAGTTTGTTTACCACATAATATAATAAATCTCAATCGAACAAGAGATCATTATCATTATTGGTGAACAATCCCTTTTAATTAATGTGGGTCCCTCAACTCTGTAGCATAATAAATCAACCAATCAATATGTCAATAACTTATCCTGTTGGAGGAGTTCATTATTACTATTGTAGAGATTCATTTGCTATTAGGTGAGCACTTCCATTAAAATAATATGTGGGTCCCTTAACCACTGCATGAAAAATCGGATAACCAATACACCAATAACTTATTCGGTTGGCGAAATTCATTATTGTTATTGGCGGGCAAATCCCATCATCTCCATATTTCTTAAGACAATGTCTTATCTATCTATATGAAATGATTCCCGATTATGTTTAGCCTTTCTAAAATCACCTAGTGTAGACCACTCCGTTGGGGAGCTAACACTATTGATTTTAGATTGAGTGTATAACGTTATTAAAGCTCTAACGAAAAATAAAACATTAAATATGTTGTCATTATAATCTAGACTCTTTAAATCATGCGTAGGGCCTTATTTTTAAAGATCTAATTACAATGAACATTTAATATTTTTATTTTCATGAGACAACCATTCTTGTAATATTAAGACTCTTCAAATCATGCGTGAGGCCTTATTTTTGAAGATCTAATTACAATGGTATTAATAACGAAGGCCATGGGGCAATGTATAAAAATCCCCGCTCCCACTCAATTTTTTTAATCATTCATAATTAGGGTTTTCATTTTATTCAAATACATGATATGATGCATGTTAAACGTCTTGATTTTAATCCAATTAAATTTAGAAAATATTTGGATTTTAAATGATTCACTAATATTTAATTTGAAGCACACTTTAAAAATAATTTACAAAAATAATTTTTCGTTTCCCAATAAGTGCTCTCAAATTAATTAGTAATCAAATCCAATTAATTTTCATAATTTAATTAATATAAATCAAGTCATTTAATTAAATATCATGGATCCAATGCATGAATAATAATAATAAACAATTAATTATTCCATGCATCAGTTAAATAAATAAATAACAGACAGAAGCAATTTAAATGGCCAATGGATTCAGCTTTTAACATTTATATGCTCTAAGTAATGCGCGAGGGTCTATCATTAGCCGCGTCACATGGGATTATTTCCCATCAATCCCTCTTGATCTCCGACCAAAACCTTGCCGCCGACAACTCTCCGGTCGCCGAAAAATCGCCGAAAAATTCAAGAAATTAAATTAGGCCTTAAAAAATTCCAGAAAAATTCCGAAAAATTTCTAAAAAATCCCAGAAAATTCCTGAAGCCTAATTTAACCCTCTTGGACCTTCTTGAAGCTTCATAGCATCCTTTGACGAAGATTACATGGCTTTAAAAATATTTACAATTTGAAATACAATGGAAAAAATTAAATTACATCATTGAACTTTCAAACGGCTAAATCAAAGCCTTAATTACATTCATCCAAAGATAAAATTACATTCAATATTCCTATAAGCTTCATCCATAGCCCAAAACACATATCATCATCCATTCACAATTATACATACATCATCATGTATCAATATATATCAATATATTAATTCATACATCAACATACATCAATAAATAAATATATGCATATCAAAATTGGATCCATGAATGATGAATTTTCATAAAATCATGATCTCTAGTAATGAATCAAACCATGCTCTGATACCACTGTTAGGAAACGTGCTAGTTTTAAAAAAATTTCGAGGGATTTAAATTCATAGATCTTGATTCATTACATAGAGACAAGTTTTATGCAAAAATAAAACATGATGTATCATTCAATTAAAAGATTGAATACTTACATCAAGGTTTGAGTAAACCTTAGATCTTTTATCTAAAGTGAATGTTCTCACTTATTGTAGATTCCTTAGCAAGATGCATTCTTCTTGGATCTCCATCTTCTTGGTAATTGTTTTGCCTTTAGGAATCACTCATATGCCTCCATGAATGACCTTGGAAAACTAGGTTTGTGGGAGCCTCCATTAGATGAGAACATAAACCTTAATTTTCTAGAGAGAGAAAATATATTCCTTTTTCCTTCTACTAAAAATCACACCTAAAATATACATAGACCATGTATATTTATAGGCAACATAAAGGTAAAGAAAATGAAACAACTAATCCTTCTCAATCTCTAATTCACATGTCTCAAATCTAATATGATTCCAATATCAAGTTGGGCTATGAGTGAGAATCCATGGGGCCTATTATTTTATTGGCTACAATGAATTAATAATTGGCCTGGTCCATGGACCCAATTCAATTAATTCATAAATTAATTTCTACTCCACTAAAAGAAATTAATTGAACTCCAATTAAATAATAAATAACCTCTAAGTCAATATTGCACTTTGACCCCTCTATGCATAATTAGTTATCGGATAAATAAAGCCATCAATCCAACTACTTAATTAATATATTTATTTTGGTACCTTTGATTATTTCTGACTCGATCACAATAAAACATTTGTTTGACAAAAATAATAATTTAAATATATAATAAATCATTTTGTCTAAAAATACACGAAGGCCTTCGAATTTACTTTGTGATCAACCATAATCAATACAAAATAAATACAAGTAGCAATGATGCAAATATTGAAAATATAACCCTCTAACTATTAATTACATAACTACCCAAAGTGTCGGTCTAAGGATCCCGAAGAATCTGCCGAACAAATCAAAGTAATTATTAATTAATAAAAGAGTCTATAATTTTCTCATACTTAAGAGTCAAATGCCATGACGGTGATAGGGAGCAATTGCATACGACGGCTCTCGCAATATATCTCAACCTAACGCGGATCTAGTTCAAATCTTAATTAATTATGAGTCCATCCATAATTACCGACTATGAACCATTTATGATTACTATTTATATATCATGCATTGATTGCCATCACAAACATATATATAAATATCTCTTGTAATCAAATGGACACTATCAATTCTATAATGAATCGAAATATAATACATTGAATTCACCAATTGTATAAAACATAAATATTTCATAAACGTCAGGAACATATGTCACTTTAATCCAAACAGGAATTTGCTATGCCAGGGCATATAAATCCCATCACTTTTGTAAGTGTTAATTATTAAAATATAAACACTCAAAAATAACTCCATCAAAAAACATTTTAGGCAAAAGTAATTATAAATTTGTTAATTTTCAATATTCATTGAATACAAACTCTTGCAAATCTCTCTCTCTCTAAGCGCTATAGGCGTGTTTCAGATGGCAGAGAGTTTGGACGACTGAGTTCTGATTTTCTCCTCAAATCCTAACCGACGAAGACATACTCATGGACTACAGCGAATGATCACCACCATGTATTCATAAATAGTTCTTGTTACACCTTTCGCTCCTCCCATTCCTTTTAATGTAAAATTTTCACTGCATTAATGTAAAACTTTTACTAATTAATGTAAAATTTTTATTGAATAATATAAGACTTTTACTTAAGCAAAGTAAAATGTTAATAGCATTATGTAAAACTTAGACTGAATAATGTAAAACTTTCACTTAAAAAGGTAAAACTCGCACTTAAACAAAATAAAACATTCAATGCACTTAAAACCTTCTTCTCTTTCTTTCATCTTTCTCCTTGCTCGACTTTCTCCAAATCAATGGCGGACTCTACCTTTGGAGAGGGGGTCCTAGCATCCGTACCCTCAACCCGTTAGATTTGAACACAAATAGCCTGCACCCTTCCTACCCTTGTTCCTATTGCGCCTCTCGCTCCTCTAGTTCCTTCTAATGCAGAGCTAGCACAAGAGGAGTAATGATATGTCTTGCCCTAGGTTTGCAAGAGAGAAGATAAGGAATAAATTTCAGATTGGGAATGATTCTTAGATTGGTAAAGCAAGGTTAAGTTAATAAATTTCATGAATTGTTTAAGGTAATATGATCTCTATGTATTCATAACAGTGAAAATTTACATATTTGTAATTATTTTTGGCTAAACTGTTTTTTGATGGGTTATTTTTGAGTGTTTACATACATATTGATAATTAACGCTCGTTAAGGTGTTTTTTTTTTTATTTATTAAATTAACCTTTAAAAATAAACCAAAAAAAGAAAAGAAAAGGAAAAAAGAATGTACCATTACAACCAAATACACGTAGCAAAAAAGAAAAAGAAATATAACAAAAAAAAAGAATCATATACATATATATGCCAAATATAAAAAAATCTTAAACAAAAAAAAAAAAAGAAAAAGAAAAAAATAATGTACCATTAAAGCGAAATACACGAAGCAAAAAAGAAAAAGAAATATAACCAAAAAAATAGTACCATATGCCAAATATATGAAGCAAAAAAAACAACAACAAAAAAAACGTATCATATCTATACTATTATTAAATGTGCAAAGTGTTTCAGTGTTTCAGTGAATCAGTATTTCAGTATTTTATTATTTATTTATTAATTGATATAAATTCTATAAAACTCAAAATTACCTAATAAAATTAAAATTAATTCAAATTAACAAAATATAAAAAGTATTTAATTCAAATTACAAAGTCTCACATTGGTTTTAAGTAAAAAGATTACATGAAAGCCTCTTATAAAACTATAGAGATAAAGAAATAATAATCACACCTTCTCGGCAATTTGGCTAAGATCAAGTGTAGTACTAAATTTTTTTGGGTCAGCCTTTTGACTAACTTTTCTTAGTCTTTTGGCTAAGATCAAGTTCAGTATTTCAATATTTATTTATTAATTGATATAAATTCTATAAAACTCAAAATTACGTAATAAAATTAAAATTAATTCAAATTAACAAAATATAAAAAGAGTTTAATTTAAATTACAAAGTTCCACATTGATTTTAAGTAAAAAAAATAACATGAAAGCCTCTTATAAAATTATAGAGTTAAAGAAATAATAATTACACCTTCTCGCCTTTTGGCTAAGATCAAGTGTAGTACTAAATTTTTTTTGGGTCGGCCTTTTGGCTAACCTTTCTTGGTCTTTTGGCTAAGATCAGTGTAATACTATTTTCTCGGCCTTTGTACAAAGAATTTCAGTATTTATTTATTTATATAAAAAATATTTATTAATTGATATAAAAAGAGTTTTTATCTATACTACTATTAAATGTTCAAAGAGTTTCAGTATTTAAGTATCTATTTATATTAAAATATATTTATTAATCAATATGAAAAGTGTTTTTTTATAAATAAAAATAAAAAAAAAAATAAAAAAAAAAACTCTACCAAACTCCAAAATCTATCTAATAAAATTTAAATTAACCTATTTATCTTTTTATTATTATGAATTTTTTAATAAAAGAAAATCTAATTAGACTATAATTATTAATATAAAAAATATTTATTAATTGATATATAAAATAAAATAATTTTTCTAAAATACAATTAAATCTAATTAGACAAGGATATATTTAAAGAAAATAAAATATTAAATGTGCAAAAAGTTTCAGTATTTCAGTATTTATTTGTTTATATAAAAAATATTTATTAATTGATATGAAAAGGGTTTTTATAAAAAAAATAATAATAATAAACAGAAGAAAAAAAAAACTCTATAAAACTCTAAAATCTACCTAATAAAATTAAAATTAACCTATTTATCTATTTATTATTATGAAATTTTTTAATAAAAGTAAATCTAAAGTTTCAGTATTTATTTATTTATTTAAAAAAACATTTATTAAATATGTAAAGAGTTTCCGTATTTCAGCATTTATTTATTTATATAAAAAAAATATTTATTAATTGCTATAAAAAGAGATTCAAATTAACCTATTTATTATTATGAATTTTTTAATAAAAGAAAATCTAATTTTTACAGTAAAATACAGAAGTTCTGCCAAGGTATTTCAGTATTTATTTATTTATATAAAAAAAATATTTATTAATTGATATACAAAAAGTTTTTGGCTATACTATTATTAAATATGCAAAGAGTTTCAGTATTTAAGTATCTATTTATATAAAAAAAATATTTATTAATTGATATGCAAAGAGGTTTTTTTAGAAAAGAATAAAAATAAAAATAAAAAAAAAAAGTCTATCAAACTCTAAAATCTATCTAATAAAATTTAAATTAACCTATTTATCTATTTATTATTATGAATTTTTGAATAAAAGAAAATCTATTAGACAGAAATTATTAATATAAAAAATATTTATTAATTGGTATATTTTAAAATAATTTTTCTAAAATTCTACCACAAATTAACTTTTATTATGAGTTTCTTAATAAAATTAAATCTAATTAGACAAGGATATATTTAAAGAAAATAAAATATTTTATATAAAACTCTTTCACAAATTATATATTTTATTTTCAATAAAACACTATAACAATAGACAAAGATATAGTATTTAAAAGGTTTCTATAAAATTTTAACACAAATTACCTATTTATATATTTATTAAGAGTTTTTTAATAAAAGAAAATCTAATTAGACAAGTGTTATTAATATAAAAAATTATTTAGTAATTGATCTAAAAAATGGTTTTAAAAGAGTTTCTATAAAACTCTAACACAAATTACCTATTTATCTATTTATTATGAGTTTTTTAATAAAGGAAAATTTAATTAGACAAGAATTATTAATATAAAAAATATTCATTAAGAATTATTAATATAAAAAATATTTATTAATTGATATAAAAAGTATTTTTAAAAGAGTTTATATTAAACTCTAAAACAAATTACCTATTTATTTATTTATTATAAGTTTTTTAATAAACGAAAATATATTTAGACTAGAATTATTAATGTAAAAAATATTTTATTTTCAATAAAACTCTATCACATTAGAGAAGTATATATTTAAAGAGTTTCTATAAAACTCTAACACAAATTACCTATTTATCTATTTATTATGAGTTTTTTTAATAAAAGGGAATCTAATTAACAAGCATTATTAAGATAAAAAAATTATTTATTAATTGATATAAAAAGAGGTTTGAAAAGAGTTCTATAAAACTCTAACACAAATTACCTATTTATCTATTTATGATGAGTTTTTTAATAAAAGGAAATCTAATTAGACAAGAATTATTAATATAAAAAATATTTAGTAATTGATATAAAAAAAGTTTTTTAAAGAGTTTCTATTAAACTGTAATACAAATTACCTATTTATTTATTTATTATAAATAGATTTTCAAAAAATAAAATAATTTCTATAAAACTGTACCACAAATTATCTATTCTATTTTCATTAAAACTCTATCACATATAACCTATTTTTATCTATTTATTATGAGTTTTTTAATGAATGAAATCAAATTAGACAACGATATATTTAAAGAAAATAAAATATTTTTTTTAAAGAGTTTATATAAAACTCTAATACAAATTACCTATTTATATATTTATTATGAGTTTTTTAATAAAAGAAAATATAATAACTAGAGAAGAATTATTAGTATAAAAAATATTTAATAATAGATATAAAAATAAAATAATTTTTCTAAAACTCTACCTCAAATTACCTTTTAGTATGAGTTTTTTAATAAAAGAAAATAAAAACAAGCTATATATGGATATATTTAAAGAAAATAAAATAATTTCTATTAAACTCTACCACAAGTGACAAATTTTTTTATAAAACTCGATCACAAATTATCTATTTTATCTTTTGTAAAACTCTATCACATTAGACAATGATGTATTTAAAGAAAATATATAATAATATAATAATACATATAAATAAAGTATAAAAGTGTAAAGATTTTAGCATTTCAGTTTTTATTTTTTAATATGAAAAATTTATTAATTAATTTTAAAATAGTTATCTATCACATATAACCTATGTATTTATTATAAGTTTTTTAATAAAAGAAAATCTAATTAGATAAGGATATATATAAATAAAATAAAATAATTTTTATAAAATAATTAAAAAATATATAAAAAGAAAAATTCTATAAGTTACAAAACATTCATCACGTACATCGCACGTGTCTTTTACTAATATATATATATATACATATATATATAGTACCATATATATATGCCAAATATACGAAGCAAAAAAATAAAAGAAATATAACAAAAAGAAAAAGAAAACGTACCATATATATATATATATATATATATATATATATGTGTGTGTGTGTGTGTGATTATTATTTGGCATACAAAGAAACCATAGGTTAAAGTCGACAAGATTGACTTTTAAGAAGAAGACAACTCAGTCCACTCTTTGACCACAAAATCTATATTTTGATGTTAAGACTCTTCGTGGGCTTGAGAAAGGAACAAAAGGAACTTGGGTATTGGGCTTTGATTATTTTGCTTGTTCTTTACCTCAATTCTCGAATATACACGTTCTTTCTTGTTATTTGAAAGGGAAAATATTCTGAAAGAAGTGTTACCAATTCAATTTTAAGGATATATATATATATATATATATATATCCGTTTTGTTTGTAGCCAAAGGCTGTGGGATGAAGTTTATACAAAAAATAATAATTAATAAAAAGATAAAAATGTTTGTAGCCAAAGGCTGTGGGATGGAGTAATTTTTACTGCAAAAATTAAATTTATTTTGTACTTGAAATGTCTTCATATTGTATTAAGATTAAAAAAAAAAAAATACTCATGAATGCTCTCATTACAACTTTTTTTTTTATTATTTTTTTCTCAAAATTTCAAGCATAAATATGTAAATTATGTACAGAGGTAAGGAATGGGTCAAATAACAAAAGAACCATCAATTACGGCCCATCAATTGAGGCTGGAAAGATTAAGGCCCAAATGGAGGCAAAACAATAAGCCCAGTAGTCTTAGGCCCCCAAAGTTTTTTAAAATTATGTTTGCCTCAGAAAAAATTTATGTATAGTAGGTATTAAATTTTAACAATTGACCCCAAAAATAAAATTTTGAAATTTTAAAGAATGCTCCCAAATACCAAAACCTCTTCAAAACTTCTTTTAACAGTTTCACATCACATGTTTAACAATAACATTTGGTCATTTTTTCCAATAATTAACACTACTTTGTTTTCTTCTCCTCAACTATTTCATCAGTTATATTTTTTTATAAAAATTTTCTTACAATTTTTTTTTTTTTTCCAACTCTAATTCATTATGCATTCCTCTGTTTCATTTTTCTATCTCTCTTTTCTCCACTTTTCTTGAATCCTCTTGAAGGTTAAAACTTAAAAATATTTTAAATTTGTGAGACCTTTTGTATTTGCAGTATTAATCCTTTAATTTTAAATATAGCTCTGAATTGTAGGTTGTTAAGGTTGTAAGACTCAGAGATAAATAGCATTACTCTTGCAATATTTATTTTAAAAGACAATTATTTAATACTATGGATTTTCAATGATTTATTATTATTATTATTATTTTATTTTTACCATAGGTTCAATCTTAGAACAAAGGACTGTTACAATCATAATTTTTTTTTTCCACTGCAATATTCATGAAATCATGTGTTGTTGCTGCTACTCAGGAAAGAGTTGTACAAATTATGAAAATTATTAAATATCCCGTAACACTTTAAACAGATGGAGAATGAGTTTATATCATATTACTTGTTTGTATTGAAAATAAATTGCTCAGGTAAGTGCCCCGATAATCCAGTGGGTTAGTGTCTTCGGTGCATTTTGAAATGTTAAGGTTCGATTATTTGTATCTACTAATCTAACTTCTAAACCTTCTTATCTTGTAAAAATAAAAATAAAAATAAATTGATCATAATTTTAGTACTATTTAATTTTAATAAGTAATAGATATCTCGTCAGAGGCCAAAAAATATATATATATATCTAGTTAACGGAAAGATCTTATTTTTCTAAATTTTTTAAGTAAATAAATTATATTAAGAAAATACTTAATTTAAGGAGAATAATTTAATATTTTTTATATTAAGAAAATGCTTAATTTAAGGAGAATAATTTAATATTTTGAAATACGAATTTGAAGGATATTTTACACTTAAATAATAATTATTGATTTATGTAAATATAGTTCTCCCTTAATTTTATCAAAGAGACTGATATATTACTATATCGATATGTACATGTAAAAAAAAAACAAAAAAAAAAAAAATTCTCTCTATCTCTGAACAAAATTATTGCCGTTTATGTGTCTTAACCCAAACAAAAATCTAACTTGGCTGATTATTTGTGTGTTATGAGTGAGGCCGGGCTATAAATTTGGGCCCTACTTGAACAAGCATGTGCTGTGGGATTAAAGTAATGATGTCTTGCTCTACGTGCATTAAAAGGAAGACTAGGATTGTATGAGTAATGATAAAAAAAAAAATTGCGCACTTTTTTAAAGTGATCATTAGATTAAATTTAATGATCCATTCTAAACTCACCTATATTATATATTTTTTTAATACAAAACAAATAATCATTATTTTTAGTTTTTAAATTTAATATTTACCAATATCACTAATTACAACAATAAAAAGTAAATACCAAATAAATAAAAATAGAAATCGGAATTTTGTTTCTTTAAAAAAATTTATAAGTGTTAAAAAATTGCATCCATAACTTGATACTAAAGTTGACATTACCTATTTGTTTGAGTGTGAAAAAAAATAATAATTAAAAATTACACTACTGACATAGAAAACATCAACTAAAAAATAAAAAATAATAAAAAATAAAATATCTATTCTTTTATCCACGTGATCAACTTAAGGTAACATGTGATTTGCACCACACTTCACCCATAAAAAATTTAATAAATTACAATTTAAATTGTTGTATACAACTCTAAATGCATGCTATTTAAAAATTAGAAATTCAATCAATTTTTATCTGACCCCTTTGTCACAAATTGCTTCGTCTTTCTTGTTAATTTTGTTTTATTTTATTCCACATTCTTACTAGTTGTAAACGCAATATCTTTTTTCTAGTTCTACTATAATAAAAAAATAAAAATAAAAAATTTATTGATGTAATGAGAAGATTCACGACAAAAAAATACTATTATTATATGAAATTTCAGATTTCTTTTGTAAATTAGTTATTTTTCTTAGTGTTTTCTTTAATATTGCTATTAATATACTATCACTATTTTCTTTTTCACTACCATAATTTTTTTTAGGTAAGTAAAAAATGTATGAAAGGCAACTAATATGTAAAGTAACAACAAAAACATAAAAGAAAACCAAAATTCTGATTAGTTACAGAGGTGAAGTGATTTCTAGTTTTATTTGTTTGGTACTTACCTTTTATTGTTGCAATTAGTGGTATTAGTAAATATTAAATTTAGAAACTTAAAATAGTAATAGTGCTTTTGTATTAAAAGGAAATCATATAGGTGGGTTTGGAATGTGACTATTAAATTTAATATAATTTTCTTGCTCCACGGAGTGCAAGAGATCATTACTTAGATGAGATTATGTATCTCTTTAAATATAATTTACGTCTAGATGGGTAATACTCAAAACTTGTAGATTCGGGGAAACTCTTTAGTGTAATACTTTTTAAAATAAAAAATAGGGTTATGAATAATAATAAAAAAAAAACCCTAAACTATTATCCTTTTTCAAATAACCCTATGAACTAAAAATCGCCCCCTGAACTATTGATTTATTGCAATTAAGAACAAATCCATTACAAAAGACTATTTTACCATTTCTCATTAAAATTTTCATTTCATATTAAATTATTTTTATTATCTTTTCTCTTATATAAATATTAATTAAACTATTTACCTTAATTTTATTTTTAGTATCAATTTATCATAAAAATGAAAAAAATAGATAAATAAATTTGTAACTACCATTTTCTAAATTGATTAACTTATTATTAAAACTTTATTATTTATAATAAAACGTATTATAACCAATTTAAACATTTTTATCGTAAAAAAAAAAATCATCTTTTTCATAAAATATATTGATGAAAAATTAATAAAGTACTTTTGAAAAAAATACCTTCTTTTCATGTAATAAATTCATTAAAAATTTAAAAAATTAATTAATTTTTTAAGAAAATTTCTACTAAATTTTTTTATTTAAATATTTCATTAAAAAAATTAAAGGTAAATTTATGCAAATTTAATACAAATATCTCATCAAATTAGTATGAAATTTTTTATAATTTATTTAGATAAGAAAAATATATTTAATGTAATTCAATAAGAAGGGGCATTAAGGCCATTTAATGAAATCTAAGTATTGGGATATGTTGCAACAAAATGAGATAATTTAGGAAGTTTTATGCACAAAATATAGTTTAAGGAAATTATTTACAAATTCAAACATAATTTAAGGAATTTTTTTATACTTTACCTTAAAAAAATATATCTATATTATATAAATAATGAATTATGATCAATTCAAGCCCTTTGGCTTGGACCAATATTAATATATATGGTTCACTTTGGGTCTTATGCTCAGACCAGTTAGGCCATAGCTCGAATCCACTTGCATATATAAAAAATAAAATAAAATAAATTTTATATTATTTTTTTATAAATTTTGATTTTTTATATATACCAAGAATAAGGACATAATTAATTTTAAAATTTGTTAATTATTTTTCTTTTATTTCCTCCCTTTTCAATAACAAAATTCACCAATCCTACTTAATTTGTATCCCTCCCCTTATTATTTTTTATTTATTTTTCTAACCTTTTATAATTTATACCAAAAACAATATAAAATTCTGCACCATGCTTTTTATTTTCTTTTTTTTTCTTTTCTCTCCAATCAGGCGCTAATTGAACACGTGTAAGTTCAAAACAAGTGTGACGAAGACTTATCTTAGCACCTAAGCAAAAAAAACCACATCAGTGTGAACTCATCAACTTCAAAACCTACTGGACCTTCTAGAAACACAACCACAAACAAATCAACCACTCCTCCATTCTCTCTCTCCTCCACGTCATTCCCTCAATCTTTTTCTCTCCTTCTAATTAACGCGGTTTTGCCGTCACCACTCTCTCTCATTTGCTCAATCAAGTCCTTCATATGTGCGCCAATTTTTCCACTCTGCTTTTGACAAATCTACACGCCATCTCTCTTTCTCAGCAACTTCCTCTTCACTTTCTCTCTCTTCAATTCCTCTTTTTTCTCTCTCTATCTTCATCTATATATACACACACGCACATACATATCGTTGAAAAGTATTATTGGGTTATTTATTTTTCATTTTGTCTTTGATTTGATTGTAAATCGATTATATTGGAAATGGAGAACAATCAGTTCTGGCAATTCAGCGACCAACTTCGACTTCAGACGAACAATTTGACGAACAATTTGGCCAATCTCTCTCTCAACGACTCGATTTGGAGCAACTCTTATGGCTCCAAGAGGCCTGAGGAGAGGCGAAACTTTGATATCAGTGTCGGCGGCGAACTCGATTTGGTCAATTCGTCGAACAATTTGAAGGCAAATAATTACGACTTTAATGGGTTCAACTATGGTGGCAAGTTCGGATCTTCCGGGATCGGATCGATCGGAGGCGGCGGATCGTCTCAGAATATGGATATGGTTGGGCTTAATGGTGGGTTCAATAAGGGTATTTATTCCAAGCCTTCTTTGAATTTCAATCGCAATAACAACAACAATATTAACAATAATGTTGCACTTAATGGGAAGTGGAATAAGAATGGTAGTGGTGGTAAGGTTGAAGATGATCATTATGGAGGGAAAGGTGGGAAGAAGAATAAGAGTAACAATAACAGTGAGAATGGTGGTAAGAACAGCGTTGATAAGAGGTTCAAAACCCTTCCACCTTCAGAGTCTCTGCCTAGAAATGAAACAGTTGGTGGGTATATATTTGTCTGCAACAATGATACAATGCAAGAGAATCTCCAGAGGGAGCTTTTTGGTATGTACCCTCTTATATTCTCTTACTAATTGTTTTAGTATTCTCCTAGATTTCTTCACATATATGATATCATATTGCTAGTTTGATATATAATTGAAAATTATTACCAACTTGAACTTGCAGAAGTGTTCATACATATGATTAATTATTTGCCCCTTTTGAATGATATGTTGTATACATGCCCTGCTTCAAAACCAATATGGAGATTAGATGATTGGAGTCACTTAGTGCCCATCAATAGCTAAATTGGATGTTGTTTGTTCTGTGTGTGTGTGTGTGTGTGTGTGTATCTGCAAATATATTGTTAGATTGATCAAAATATTTAATTTTGAGATTTGGCTTAGTGATTTTATCAAACCAAGTTAGACTGTATAGAATTAGATTAAACTCTCAGCAATTCAAAGATCTTGCTTTTAGTATGCATTAAATTTTGTCAATGGAGATTTTAGATTAGTCCTTTGGTATGAAAAGCAACCAAATTGTTAGTTTGGCATTTGGCCCTCATCCCATAGCAATCAAAGTTGTTGGAATTTGTTTATTTTTTTTCACTTTGTTTAGCCCAATTCAATCTTTGCTATTCAAAGATGTTGCTTTTAGTATGAATTATGGAGTTGTCTTTCTAAATTTGGTCAGTGGAGAATTTAGATTAGTCCTTTGGTATGTATAGCAACCAAACTGTTAGTTTGGAATTTGGTCTTCAAGCAATAGCAATCAAACACAGCCTGTGGTAGTTGGAATTTCTTTTAACATTTTCAGATTGTTTAGTCTAATTCTATGTTTGCTTGTCTTTATCAGGATTGCCTCCACGCTATCGAGATTCAGTCCGCGCCATAACACCGGGCTTGCCCCTTTTCCTCTACAACTATTCCACCCACCAGTTGCATGGAGTTTTTGAGGTTTGTTTTTCTCTCTTCCCTTTTGATATTTTTAAATTGTTAGGTTAGTTTAGGTGATAAAGAGAGTTGAACAGTGGGTTGGAAAATGACATGCAGTCTGACAGTCGGACTAATCCAACTGCTTGATGTAACTTATATTTGTGGGTGATGTAACTTATATTTGTGGGTTCCCTAGGTCTCAAGTCTTAAAAACTAGTTTGGCCCTTGTTTTCGAATTTGCTCTTTAAACTAAGATGTCGTTATATATTTAGGCTGCAAGTTTTGGAGGAACAAATATTGACCCGACTGCCTGGGAGGACAAAAAGAACCCCGGTGAATCGCGTTTCCCTGCTCAGGTATGTTCATCGATTATCATTTCATTTGTATATATTTACATGTTTACATAGGAGCACTTCATTTTCGGTAGGTACAATAAGAGCACTTCAAGTTTGCTAATGCAATAGTCACCACTTTTCTTGTGCACAGGTAAGAGTTATGACAAGGAAAGTCTGCGAGCCACTGGAGGAGGACTCTTTCAGGCCAATCCTCCACCACTACGACGGCCCCAAGTTCCGCCTCGAACTAAACATACCAGAGGTAAATATCATTGTTTCTGCACTTCAGTTGAGATTCTGTAAAAGCTTCTTGTGTAGGCACGTTAAGAAAATTGTTGTACTCATTTTAATCGTACCCTTTTCTTCGAATTTTGCAGGCTCTCTCTCTCTTGGATATATTCGAAGACCACGACTCTTAAAACAACATGCTATACGGCCACACCACACGCGGTTACGCGTACGAAATGGTAGTGAAGAACAGAGGATGATGAAAGTAAGGAGAGAAGAGTTATATGGGTAATACTAGTTTTGAAAGAGTTTGGAAGTTGAAGAGGAAGAATAGAGAAAGGGTATATGAAATATAGCCCATGTATTTACTTCATGTGACACAATAGATGGTGAAAATAAAGAGAATATAGACTCGTTTGGCTGTCATATAATATATATGTAGTTCTGAAGAGTTTGGAGGAGAGGAAAAATAGGGAACATAAATACAGTTTGTTTGATGTGTAAATAAGTTATGCAAGTTCATGTGAAATGATACTGGGGCTCCAAGTCCCTGACATTTATCTATCTATTGAGGTTTCAAATATATGCCTGTACAGTTTGTTGATGTTACTGATCTGATTTTCTAAATAATAATGTAATAATAGCTCAGGTGAAAAAGAAATCAGGACACTCAATTCTCATCTAAACATCCATCAAATTTGAGTATATATCTATCTATTGTACCTTGTACTGTGATTCTTCGTAATGTCACTTAAATTTCAAGTTTAGAAGATAACTGAATAGCTGTTGGACCAGTGTCACCGTAATGGTTGGTGTGGCCCACTTTAATTAAAGTAATTAGGGGTGGTTAGGAACTTAGGACTGAAACATTCAACAACAAACTACTCAATTCCTGCAAAGTAATGGTATGGTTTATAATTGTGCAAATTCTACATCAAAAATCATGATTGGGGTTCGCTCACTGCAAATTTCTTGTATTCCATATGTTTATGACAGGCTTATAGTTTAATGCTCACCGCTAAAGGTTGTAGCCTTGTAATGACTAATTTAGCCTCGTAAGCTCATCTATCAATTGTTGTAGTCTTGTAAAGACAAATTAGTCCGGCTTAGAAAAAGAGAGAATCCAATGATTCAACATTCTCTATCATCCACCAACATGGTTGTAGTCTCGTAAGGATAAATTAGTCAGGCTAAGAAAAAGAGAAAATTCAATGATTCAACATTATTATTATTCTCGTCTTTTATTTTATTTGTTTCTATTATATGACAAAGAAAAAATGCATATTAGCATGCGAGCTGTTTTGAGAAACTTATTGAGTCTTTGATTACAACTCATTGATGATCTCATTTTATAGATTATAAGTATATATAATATATATACTACTAGTATAGGTAGTTTGGTTTGAATTATTCAGCAATGAGGATGGACAAAGATGTCAATACGAAAATGCACAATATGAGACAATATAGATGGTGCACCTAACCAAATAATGAACAAGTCTTTGAGGTTGGTAAGTTACGCGTTATGGAAATTAAAAACACACCCAACCACCCAGTAGTTGGTAAAGAGAGCTCCAATGAAGAAGAACCTAATAAAATGACTAAATTAATGTGTACTTTGTGGACTCGACCCATCTTTGTTCTATATCTTTACACAAGAATAAATAATAATGGCGCATTGAATTTTTTATGTTGATTAATTTTTTGGGTTTAGGGCCGTTAGGTTGTGGGCTCCTCTTTGAAGCAATGCATATCTAGATAAACGAAATTGGATCATAGAAATCCAATTTGATCTTTTAGTAGTTTGGGCTTACCTTAAAAAATGAATTCGCCTAATAGAAAGCCCAAATTCAGATTGTTAGGTAGGATTGATTTAGTTTGGTTAACATGAAATAACAAGAAAGGAAAAAAATTAAATTTTTTTACATTTTGATTAGCGTGAAAAGAAAAGTTTTATTCTCGTTAATTTTTCTAAAAATATTTCCTCCAAAAAACATATAGTTTCCCATAAGAGTTGATTCCCTATTATGCCCTTATTAATTATTTATTCATTCATCTCTTTCGTCGATATATTAGAATTTGTTATTATGTTACAACTTTATGATTATTAAAATTGGAACCCTTCTCCGCATTTAAAAAAAAAAAATTATTCAATTACCAAATTTGTATTTGGACACACACACATATATATTTTATTTATTCATAAACCAATCATATATATATTTTATGCTACGTATATTATTTATATTAAATTCGTAAGGGTAATTTTGGTATATAAAATTATTTTCTTTTCACTTTCCTGCAATTCAAACTAATAAAACAATATTTTTTTCATAATTATAAGATATAGGTTTAAGATTGCATTTTGCAGACCAAAATATATTGAAACAAAATGGTATTTTTATTTTACAATGCTTTCCATTTTTCTCTAAAAACTGAAATTCATATATTACAATTTCAACTATATAACAACATTACATGACCTTCGATAAAATCACCATAATCAGAGACAAAGGGGACAGTGGACCAATCCATTCTCATTACAGTTAGGGCACCTCTCCTTTTTATCACCAATCACCAACTTGCAACTTCCTCCACAATCCAAACACGGCACAAACCTCGCACCCCCACACCCCTCACACGCTTGTCTCCCCACCCCTCTCTCCACACGTGCCCAGCTCATCATCTTCCCGAGTCGACCCGTCTCGTTCAGACTCACCACCTCCTCCACTCCCCCCACGTACCTCCCCTTCAAAAACAGCCTCGGCACGCTCGCTTCCTCACCCAACAGCTCTCTCAACTCGCTCCTGAACTCGCCGTGCAACGACACGTCCCTCTCGTCGAACACCACTCGGTGGAACTCCAGAATCGACCTCGCTCGGTTGCAGTCCTCGTACGTGCGTCGTACCCCTCCCAACGACGTCGTGTATAGCACCACCGCCTCCGACCCGCCGGGCGGGCACTTCTCCGGGTAGTCACTCAGTGGGTCCCGCTTTGCCAAAATCGGAGCTTTCCCTTCTTTTTCTCTCTCTAACTTGTCTCTCACTATAAATATATTTTCTTTCACCGGCTTGTACCCTCCGGACTCGGTCGCCGGAATAACCCCAACACGTGACTCGGTCGCCGGAACAACCCCAACTCGTGACTCGGTCTTGATTGAGTTGGTTGCTTTCTTCAACTCGGTCTTGACCGAGCTTCTTGCTTTGTTCAACTCGTTCATTGACTCGGTCTTTCTCAACTCATTCGGTTTGAAGGTGAGCTTGGCGTCGAGTTCTTCGAGCGTGTGAAAGGAGAAGCTCTTACGTGGGACATTCTTCAGGGGTTGGTCGGGGCTATCTTGCGCCGGTGGCGTTGTTGGGGGTTTGGGGTTTTGATTGGGTGCGGGAGGTGTAGGGTTGTGGAGTGTGGGCTTGAGGTGGTCTTCCAAGGCCTTGCTGACTTCATCCCACGAGTGAGGAGTGTCGGACTCGAGCTTGTTGAGCTTCTCCAGAATGGTTGCCGGCACGTGCGTGGGTTTTTCTTGGTGTTGCTGATGTGCACCGTCCACCATGATCCATGGCTCCTCGATGTCGTTGATGTTGAAGACCGCGAAGCTTGCTGGTGCCGGACGGTATGCATCAACGGTTGCCTCAATTCGTCTGGATGAGGCACACCCCATTTTCTGTTTACTCTCTCTCCAGGTTTTGGAGGGAATTGAAGGGCTATAAGAAGCAAGTGTGAATGTTCTAGTTTTGGGCTGATGTCGCAGGTGCGAGGATAGGGAAGTGTTTGTGTGGTCTTGAATCTCGATGTTGGGTTTATCATGTTTGGATTTGGAATTAAGTGACTTCGTTTCTTAGCCTAGGGATATGTTTGGAATTGAGTGACTTTGTTTCTTGGCCTTGGATTAGTGTGTGGTATTGGTTCAGCCAAACGTTGACTCATGAGGATTGTGATGTGGCACGTGGCAATTTAGCTATTGGATCCAAGAATGACACGTGGAATTGAGTTAGATTCTTATATGGATCTCAAAATGACACGTGGCACTTGGTTGGGATGAAATTTTGTGAAGGAGATAGAATCTTTTGTGTGAACCGTCCACCATCAGAGAGGTCCATCTCAATAATTAGACAATGTCCTCAGCATTTTATTTCACTTGTGAGTTGTAGAGTGATAATTCAAACCAAGAAGTTTAATCAAGAATATTTTGTAAGGATAAAAATCACTAGACTAGTATTATCAATAGATTATTAAGTTTGAAAATCGTTACATTAACTTAGATGGTACAATTAAAAATAGAGGTTAAGAGTTTAAGTCTTGTTAAAAGTAATATTTAAATCTCAGACCAAAGGTAGCTCAGTGACATAATTGACAGCACAGTAGATGAGGACACATAGCACATCTATAACATAGTGTAAAGACTTCCACATCCTAAGATAGTCTGAGGAATGAACACCAATGAAAAGAAAAGATGAGAGAGAGTAAACTTTCATTAAGGCATACATCCAGTATATCATTCTGAAAGTTATGACGGACACTGGCAACATTCCTTGCCAATGCAAGCCCCATAAGTAATGGAACAACTCAAGTTATGCCCCATACTTCTGTGACAAGGAAGCATGTTTTCCTATTCCATTTGCGATCAACCAGTTCATGCTATACATCCAGCACACGTGTTCTACTCTAACTGGATTCCAATATGACAACTTACGATAAACCTTACCATCTAATTCTTTTCCTACATTTTTCATAAAGGTTCCAGTAGCTAATGAAAGTTGAAGGTTTAATATTGAAAGTAAGAACAAAGTACTTCAAGCCTCGAGGATCTCCCTCTTTAGCATGAGCACAGACTTATCATCATCATGATCATCATCCTTGTCTTTATCCCGTACAGACGGGGTCAGCCACATGAATTTTCTTTTTCCACTTTTTTCCATCATAAGCCATATCTTCTACTGAATTTTTAATTTTTTAAAATCATTTCTTATCACTTCATTCCAGGTTAGTCTAGGTCAACCTCTATCTCTTAGCATCTATGCAAATCACTCTTCCTCTCCTCACAAGTGCATCTATAGGCCAGCATTGGATATGCCCATACAATCTAGTCTACTATCTCTTATTTGATAGCCAATAGGCCCAACATCCAATTTCTCCCTAATCGTTTGATTATTAATCTTATCTTTCCTAACATCCATCTTAGCATCCACATTTTCGTCACATGTATGCGTTGTTTATGTTTCTTTTTTTAACGCTCAACATTTCGCTGCATATAGCATTGCTGGTCTAATGATTGCTCTATATACTTTTCGTTTTAACTTATTTGGTATTTGTTTATCGCATAAAACCGCACTAGCATTTCTCCACTTGTGTCCAACTTATTCCAATCTCTCTGTGCATTGGTCTTGAATTTTTATTGCTACATTATCATTTCCTGTAACACAACTAAATTTACA
The DNA here is from genome assembly GCF_030987335.1 of Cornus florida. Classification (NCBI taxonomy): domain Eukaryota; kingdom Viridiplantae; phylum Streptophyta; class Magnoliopsida; order Cornales; family Cornaceae; genus Cornus; species Cornus florida. Next base: position 68,863,710 of record NW_026775581.1, on the reverse strand, counting down.
TACCACATATTCTGTTTTAGTTATACTAAGTTTTAATCCTTTTAACTCTAGTGCCGCTCTCCTAGCCTTTAATTCTACTTATAAATTATTATTTTTCCCTGAATATTTCTAAAGTTTCTTTAAACCTATCCAATAGTACTATGTCATCCGTGAATAACATGCACCATGGAAGGTTGCCTTGTAAGTCTTTCGTTATTTCATCTAAGACTATCATAAGTAAATATGGACTTAGCGCCGACACTTGGTGCAATCCTACTCTTATAATAAAATCCTTCGTCTCCTCACATATAATATGAACTCTAGTCTTAGTATTCTTATACATATCATGAATAAGATCTATAAATCTAACCGGAATATGTTTTCTTCGTACAGCCCACCAAATCATGTCTCTAGGAACTCAATCATATGCTTTTTCTAAGTCAATAAAAACCATGTATAGGTCTCTATTAATTGCCTTAATAGATAAATGGCTTCCGTAGTTGATCTCCCTAGCATAAAACCAAATGATTTTCGGACATTGTACATTCTTTTCTTAGTCTTTCTTCTATTCTTCTTTCCCATAGTGTGGCTCATTAATTTAATTCCACTAGCACACACTTATGACTAGTGTACATTTTCAACAATCAAACTGAACTTTAGTACACATAAACATTTATTAATCTGATACACAAGGCTTCAAAACTTCAGAGACACGTTGATCCATTGAATAGTTTATGGAAGTGCAAATACATCCATAATTTATCATTATCAAGATTCCACCATGCACCTTCATCCTCCAGTAATGTCCAAATGGCAAAACGAAAACCTATATTTGCTGTTGTCTATTGCTTTTAGTTCTTACTCAAATTTAAACTTCTACCTTCAACCAACAAGAAACTTGAAAATTCTGTTCTGTGCCTATACATTAAACTAAAAGCACAAAGCAGCACTTAAACATAGATAATCATAATGATGAAGTTACCAAATTACCTTTAGAACTAGGACAATCTTTCCCATCTTTTCTATAGTAGTCCCTGATTGTCACCGGTGTCTTCAATCTATAATCCTGAATTGTCACCCTTCTCCTCTCTGAAAGCTACATCCAAACAATGAACTACAAATTAATAAAATTAAACAACAACCCCTCCTTATACGAACCATTATCTAAGTATAAACGTATAGAATTCCCTTTGTTAGATGAGAAATGCGGAAAAGAAATATTAAATTGTATCATATTTCTCATCATTGCAGACAGAAGAACACACAACCAGTAAACTAAGAAAATTTATTATTTTAAGCATCATAATATATAAATTTAGAAACAAATGAACACAATGTTTGGGTCATGGTTGAGGAAGAGCTTTTCTTACTCTGAAATATATGTATAAACAAACATGTATATTTTCTGTATATATGTACAAATGTGTGCACAAATGTTGAATCCATCGCAAATTTTAAGAAATTAGGGTTTACTTCCAGTTCAAACCTCCAAAACCCTCACTTCAGAATCAGTGATCGAGTCACTGAAAAGAAAAAATAATAATAATAATAAAATAAAAAAATTCTTTAAAAAAAAAAAAAAAGGGTTTTGAGACTTCGAATCTACCTTACATATAATGAGATGGCCATTGTCATCGTACTGCTTAGAATCGCCTCTCTTTCTCTTCAGCTCTTCTTCATTTTCTTCTTCTGGTTCTTCTTCGGCTTGTTTGGCAGCGCTGTTATCTTTGTCCGGTTTTGCTTCGGCCTCGTTCATCTGTTTTTTTACCGCTGTTATCTTTGTCCGGTTCTGGTTCGACCTTGGTCGGCTGGTCCGCACCGGTGTTATCTTTGTCCGGTTCTGGTCCGGCCTTGATCGGCTTTTCCCTAAGGTCGGTGAGGTAAGTGTGGATGACTTGCTTGACGAAATGCTTGCGGTCCGGTTGAGAGAGGTCGAGATTGAGCTTGGACGAAGCCATGTTAACGACCATTTTCAGTGTCGTTTCGTGCAGGTCGGAGCTCTTCACGATTTCTAACACAGTTTCTTCGATTTTTGTTCAGTTTCTGGTTCCATGCTTTTCTGAGAAAGATATTCTAGGCTGCCAAACAGGGGTTTTTATCGGGGTGATCTGTCTATTCGAATTCAGATTCTATGTAATGTTGGCGGGTTCTTTATCTCTTGTCAGCGGGAAAGTTGACTCTTCCAAGTACGGCTAGGACCGAATATTGTCTTTTGCGATCTTTTGAACTTCTCAAAAAATATATATATAAATTAATAAATAAAATAAAATAATTTATTTTTGGATTTAATTTTTTAAAAAAATTACAAACAAATTTTTAATGAATTAATTCTCCAACCTATTATTGTATGATAAATAAATAAATTAATATTCAAACAAAAGGAAATTAAAATAAAAAAATCCCAAGATATTAATATTCAATTTGAAATATATATATACAGTAACATTTTAAAATTTTAAAATATATAAATGAGATTATAATTTGTTTATAGATAGCATTAATGAATCGAATTGAAATCATGATTTGTTTATAAATGAGATCATAATTGAGAGTAGGTTGAAGTTAATTATACTTGAATAAACATGGAGTTTGTCATTTAATGAATCAGAGTTGAAACAACTTGCAATAGCTTTATTTACCTATGGAAAATTTGACTTCCAATAAAGTTGAAAATAACAGCATTTACTATCTAAAACCTCTGAATTGTGTGCAACTCATTTGTTAAAGATTCAAAAATTATGGATTTTTTATTTTTTATTTCTAAAATCTAATTTTTTTTTTTTTAATTTCGTGAGTTAAGTTATATAAAACGGGAGTGAAAGTGAATGTGTGGGAATGGTAAAATTATATCATAAATAGTTAGAATTTGAGTCAAAGCGCGCGCAAAGTGTGAGAGCTAGAGCGCACTTGGAACATAAGATTCAAAAATTATGGATTTTTTATTTTTTATTTCTAAAATCTAATTTTTTTTTTTTTTTTTTATTTCGCGAGTTAAGTCACATAAAACGGGAGTGAAAGCGAATGTGTGGGAACGGTAAAATTATATCATAAATAGTTAGAATTTGAGTGAGAACGCGCGCGAAGTGTGAGAGCTAGAGCGCACTTGGAACATAAGAGTAACACATGTTGAGAAGGATTGCGTGACTTAATTTGCGAGTGCATTACCAAATGTTCCTTTGTATTTTTTCAAAAGAAGTTTAAGGGATGATTGATTTGTCACTTATAAAATAATTTTTGAAATTTAAAAAATTAAAAATTATTTTCAGACAATTATGTTTTATATTTTTCTAAAAACTTATATATTTTCTTTTAACTAAGTTTTCATCAAATTGTCAACTAAACATAATTTTTGTACATTTTTTAATTTTTACTTATCAAAAATAAAATAAAAAACTGTTACAGGATGCAACAACTGTGAAAGATTGAGCTTTTAGCTCTGTTTTGGTGAAACATTGTAACATCTTGGGGAACCCACCCATATCAATTTCGTGTTACATTCTTATACAAGGACGACCTTATTGAAATTGGGTGGCACTAAAAGTTAGTTTGACCAATGTAAACTATACGCGAGGCTGATCCAAAAGTTAGGACAATTCCATTTAACTTCGAAGGAAATTATTGCACGAGACAGGTATCATTAATTTTTATCTCTAATTGACGAGCAAATAAAAAATTAAATAATGTTAATATAAAATTAATGCATTTGCTTGCATGTGGGAGGTGATTGATTCCGAATTATGTAATAATTTTTTATAAAATACAATCAAAGCTTACATAGTTGGTTCGGGATCATGAAAGTTAATTAGTACTGGTTGACACAAACAAATATGATAACTCTATTCAATTTTTTCGCTTATTGTCAGTCAATTTTTTATTTGTGTATTAACAAGTAATTAGAACCACGAACGGATACAACGGGGGCTTGGGTGTGCTCAAGCCCACCCAAAATAAAAAAATAAAAAAAATTTACAATACCTAATTTTAGCACAGCCAAAAAAAAAAAAAAAAAAAAAAAAAAAAAAAAATTATACTAATATTAGCCCACTCAAAAAAATATTAATCCACCCTATTGACAATTTCTCGATATGTCCTTAGTCGGAACCAATAGACCCCACGGTAACCCGTCTAATAAACCAAGTCATGTAATGATATGACTTGTTTAGTGACCTATTTAATTGATTAACTTATGGATAAAATACAAATATAATGAAAAAATTGAAAATAATGGATGACTAAAGTTATGAAAATAAAAATAATTGGGACACTATAATTAAAAAAAAGCAGGCCAAATACAATATACATATTGAATTTATATTAAAATAATAAAAATGTCCATAATAATTAAGTTAAAATAGTTTGCCGGTTAGAGGAATTCACTTAACGCAATTATAATACAATTAATGAAACGGGTTGATATTCAAAATACAAACAGAATTATTAATTGAGTCGGCACAATTATCACAAGAACACGATTAAAGTGAAATCAAATATGCTAGCTTTGTGTCACATCTAATTTTGACTATCAGTGGTTCCCTTCTATTCTGCATGCTCTAGTTTCTCTACTTAGATCTTGTAATTTGTATTTTCATTGGCCATTATTGTAATGTCACTTTTTTTCGGCAACTACATGTATCCATTATATCCACCATAATTTTCTATTTCATCTTGTTCTCCCTATCGTCATCAACCATTTGAGAAAAATTTAAGTCTCGTTATCAAGGCAAAGCTAACCCAGTAGGAGGTGTCTTCCCTACCTTCTCACAGTCGCCTGACTGATTTTCGGGACCCGTCATCATGGTCCAACCTGGGAAATATAGTTCGACTCATACCCTGAGCACGAGTCAAGGACTAGCACACTCACATTCCTCGAAAGCAGATGTGCAAACTGGTTCCGCGGTAGAGTTCACATGATCCGAGGGTTGAGAGTCAAGTAATATTAAGGCAAGTTCTTAACCCTCAAGTCATTTGCAAAAGCTAGGTTAAAATGCATTAAGAAATGGAGTAATTATAGATATCACAAAGTGAAGGTAACAAGGAAATGAAATCTTCACATTGTGATTCAACATTGGGCCTCTAAGCCACAGAAGAAGATAGAACAATGAATAGTACAGATATTGATTACAATTATCAGAACATGAAATGTAGCACAGATCAACCTAAACCCCTTCACATTTTCTTCCCATTTTAGGAAGCAGTACAGCACTGAATAGTCCAGCACCGAAATTATATTTCTTCCGTAGTTCCCATTAAATCTGGCATCTGGATCAAGCCAGTGACATAAAATCCGACACATTTTCACCCCCAACAAAGCATTTGGCACTACATGGTATATATCTGCACAAAATTACCTTTTGAATTTCTTCAGTCCTTGCTTCTTGTTCCTGAAAGAGTTGTCACGGCATGAACTATTACATTAATAAATTAGTCGTATAAGATGGTTCTTGAAATTCCAAACAACGGAATAACACATTAGCAAGTGAATTAGAATAAATAAACACCAATTGTTGGTGCACAATATGCAACTATTGCAAGAGGTAACAACAATAAAGAACACCTCTGAAATTCTAAGTTACACAAGTTTAAATAATCTACGAGATATGAACATGAATCAGATGCCACTAATTATAGCAGCTTATTCCCTGGCAATTTCAGGAAGTATAAATGGTGGATTATTGGGTGCTCTATGAAGCCCGTCACCACCAACGTTGTCTAAAAACAAAACAAAAAAATGGTGGTGAACATCACCTACTGTCTTCCATATGCCAATTTTAAGTTCTATTTGCAGGTGACACCTACCTTGACTAATATGGATAAGAACTAAAAGCCAGAGCAGCAAAATGGTTTATTATTTGATAGACGCATAATATTAACAGCACATGTGCCCAAACAATAATCAAGTGATGATTTGTTGAGAACGTACCATTCAAGAAAGCTAGAAAGTGATGTTGTATTTCCTAGTAATGCTGTAGTACACATCCAAAACATTTCCATTGCAGAACATAAGCAAACTCATAACGAGTAAACTAATCAAAGTTGCATCGTCGTAAGGCTCCAAAACCACAAGAATAATTTTCAAGTAAAAAATGTCCACAGAAACTGCAACCAAGCTATAAGCCATGAATGGTCAGGATAAAGAAAAAATTTATTTCTTACACTAAGAAATTTCATGTGAACTTTATTTGTTCAATCAAAGATAAGCTGAGATAGTGGTGTTATGCTAGCTGAAAGACAACAGTTACTAGCTCGAGCGTCATCTCCTCCTTCTCTTACATGGAAAATAGAGGGAGTGTTCGAGTTTTGAGTGTGTGTCTTACATAAGGAAACAGAACTAGTATAATCAAAACGACACTCCTCACTCCGACTCCAGAACCAACAAAAAGTGCAAGATTGTAGAAGCTTAGGCTTTGAATTTTGTTGAGGAATGTACAGGCTCAACTTATATATCAACCAAAAATTCACCTCATTTGATTAGGTCATTTAGAGTAAGGCATAGGCTTGGTTCCTCAACAACAAAATTCATCTATTTCTCAAACATTGGCAGAATTGAGAATACACAACAGAACAATTTAGAAAACCAATTTATAGAAGAGCTAAACAAAGTGATGGAAGTCTAACCTCTACCTTGATTGAACCTCATCATTAGTCCCTATGGAAGCTTTTGCCTTCCCTCCGCTCCCACTGACAACCTCATCCATGCTCTGGCCGCGTCGCCTATACCTACCACCGGATGCCACAAATCCAGGACAAGGCCTGTAAGCCTTAATTGGCCACCAACCAAAGCCCGGCACCGTCGCAATTCCACCTTGAATCCTTCCCTCCCCATTGCAGCCATTCTCTATTTCCTCTCTCCCACATGCCTTACAACCACTGTACACAATTTCATTCACATCACTAAAATAAGCATTCCCTTCAATCACAATCATCAAACCCACGAAGCAATAAATCAAATCATCACTGAAAAACCCTAGTTTTCCCGCCTACCCAAATCTGATACCCGAAAGAGCATTGGGTAGAATTACCCATTAATATATGTTATATAGAGCCAAAATTTCACAAAAAGAAACTAAAAAAACGTGTATATACATAATACATGCGTTTATAAATGTGTTTTTGTTATGTTTAGGCTCTAATTTATAAATATATAGTCCTATGCTTTATATCTTTCAGTTGTTCTACACGCGTATATAAATAAATGTGTTCTATAATAAATACACACAATTCACAAACTACAAATATGGAGTAATTGGAGAATTAGATGAAAGATACCTGAGAGGAAGTGAATCAGTGTCTTGGAGAGGGAGGGCATCGGATGGAAGGGAAGGACTTTCCTTTTCTTCTTCTTCTGCTACTACAGAATTAGCTGAAGATGAAGATGGGGAAGAAGAACGGAGGATGAGAGTAGTAGTGATGGGCTTCAATGGCGATTTGGTGAGGCCAATTTGAGCAATGGACAATCTGCTAATGCTGCTCAACTGTGGAGATTGGTGAGGTGTTGCGATTGAGAGAAAGGAGGCAGCGGTGGTCGTCATTCTCTCACTCCCCGCTCCTTCTTTCTCTCTCTACATGTATATACACGTGTATATATGTGTGTGCAGGTAAATATCTGGATAATAGCCACTGAAATGAGGTCGTTTGAATTTTTGACACAATTCTTTTGTTTATTTTGAGGAGGAGAGAACGAACAATCGAACAATCCTACCCTATATTTCAGTGTTTATTACAACCAATTCCTGGTGTGACCCAGAATTTCTTCAGTTTCACCCTTTTAGGGGTGGTAGATTAACAGTCTGATGGATGATCAAGCTTTAAATTGATGAATTTGTGGAATTAATTATTTTTATAAACTTAAATATTGCAAAATGTTCAGTAACCATATTAATATAAATTACTTTATTAGTGAAGAAGATATTGGATGAGGCATGCCACTTTGTTATTATATTGAATCAATACAATAAAAGTAGTTCTATATTTTTTTAAAATTGTCCTCAATAATTTAATAAGTTTTCATGAATTGAATATTTAAAAAGGTCTTTTAATCGGAGAATTAAAATCCTGCATCAATTCCATGATACGAGTGAGTTTTAAGTCATACATTTGCGCAATCGAGGGGATTCGAACTCACACTCGAATAGGGGCAGCTTAATATACATTGAGCGCAATCGAGGGGAGTCGAACTCACACTCGAATAGCGGCAGCTTAATATACATTGAGGCCTTAGGCGAAAAAAAATATAAGAGTACGTCTCTTTTTAATTTGTAATATATTAATATTAAATAATAATTAATAATCTTTATTTAAAAATTATCTTTCTTGTTTTTTAAGATGCAAAGTTACTAATTAAATTATTGTATTTAAGTTTTTTAAAGTTAATCTTGCTTTTAATATTTTTGTTGTTGTTCTCCATAAAGAATTTTCTTAACACACATTTGATTATCATTATGAATCAAGTCACTAAAGTATTTTTCTTTCATTATTTTTAATCTTCATTTGTTTTTTTGCTTTTTGAAAGGTTTTTCAATACGTGCAACACTGCATGAAACACTTTACAGTTGATTAATCTTCATTTGTTGTTCTGCATAAAGAATTTTTTGTTATGTTTTAATTATTAGTCGAATTTTTACCTAATTTTTTTATATATTCAATAAATAGCACTGGTGTGAACGTGAATGAAAGAAGAGAAGGAGAGAGAGAAAAAAACAAAAAAAAAAAAAAAAAAATGAGATAAGGATAGAAAACTTTTGGGTAAAGACTTAATAATTACCATCAGTGTAACTTGAGATGAAGAGAAAAAAATAAATAAATAAAATAAAATAAAGGATAGAAATCTTTTGATCCACCATTAAATCTACATTGATTGGGGTCTAAAAATAGAAGTAAATAAAAAAAATTTAGAGAGATTGTAATATAAGAAAATAAAATTAAAAAATTCTCGCGTATTGATTGGCCCGTCTAACAATAGAAGTAAAAAAAAAAAAAAATTATAAGGAAAGGCGAATTTGGGGCCTTCCTATTAGCTTGAGGTCTAATAGGAAATAGTATTTTTAAGGAAAGTTTTAGAGGGAATAAAAAAATTAGACAAATCCTTGCAAAAAGTTCAAGCTAAGGTTCCACCGAGACTTGAACTCGGGTTACTGGATTCAGAGTCCAATGTCCTGACCACTAGACCATGGAACCCATTGTTACATAGTAAAACCAGTATATTATTTTTATAAATAGAGTTTAAAAGATGATGAACCATCAACCTTCCACTTTATTCTAGCAATAGTCTCAGGTCATTTAACTTAGGGGTGCACATGGTTTAAATTGAACTAGTTTGAGAATATTTTGGAACTAAATCTCTCTCTTTTCATGCTTTCTTTAAAACACTAATTTTTACCTCTGCAAGTAGCCAATTATTCTAGAAAAGAGTTGCACAACAACTATTCAAGAATTGTCAATGAGTTGAACTAATATTTCTTTGAGTGGGCTATTAATAATATATATATATATATATATATATATATATATATATATATATATTGAACAGGTCTAAAATTGGGTATAGTAAAAATAAGTTTTTATTTTTTATTTTTGGGTGGGCTTGTCCACCCGTGCCGCCAACACAATATGTAGTACCCAAGTTTCAAAAAAAGGCAATGTGCTAGGGTGATTCATTCTATTTTTTTTTTTTTAATTAATAAAATAAAAAAAAGCCCTTACACCATTCGATTCTTATATTTGTAAGGGTAAATTACATTGATCTTTCTTGAGATTTGGACAAATTACACACACAGTGACAGAGCCTAGATTTAATATTTTAGAGGGGCACAAAGTAATTTTTTACAACTTATATACTTATATTGTATAAAATAAAATAAAAAAATATGTCCCAAGGGTGTTTTAGAAATAATTTTTTTTTCAGGGGGGCACAAGTAATATTTTACAAATAATATACCTAAATATATATAAAATTTAATGGGCCAGCTTGGGCCCCAAGGGAGGGGGCACATGCCCCCCTGGCCCAAGCTGGCTCCGTCCCTGTACACGGGTGAATCGTTCAATATTTATTATTTTGACCTCCTCTAAACTAGTTCATCGGCAGTCGAAAAGTGACTTTAAATATTAAAAGTCAATAATGCCCTTATAATATAATAATATATTATATTATATTTTATACAAATGAAAAGGCAAATTGTCATTTTTATAAAATTTGATCAATATATTTGTTGGAAATAAAACGCTAAGGATTCTAAGGATGTTGTTGAGCACATGCACATAGGATCAAAGTAAAAAACGTTGATGGTCTACCATGTGTAATTTACCTAAATCTCAGGGGAAATTAGTGTAATATATCCTTTTTGAAATATCATAATTGCCCTTCCCTTATAGAGTGAAGACTTTTCCCGAATATTTGCAAAAAATGTAATTTCAAAAGTGTGCAAACAACAACACTCATGTTTTTTTTATTATTTTTATTTTTATTTATTTTATTTTTTTTCCTATTTGGACTTACACATACATGTATCTTCTGAGACTTGAACCCCTGACCTCCATTTGGGAGGTAAGAGACCGATACTGCTAGACCACTGACTTGTTGGCAATAACAACACTCATGTTCAACAACACTTATGTTCAAATTGCATTCATGTTGTTTCAAAAGCGTGCAAACAAGGGCATCTGACCGGGTGAAAATCACCTCCATAAAATAGTGTGCCATTTACTCTATTTTGAAAATGAGTGGTCTAGAAATAGCCACGTCACTCATGTGTTGGGATGCATAGTAGGAAAATATTAGGATACATAATAAGAAAATGTTAGGATGTACTTTTACTTACAAAAATAGAGAAAATGGACTACTGTACAATTGAAGGTGATCCTTGTCCCATCTGACCCCCAAAATTGCATGTGCGGGTCATGTGCAAAAAAATAATTTTTAATACCAACAATGCCCTTTTAGAATACCCAAACTATCCCTTAATCATTTTCTCCCTCATTTATATATATTACCCTATTTCACTATTTATATTTAATATATATTCTCCCTACTCTCTAACACTCTTTCTCTCTCTCTATTGTAATTTCTCTTATGGATTTTTTTTTTTCTTATTTTATTTATTTCTATTTTTTTTTTTATTTACTCTCTCTCCAATGACTCTTTTCTCTCTCTCTCTATATATATTATCTGAGTTAATAATTTGATTTGATGCTTAAAAAAAAAAAAAAAAAAAAATCTCTAAACTAAAGTTACTTGTACCACATATGATCGACATCTGCTACATGGCCAAACATACAAATTAAAAAATAAAAATAAAAAAATCCCAATCAATACTTTTTACTGTTTTTTTGCAAAAGTAAAAAGTATTGTTTGGCCAGAACCTCAGCAATTTCTCCAACAATTGGAAGAGATTAAGCCGAAGCTGTCTGCAGCTGCCGGTTCTGGTGGTGATGGTGCCAAAGACCCATCAAAAGCTAATAAAAACAATCCTCTTATGATTCCATTTCATTAGTTTGTTGTTGAAATTCTTATTTATTTCATCCAACTTCTGAATTCCATATACTATACTGAGACTGCATATTTAGGTATATATATATATATATATATATATATATATATCATAGAAACAAGAAGATTGATATATGCGTTTCCTCAACTCCAAACATAAAAACATAAACTTTAGAGGCTCAATCATCAGCCGAGATCATAAAGAGAAGTGGAATTAATACAATGAATTCAGAAGCATCAAACCTCTCTTGTTCGGAAGAATCAAAACACATCGAAATGGTACCTTATATATAAACCCCCTCCGGCCAATATTCCACCTAAACCCAGGAAATCAACCCCAAACTTTTGACCCCTTGCCAAAATCAACCCCTCCGGCCAATTTTCCACCAACAATTTCCGAACTTAGATCATCAACAGCAATTTTTTTGCCTACCAATTCGAGTCCGCCTAAACCCAGAAAATTCAGATCATACCAAACCATAGTTTCCATGGTGAAAAATGGAAAGAAAATATTTCAAATTTCTTTCACATTTTCTCTTAACTTTACCCTTCCTTCAATTTCTGAGCAACCAAACATAAGCGAAATTCAAATCAAAATTAAATAAATTGAGATCAGATGATGATGAGGAAGAAATAGTTCTCCAACAAGGCCAGGTCCAAGAATCTCCAACAAGAGCTCGCTTCCACTGGAGACGTACGCAGCAGCGAGGAATATCAGGTAATCGTAGTTGATGATGAGGAAGAGATTACCGAATGCGGGTGGTGGTGCGGGCATGAAATTGTACGTCTGATAAAAATACTATTTGGCGAAGAACCGATCGAGCTGAAGAAGTTTGTGAACCCCGCAAACCATAGTTGACACCGTCGGAGATGATACCTAAGGTGGACGATGGATGATGAATAGGCCGTAGAAGAGGTTACAGAGGATGAGAGAGGAGAAGAGTTTGAGAGGGGGAGAGAGAGAAAACGTATGGTATATGTTTTTGGGTTCCACAGTGGTTTTGTTTCTTAGTATGTCCCTTTAGGTAATTTCAATTTCTAGGCATTTTTTTTTATTATATTTCTCATCAGTAAAATAAAGGGCATTTTCGTCTTTTTATCCCTCAGTGTTGAAATATGGTAGTCTCTTCAAGGATAGTTGTGGGAATTTTGTTTCGGACTGGAAGTAGAATATAAGTAATTGTATATTTTAAAAATTGGAATATATTAGGCTATTCAATGCCAGAGTTTCGGAGGAATATTTGTTTGCTATACATGAATTGTGTTTGCGTAAAGCTTTACTAGAAATATTTGTTGAGTCAATCTTTTCTAAAATGCAAATAGAGGTTAATTAAAAAAAATAAAAAAGGAATTCACCGGAATAGTTTAAACAGAGGGCAGTGATTTTTTGTAACTAAATTGAATCATGAGGGTTGATTATAAGACTATTTTAGTATTATTGTAGATAGGAGTTCAATTTTGATAGAAGATGGGATGATATTTAATTGAGAGATGCTATTCACAAATTTTAAATTTGAGATGTTGGAGAAAATTAAAACATGAATGTTTTTTTTGATGTATGTGAGGTTGATATATGATTAGGATCTAGATTATCACTCGGGATGTATTTTACATTAGGTTATATATATATATATATAAAAGGATTATACATTCTTCTCAAATACTCTGTAATCATTTTAAAATTACTTAATATTCTTTTGTTTATAATGTATATTCCAACCTTTTAGCAAATTTGAAACTAGTGTGATGTTTTCTTTTATCTCTAATAAAAAAAAAAGTTTAACTACAAAGTTTTTTTTGAAAGGATTTTACACAATTAATCCTAAAGGTAATTTATTAATTTTCAAATATTTATGTTCGATTTGCATGGAATTAGAATCTTGAAATTGTAATGGGTAGAATTAGAAAAAAAATTTAGTTCATAACATTTTAAGAATTGAAACATTTTAAACTGAAATTGGGGACAGCCAAGAACCAGTTGACATTATTTGTAAATCTTCAATTATTTAAGGAGATTGATTTTACCTAAAGAAATGAAATGCAAATTTTTTATAGTTAAGGAGGTGATGCAATTAACCTTTTGTTAAAAAAAATGATAGGAAAACTGAAATATGGAAAGGAAAAATATGAGGAATACAAAAGCATCACTGGTCCAAAAAAGAAAAGGAACTCTCTCCCCCTCCCTCTAGTATTTTCATAATCAAGAACAGGTCCTGTATATAGGATTCCGACTCCCTTCTCGTTCCCTCTTTAGAGAGACTACAATAATGCAGAGGCATTCACTATATATGAATGCCCATATTTTTTCTTGAAAATTTCTCATTTCTCTATTATCAAAGCAAATTTAGAGTTTCTAATACTATCCATTGACGGGGAGTACCACCTGTAAAATATCCCAGGGGTGAAAGGGATTTGTTGCTATCCTCTGTACGAGGAAATAGAGAAAAATGATAGTAACTCAATTTCTCCATACTTTTAAAAAGGTTACACAGCCAGATAATCCCATAGGTTGGTTACAGAGGGCATTATCTGGATTATCTGGATGAATGATAATAATTGATGGTAGTAACCAACGGGTCAATGATTTAACCGTATCAGGCCTTTGCTTTCCAAAGGGAGGTCAAGAATTCATGTCTCCATTAAGGCATGTGTGTGAGTATCAACTATGAAAAAAATAATTGATGGTAATAAAATAAAAAATTACATACTATCCATCTGAATGATAACCAATCAATTATGTCAGTCCTGTGATAATCACAACCATTCAACTCATCTCTCTTTCTTTCTTCCATAAGAAATCTTCAACTACTATTCCCGATCCTTATACATAAAAAAGAGAATGAATTGGGGATTTTACATAATCACGTGATACATGGCCTAAAGAATCATGCATGAGTTCTTTACATACCCCAAGATTCCTAACAATGAACATGCCAAAATCTTTGATGTGCTAATCTAATATCATTTGTAATTTCCATATCACAATTCCTCTTCACTGCTGCTGCTCTTGCATGCACCAACAATAGGAACAAAAACAGTCAGGAAAACACGGACATAATGCGGAATGAATCTCCCTATCACTTTTTAATCTTCTTGAATGGATGGTGTAAATTTGGAACCGCATGATCTATCTCCATCACGAAAGTTTGCCTTGTGATGGAGTTGGTAGGCTGTACTCCAACTCATGGCCTTGTTCCTCTTTCTCTCTGAAGAATGGAAGGCTACCTAGATCCTTCTCCTCCAGTATATGACTTGTAGGTGTATGTGGAGGGTAATTATTCAAGATAAAGTCGATTTCTTCTCCATTGATCTCCTTTTGATTAAGAAGAACCTGTAATGCAATGAACAAGGGAGCTCAAGCATCGGTATCACTATAGACCCATTATACCATGCAAGACAAGGAGAAGCAACAAGTTTATGTAGTAATTTTCTGATAAAGAAATATTACCAATGAAAATATAGTCTACTATGATATGCAACAAGACCCATACAATAGACAACAGTATTCCTTGGCTTAAGATAAAACAAGTTACTGGAACCATGATATTCTTTCATAACAATGAAGGGAAAGTGTGGTTTGCAGTTGCGTAAACTTTCATGAAAATTTGACATGTGAATACCTCAACAACAGAGGAAGTGCAGCTAAAGTCTAAAGAAAAAATGAATCAGTTTTATGCAAAGAATCTGAACTTCTGAATACATCCATAAACAATTTTAACTTGTACATAACTTGTAGAACTTTGTGCTAAAGTCAATAAATTAATAAACTTTAAAAGATTAAATACTAGGCATCTTGGTTGCTTTATCAGCAAGGATTTAATTAGGTAAGAGAAGAGGGGATTGTGGAACAAGAGAGCTAAGCTAGAAAATGCAATTATTATTTGGGTAAATTACCCCTACCTCCTCTGAAATGTTAAAAAATTGTACATTATTCTCCTATAGATCAAAGAAGTTGCACTTCCACCCCTTAATAGTAAACTACGATGGATGTCATAGAAAAAAAAGAGCACATTTGATAAAGAGAAGTTGTGTAGTGGTACTTCCTCACCTTCCAAAGTAGAGGTTTGAGGTTTAAGGTTCAAGTCCCCTGTAAGGGCAAAGCGGGTGTGTGAGTTTCAAATTGGGGGGGAGCACATTTGCACACTTGGCCTTAATCCACAAAAAATGGCCTTGTTGATGTTCTAGTATATTTTAACACACCATCTCTCCTTTCTATTACCATTCAACAATTCTCTCTCTATACTTCAAGCATACTGAAGCATTTCCACCATTTACAAAAGCATTGCCTCTTGTGATTCGACACCATTGCTACCATGACTTCTCTCTGATTTTCTCATCGAACCAAATTTTAGTCTTCTGCGTCTATATTTATTTTCCAACTCAAAAGAGAATTGAGGTGGCAGCAGGTATGGAAATGTTGAATGGGAATGACTTTAATGCATAACAAAAAAAAACAAAGGAACTGAAGGCTAGATGCCAATGGCAAATCTTTGTAAAAAAAAAAAAAAAAAAAATGTCGTGAAAAGCAGCAAAAATAAATAAATAAATAAACTAAAACACAAAAGAGTGAATTAGGAGCAGAGAGAATCAGCACAAAACACTCAGCTCGCAATTAACAACCACAAACACCAAGATCCAAAACCACAACTCACAAGCATAGATCTCTTAACATTTCAAATTGAAGTTAGTCGCAGCTCTTAGGTGATGAAGATGTCTTGATTTTTTCCCAGTCGGTGCAAAAAAGAAACAAGCCAACAACAAAAAGAAGACAGTCCAAACAATTTTTTGTTCAGAAACAAAGAGATTTACAAAAAAGGTCTTTAAAGCAACAGTACTACCAGCTCTAACGAAAAGGCTAAATCAACTATAAGATATAGATCTCTCTCTATATATGCATGAGTATGTGTGTGTAAATAATTCCCCAGAGATTCTCTTTGAACTTTCCCCCTATATGGAGGTCCAAGGAGATAGCCCAATGGCAATACTCTCACCTTATATCTTGGAGGTCGGGAATTCAAATCCTATTGGGGCCACCCCTCGAAAATTTCCCTAGTTCATGTGAGATGAAGGGACTGCATTTGCCCTATGGTGGACTATTGGGTGCTGCTCTAAGAGGCCTGACACCACCATCGTCGCCCCCCAAAAAAAAACCTCCATATCTCTCTCGTTCCCAACATATTTTCTCTCTAAGCTCTCTCTCTATAGTTACGTAAACTTGCCAGATTGGCTTGGGTCTGGATGGGATAGGAGTCTAGACTTAGGTTCTCATTATGGGTTGGAAATCTTGAATTGGGTTTTCTCATATCCTTGATTCTGGTTTGAAGATTACAACTGGTGGATAGGTGGTTTTCAGATAAAGAGAGGGACACAGAAAAGGTGGCGTATGTAGTATGTTTTTTTCAATAAATCGTATGTAGTATGTTGGTTATGGTGTTTTCCAGTGATGGAAGTGGTTTTTCTGAGTTGACCAAGGTGAGGTTAATAATTGTGGTCAATGGTGAAGGAGATGATGGTATCAGCATGGCCATAATTGGTGGTTTGTAGACAGCGGTGGTGGCTGGTTTTGGTGGTGACTCATGGAGGTTGCGATGGAATTTGGGTGGTGGCGGGAAGTGAGAACGCCAAAGGAGGTTCTTTAAGCATTGGTTGCTTATACTGGTGAGGAAAGTAGCAAATTTCTGACATGGCCTGGGGATGGTACATGATGGAAAAGAGAAAATAGAAGGCCATGGTGGTAGAACCAGCAATACGATGCCCACAGAGGAATTTAAGAAAATAGAGGTTATTATACATTCAGGTTATGTTATATAGAGAATTTTGACTTGCAGGTCTTGTTTGACTCCAAAATACATTTGCAACAAACAGCTCAGTAAGGAGAGGGGGTAAATTGTTAAGAAAAATTTAAACTGAGAGATAATGTGTTTCTCAGTGTAGAGGGGAAGCTTATGCAATTTCACAATACCTCCGGGGAGGTCAATTGCTCTTTTTATTTTCCAGAAAATACCTTTACAGTTTTCAGCAAAGCGGCGTGGTGCCGCCTCAGCAAAGCAACTGTCCTTCCATACATGTCTTGCATCAATTTTTCTGTCCTTTGTGCAACGTCATCATCCAAATTGAAGTTGACTGGGTGCTCAATCAGGTCATAGTCATCATATAGCGATCCTTCAAAGTCCAACCTTGGGCCCACAAATTTAGCATTCTTTCTCCAAGGAGGTGGTTCTCCATGTATTACCATTGGATTCTCCAAATTCCATCTGGTGTACAGAGAAGAAAATAACTGACAATGATACCAAAAAGAAGCCAGAGAATTTAATGGAATGCAACATATAAAAGACCTCCTACATTGTGATAATTTTACGAGCAAGCCAGGATGCATCAGCAAGGTAATTAACAGATGCCCTTGATGTATCCCGTCCAAAAATTACCTCTTCAGCAGCCCTCCCTCCAAGTAATACCTTTACACAAATGAAATTAAATTGAAAAAATAAAATACAACAGAAGCATAGAACACAAAAGAATCGGCATAAAACCACAAAAAATAAAGTAAACACCTGAAGGCGGTGAAGCAATTGTGGCCGGCGCTCAAACATGTATGATTCATCATCAAGTCGATGAAACACAAGTTGTGAAAATGTCTGCGTAGATCAGTTTCACCATTAGGCAGAAAAAAATATGGTGGAAGTTGAAATTAGACTGCCAAAGAAGGAGTAAAAAAAGAAACATTTCAAATATCTAGGCAAGCTTACTAGTTCCTGAATACATCCCAAGTGATGTGTCAAATAGGGCAATTTTTCGGTATGTAAATAGCAAAGTAAGTTGATACTAAATGGCCAGCATATAAATCCATCTAGGATATTAGGAAAAGTACATGAACAATGCAGAAGGTTGAAATTTAAATCAACAATATAGAATATCCAACAAAGCCCACACTTGACAATAAATATCCTTTAGGCTTTAGCACCAAATTGTCAACTAGTGAGTTCCCGGTACATTAAATCAATTTTGGTACCATTTTGGAAGAGTTGGACAATGTTTTCAAGGACCTAAGCATATAAAAGAAAGATTAAAAAGGCTTTCAGAAGCAATAAATAAGACAATGGAACTTGGGAAACAGAGTGAACCTGGCCACGAGGGTTGATTGATATGCGGTCACAACGTTCAACTTTGGCATTCTCATACCGCCTTAGCAGATGAGAAGTCAATGCAGTTCCCACTTCAGTAGTAGCTCGACGGCATTGTCCCTGATGACCCAAGTCTATCCCAACACGTTTGGGTCCTACTGTAAGCCGATCAACTGCATCATCCACGTCCATCTGAAGAATTGATTTATGTCCTTTCCTGACTGCCACAAGAGCAGCCTCTTGGAGCAGCTGAGCCAACTTTGCTCCTGTCCATCCTAATTAAGGAATGCATGATTTCAGATACTGAAATGGCCTATTCATATAACACTCCTATGGAAGAGAATTCACAAACTCCAAGAAAACTATAAAATTTGCAATCATAAGTCCTAAATCAGCAAGGACATACATGCATCACTGGCCATAGTTTGCCACAAATGAAAATGTGTTATTTACAATCACAAGGGATTGAATAACTAAAATATATTGCAAGCTAAAGTCACATGTTCAATAAACCATCAAATAGAGATTGTAAAACAACTGGCTGCACATGGCTCTTAAAATGTGTCCATTGTTTTCCCAAAGAAAATCAATTCCTGCCAATATTATAAGTTCAGTGATCCAACGGTCAAGAAGCTGGGAATTTGACTTGCACAAAGTCAACAACTTATTCAATTTCCAAAAATATAAGATTAAACTTGAATTAAAGTACCTGAATTGAAAACACAAATGGATTATTCATTTATATCCATCCTGAAATTGTCAACACACATAACGTGGACAATAATCAATCAAAACCACACCATTTGTCGGTTGGGTGATAAAGAGTAAAATGCCACCCTAGTAAGGGCAATCCGAATAGCATTAAATTCGATTTCCTCATGTGAATTTATACTATCAACATGGTATGGAGGTGTAGGTACTAGTTACAAAACTCCAATGGAAGGGAGAGGAGGATAGGAAATCATGCACCGCTTCATGTGCACTGTTATATTTGAAGCCTTCCGCTTCTTTTGTCTTCCATTTAGATAAATTATATACCCTATGAAGTATGGAACCCCCTAGAGGTTCTAGGGTGAAATAATCTCTGATGTTGGCTTAGTTAAAAACCTCCAACTTCTGACACTCCCATGGCACCGTGTAGAGGAGCGTTCATACCATCACGATGCCTAAAATCATCTTATATCTTAAATTCACTCTCCTCCAAATATCTGAGCACGAACCCTTTTCTGGCATTACTGTGATGCTCAAAATGCACCAGAACACACACGAGAAAAGGTTATATAAAATATTAAAAACAAGAAGGATCAAGATCATGAAGGATAAGAAGTTAAAAAATTAAATTGACCACTCCTCAAGAAGCCTGCATGAACTCCCAAGCAAAATTCATGAAAAGAATTATAAATGCAATTTAAGAATACACTTCTTAGGCTATAAAACAGGTATATCAATCAACAAGTACATCTTGATGCTCTATTCTCCTGTTTGGCAAGCATTCAGTTTACTTTGCTAAACCCAAAAGAAATAGAAGCAGCAAAATACAAATTCTCCTGTCTGCCATTATTTCATAATGCAAACTTCACACTAGATCACGTACTTCCATGTAGAACTTGATGTGAAAGCACATGATTCAGTAAGATGAAAAAGGACCACATACCAGGTAAAATTCAAAGTCTCCTCTGCCATGATTTTATATTACAAACGTCACACTATATCAGCGTACTTCCATATTAAACATGATGTGAAAGCACATGATTCAATACGATGAAAAAGGACCACATACCAGGTAAGTTCTGTGCATAAGCAGACAAATCAACAGACTCCGACAATTTCACTTTACGCGCATGAACTTTCAAAATTTCCAATCTCCCTTTTGCATTAGGTGGACGAATTCTTATCTACAAGAGATGAAGCAAAATGATATAAACAGATAAATATTGTTTGACAAAACTGAGGCAGTGTGTAAAAACCAATGAAACGACAAACTACAACAAAGCTTAAATCCACAGATCATCCATATGTAAGAAATATTTCAATAGAAGCATCAAGGATATTAGAACTAAAAAAATAAATCCATGACAAATTACCACAATAAAGTGAAATTAACTGATTGCAGTTATATAACTGGTATATGGCCAAATGACATGATGCAAGGTCTGATTAGCATAGCTAATTCTTATAAGAAGCAGTGTCGGCTTTATATTTGCTTACTCGGGAAAAGAAACAAACCTTACGATCAAAACGACCGGGTCGAAGAAGCGCAGGATCTAACAAATCCCTACGATTTGTAGCCCCCAAAAATATGACACCTTTTCCAGTATCAAACCCATCCAGCTCTATCAACAGCTGATTCAATGTAGTTTCCTTTTCTTGTGTAGCTGCATTGTACTGCTGGTCGGTGCTATCACTAAAAATTCCTTGACGCCTAATTATGAGAAAAAGGCAAACAGAAGTAATTATAACATGTACACAGATCCATACTTTAATGAAATCTACAATATGCCTTGGAATGGGAAGAAACAAACTGCAATGTCCCCAAAATAAATCTGTTGCTGAATTATGGAAGATAAGAACTTAAAAAGACTTGCGAAGATCAAGCATAACAAAGTAGCTGCAAAATCCTGTTTCACTATTCCACACCCCATCAAGGGAAAAGTTCCCTGCTGAATCAATCACATTCACCATGTGATGATATATTAGTTCTTTCTAACTCAACCTACAGCCTCCCTGTCCCTAATGACATCAACCTGAACCATATAACACAGTTGCAGGCGAGCATGCACATGCCAAACCATCTCAATCGACATCCACTCAAATTTTCTCCCAAATGGCAAGCCATCTAACTTCCCAGGGAGGCTCCTTCTCATTATTTTGTTCCCTGTGCAGCACCTAGTCCAAACAACCATGGTTGAATTAGTCATATGTAATGAGCATATCTTTGGCAGCCAACAAATTTAACCATAAAGCACCTAATCTTGGAGACGTTTCAAATAAATTTTCTCAACTTTGATGAGCATATCCTTATCACAGGAGACTACAAAAATTACACTCCACATCATCCATCCTCCTTTGATTGTATGGACTATGCATGTGTGGTTGCTTTTTGTTTGACAATCAGAAAAGTAC
The DNA here is from genome assembly GCF_030987335.1 of Cornus florida. Taxonomy (NCBI): domain Eukaryota; kingdom Viridiplantae; phylum Streptophyta; class Magnoliopsida; order Cornales; family Cornaceae; genus Cornus; species Cornus florida. The sequence continues at coordinate 68,842,005 of NW_026775581.1, read as the reverse complement.
ATCAATAATGATTGCTTTCTGCATCGCTCAGACAAAAAGCTTGGTTTTTCTTGTTACTCCTAATTTTGCTAAAATATCATGGCATGTACCATCAGTACCACATATCTCAAAACCTATTTATTCAAAATCCTTGGTATTTACAGTGAAGTCTCATCAATTAAAGCTATTACAACCAACATATATTGCATAACTTTGAACCTTTTTTTCATATTAGCATACAAGTTTGCAGAGAACACGAGAAAAAATAACTAGGGTAAGAGCCAGCTAATAAATGTGATTCGCTCGTCTTTCTTACACTTGTTATCACTGTAGTTATACATGTAGTTTTGAGTAGTACCTTGTAAACATCTATTTGACATATTCATGTCACTAGCCTCACTACTGTTTAACACAAAATCTGACACAGAATACAAATTTGAACAAGATGAAACAGTAAGTTACTGCAGTTCAATTAGTATTTACTCACATGTTATGCAGCAACTCAGCATCAACTGCGTTTGTGGGTTGAACCATTAACCAACTAAGGCCATACAATAAGTTATGGCTATACATATAATTTTTAACATATACATATATAGATAGATAAGTGAGCATCCAATTAAGTCTTGATAGTAAGTTCGGAACTTGTTCTGTACAATATTGTGTGGCCAAATATAGGAAGTTTAGGCTTAGAAGAATATGGTGACCTTTGAGATAACATATTTTTCCTTGGGGTCAAGGAGAGGGAGGTTCAAAATACTTAAGGAAGATGAAATCGGGAAGTGCTTTAGAATCCGATGGCATACCCATTGAAGTTTGGAAGTTTCTAGGAGAAGTTGGCTTGTCTTGGTTAACAAAATTGTTTAATAAGATAATTACAACTAAGAGGATGTCTGTCGAGTGGTACCAAAGTATTCTAGTGCCTATATAAAAAAAAATTAAAAGGGACGTACAAAGTTGTAATAATTACCGTGGCATTAAAATACCATTAAACCTTGGGAGAGAGTGATTGAACAACCCCTAAGACGAGAGACTGAAGTGTCAGAGAATCGATTTGGTTTAATGACGGGAAGGTCAACGATGAAGGCTATTAACATAGCGAGGATAGTAATGGAAAGATACAGAGAGGAGAGATCTTCATATGGTTTTTATTGATTTGGAGAAATCTTATGATATGTGACCTTAGTTAGAAGGCTTGTAGGGCAAACAAGTGAATTCCCAATTACTATAGGCTTACACCAAGGACCGTCATTAAGCCCGTACCTTTCTGCCTTGGTTATGGATAAGCTGACAAAACACATCCAAGATGAGATCCCATGGTATATGTTATTTGCCGATGATATTGTTTTACTCAATGACTAAAGGAGTTAATGCCAAATTGGAGGTTTAGAGAGAAACTTTAGAACTAAAAGGGTTTAAGGTAAGTAGAAATAAAACTAGTATATGGATTGTAATAACTTTTGTAAATCTAAAAATACAAATGAGGATATAGTGAGGATTGAGAATCAAGACTCAAGAAGTACAAAAATTGAATATTTTCACTATTTAGGCTCAATTGTTCATAATGAAGGAGAAATTGGAGAGGATGTTAATTATGGCAAGATGAATTAAATGGAGGAGGACATCTATTATATTGTGTGATAGGCGTATCCCCTTATGATAGAAAGGGAAGTTCTATCAAACAACTATTAGACCTGTCATACTTTACGGCACAGAATGTTGGGCAGCTAGGAAACAACATATGCATAAAGTGAATGTAGCATAAATGCGAATGTTGGGATGGATGTGCGGTAAAACTAGGAAGGATAGAATTAGAAATGATCACATTCGGGAGATGCTTGGAGTAGCACAAATTAGAGATAATATGAGAGAATATCGCTTAAGATGGTTTTGACATGTGCAAAGAGGAACTTAAGTGTGCTAGTTAGGAAAAGTGACATAATCCACATTGAGAGTAATACTAGGGAAAGAGGAAGATCAAAGTTAACGTGGGTAGAATTTGTAAGGAAAAATATGATAGCATGTGGATTGACTGAGGTCTAGAGGCTATGGCCTTAAATAGAGTGGAATGGAAACATAGGATTCATGTAGCCAACCCCAAGTAGTTAGGAAAAGGCTTGATTTTTGGTGTTACCATCGTTGTCCTCGTCAAATAACTTCATCAGGAAAAGGAATCAAGAACATGTCCAATCGGCTGTATCTTTATAAGATGCTCAGAAATTATATATGTATGACTTATACACAAGTGGGAATGGAAGTTAGAAAAACTAGTCAACTAACATGTTCAAATATTAATATTTACAAGAAGCCACAAAAAGGAACATATGTACCTTGTAGCCAATGCATCAATTTCATCAATAAAAATAACCGATGGTTTGTTTACCTGCAAAGAGAAATCGAGGCATTCTTAATGAATGACTTTAAAGTTACACATATCAATTGCTAAACATCAATGACTATATATATATATATATATATATTTTGTAATCTACTAAAATCTCACTGGTTGAAGAGAGAAAACAGAAAAAGAAAATAAAAGGGCAAAGAAAATTTCTTATTTTATTACAAGGATCTGCTAAGGTCACCAAATGGAAAATGACTTGCTATTAAAGGGTATCCAACAAATGATCCACAACTATCTGCAAAATTAATAATTATCTATTAAAAAAATAGATCCAACTAATGAGCTTGATTGGATAACAAAGATTAGTCCAAGTGGATATGGTCCATGCTTTCCAATGATCACAACATGTTAGATACCAGGGCTCCCTCGGAAAACTACAAGGCCATCTCCCAACTATAGTAATATTTTCATACACCATCTTCCCAGTACTAAGACCCATGCAAGTCTGCCTTCAAACATAGCAGTTCTGGTTTTAGTGTCCATGTGTGAAAACATCTCCCTCAAGATTATAATAAATCTGATACTAAATTAGAGAGAAAGATCTTAGTCAAGAGACGGAGAGTAAAGTTTTTGGTTTTCTATTATATTTTAAAAAGATTCTAACCAGATTTAGCAGAAATAATAAACACAGGGTGGGTGGGTGTGTGTGTGTGTGTGTGTTACTTAAGACTTTCTACAATAGAAAGTATAGTCTATCATTTCCAAGTCATATTTAATGTAAGATCCAAACAAGAGGAAATATAGGAGATTCTCAACTTTTAATGTGACAAATTTTAATTTTTACATAGTTTGCCAACAAAATACTTATTAGGAAAGGACAAATAGGGTGTTGTCAGTTATTCTCTCTCCAAAGCTGAAAAGACGCGGGGAAATTAGTAGTAGTAGAAAGAAACAAATACTATGAGGTGTTGAGTAATTACAACGCAGCACTAAATGTGTTCTCATAACTCGGGGCTTTCAAGAGCTCTTCAATAATCAAGTTTCTAAATAACTCTGTGGCAAAACTACCGAGCTGTCACATGTTAATCCAAAATTAACAAACATTAACTTTGAGAACGATGTGATGGTATGATGTAGAGCTACATGTATAATTATGTGAAGCAGCAATCTACACATAATATACGAACAATTCTACCTGAAAAAAATTATATATCACAATTTTTACGGTAAAAATATCAAATTCTTAAACAACCCAGAGATGTCACATAACTAGATATCAAAATTGTTTTATGTGTGGTGCCCCACAAATTAGGGCAAAATGAATTGGGACCAACTAAGCGAATCATTATGATGGAATGAGCCAAAATAACTAGCAATCCCACACTTGATCTGAAACATGAAAGGCAACTATGATCACCTTGGCTCTCTTGAAGAGATCCCTGATACGAGCAGAACCAACTCCAACTAAAACTTCAACAAATTCTGACCCAGCCATTTGGTAAAATGGAACCCCAGCTTCACCAGCTATGGCCTTGGCAACCAGGGTCTGAAAAAACATCAATTATTTTCACTTCTGTATGCAGATCTGCACAAATTTTCACTACTTGTTGAAGAATAGAACCAACCTTGCCGCACCCAGGAGGGCCCTCTAAAAGAACCCCATGTGGAGGTTTTATCCCCATTTTATCAAATAGGTCTGGATTCTTCAAATACCTCACCAACTAATCCTCAGAAATGTAAAGTGGAGTTGATTAGCTTTGCATGATGAAAATAGAGTGAAAGTATAAAATGAGGCTCAACAACATGCAAAAGAATGTAATATATCAGAAACACAGGTGATAAGAATCAAGTGGAAATAGATTATCATTGTAAAAAATTATATATAGGGGAAAATAAGAACAATAAACAAAGATACTGGAATGGAATTGACAAAGCAAAAGAAACCTTAAATCATGCACGTAAATTAAGTGGTATCAACTATACAAATACCACTCTCAATCTTTATAAAACAAAAATCAAGTCACCTTTCAAATAATTTCGAAACAAGAACCACGTCTCATATCATCAATTTCCAAGGTTTAAATTTCATGAGATAAATAAATCCTAGACAACTGCAAGGACGGCTTTTTACATATTCAGATAGAAGCTCTCGTGAATATTTTAAATGGCTTTCAAAAAATATATATATATTTCCAAATGAATTCCAAAAAATATACTAAATATCGACTCCCCCATAAACAAAACAAACAAGAAGCTTTGTATGCATGAAAGCATATCCTCCATTGAAAAACCTTACCTCTTGAAGTTCCTCTACTGCTTCCTCAATTCCTGCCACATCATTAAATGTAACTCCTGTGGAACCCTGAGACATGTCAACAAAAGATAGAAGTTCAATGATTTCATCTGACTATGAGAAGATTGACAAATAAGTATAGTAACTTTCAGAAACTAACATCAACACGAGCTTGTGGTTTAGATTGTGAAAATTCGATGCCTTGCCATATATCCTGCATGATTTAAACAATAGATTAAGGGCCACCACTAGTACTCAACCGCAACACACGCAATCATTCAATTAATCAACAAAAGGGAATACACTCAAAAGGTGTAGGAAGTTAGCAGAGCTCACCCATTTCCTGAAGTTCTTAGGTCTTCTTGAAAGGGTAAAACGAACAAGAAGAACCATAGTCAAAAATACCGCCATGATCGGTTTTAGCATCTCAAGACTGGCAGACACGCCACCAAAAGTGTAAACTTCATATAGCTTGGAGAAAATCCCTCCATCACCAAAAATATCAGCAAAATTCTCCCACACTCTCTCTAAAATACCAAAGACAATACCAAAAAAAAGCTTAAAAAATGGTTTTGCCATAGGCCATACTACATATACAACCGTTGCAAAAATGAAGCTGGTCATAGCAAAAACTGCTGAAGCTAGGAATCCCCCAACAATAGCCGCAGCAGCAGCCATCACAGCAGTCACCATTCCAAGTTCTACCATCATTCTGCTCGATATTGAAGATGCAACTGGATGGGGATACTCGGGTGATTTTCCCACCCAAGACTGCACCAAATATTAGCTTTTAGAGGGCGGCAAGAGTAAAATAAACAAACAAATAGACAGAAAAAGGATGTCCTTACAACCACAAAATAGCTAAGCAGCTGCAATAGTAGATTTTGGATAATATCACAACTTCACAATTCTCATCAAACATAGGAAGTTATATTTTTTTGCGCTCAATTCAACATAATTCAACCAAGAATTAAATTTTAACAATTTGGGATCAGTTATAAAGACCCTTTTACATAATTTGGCCCTCACAAAAGCCATGTTTTCAGTAACTTGTAGTCATCATTGTCTTCTCTAATTGCTTTGACCTGTTTTGCTTTTGTTCATTTAGCACCTTCAACTTAATTCAAATAACTCATCTTAAAAGTTCATTCAATAGGTTCTCCTTGCATAAGAATAACTAATCTTAAAACATTCCCCTTAAATTGTTCCCTACTCGATGCAATATCTAGCATCTCTCACTTGCATTATTTCTTATTCTTAGCTTTCTATTTGCCACTGACTCACAGAGTTGATCATCAACTCACTTTGCATTTACCTTATATCAACTGTTTATTGAGACATTGCCTTTTCTAGAAAACAGTTCTTGCCTTGAACTAGAAGAAGCCTAATAAATATTAATGTAGATAATATTAAATTATTAACCAATCCACCAGAGTTTAACTTTCCAATTAATTCCCACAGATAAAGAGACAATTAATAATAGAAGATGCTTACTTTTTCTTAAAAGTTCTTTCATTTGTAGTATTTTTATCAAATTCTATGACTCCTTTCGATGGCTTGCTCATTCCGACAAATTTTCTTATAGAACAGTTTTCTCTTTTGCAATTCTTCTCATCATTTGCTTCAACCATTTTCCAACATTATCTTTTCTTTCATCTCATTGTTTACCAGGACCAGTTAGATTATTATGGGATATTAGGAGATTTGATCTACTACAATAATCCTCTATAGGATTGAGGAAGTTAATTTTGACAAGTAAAAGAAAGCCGAGATCAATCACCGTAGTTTGCCTTTCTATCTCGTATCGAGGGCCAGTGTACTCCTCCAATAGAGCTCGAGCTTCGTTCTCATCCAGTTTCATCGCCCTAACAATATTTGTTGAAGACTAGAAGTCAAAGAACTATACAAACAGTCACAGAAACATAAACAAACACGAATTTCACAAAAATTAAGAAGTGTACAATTATTCACCACTTGGTTCTCTGCAGCTTCTTGTCGCCGGGGATGTCTTTCAACTCCACAATATAATCCTTAAATCCATAACTGTAAGGCACTCCTGTTTCTTCCTTCAACATCAAAAGCTTTATCTTATCATTCCTCATGGCTTTTCGAAAATACTCCAAGCTCATTTTCGGCAATGCCTCCAAATCCCTATCAAATTCCTCCTCTTCCGACAAATTGGCACCAAAAATCTGCTCAGGTACATAAAGCTTCCCTCTGTGCTCCCTCAAAATATCCTTCAAATACACAGCATCGGACTTCACTCGATTCTCGTCTCCAACCTCATCGCTCTGCTCCTTCTTCTTCCTCAAATTCAATCTCTTCAGAAATTCAAAAACCCCAAAATCAGAACTTGTCTCCAAATCTTGTTTTTCCTTCAACGTATACAGTTTGTCACCAATCAAATACTTGGGTTCGACCTGGCTAGGGTTTTGTTTCAAAACCCTAGAAATGAAATCCTCTTCGGTCGAATTGGTGCCATTGTTGGACACAGCCGAAGCCCTGGAATCCGATTTTCGCAAAATGGCTAACGGTCGGTGAAGAAAACGACATCCTATCCCAATTCTTGGAGTGAAATTCAAATGAATTATTGAAGTTTTTCGAAGTCGGACTGAGCTACGAAGTGAGCTAAGGAAGTGAATGGACGTTTTAGGATGAAGAGGACTACCTGAAATGAAAATATCAGCTGAGGCCATTGGCAAACAACAATACGTGTTTGTCAGCTTTAGGGTTTATGAAACTAGGGTTTTAGATGTACGTAGATTATGAGAATTTGGCATCTCATCATCTGAGGACTGTTAGCCGTTTGCTCTGCGATATGTTCAAAGCTACCGAGCAGAAAAGAAATACGGAGTACTAAAGAAGAGAGGAGCTTGTTTCAAGTTTATCCGAAAAAATTCCGAATCCGGGTTTTTTAAGCGGATCGTGATGATCTAGTTCAAATCGGACTGGATTGGGCTATTACAAACTCATCATTCGAGTGCTGTTGATACATTTTGAACCCGTATTGGAGAGAGATATAAATAAAAAATGACCGATAAGCTTTCATTTGAAGCACACAATTATATATATTCACTTACAATATTTCTATTCGTTTAATTGTATAAAAACTTACAATTTATCTTACCATTTCATCATTTACTAAAAACATATACTTATCATTTACTAATTACTAAAGAGGTATACTTTCACAAAAAAATGAAAAGATTGAGGGTTTAAATTCCTGTGAAGAGATGTGGGTGAATTTTTTGTTGATTGAAAAACAAAAATTAAAAAAATAATGTCCTCGTTTTCTAACTATTTAGAATTAAGTTTTCAAAACAAGACAACGAGTTCCATTAATTTAAGGTTGGCATTTTCTTTAACGAAAAAATCACATTAATAATGAGTAAGCTAACTCAGACACTACTACACTTTCAAAACATTTTGTTCTCAAATACAATTTATTATTATCATTTTCATACACCGCTAGTCTCCAGTCAAAATTCTCCCGGTAAAAACAAATGAGTGTGTATATTTCTTGCCAAGAAAAAAAAAAAAAAATTACATCAACATTTCACTATATAATTTACAACACAGTAGTGTAGCTTAGTTCCTCAATTTCTGAATCAAAAAATTTTTGCTCTGTACAATTGTTCCGTCCAGGATATGTTCAGTTGAGTAGTTATATGATTGTCTACAAAATACTAAATGTGGAATAAGGAGAAAAAAAAACAAAAAAAAACAGAGGAGCCCAAGCTAAGCAGTGTAAAGTGTAAACAAGAGTTGTTTGGCAGCATTTAAAGTCTAAAAACTGAATTATTTTTCATCTTTCTGGGCAGTCTCAACATATTGCTCAGCAAGTTTCTTCACCTTCTCACCTTCCTTGACGAGGAAATTTGCATTCTTCTCTTTGGAGTGGTATTTCATAACTTTATCAGTCGTTTTCCCCACAGCCCACCGGTATTGTTCGACTGTGATCACACCACTCTTGCACAGCGGCCTGATGTGCTCTTTAATATAAGCTTCCACCTATACATAGTTGAGGATGAGGGATAAGCAGAACGGAAATTTATGAACAAAAGAATCGTACTTACTATTAATTGTATTAAACCCAAAAAATAAAAAGAATAAAATGCAAAAGACTTATAGTCATCGAGTACCTTTTTTGATACAGAATTGCAGTTATCAGCCTGTTTCTTGATATCGGTGTTAGATATCTCCTTCTTTGGTCCATTTTCACTTGTTTGTGGACAACCGAGTGAATTCTCTGGAACCATGTCATCAGTTTTCAGCTCACAGGGCTTCATTGATGCCATTTCTGGAAACCTTTTTATCAAAGGTTCTTTATCGGGGCCATATAATTCGTCACATAATGCAAGAGAAGGCTCTTCACCTCCTTCATCAAGTAAGGAATCTTGAGGAAGGCACCCGTCCGCAGTAGTGGTACTGATGCTTGCATCAGTATTGCACTCACTTGAGCAAGAACCACCTTTGGCTACTTCAGAAATCGTCTTCTTTTCAAGATCCAGGTCATTATTTGATCTATCAGAATTGAGAGTGGAGAAAACCACTTTGATTTGTGATTCTCCTTCGGTTTTTAGATTAGATACTTTTAAAGCACTAGCACCAACAAAGTCTTCATCTTCCAAATTATATTCAAAATCACCATATATATCAAGGTCAGGATGAGGATCCATTTCAAATACATCATTTGGTCCTTCCTCACTAAACTTCCTTGACGGATCATCTTCATCAATGATTTCCTCCATTTGGTGATGTGGACTATTTGGAGGGGAATCGGACAAAAGGCCTGCATTTCTCAATGCTTCTTCAACCACTGGAACAGGAGAGAGATCATTGGTTGCTTGCTCTAACGTGCCAGCAGGAACAGCTTCATTTGAGGACGAATTTGATTCTGTGGCAATCCTGGACTTGGTGTTATCTGAGCGATACAGCTCCTGAGAACATAGATTCATATATACTAGCTTGCTGTTTGACCTATCAGCAACCTCCTTCTCGATATTAACTGCATCTGCAACAGCAAACTCTGTAGCTGCAGTTCTTCGAATGACTGGCAGATTTGCTTTCCGTAGAAGGTGCTCTGTGAGACGGTAAAGTTGTGCCTACACAGTGGATGGTTGATTAATAATCTATAACCTAGCTATCATTAATTTCAGTACTTACTGACATCCTGGCATTTATGTTTATTCTATATTGTCTGGACTTAGGTATGTGTGTTGGGTACGGGTATGCATCCGAATGTATCAATTCCGAAATAGAAGGAAACAGGGTCAGTGCTAAATATTCATATTATTTACTAATTTTCTTTTATTTTTTTTAGAGTAAAATGATGAATTTATGTAACATAGTGTTTAAAATGCCCCATTCATATGAGATTAAGGCAAGGATGATGATGGTGAGTGTTCAAAATAAGCATTTAACTTGTTAGAGCTATAATCTAACTAAATTGAGTTATTAAATATGTTTTTTAGGTACATGTCCAACTAAATATGTTTATCCCATGCCCTTGTTCGAGTGCCATGTGTTTGACACAAGTCTAACACATGCTTTCAAAGAGTCCGTCTAACATAGAGTTCATTTATATAAACAAATATAAGGTGAGGAAACTAAACTTCAACTTCGCCAGTAAAAAGATCATGCAATAGAGGCATTTAAAAGCAGTGAAGATGTCTTTGGATGATATAATGAAACCCAGTTGCTGAATTAAGTTCCAATAAATTGACTTTTTCCTATACTGAAAGTTTGGCAATTAAGATGATTCTATCGAACACCATAGAATTGGCTGAGGTGGTGGTGACAAAGTAATGGTGGAGGTGATGTTATTGTGAGACTGGCAAGTGTAGCAGCAGTGAATTAATAGGTTAATTGAGGTTAAGGTAGCAGCAGAATTGCGGTACGTCACCTTGGTAAGTCTGGCAGAGGAGAACAAGGGGATGGCAGGGCATCACATAATATTCTATTGATCCCTAGGAATACAACTTTTAAAACATGGATTTGCAACACATCTTCCTTCTTACTGATTGCCAAAATCCATTTTCAATCTTTGTGATTTTTCATTCAAATAAAATAAATGGAAATAAAAAAGGATGAACCCATTTCTGCACATTTCTGAAAAGAACCTAAAAATTTGAAAGGAGAAATTACGAATTTAAGTTGCCCAAAAAACCAACCATGTTGAACAAAAAAAAATCCATGGCAAAAGAGGGACAGCTTACCTGCCTAACGGATATGGCGATTTTATTATGGCGACTGGGTGCCAATGCTGGCCTCATATCAACTGGTAGCTGAGCCTGCCCAAAAAGAAAAAATAAAAAGGAAAAGAAAAGAAAAGGGAAGAATGAATAAGTAGCAGAATCAAACATCAGGTATATGAATTGGTATAACAACACAAAACATGACATACTAGTAAAGGATAGTTTCCTTTGAGTACGGCATTGTCTTCCTCTTTTTCCTGAGATGCATTGCTTCCTGTCACTGCAGTCTTTCTTTTAAGAACCTCTAGGGCCCATTTCCTTTTATCACTCTTTACATCATCAGATTTACCAATAACTTCCTTCTGGGAATTTCCTTCAGAACCACCTAATGAAGATACAGATGGCCCTTCTGGGCATTTGTTAGGATGTACTTTACTAGAAGCAGCTTCACCCTTTATGCTTGGAACATTAGCAATCTTATTCCGTTTGTTATCAGAAGAAAGAACACCCACCTGTGACGAAACCTTATTCATTTGAAGAGTTTTCACAGTGTTATTACCCAGAGACGGTGTAGAAGCTTTTTCTGTTAAAAAGTGTTCTTTATTCTCCTGGGGATGTCTGGTAGCTTTGAGAGCAGAGAGAGGCTTGATATCATCCTTTCGAGGGAAAACAGAATTATCTGCCAAATACAACCTTGACAGAATAGAGTTTGTGGCCTCGCCTTCAATCCCCTGTTTAATCTCTGCGCCTTCAGAACTCTTTCTTAAAAGGTTGAGAACCGACTTTAGTGTCGCAATTTTTTCAGGCTTGGTAATTTTCAAACAGCGGTATTTCCAGAATTCGATTTCACAGTCACGTGTCCATGCTCGTCTTCGCCTTCCACCAATCCCATATATCTTTTTCGTTAGATTTTCGCGTATTTTTCCCTTCTGCAACAATGACTTCTTCGCCTTCACAACCATAGGTGGTAACTTCTTACTTTGTTCAGTTATAGGTCCCGCCACAGCAGCCCTGAAAGCAGCTAGAAGCTTTGGATCAAAATCATTTTCCCCAAATTCTCTGGAGGATTTGTTACGTACAGCTTCTCTAATTTCTTTTCTCAGTTCCTGGACTAGCATGGATGATTCCTTGTCCTCGGTGGCTCTCCTTAGGATCTTTTTAACCCTCAAGCCTGCTGCGCTTTCTCTTTCTTTTGAGGACTTATCAGCAGGACTGGGGCTTGCAAGCCCCTTGAGAGGTCTACGATCAGTCCCTTGAACTATACTCATTATATCGGAAGTGACATTCTTCTTTTCTGACTTGCGTATCAACTTCTCATCTCTAGAAGCTGCTATTAGACTCCAACATTTTTGCGATTCATCTGAAACAGGTCCATCAGCTTGGTCCTTCAAATGAATTATTTGACCATTTCCTTCAGCTCTGGATTTCTTTTTCAAAGCCTTCAGCTCAGTTTTAGCTTTGGTTTCTGCATCCTCAGCAGCTGGACAGACATCATCGCTAATAGACATTGGAACCAGAAAAAAGAAAAAGATTAAGCAAGTGTTCGGTTCCAGATGCATTAAAGACCGGAAAATAATAATAATAATAATAATAATATTAGTTAAATGAGGTAGATGACAACCAATATATATATAGGCTATTAATGAAACTGCACTTAATAGTTAAATATGCACGGAAATCACAGCCACACACAGATGCACAGATAGATAATGATTATACAATAGTAACAGTAGGTAATTTTTTTTTTATGACAATGTAGCTACATCAATTCTCGAAAATATTTCAAGGGAAAATTTTCATATACAATGTTGTGTGCACATTTTAAATTTATTGGACAAGACGATTTAATATAATTTATGATTACATCCTGTAATATTATTTTTAGTTGTGCATCACAATATCAAATTCATTAAAATGCTTGTAAAATAGCAGGTTAAATATCTAAAACATTTACATATGATATACCATGTAAGTGGAATGCCAAGTACATTTTTTGGACATGGCAATAAAAAATTCATAAGCTATAGATATCAAGTTATAAACATATATATATATATATGTATATGTATATGTATATGTATTTATGCAACTACTTAAGTTATAAATTTATAACTATAAATTATAAGATGTATTGATAATGAATCTCCACTTGGACCTAACCTTTACTTATATATATATAAAATAAAATAAAATAAAAACTATACAAAATTTATACTTATTTACTTGGGCAAACTATTTATATAAGCATATCTAATAATGGTTCATAAATTTTTAATATGACTATTTAAGAAATAAATGAGTATAAAATGTTTTTGAAATATAATCATTATATAGAGTGTTAATTAAGTTATAAAAAGTAAATTTAAGTTTTTCAATTTCAAAGGCCCAGTCCAGCTCGTTTAGATCCAAAAGCTGGATCAACCCAGCCTGACCTTGATTGAAGAATTGGAAGGAGATTGACCAAGCCAAAACAAAAAATTTAGTGCTGAGCCGGCATGACTTATTTTCTACCCCTACATAAAACTCGTTAACTGCAAAATTAGTAAGGATTTCTTAATTTTGTGTTTATAAATTCATAAAAAAAAATATTTAAAATCCAAATTGATAGCAATTTGAAGCAAAACAAGCATACTGCTACACATTCGATTCAGGAAGTTATGCCAAGAACAAAACAATCACGATTCAGGGATCCGTATCGAATACCAATTCACCCCAAGCCCGTGTCATTACAACCATTACCATTATCGCAGTTTAAAAGCTTACAGCCAAGATTCAAAGACTATCTTAAGAATCTTTTATCTAATAGTTAAAAATCACTAACTTTCTATAAGCCCAAAATGTCGTACTCATGAACCAAAATTGATATTTAGTGGCCCTAAAGCACTTCAGACAAATAAAGTTCTCTATAAAATTATCTATTAATTTTTATTTATTATGAAGTCTTTTTGTGTTCCAGGAATCATTAATTATGAGTTTATTACTGACTTATCAAAAAAAAATGAGTATATTACTGTGTTTAGTCTCTTGAACTTCGCATGTAACTAAAGAATTCCAAGTCTTCCAACAAATCAAGGAGAAAGCATCCACATGACTATCAGTGTATGATGTTTGCCAATGCCAATGAGTCTATCACAGTAGGGCTCACAAATGTCGAAGCACAATGGCTCTCACATGCTTTTACGACCACATTAGATATTTAAAATCTTACAGCCATTGCCATTATCGCAGATTAAAAGCTTACAGCCAATATCCAAAGACCATATAAAGAATCTTTTATCCATTAGATCAAAATCACTAACTTCCTATAACCCCAAAATGTCATATTCATGAACCAAATTTGATATTTAGTGGCCCTAAATCTCGTCAGACAAATAAAGGTCTCTATAAAATTATCTATTAATTCTTATTCATTATGAAATCTTTTTGTGTTCCAAGAATCAGAAATTATGAGTTTATTACCGACTTATCAAATATATATATATATATATATCAGTTTATTACTGTGTATAGTCTCTTGAACTTAGCATGTAACTGAAGAATTCCAAGTCTCCCAACTACAAATCAAGGAGAAAGCATCCACATGACAATCAGTGAATGATTTTTCCCATTGCCAACTAGTCTGTCACAGTAGGGCTCACAAATGCTGAAGCACAATGTCTCTCACATGCGTATATGACCACATTAGATATTTAAAAGCTTACAGCCATTGAAATTATCGCAGAATCTTACAACCAAGATTCAAAGACTATCTTAAGAATCTTTTATCCATTAGTTCAAAATCACTAACTTCCTGTAACCCAAAATGTATTCATGAACCAAATTTGATATTTAGTGGCCCTAAATCTTTTCAGACAAATAAAGTTCACTATAAAATAATCTATTAATTTTTATTCATTATGAAATCTTTTTGTGTTCCAAAAATCATTATTTATGAGTTTATTATTGACTTACCAAAAAAAATATGAGTTTACTGTGTATAGTCTCTTGAACTTCGCATGTAACTGAAGAATTCCAAGTCTCCCAACAAATCAAGGAGAAAACATCCACATGACAATCAGTGTATGATTTTTCCCATTGCCGATGAGACTGTCACAGTAGGGCTCACAAATGCCGAAGCACAATGTCTCTCATATGCCTCAACGACCACATTAGATATTTTCTCCTTATGAAGTTGCGTGAAGGAGAAGGTGAAATTTGTAATTGTGGTAGGAGGCAAGTCACCTGACAGAAGGTTACAATCTTAATTTGAAGACAGATCCAATCATTCCAATGCTCGACTATGGAAAAATACTAACTGAACACCCATGTTCAGTTGTGAACTGCAACATTCACTGTCACAACACCTATTTACCGACAAATTTTTTGTCGTATCATGTTGGCTGTTTAAGATAAATCTTCAAATAGTTGCACATGGTTCCATCAGGAGTTAGGTGTGAAATATTTTCTCATCAACTGTGAAATAGTAGCCAAATAAATTGTTACTACTTTTCACCAACTCAAATGGTCATCCAATGAAATTTCACACTTTTCATTCCCAAAAACCCATATTAAAATTTAAAAACAATGGAAACTTTCAATATTAGTCGGTTAACTAATTTGGTCTTCCTATGTCATCTTATACATCCTTTTACTTCTCTAATATAAGCAATCTGGATATTATGCAACTGTTTGGTTTATATATTTTCTAAAACAGGCAGTCTGATATTGATATTGTTGACTTGTTTGGTTTAATTTTTGGAAAGCAACTTTCAAAAATACCCAGAAAACAGAAAACAATTCAGAGAACTTCAAGAGACAAATTTTTTTATTATTATTATTATTTTTTTTTTTAATTTTTAAATCAGGCCTTTTGAAAGAAAAAAAAAAATCAGTTTTCATTAACCAAACGAATATTCGAATTGTTTTCTATTTTTTAATCTCTAGGAATAGAAAGTTATTCTTAGAAAACTCAACCAAGCAGGCCCTATACTTTCTAAAAGATCTGGTTAGGCTGAAAAACCTACTGGAAATTAGAGGAAAGAAAAGGAATCCATAGGTATAGAATCATAAATGACTGCCACGGCAGGAAAGAAAGGCTTCTGAAGCATTTGGGTGCTAGCAGAATCATAAAGCATGTATATCAGAAAATGCAAATCTAAAATTGAGTCTGACATGGGTTAGGAGCATTAAAGTCAGAGCAACATAGTTGTGAGCACTTGTTTTTTTCCCTGTAACATGGTTATGAGCATTAATTTCTAAAGCTACATAAAATGGAAGGTAATTGAATGAATCCTGACCTGCAATTTCCACGCTTTCTCTTTGCACCAGTAACTGCAACAACATTGGCCATAGTATTAGAGACAATCTTGCCAGCTGAAAGCATTTCAGCAAAAGAGGCAATGAGCAAAGGTATATGAACATCTCCAATCAAAATCATTATATAACTACCTGATCAAAAACATAATTGCTTTTAGTGTTCCACTGCCCAAGAATGCCCCAGAAAAAAGGATGAAATATCTTAAACTACCCTGACCAATACCTGGTAGCAGACATTCTTCTGAAATACTCTTCTGCAGCATATCTCCAGCCACCTGATCTTCATCCACATCAATGTTGTCAACTGCAACAATGAGATGAAGCCAAGCATAAATCTCTCACTTGTGTGTATCACATTATAGTCAATTCGAGAAACCATAAATAAATATACAAAAATACTATATAACTGCAAAATTACCAGGCAAAGAAAAGCCCACAGATAAACCAAGATTTAGATCTACACTGGATTGACATGGTTCATCAAACAACGTCGTTGAAGAAATTCCAACCCCATTAAAGCCATTTGATATATTAATCGCTTTATCAGCAGAATCTGTCTTCAGCTCACCAAGGCCCAATGAAATAGAAGGTAAAATAAAGGATGTATCTCGTGATGAGGATGGCTTTAGTTCCTGTGCCTCTGAATTCAATTGGATGCTAGTTTTCTCACTTGATGGTGTTTCCAAGTTGGAAGTGCTGGTACTAGAACTAGATTTCAAAGTTTCAACATTCAGGTCCTCATTAACTTCTATCGTTGATAATTTTTTCTCACCTGATCCTTCAGTCCCTTGATTGTCTTCAACCATTGAAACCACAACAGCTGTCTCTCCAGCATCAGCAACAGATACAGACACTTTTCCAGAAAAAGCAGCTTCAACCAAACATTCACTGATAGCATTCTGTAGACCACACTGGTTACTTGGCCTCACTATTGGGGTCACATCTGACTTTTGTGTGTTTTCATTGGCTATACACCTACATTCACCACAAAAAAGGATGATAGGAATAAGCGAGAGAGACCTATGGAAGCTTATTCAACCAAATGGGGATATGGGAGGTACATAAATGGGGATACGGGAGACATGCAAATTGGGTTCTGGCAATTACCCTTATCAGATGATTATGAACCATATACAGTAATTTTCTTTTCATGTGTGATAAATTGGATGATTAGCAACCAGTGGTGGAGCCAAAAAAATTCTCCAGTGGGGGCAAAAAATTTGAACCAATATAATATATTAAAATTGATAGACAATAATTCTACTAATACATTGTACACCAGTTCTGCTGTTTCCAAAAATCGTTGCATGAGTGCCTCATTATCAATACCATTACATATACAATTTTTTAACAAAATCTTACTTTTCTGTTTTTCTTTTTCTTTAAAAGAAATTTAATTTTTGCATAACCTGCAAGAATGAGTGAAAGAAGGATTAGAGTTTCTTGTATATCAGTTTAAGGTCGACAAATTGACTATAAACTAAGACTTCTAAAATTCTCGCTTTGCACTTTTTGTGTTGGAGAAAGATCGAGAAAGTAAAAGAAAGATCAAATGGAGGATATGAACTTGTTATGAATTGTGGAGAGAAACTTGTGAAACAAAAAAAGTAAATCTAAAACTGAAAAAAGAAACAAGTAAGAATCATTCGAACTTGAGGGTTTCCTTTTAATTGATGATTTTGAGGGGGAGCATATTTACAATTTCAAAACAATATAGGTACAAAATTAAAATAAAGAACATATTGAGTGGGGTCCAATAGCCCCCACTGGGCCCTTCATAAATAGAATCAGTCTCGCTTTGATTTCTCTTATTATTAATCGCCCTCCTCTCGCTCTGATTTTGCTTCTTTGAAGTTTCTTCCTTTCTTGTTGTTTATTGCCATTGCCCTAATTCAGCTGGGATTGGGGGTTTAAACTGCCAAGACTCGTGTCAAATCAGAAGTAAGCGAAGAGTAAGGTGTGGGTATATTTATATCTGCTGGGTTTATCAGATCCTCAAACCCAATGATACAGGAACATGGCTAAATGTTCAAATTTTAATATATTTTTTTTCTTATTTTACAGGATTAAATGGTACTTTATATAAAATAGTATTCAACATAACAATGAACTTGTTTTGAAGCGATATTGTAATAGAAGAAATATAATGTGAGACTTTCATGTATAATTATTTGAATTGTCAGATATGCTTGCTAGGAGCATGTCCAGCCAGACATGTTGAATGCATAACCAATACTGCAATAGGTATACCCATGTGTCATGTGTCGGTACTTCACATATTTAGAAATAGTAAATGTAAAGTAGAGCAATACGGCTGCCTGATGTTAGTTAAATGGAATTACACCAAGCAACTGTATTAACAGCTCAAATTTGACCAAGAACATAAAATGTTCTACAGAATTACCTTGGGCATAACCATGAATTCTCACAAGTGCCTTCAGGATCAAATCCCACACAAAAAGCATGATACCTGGTTCCGTGCAAGTGAAGAAACAATTAGTGTGACAATGAAGAACAGAAACAACAGAAGAAAAAAACATTAAAAACTTTAATGGAAGATCAATTAGAGTATAAGTGTACTAAAAGATAAAGGATCTCCCCCAAGCAAAAACATAACAAACAAGAATTAAGTAAGAAAGATAAAAGTTACTAGAATGAAACATGAGGTGACATCACCCAGTGAAGTCATCAAAAGTGATGTATCCCTTTTTGGAATAGAAGTTGGATTCTGACATGCCATATCTATCAGTTTAAGGGAACTAGTTTGCAATAAATTAGAGCTACAAAACCCTTTCGGTGGAGTTGCCACAAGTTCAACAGAAAAATTTTAATATGAAGAATTTGGACTAGAAGCAATGGGAGAATCCCTCCTAAATGATGCCATGTGACTTTCTTTGGTTGTTTCCTGATTTCTTTCCAAAATTTGGTTTCCTTGTTAACATATATATTCAGCTGGCCATGTTTCAACCAGCAAACAGTAGAGTCTTAGTCTCTCTGCCAATTCACATTCATAAGATGTATGACTGGAGATCCTAGAAAAAGTTTGACTAATTCAAGCAGATTGTAAGAGGATCAATTGGAAAATAGCATAAAATGATTATATTGACTACACTGATCTATATAAGCTCACACAATCCAAGTACTTATGTAATCACAAACAGTTGGCAGTACCAATGACACCTAAAAGCACAAGCTCCTCAATGATATTTAACACATAATAATGACTCCATGTCAGCTGGAATTTGGATCATAACAAGTAAAACTTTGCCTTCACCAATATCATTAATTGTGGGGTGCCAGAGAAGCACTTTTATAGTTTGTTAGAATAAGCATAGAGCCGCTTCCTCTCTCTCTGACTCATTATTATGAATTCTTATGAATATATAAGTTGGTAGTAAAGCCCAAGACTACCTTGAACAAGGCCCAAGTGAGAATTCATATCAAAAACCAACACTGAAGTGACTAGCGCTCATTAGTACATTCTTGTCTCAGCCCCATACGGTATCACATTTAAAGTCTCAGAACTCCATAATCAATATTATTGTCAGGTACCTTATTAGAACAACACAGCTTGCTATGCATATTTGGCTGAACCCAACAAATGCTTTGGTAATTCAATTTACAAAAAATCACCATTGACAGGTCTATATTTATGACGTAACAAAATATTTAACTGTACCACATATCGCATGAATCACAAGCAATTGATGTATCAAGATTTGGATCTTCCCCAATTGTTGCTGATCCACTTCGAATTTTGCAGCCATCTCCATCCAAACAGATAACTGCCTACAAAATGATGAAGTTTATAAGAATGACATAATGACTCTGTAAATGCAGAAAAAATAAAACAGATAATAGAACATAAGGAAATTAAAAGCCTCCATAAAACTGGTCTTCCCTCGAGTTTTCATCCCACAGCACTCCCTCCCCTGAGAGAGAGACAGTCAAGTACTACCTGCTTTTGTGAAAATCAGTGGGATCTGTTCAAGTTTAATAACACTGACCTACTCTACTTCACTTCCATCGATGTAAGGAGGTGATGCATACTACTGGAAGTATTTAACTAACTATTTCTTCCCCAGGACACAACCATTAGTTAATTCTTTAGGTAATGACACATTTATCTCCAACATGCATAAGGAGACGTCTTGCATGCATCTCATCAATAGAACTAAAATTGGATATATAGCACATGCATAGTGCATAAATACCCCTGGTTGGACTTATAAGGGCATTTACCCAGTGCTGGTCCAAAAATGGCTAAATATAGACACAACCTTTAACATTATTTTGCACAAAATGGCAGCTCTCAAATTTGAACTTGTAATGTCACACTTGTCAATCCCAACTTTTAACATTACACCAGCATCAACATGAAAAGCTTGAATCCTAAGCTAAGGATTATTACCAATCTTGAGGGGAATATTGCCAGCTTGTAAAAGAAATTTTATTTTTTTAGAATAATTGATTTCAATGTAAATTTAAGATTTAAGTAATCCATTAATTCTTTAGAATAATTAATTTTTAATGTAAATTTACGATTTAAGTAATCCTTTACTACTATAATAGTAGAGGAGATCAATGTGTTCTTCTAAAGCTTAGTTCCAAAATCACTGGGCTAGCTCTGTAAATTACCCTAAAACCTTGAAGAGGTTTTTTAATGAGAATACTTACATTTTCATCAATATAGTATGATGGAAAAGAAAGTGTGTTATTCATCCCTTCAACGCACCAATCATCATCTCTGCATGGATGAAGCAAAAGAAAAGGTCAAAACAAAATCTGCTGAAAACCTAACAACTGCCAAAATTGCAATTATGTAATCACTATAATTTCTGACAGAAATTCTGACTGCAAAATCATGTCAATACGCAATATAAAGGGCCATGAATCTTGACATTCTCCCAAAATCATTTTTTTTTTTTGAAATCTATTCTTCTCCCCTTTTCTTGCTACACTCCTGAAAGAACTTTATGCATGAACAGGACTCTCAAATTCTGTTTCTAGTTCTACCTAAAAAACAAAAAAAAAAAAAAAAAGAACTTGGAAAGTTAAATCTTGTCACACTTCTTGAGACAAATGAGCCCATTTAGCTTGAATGTACACACCTGACTCTGTTGATCTGG
This sequence comes from Cornus florida, assembly GCF_030987335.1. Classification (NCBI taxonomy): domain Eukaryota; kingdom Viridiplantae; phylum Streptophyta; class Magnoliopsida; order Cornales; family Cornaceae; genus Cornus; species Cornus florida. The sequence goes on along the minus strand of NW_026775581.1, from coordinate 68,820,768 downwards.
TACAATAAACAGGCAAGCCATAACTTTGATAGGACAAAAGACCAAATTGGTCGTCCAATTAATCCATTTTATCACAATAGAACAGCTCAAATTTCAACATGATACTTACAATTTCTCAAGCCCAAATGCAACGCATTCAGGAAGATATACCTTGCCAAAAGACCATCACAACCAACCTTTGAAATTTTTTCCATTTACCAATTGATACTGCCCATAATATTGTTCAAAGAATTGTTTACACAAGAAGCACACATGCCACGACGGTCCATATTCTAGTTCTTTCACAACATGCCACCTTGCTGCACATGATATTACATCAGTACAACTTGAATTGTCCAAACTTCATGGTATGCCCTCAAATGGTTCACTTAAAGCATTCCTGCTTCCACTTTATGTGGACTATGAGGTGTTCTGTAGCCTTGATGTGCTATCAGGCACCTCTGTGGCTGTTGAGAACAACCAGCGTACCAGACTCATCATTTGGAAAACCAAATGTGCAGATGAAATGGACTTTGCCAAAACAGAATTTTTTATCATCAGCAAAAGACAGTTATATTTAGTGGATTCTGAAGAAACGTCAATTTTCCACAACAACCAATAACTCTGTTTCATGTTGTAACTACGAGATAGCAGTGACCCTGAGTAGACCCAAGATTTGTGTGTGGTAAACTGGTACTGGCACCATAGGGAGTGAACAGAAATGTAAGCGACAATGTTCCAATTAGGAAGAAGCAATAGCTATACTGAAATTGAATGAATAAAGGAATACCTGGATAACAAGTCCTCGTCAACCTTGTTGCTTCCAATGGTATCATATACCTTCATAATCAATTATAATTTTTATAAATAGGCATTAGATGTGTCTTTTCAGCAAATATAAAAAAAAAAGACTCGTATTGCAATTGCAAGCGAAATGAAAGGGTGGACTGATCAAGTGGCCAAATGATGACAAGATAGAAGCATAAGTGATTTGATGAAAGAAAAAGCTATTGTAACACAACAAAAAAACCAAGGTTCCAACAAAATTACATTACTCACAGGTACACAAGTGATTAACTGAAATTCATTCTGGCAAAGTGGGCAAAGATTTGTGATGGTAGCCCAGTTGTCAATGCATGTGAAACAGAACCTGAAATTTAAATGAAGAACCTAGTTAGTAACTCAAATTCGCATTCTTGCCCAAGCAAAAATAAAAAGAAAAAAAATCAACAGTAATGTCATTTTTACCTCCATAAGAATGCAATCTGAGTACAAATGATAATAAATTTACCTTGTGTGACAAGTTATAAGGGTTTGATGAACTACAAATAACCAAAGGGGAATGCCATGTAAAGGTAGCAGCCAACTAATGAAATATTCAGCTTAATCAATTCTAACTTAACCCTTTGAAAACAAAAGCCCATGAATTATGCACTATTGTCCACCAATCTATAGAATCAAATCTAATCATTGGAAATTCTTGGAGATTGAATTCCTAAACATATTATAGTAGCAAAGTTCTAATCAAGGGCGGTCAGAGAAAACTAACTCAATCGATTGAGTTAAATGTCAATATAATTGAAAATAAAACAAAAAAAAATCAAAGGTTGGTACATGATAGAATCTTTCATAAGCAATATATGTATATGTGTGTGTGTATATATATATATTTGAAAAATATGTAGGCATATACAGGGGAAAAAAAATGAAGTAGAGACATCAGATCACTGGTTGCATCAACATGCTCTGGAGATGATTATACGGTAATCTAAACAAGCATATCAAAGCAGATAAATGCAATGATTTCCCCTTCATACATTAAGGGCTGTAATTTTTAAGGCGATCCTGTTAAAAGCAAACCCCCACTTATGCAATCTCACATGCAGTTAAATGCATCTAGACCTTATTTCTCAATGCTTAACATCACATTGAAGTGTGGAAGAAATACAATATATACCAGTGTTGACAGCAATCTAGGAGTCCCCTGTCAATGACCACATCCATACATATCCCACATCTTTCGCCCTCCAAAGTAGAATAATCCTGCATGTCATAGAAAAATACATATTCATATACAAAAAGACATTTAAATGAAAACAGCAAACCCAATTGATCAATAAGGTGGCAACCCCGTTAGAGCCATCATAATGTTTCCTCATTAATCAGAAATAATACGAACGTTAAAGAAATATAATTTTCAAAACTTATTTCTCCCGCAGCCCATAAAGCTGTACCCATTGTCACCATCTTGTAACAAGTGGACAAACAAATATTGACGATCGTAGTTTCTTCTTTACCCTGAACCCTCCTACTCTTGATTCATCTACATTGAACTTTTAAATTTTATTTTACAATATTATATTTTTGTTAATTCTATAATAGTCAAAAGAATGACAATAATAATAAAAGAAAATTAATCGAACAAAGAAAACTAAGAATAGAAAGAGGAATTACATAAACCGGAGTCGTAATTAGATTTTTCTTAATTCAAATTGAGCTCTACTGCTAAATTTTTTGAAGATCGAACCAACTGTGATTGAATGTCGATCCTAGTAAAGTAAAAGAAACTTACATCATTATTAACATCAGCTTCAAAAATATCTTCTTCTAATACACCCTCTGTGAAAAAATCCACGTCCATTATGTCCATAAATCTGCAAAGAGAACAATAACATCACAATTACTGATCGACGAACCAATGAACGAAAGATTGCAACAGAGAAGGCACAGATAATAATCACTGAACTGTAATTTTGCTACTGTGAATTGAATCTCAATGCTTTGGCATGCCTAGGGTTTAAGAAATCTCTATAAATTGAGAAAGTGTTTCTATTGTGATGGTTGGATATATCAGTGTGTGTGTGTGATTTTCTACAAATTAGAGATTAATCGATTAAAGATGGAGAAATTACGAATTATGTGAGAGAGGGTCGCGTTTGGTTCCGTTGGTGGGAAACTCTCCGCAGGTTGAAGAAAAATGAAAACTGTCCAAACGATTCTTTAACATTAAATTAGGCTCCAATACTTGCAATCTTTTTATTTATGTTTAATTTTTTTTTCTTTTCTTTGTTGGGGGCAAATCAAAGCAAACTCGTGATAAAGTGATCTAGGATAGGAGGGCAAAATCTGCCAACTCTACCGATTCGGCCCGTTTAGGGCAAGTTTGGGTACCCTGTAAATAGGGACGAAGGTAATTTTTGAAATCTCAACAGGGTGGATTAGGGTAAACCTGCTCCGTCCTACCATTTAGAGTGTACATTAACTAAAATACTCTTATATGTTATGATATATTACTAAATTACATTAAATAAAAATAAACACACTTCTGAAACACAGTTGAGCAGAATAAAAAATATTATAATGTGTGTTAATCGGTTATAGGGGGGCGAGGGCGGGTATGGGAATGAAAAAATTCACCAAGTATGGGTACGAGGATTGAGATACCCACCCGCCCCATTGCCATCCCTATTTACATAGTATTTAATACTTTGTTTGGATTTTTTTTTTTTTTTTTTTTAAATTGGATTTGGAATGAAATCTAATTTGTGTGATTGAAATAAACTCAAATTTAATTATAAAAGAAATGTTTGTTTTACCATTGTATCCTTAGTAGAATTGCGATTTAAAGGCAAGCTGGGTAAGTTTAAAAGTTATAAATTAACTAATTTACAAATTCAATCAAATTTCAACAATTTGTAATTTTTTTTTTATGGGATTTGAGGACACTAAATTTTGGAATTTCAAATCCTATAAAATTTAGTTTCATTTTAAATTCATTTGATTCCAAACGCAAGGAATCTCATTTTAAGTTCTAAATCCCAGCTTCCAAACACAGTCCAAATCTCATTTTACTTCTCTTAGCTTAACAGGGCCTTTTTATGTTATCATTGAGCAAAATAAATTTCCAACTTAAGTCATATAAAGTGAAAGCGATAGCGATAGCAAATTCGAGAGTGGGAGTGTGAAAACAGATAAAATTATGTCATAAATATTGAGAATTTGAACGAGAACACACAAAGAGTGTGAAAGTTGAAGCGCGTTTGGAGCGTAAGAGCGACACCTGTTTAGAAAGACTGTGTAACTCAGTTCCTAACTTAACAAGTTTCAAAGTAAATGTATATAATTTCAAGAGACCCACTATTTTTATTTTTATTTATTTTTTCAATTTTTTTTTTTTAAAAAAAAGGAAAAAGAAAAGAAAAAAAAGACCCACTATTGATTCTTGACCATTAGACCAATTTTTTTTTTTTTTTTTTGATTCCAACGAGAACTCAAGACTAATTGCGTAGTAAATAGCTTGTGCAACAAGGTCAACCAAACTTTACCAAGTGATTTCTAATGAATCTGGATCCCTTTCTATTTAGGGATCATGTGCACTTCTGCAACACACGTGTGGCACAGAGCAACAACATCATACCACAATACAATACAATTACGTCACAAAATGCTACACTCATATAACAATTTTAAAAAAATTATGCAATACATTTATATCAAAGACATGCGACATTTTATATTGCACCTCTTTTTTTTTCTTTTTTGGGATAAATAAGTTTGTATAAAAAAGAAAAATAATTACTTACCCCACGCCCGTCACAATCCAGAAGAAACATAACCAAACAGTCCAGAAGAGACAACGAAAACAAAGAGTCAAGCCCAAACTGACGTAGTACGAATCAGGCCCATCCATCAATAATTAACAGAACTGACTCTCTACAACGGTGGGAACATCGACAAACACAATCTCCAAGTGAGCAATGAGCATGTCAAGTAAAGGAGAAGAAAGGGTTGGTCAGGGAGGGGTCATAGAAGGATGATGGCAAGTTCTATTCGACAGCAAGGAAATTTAACTTTACGTTGTCGATTTAAAATTGTTACATTTAAATTTGTTGCATGAGGTACAAGACCGACACAAGACAAAAATTGATACGGGAGAGGATCTTGGTTCTCCCCATCGAGGCCTCCACCTACCTCTCCAAGCAACATCAGCGTGAATTTTGAAGTCAATTGCAAAATTACACCGAAAGGTAAGCACTCGTGTTAGCTATTTTTACGCCATCTTGAAGGAGAAGGTGCTGGCTCTTATAAAATAGGATCCCGTTTTAAAACCGTAAATTTAAATTACTAAATTGGACAAAATCTGCAAAAGAGAATGGTGGCATTCGGTGAAGGCAACAGCATGGGAAGTTGAGGTGATTTTAATGGTCCAAAGCTCATTGTCTATAGAAGAAGAGTTTTAGATAGTGACAATCACATGGGCTTGACATCTCGATATGGAATCATATATTCCCCCAATATTAAAATTCAAGAGGGTTGAAACTTGAGATTGGAGATCACATGTGATCTATGTAACTTCACAAAGGGTCTTCTTTGATCCTATTATTTACTCGTTATTGAAAAGTTACAATACTTTATTTCCTTATTTAATGCATATATATATATATATATATATATGATACATATTTAAATATCATACACTTCAAAGAAATTTACTTAAAATGTTCTAAGACCTAAGTCACATAAAATAAGAGCGGAGTGAGAGCAAATTCAAGAGCGGGAGCATGAGAGTGACATAATTAAGTCATAAGAATTTGAGTCAGAACACGCGCAGAGCGTTAGAGCGAGAGCGCGCTCGGAACATGTAAGTGACACCCATTGAAAAGAATTGTGTGACTTAGTTTGAGACTCCTCTCACCTTCATTTATCACCCGTTACATTAATGCAACGTTTGGTGTGAATGAATGAAATAGAATGGAATTCTTATTCCAACCATTCCTTTGTTTGGTATGGTTCATAAAGTTGGAATGACCATTCCATTGGAATGAAAATTCATTCCTGAGAATGAAAATCAATTCCACAACTAAACCTATGGAATGGCCATTCCATTCCCAAGTAATTTATTTTAAAAAATCGACTTCCCAAAACACCCTCATATTCCAAGTCTAAAAACCATCGTTACCTTCCACCATAATCATCTCCGCCTTTCACCACCACCACTACTACCACTACCTTCCAACACCACCGACTTTCGCCATAGCCCATCACTTTCCACCACCGCCACCGCCACCGCCACCTTTCACCACCATCACCACTGCCGCTGCCTTCAACAACCGCCAACGTCGCCGCCATCGCCTTCCACCGCCACCACCTTCCACCACTGCCACTGCCACCGCTACCACCTTCCACCACCGCCACCGCCACCGCCACCTTTCACCACCATCACCACTGCCGCTGCCTTCAACAACCGCCAACGTCGCCGCCATCGCCTTCCACCGCCACCACCTTCCACCACTGCCACTGCCACCGCTACCACCTTCCACCACCGCCTTCCACCACCACTATAGTTACACTACTATTTCCTTCTACCATAACCACCACACTACTGCCACCGCCTTCCACCAACACCACTACCACCTTCCACCACCACTGCTACCACCAATTTCCACCATTGCCACCATCGCAGCCTTCCAACACCACCACTTACACTACTACCGCTTTCCACCATCCACCACAGCCACTGCCACCATTTATTTTTAAAAAATTATTAGAGAATATCATTTTGTTAATTTTATTTAATTTATTTGTTACTAAGAGGGATATTTTGGAGAATTCAATTAGAAATTGATTCCATTCTATATTTTAAATTAGTTCAATCAAACACTAGAATGGTTATTATCATTTCATTCCTACACATTTCATATTTACAACCAAACAATAGAATAAGAATGACCATTCCATTCCATTCCTATTCTCATTCCATTCCCACTTGCATTTCATTCCATTCCGGCACACCAAACATAGCATAAAAGGAATGGGCTTTAAGATTTTAATTCAAATTTACAAGTTTATAAAGTTTTTACTTCTTTTAATTATTATTTATTTATTTTTAGTTTGGAGTTATAACTCTTTCAAGTTTTCAAGAAAACAATATTTGTGCTTTATTTTACCAAAAAAAAAAAAACTTCCTTTTGTGTGAAGTGCTTTTTTTTTTTTTTTTTTTTGGTACCAAAGCTATTTCCAAACAAAAAATTGCTTATGCAACAAGTTGACTTAGATCAATCAAGTTATACTGCAAATAAATAAATCAACAAGTTATGAAGGTGAAATAATTTTTTTTTATTTATTTTAAAATCTACTTTGACTTTGTCCAGTTAAAGTCTCACTCCATAGAGTTGATTCAAAGTTAGTACAGGGATTTTCAAAATCTCATACCCTCTTTGGTCTATAGTTTAGATTTAACAAACATAAGTTTCCTAATTTAACAAATTTAAAAATTAAATAGTCTTGACTATACATCATATAATTTATGTAAAGGCAGAGAGAAACAAAAAAATGCATATTTAAATATCTGAGGGAGTTCTTATTTTCTTGACATTTTGTTGTATAATAGTTAATAATACTAATAGAATAGGCAAACACTCTGCACGTAATCACACACACAAATTTAAAATAAAATAAATAAACTCTGTACATACCTAATTTGTGAACGTAACGGTTCACCAGAGTTATATTATTCGAAAAGAAAGAGAGAAGATGAGTCATGAGTCATGCATATACTAAAAGGCAAAGAATAAAATGCATTGCAATTGACGGATAAATTATGAAACAAAGAATTGAAGGTCAACCATTGAACCACCATCGGCCACAACCAGGTATGTTCATTTCAACCCATCAACTAATTCATTCCTTTCTTGATTTTCTCAATCTATATATATATATATGTATGTATATGTTTCTATATGTGTGTGTATATATATGTGTGTGTATTATGTTTATGCAAATGAAGGATGAAAGTAAAGATAGATTGAGAGATCATGGTATGTTATATACTCTTGAATTAACCTTTTCTGAGTGTTTATAATGATTTATTTGTTGATCAGCTATATAAGGGTACTGTAAATTTAAATTTATAAGCATTAGTAGCAGTGGAAAATTTGTTGATAAAAGTGCTCTTCATGCTCCTTTATGCATCAGGTCCTACATATATATTGAAACATGATTTAAAAAAAAAAAAAAAAAAGGAAAAAAAAAATAGTTGAAGCAGTTGAGTTGACTTTGATAATTCTATATTGTTTGCTCTAGTTCTATCTATGGAGTATTTCTTCAAAAACCACTTGCTGTCAGGAGTTAATGCCCTAACATTTGGGTGTATAAAGTATTTTGGGCTTGTACAGTTCAATTGTTGCCCTTATGCTTCTCTTCTTCTTCTTCTTCTTCTTTCAATGAAAATTTCAGATTTCTTTGTACAGTCAAATATTTCGGATCTGATTTGTGGAATCATGGCTCTTATAGTACCAGGGGTTCATTCTCTGATTTATGGAGCATCTCATATCTGCTCTTCTTTATCTTGGTTTTTCCTGTTCCCTGGTGTTCAAAGTTTGAATTAAATTCCATACAATTTCAATTCCAAGGCACTAATTTGGTGCTTCCAAACATAGCACGAGTGTAGTTAAGCATTCAGCTTCTGAGGCATCAATTCTATAACCAAACTTGGTCGTCAAGCATTCCCGAAATTTATTCGATAGGTTTAGTGATTTTTTTCCGTAGAAACTGGCTTTTGAACCATGCATCAGCTCAACAACAGCCATCAAATTAGAGAGTGATTGTTTTGATCTCAGAAATCATGATTTATTCGTTAAATTGGGTACCTATGGGCTTTTCCGGATTTGCAAATGGTGCTGTAGTGCTCCATCTTTTGGAATGGTAAAAGCTCATGTTAACAAGCATGAGGACGCATTTGAGTGCAACGACAATTACTTTGTGCAAAATAATGTCAAAGGTTATGTTTTGTGAGGTTTGTCGTACTTCTTTCCTCCCAGTGCCCCATCGTGGGACATAAACTAGGTTATGCCCTTTTGTGTTTGCACTACTGTATTCCACAATGAGTGGCTCTAGAGTGAGTACACATTGTATTACAAAGGTAAATAATCAAAGAAGCTTATGCCGGTAAAAAGTTCCTCAGTCTTTTTGTTACATCTATGGCATCAAAAGAAGCATGTTATGCTAGGAGCCTGGGATAGATTGCTTGAATGTATCAAAAAGCGATTCTTCTTCACTCAAATGATAATTGCTTTATTGGCCAAAACATCATCAAATTTTGATAATTGCTTTTGTTTGTATCCCCATAGTTGACAGTATTGTATCACCTGCAAATTCATCAATCCAAATCTCTCTGTATATTTCAGCACTTGATTGAGCATCTCATAGATTTGGACCCATCAGATTATTTAAAGATGTTACCGTTTTGATTGATTTACCCTCTAAATGTTGACATTATGGGATTGGACTATCTACAAGGGACTGTTGAACGGTTCAAATTGTTGGTGGCCATCAATAATAATGATCTTGTCATACACTTTTCATTCTTATATAAAGAAAACCATCTCAGCTGGTAGGGGATTTGGCATGGACATGCACATACCCTTTATTGGTACACAACATACACACACACACACACACACACACATAAGAAAAGATATAGCGAGAGCAACATGTAAAAGCCTTACCTCTATTGAAAAATAATGCTCAAGATCAATATACTTGGTATTCAACTACTATAAGAACTCTGAAATGTAAACATAATTTTCAGTCAGATTATTCTTTTATTCCAAATATCAATTTATCATATTACGATTTGCATTTTACACTATTTCTTTTCCCCTTTGTTTACTTTTCTTCATCTCCCATGAGACACCAATAATTGAGCAATAGACTGTTCAATCACCCATTTTCTTTTTTCACCTGTGCAAAGCTCATGATAATAGAAAGCTTTGTAACTAGAAAAACAATATTAACATAGGATAAGCACTCTCTTGCGTTGAATCAAATATGAATTCTTAATTGTTTTTCACATCCCAAGGAATTGAGCTACTGTTTCATTTTTAATCGCATTTGAAGGCAAAATCCACCATCTAAATTGAATCCATCACCATATATGTTATTAGATCTTTAAAACAATGCCAATTTAGTAAGAATTCTAATAATTGTACTTGTATGGACGAAATAACGATCTTCCAATATTGTTGATTTCTGTGGAAATTAAGATGGACTCAAATCAAATTCTATGCAATTAGTGATGGAAATTTTTTATTTCTGCTGAAATGTTTGACAGCTTACTTGCTTATAACTGAAATGCTCACAGTGTATGCATGTTTTAGGGAAATTTAAATTCATTTTCTCCCCCTATGAACATTGGCAGGTGCACACATATCAATAGCCTCATTTCTCTCAACGCTTAAAAATGGATTCTGTGTTGGGCTGCTTTTGCTCTACTAGTAAATCCAGTAATACACTTGGGTGTAAGGAGCTAGCGATCCTTTCTTCGGAAACAAATTGTGAGTAGAGAATATTTTGTGTAGTATATATCCAGACTACTGCAGAAAATGCAATATCTTGGATATCCTTATGGACTTAAAGTAAGGGTAGGGGCATAAAGGTTTCTTCATATTGGAGCCCTCGTTTCGGGAAAAATCTTTTGCAGCTAACCTTACTTCAAAGGTCTCCGTTTTCCTGCTCATACTTCTCTTTTTCCTTATACACGGTATGCCCACTTGATTGGAACATACAGACTCTAACTCTGATCGCATAGCCTTTAACAATGTTTTGCTTCCCTATCAGAGATTACCTCATCGTAACTAGTGCGATCTGAATCATGTTCATCTCGAATTACCTTAGAAGATTCTCCGAAGAACATGTATCTATCAGTTTGCCTTGCTATCTTTTGACTATAACGATGAATCAGTGTACAATCTGGTTAAGAAATAGTGGTCTAAGCTCTCTAGTATATCATTATATACAATTGTGACATAATATCTCCTCTAAGACAACTCCTGCTTCAAGTTGGTAATACATAATATGATCCTTCTTTAGAAATGTATCATTTGCTTTAACAAATAGTCTTTTCTCCTTGTTATTATAAATGATTACCTCTTAGTACCTTTTCTGATGGCCCACAAACAGATAAAAATTTTATCTTGGTACCACCTTCTCCGGTCACTTTGCTGCTAAAAGGACCTGAACCCTCGACTTTATACTTTGGAAGGTGAGAAAGTACTACTAGATTACAATCTTTGGTGGTAAATCGCAACTTGACAAACACTAAAATTTCAACCACCTGAGTCAGTTACACAAATAGGAGAACAAATACCCTTAATTTTGTATACCTTATTTTAACATGGTTTATGCAAGAAATTTCTTCTCCATCTTGATAGGCTATGCTTTTAGAAATTTATTCACATTTGATTCCCCAGCTATAATGATCTCTCAACAACAACAAAAACCAAGCCTTTTGCCAATTACTTGGGGTCGGCGCACGACATGTATCCTATATTTCCATTCCGCTCTATTTAAGGCCATAATCTCAGCCGGCTATGGTGATCTTTAGTGTATATAATACATGATCATATATGAATTGCTTCTTTTATTTGGCAGTTACTGTGAGTGAAGTAGAGGCTTTGTATGATCTATACATGACTATAAGCAATTCCATAACTGAGGATGATCTCATTAACAAGGTATCTTTGTCACACTTTCCATTTATGATGTTTGTGATTTGTTTTTTATGACAGCCTTGTCTGAAATTTGTATTATGAAGTTTATGATTTATAATTCTTCAAATGCTAGTTTAGGCTTTGATCTCTTCTACTGGTTTATCAAATGTTTTATGCAACGAGTTACTAATTTTTCAAACATTTCATGAACAGGAAGAATTTCGACTTGCACTTTTCAACAACAGCAGTAAGCAGAACCTCTTCGCAGACAGAGTGTGTATTTTTTGTTTTTTTCATTTGTTATATTCTCTCTTTTTTTTTTTTTTTTTTGATTGTTTGTATGGAATTGTGGCATAATATGAGAAAAAAATCCTGCATAATCATTAAATTTATTTAAAATTTTAGACTTTTAGTTTAGCAGCAGCAGCAAATCAATAATGCCTCATCTCGCGTATCCACCCCGCAAATAAATAATTATTTTTTAAAAAAAAGGGAAAAAGAAAGAAAGAAACAGCCTCATAATGCCTTAAAAATATATCTTGGACTTCAAAGTTCATTCACAGAATAAATAAAAAAATGTGGGCATAGCCATCTATCTATAAACATCTCACAAAGGCCATTTGTTGTTCCTCATCACATATTATTATCAAGTTATTCATACCAATCATAAAATTTCATTTTCTCACCTTGTTGCAGGTATTTGAATTGTTTGATATAAAGAAAAATGGGGTAATTGAATTTGAAGATTTTGTTCAATCATTGAGCATCTTCCATCCAGACGCTCCTGAAGCAGACAAAATATCATGTAAGACATGTCACAATGCTGTTTCTTAAATTCATTTTTTTCTATTTATGATGAAATTTTATTTTTTAATTCCTAAATGATACTATCTTTTCTTCAGAAGATAATTTCCTTTCCCACTGCCTACCGGTAACATTTATTGGTACTAACTTGGGAAAGAACCTTCTTGCAGTCATGTTTAGATTGTATGATCTACGGCATACGGGATACATAGAGCGTGATGAGGTGAGTGTCTTTTCAACGTATTTTCAACTAATTTTGTTTGAAAGTGTTGTTTATGCAATTTTGAATGTAATATCCAGTTTCCAGTTTTCATTTTTGCTTCAAATATGTTGCTTCCATGGTTCAATTGTCATTGACATTGTGATATATGTAAACATGATTCTTTTTACGTGAAAAATATAACTTCGAAGTTCAAGGAGATGCTGCTGGCTCGTCTGAGTGAATTAGATTTGACACTTTCAGATGAAGATGCCGAAGCAATAGTGAATAAGGTGGTGAATAATCTTTCTTGGTGATTTATACTACTTCATTCAATCTTCTACCCATATACTATTTTCTGTTCATTTTTCTACAGGCAATGATGGAGGCAGATTTGGATAGAGATGGGAGAATTGATCCAGAAGAGTGGAAGGAACTGGTAGCAAGAAATCCATCTCTCATAAAGAACATGACTCTTCCAGTTTTAAAGTGAGTCGTAAAATCTTTTTTTGTTTGTTTGTTTGTTTGTTGTGGTCAGCATAAGTTAGCTGCATCTCTTATATGCTAGGTTCGGTCATTGCACAATAGAACCATTTATTTTTTACCATCCGTCGTCGTTGTCATCATCCTTGCCTTAATCCCATATGAATGAGGTCGGCTACATGAATTCTCTCTCTTCAACCTTCTCTATCACATGTCATTTCACCTACAACTAGTCTTCCTCGTTTGACCGGCACATCTCTAGGTCACCGATGTATGTGTCCAAACCTTCTAAGTCTACTCTCTCTAATTTTCACACCAATGGGTGCTTCAACTAATTTTACCATTTCCGATCCCTAAAATACTCTAGCATTCCCTGGACATATCATTTAAAAGTTTTTTTTGCTGCCCTAAATTCCCATCTGGGAAAATTTTCTAACCGAAAGATAACTAGACAATGTATGTTAAACTGGAAATGGTAGTCTTCAATTGAGTTGTGTTTGGCTTATTTCTCATTAAACTACAATGTAAGCTATTTATTATTGGTTTTGAGAGATTCGACATTGTTTTCTGTATTCCAGGGAGATAACACTTGCATTCCCAAACTTCGTCATGAAATCTCAAGTTCTAGATTCAAAACTAGTTTCCTAAAAAGATTACCAGATATAGAGTACCAATTACCGGAGATGCTGAACAAATCAAGAAACACTTCCACTTGGAGATATAATGATATGTAATTGTTGGACTTCAGAGCAGCACAGAAAAGATGTTTGGAACCATGATTTACGAGGTTGCTGGCAAAGAGATCACAAAGCCAACAGGAAAATCCTGTTGTGATATTTTTAATAATAACATTTTTCCAGTGTTTCGTCCGGTCATTTCAATTGTAGTTCTCATTTTCTGAATTCATCTTTTGGCCCGGTTCACTGCATAGTGATGATTTTCTGTGTTGCTTTTTTGGTTTTTAAATGTTGCGGGGAAAAAAAATCAAGATGAATGTGAGCTTGCAATCTTATACAGGTTGTGTTTGGAATGAATGTTCAAAAAATTCCACTTCTCATTTTTTCCTTTCCTGTGAACAGAGCATTGAGTACTTTGTCTTGTCTTTTATTTTTTTTTTCTTTTTCTGTTTCCTGACTAAATTTCTCGATCTTCTCCATTCTACTACTCAAATGACCACAATAGTAGATACCATCTCAAGTAAAATGGCACTTTAAGTCCTTTCTGTCCTTGGAACTTTGATCATTAAATTGTTAGTTTTGTATTTATTTATTTAATTTACAAGGTAACAATAATTTTTTTTTTTTTTTTTTTTTTTTTTGTGACAAACAGGTTAATCTTTGATTTTAGTTCATGAATTATTGAAAAAATGGCTTATGTGCGTGTGTGTATATATATGTATATATAAAGAAGAATTGTACCCCCTAACCCTATCTCTTTGAGATGCCATGGAATAAGCTACACCATTTCTGCTACAACAATTTTGACTGTGAAATGGATTACAAGTCTTGTTTGGTTAAGTTCGCATTTGGGGACAGAGAGAGTGAGAAACAAGATGACATACATAACGAATGACTGATCCCGAATAGACTGACTCTCGGCTAGACTCGGTTCATCTGCAGCCCCAGGCCACTATTTGAAATAAATTCTCAGAATATAGCCTGTAGAACCAAAAGGCTGCACCAGCCCAGTAAAACATGATTGAGCTTATTATAAACATCAAATGGACTTTTGGAATTTCAGTCACTATACAAACTCCACCAAAATTAGACTAGTTAAAAGTAAAAGGTTGTGTTCTTCAAACTAGGTACTTAAAAAACACACACACACACAAAACACAGCTTCCATTGGTTGTTCATTGACACTAATAAAACAGCATCCATTCATGCAATGGCTTAGTGCCTACTGCAACAATATATGAAATTCTTATCAAAAAACAGAACAATTCGGAGTTTTCGTATACATGCCAAATTCATAATACATTTGAATACGATAGATTTCATCCCATCCGTGCAGGGAAGTCACAACTGCATTTCTAGTTTTGAACTGAGAAACAGACATTGACGATGATATTAACAACTTTCTTAGAGAAGAAACATCGGTTAAAAACGATTTTGAAATGTTGCATAAATGAAATGCTAAAATTCCTATCAAAAGAAAAACAGTTCTATACAATGCTAGTTCACATACAGAAACAAGAAAGAAAACATTTTTTATTTTATTTTTCATGGCTGTGCCACAAAGATACTACAGATCAAATTATCAAAACAGTCACAACGATATCAGGTGTTAAAATATATATACATTATTGATACTTAACAGGTCACTCAATTTTCCAAGTTCAACTATGGAAAAATTAATATTTAACATTTAACATCTACTCAAACATGTTAGTTACATTTTCATTTTCAAGAATATTGGAAATGTTTAAAATTTGTCAATCGTTCTAACATACATGATTTTTTTTTCCTAGTTGGTACTCACCCACGTCTCTTTTTGAGACTTGAACTTTGACCTCCTTTTGGAAAGTAAGGGCTCGATACAGCTAACATACATGATCTCCATAACAAATTTCATAACCCACTCTAATTCCATATACCAATATGCAAAATGATGTTTAGAAAAATAGTTAATTTTATGTAAGTAGAAGTTAACGTCATCATTAAGCCAGGGATATTAAAGAGTCCCCAATCATGTAAATAAGTCGGAATAGGTGGACTTTCGGACTCAAAATCAATATCCCTAGGAAATAACCATCTCAAAATGAATTAATAAATTTTGTTAAATATATATCATTCAATTTCATAAATTAATAAATTGCATGCTCATGACGATTGTTGTTGTTGTTATTATTATACACTTTTTAATGATTATTTATTCACATGCATGACACGTGAGAATTTATCGGTATATATCTATATCTATACTATGATTAAAAATGTAAAGAGTTTCAATATTTATTTATTAATATAAAATAATATTTATTAATAAAGAGTTTCTATAAAAATCTAACACAAATTACTTATTTATCTACTTATTATGAGATTTTATTTACTTTTAATTAATATAAAGTGTTTAGAAGAGTTTTTCAAATTACCTATTTATCATCAGTTTTTTAATAGAAGGAAATAAGGTGCTTAGATATTACGAGTTTTTTAGTAAATAAAATCGGAAATATTTAAAGAAAATAAAAAATAAGAGTTTCTATAAAACTCTAATACAAATTACCTATTTATCTATTTATTATGAGTTTTTATTTATTTTTAATTAATATAAGGTGTTTAGAAGAGTTTATCAAATTACCTATTTATTATGAGTTTTTTAATAGAAGGAAATAAGGTGCTTAAATATTATGAGTTTTTTAAAAAATAAAATTTAATTAGACAATGAAATATTTAAAGAAAATATAAATAATAAGAGTTTCTATAAAACTCAAATTACCTATTTATTATGAATTTTTTAATAAATAAAATCTAATTAGACAAGGAAATATTTAAAGAAAATAAAAATAATAAGAGTTTCTATAAAACTCAAATTAACTATTTATTATGAGTTTTAATAACAGGAAATCTAATTAGACAAGGAAATATTTAAAGAAAATTAATTTCTATAAAACTCTAATACAAATTACCTATTTTATTTTCTATAAAACTATGTCACATATATTGGATTACGCTTGTGGTGTGCATATTTTCTCTCTTTATAATTAGTATCTCTATAACTGGTATTAAGAAGACAGTAATAGTTGTTGTTAATCTAGTTAATCTGGTAAATTTAACTTGGCTGTTAATTTTTTTCTTTACTTTTTCTTTTTACAAGCATTATTATTTTTGTTTTTTTGTTTTTTTTTTTTTCTCTTTCTAATTGATGTTCAGAAGTAGTTATTTGTTTATTTTTATTTTTTTCTTTGTGGTTGATTTAGTAAGTTTACTTTGGATTGTGATTTTTCTTTTTCTTCATTTTTTATTTATTTTTTATTTTTGGTTCATTCTTAATTTATTATTATTTTTACAAGCATTTTTTTTTTTTTCTCTCTCTCTTTCTAATTGATGTTTAGAAGTAGTTGATTTGTTTATTTTTATTTTTTTTCTTTCTAATTGATGTTTAGAAGTGGTTGATTGAGTAAGTTTACTTTGGATTGTGATTTTTTTTTCTTCATTTTTTATTTTTTATTCTTGGTTCATTCTTAATTTTTTATTATTTTGAGTCATTATTGTTATTTTTTTTGTTTTCTTTATTTTCCAGAAGTATCATTCTTCTTTTTATTTAATTTTTATTTTTATTCTACTCTTTGTAACTCGTAAGTTTATTTTGGATTGTAATTTTTTTCTCCAGATTTTATTTTTTTAATTTTTGGTTCATTATTAATTTAATATTTTGAGTCAGCGTTTCAATGTTTTTTGAGTTTGAGTTGAATTTGATTTTGAATTAAATTTGTTGTTGGAATTTTTTTTATGTTAATTTTATATATATATATATATATATATATATATATATATATATTTTTTCTCTTTCTAATTGATGTTTAGGAGTGGTTGATTTGGTAAGTTTACTTTGTGATTTTTTCTTTTATTTTTTTATTTTTAATTATTTCCTTAATTTTATTTATAATTTAAAAGACCCATATAATTTTTTTTTTTCTAAATTATTTTCTTAATCTTTATATTCTATATCTATAAATTAGTTTCATCTCAAAAATATCACTCTCAATTTATATATATATACATACTTGAAAACATTATGTATCATACGTAACTTTTATTTAAAAGTGAGTAACTATGTCCACCACCATCCCAACCCTCTCAACCACCTTCATCACCACCACCATTCTTAATCAACTGTGTTAACTGGCTCTATGGATAGCTTAACCCCTCCATCACAGCCTTCTTGTCACTTGAATAGTCCCAACATTTTCCTCCCATCTTCTGATAAGCAATCACCTGCGAATATTCTTAGTTCCATCCATGAAGGAGCTGAGGAAGGTGAGTGGAATGCTGCAACTGAGGGTGCCAAAGCAGTGGCTGAGGCAAAGCTAATGTTAGAATAAGCTCCTGCTAGATCACTTGCTAATGTAAGAACTGAACTTGCTCTTGCCAGAGAGAAGATTGCTGAGCTGGAGAGAGCCCTTAACCACAGGGCTGAGACCCAAAGAGGGAAACAACCACTTGTCACTGTGAATGAAGTGGCTACAGACCCTCTGCTTGCTTCACATCTTCCAGATGACAATGATAGTAAGCCTTCAAACATGGCCTCCTCAAGTAGGGGTAGAGGTAGAGGTTAAAATGGAAAAGGTAGAGGTGGAGGAAGGAGATATAACACCATTGTCTCTCAACACCAGCACCAAAGGAGTGCCCACGCGCCACCTCTAAAGCTGAGTAATGTTGCAGCCCCAGAGTCAAACTTTGGACTTGATGCTCCTGCCCAAGCTGTCCCTTCACAAAGTGACTTTCCCCTATTTCACCAGAATGGAAATATTGGTTCTCCTACAGGCTATCCACATGGTCTGCACACTGCTCAGCAACCTATTTTTGGACCTGTTTCTGGACCTGTTGATCCTCGAGACAACCAAACCAGCTGGTCAAAAGTGGCTGCCACAGGTAATGGTTCTTTTGCTGACAACTGTAAGATGAAGTTTGAATTTATCCTTCCTAATGTCAGTACAGGATCACCCATTGTTATTGATCTTCCTGCTAATCTAGCTGAAGAAGGAGTACAAGAATGGAAGGTCAGTTTAGTAGGCTATTTTTTGCAGAAAAAACTCCCATACTCATTAGTCCTTAAACAAGCCCAGAAACTTTGGGGTTCAATGGGCTTTGAGGAACCACGTGGAAATGATAGAGGTTTTTACATTTTCAAATTTTCAAATGAAGATGAATGTAAAAAGGTCCTTGTTAATGGGCCATGGATGATTATGGGCAGACCATTCTCAAAAAATGGGAGAAAGGCATGGAGTTCAACAAGGAAACTTGTAGTACCATACCTTTATGGGTCAAGTTTTTCAACATTCCATATGAGTACTGGACTGCTAAAGGCTTAAGTTATATCACCAGTGCTGTGGGGAAGCCCTTATTTGCAGATGAACAAACTGAATCTATGACAAGAATAAGTTATGCAAGGGTTTGTATAGAAGTTAATGCTGCTAAGCCTATTTGGAAGATTTTCAAATCAGAATTGAGGATGGTAAACTTATCACCATTGATATTGAGTACCAGTGGATACCTCATGTTTATGATTGTAAGTGTTTCGGGCATTTTACTTCAAACTGCAAGTCCAATGTTGCTGCTAGGGACCCTAACCCCTTACTTACTAGTGTTACCCTTCCTGTGAGTGCTCCTGGTGGTGCTACCTCTGAATGGAAGATGGTTCTGAAGAACAAGAAGGTTGCCCCATCTACCAATGTTGAGCTCCTTGACCCTGGCACTAGCACAGAAACTTGCTCAGAGATTATGCAACCCTCCAATGATTGTGTTAATCCTCCACCTTCCTTGTTGGCTGTTAACCAATTCTCCTCATTGAATTCTGATATTGAACCTCCCCCTACAAGTTGTACTCTCCCAATGGTGCCTGAAAGTGAACCTAGTTGCTATAATCAAGACCAAGAGACTTCTTTTCATGGTGATGATGTTACTTCCAGTACTGAAGAGGTTGAATCATCTCATATTTCTGGTGATACTGCAATGACCTCTGCAAACCAGGATAATAAGGTTGTTACAGATGATGAAAAATGCAAGGAGGTTGAGATGGAGAAAAAGAAGAAGAAAAAGAAGAAGAAGAAGGGTGATATTACCCAGGAAATGCCTATTCTAGGCTTTCCAGGCCTAGTGCTCCAATCCTCTCAATGATCAGTACAGCAGCTTGGAACATCAGGGGTCTCAATTCCCTTGAAAAACAAAGAGAAATAAGGAAGCTTATTTATGAATCTAAGCTCCAGTTAATTGCTATTGTGGAACACAAAGTCCAAGAAGGAAATGCAACTTCTGTACTGAAGAACATTGCCCCTTCTTGGCAGTTATTTCACAACTATAGCCATTCCTCTCTTGGGAGGATATGGATTTTGTTTGATCCGCAGTTCATCAAAGTCCAGAAATTAAGTGATAGTGCTCAGGCTATCCACTGCTCTATCACTATTGATAGTGATCATACTAATTTTAGTCTTTCTATCATTTATGCTTACAATAATGCCGCCTACAGGAGAGAATTGTAGAAAGATATATGTCGACTTGCTGCAGCTACCCCACAGACTCCATGGCTTCTTTTGGGAGATTTTAATGTCATCAGGCACCCTTCAGAGTGTTTTAGTGGATCTCAGAGATGGACTCCAGCTATTGATGAATTTAATAAGTGTATTCACACCTCTGAACTTTGTGATCTGAGGTATTGTGGAACCTTTTTTACATGGACTAACAAAAGCCTAGGTGCAACCAATATATCAAAAAAGCTTGATAGAGTTTTGGCAAATGACAAATGGCTTACTACTTTCCCTATTTCTGAGTGTGAATTTTTACCCCATGGAGTCTCAGACCACTCTTCAATGGTTGTTAAAGTTGGTAATCCTAATCCAAGAAGAAATAGTCCCTTCAAGTTTTTTAATTTCCTTGGGAACCATAGGGATTTCTTGTCCACTGTCACCAATGTGTGGGATGTTAGGGTGGATGGGAACTCTATGTTCCAAGTGACCAAGAAGCTCAAGTCTTTGAAGCAACATCTTAAGCTTTTAAATACTAAAGAGTTTAGTGAGATCTCCTTAAGAGTTATTGCAGTTAAGGATGACCTGAACCTTTGTCAGAAATCTCTTGACTCTAGACCCTTTGATGAACAACTGAGGACTAAAGAGAGAGAGCTTCTTCAGGTTTACACTGATTTTACAGCTGCTGAGGAAATGTTCTTTATTCAGAATTCCAGAATTAATTGGCTTAAGGAAGGGGATGGCAACACAAGCTTCTTTATAAAAGCTTTCAACAATAGGTGTAACAGGAAAAAAATTATTTCTCTCCAACTTGCTGATGGTACTACCACAAGCAACAACCATGTGATAAAGGAGGAAGCTCTCAACTACTACAGAACCATTTTTGGTGGGGGAACTAGTAATTACTCTGGCATTGATGCTCTTAGATCAATTTACCAAAAAACTATTCCTGAAAGTTTTGTTGTTTCTCTTTGTTCCATCCCTTCTAATGAGGACATTACGAAGTGTTTTTTCTCCCTCAAGAATAACAAATTACCAGGGCCAGATGGATATAATGCCTGTTTCTATAAAAAAGCTTGGTCTGTTATTGGTAATGATGTAACCAAGGCTGTGAAAGATTTCTTCTCTATTGGTCTCTTACTCAAGGAGATAAATGCAACCTACCTGGCTCTCATTCCCAAAGTACAAAATCCTAATTGTATGAAGGACTTTAGGCCCATTGCTTGTTGCAATACTATCTACAAGGTTATCTCAAAGTTATTGGCTAACAAACTCAAACCTGTTCTTCCTTGTTTTGTGGACAAATGCCAAACTGCGTTTATTAAGGATAGAAGACTTGGGGACAGTGTGTTGCTGGCTCAAGAATTGATGACGGGTTACCACTCTAGCTCTAATAGTCCTAAATGCACTCTCAAAGTTGACTTGCAGAAAGCTTATGATACTGTTAACTGGTGCTTCTTGCTGGATACTCTTCAGATCCTTAATTTCCCATTTATCTTTGTTAATTGGATCAAGGCTTGTATTACCAGTCCAAGGTTTTCAGTCTCTATCAATGGTGAGCTCCATGGTTTTTTCAAAGGCACCAGAGGGTTGAAGCAAGGGGACCCTCTATCCCCTTTCCTCTTTGTTATTGTGATGGATGTCCTTTCCTCTATTACCTAATAGGCTATTTGCAATGATCCTAACTTCATTTACCATTAGAAGTGTAAGAAAACCAAGTTATCCCATCTCATGTTTGCTGATGACCTCATGTTTTACTGCCATGGTGATGTCCACTCACTCTTTGTTATAACCAAGTCTATTACCACATTTTCAGAGCTATCTGGGCTTTTCCCTAACCTTTCTAAGAGTCTTTTGTTTACTGCTAATGTGCCTGTGGATACTCAACTACAAATGGTTAGTATGTGTGGTCTTGAGTTGGGAAGTCTACCTATCAGGTACCTGGGGATGCCTTTATGCTCTAAGAGACTCAGTGCAACTTATTGTAGAACTCTTGTTGAAAGAGTTACAGCTAGAATCACTTGTTGGACAACTAGATTCCTCTCATATGCAGGGAGATTATAGCTCATTAAGTCCATCTTGCTCAACATGACTGGTTTTTGGTGTAACCTATCTATAATCCCTAAGATGGTCATTAACCAACTCAACACTGTGTTAAGAAATTTTCTTTGGATAGGGGTTAATTTGAAAGCTACAGGAGTTCAAGTTGCTTGGTGGAATGTGTGCAAGCCAAAAGAGTTTGGGGGCGTAGGCATACCTAAATTATCTGCTCTGAACCGTATCTCCATGCTCAGGCACATTTGGAACCTATTCAAGGATAGAGGCCAATCCATTTGGTTTGAGTGGACTCATGAGAACCTCATAAAAAATCGCAGTTTCTGGACCTTGAAGCCTCCTCAGGTGTGCTCTTAGAATTGGAAGATGCTTTTCCATCTTAGAGGACTTGCTAGACCTTTCATCAAGCACATGGTAAGCGATGGTAAGGATGTCTCTCTTTGGCATGACTACTGGCTTCCATCAGGGCCTCTCAATACCAGAATTGACCACAGCATCATTGCTTGCTCGCAATGGGATAATGGGGCTAAGGTCCAATGCCCCATTAGACATGATCAGTGGAGAATTCCATGCTTGTTCAAAGAATTGGTTCCCACCATTGGGACTACAGAGCATCTTCCTGTGCTGAGAAATAGGTCTCATGGCTCAGTTATTTGGACTCTCTCTTCTACTGGTAGTTTCCACCTTGCTACTGCTTACTGTGCTCTTATTTCACCTTCCCCATCTATTCCATGGCACTTTGTCATTTGGTTTTCTAATCACATTCCGAGGTTTTCTTTTATTGCTTGGGTTGCTCTTAGTCACAGACTCAAAACTAGGGACAGCCTAGCTCTAGCAAAGAAGATTGTTCCCAATTACTGCTCATTGTGCCTTGCTGCTGCTGAGAGTCATCAACATCTCTTTTTTAAGTGCAGGTTTGCTTCTGAAATTTGGATGTTCTTCCAACACTTGTGTGGGATATATGTTAGAGACTTCAACTTATATGACATAACCAATTGGAGTGCATCCATGTGGAAGGATGGAACAAAGGCGCCAGAAGCTTATGTGTACAAGCTATGCCTCACAACCTCTGTGTATTTCATCTGGAGTGAGAGGAATAGAAGACATGCCACGAACTAAATGGCCTCCATCGCTTTGGTTACTAAGCTGATCTATGACTCTATTCGGAATCGTCTTATGTCTTGCAAGTTTCGTGATTCTAGAGCTGCGAGAACCATTGCGGCTTCATGGAATCTCCCTAGTTCCGTGATTGAAAGTGCTCTGTAGGAGTTGCTTTGTTGTTGGTGTATTTATGTTTGTGGACGATGATGTCTGTTATTGCTACGGCAATTTTTGTTTTTGTGCTTTGGCTTGGCCTGGTGGCTTAGCTTCTTTTGTGGCCTGTGGCTTTGGGCCTTTGCCCTTTGTATAGTTTCTTTTTCTTCTAATGAATTGATTTACCCAAAAAAAAAAAAAAAAAAAAAAAAAAAAAAAAAACATTATGTATATTCGAGCAACTCCAGTCTTTTTAAACACTTTTTTTGTGTGTAAAATATACACGTCACTCGGACGTCTGAACTCAGACAAGCTTTTGATCTGAGAACCTAGATCCGAGTGGTTGGAGTTTACCGAGTGGACTCGGTTGATCAAACTATATGATGACAAGGGAATCGTCGCTGAACCTATCTGGAGATATCGAGATGGACATCCTCTCAAGAGTTCCAGTTAAATCTCTTATGAGATTTAGGTGCGCATCCAAACAATTTCTTTCCATAATTTCTGATCCCTATTTCCTCAAATTGCATCTCAATCGATCAATTCTCTCCTACAACTGCCAGAAAATCCTTCTCTCTCGTTCCACTTCCCAATCAATAATAGACTATGAATCATTACTTGCCAACAACAATAACAACAACGACGATATTAATAATGCAATAGTGAAGTTGGATTGCCCATTGTTAAATAACGTTGTCCATGTAATAGGTTCTTGCAATGGTTTGATTTGTCTTTTTATTGGTCGACCCCGCCCTTTGTTCCTCTTATACAACCCTTCCACTAGAGTCTCTAAGGAATTGCCAACACCACCAACCTGTGTCTTGGACACAATTCTTGGATAAGAACGCAATGCGTGAGTTGTAATTTTGATCTGCTGAAATTGTCATTATGTAGTGGAATCTTCCGGAATGGATCTTTTCGTTGGCTACTACTAGTTGACAGGGTAATTGTTTCTTTTGATCCATCCAAGGAGGTGTTTAGTGAAATATCCCTATATGGTATTCAGGGCGAGTTTCTCACAATAGGGGTTTTCGAAGAATGTCTGTATGTACTCTCTTTCTCAAATGGTGCTAATGGAGGTTTGGTTGAGGTGTGGTCTAACGTGGGCATTTGTTTCACACCATTATGTATGTTGAGGAATGGTGAACTTCTACTGATTCGTGAAACAAAATTGGGATCGTACAATATGAAAGAGAGTACATTTACGGAAATTTGTAATTGTCCCTATTTTTATGTTTTGTATGTGGAGAGCCTGGTTTCACCCAACAGCATTGAAACCAACAGCATTGATGGGAATGACAAGCAGCCCCAAGTGAGTTGGAAGCAATTGCAGTAACATCATGTGGGAAAACGGCAGTGAAGATGATGATGCTGAATTGCTGATGTGGCTGACAAGCAGCCCTCCGATGAATGGTATGCTGTAAATCTATGTTACTTGCATATTGCAAATTAGACAAAGACGATTAAACTGTGTGGCCATTTCTTTGTGCTAAAAGGGGTTGCTGTGATTATTTTGATGGAAATTTTTGCTCTGTTTCTTGTCATTTTCTGTGGGAGGTTTTCATTTTCATTTTTATTAGACTTTAAAGTTGTTTGTGCTAAAGCCACATAATTAGATGTCTACAATCAGGATGGCATAATTATATGTTGAATTCAATTCAGTCGCCATTTTTCCCGCAATACTATTGTTAGTTTCCTGAATTTATTAATTTCGTAAAATGAATCTCTATGGATGTACTGACCCACAGCAGTAGTCTCCAGGATAGATGATCCTTTTGTATTTTTATTTACTTGTTTATTGTTCTCTAGTAATTTGAATCTAGCATGACATAGTTATGAATTCATGACATGATTTTGTTGTGTTTATATCCAATAATAACCTTAACAGCCCTTGTTTTGCATCTGAGTGAATGCCAATGCTTCATTGGAGCAGCTTTGCATTGGGCCACTGTTCATGGCTTAGTCCATAGAATTAGGATGTTCACTGACTGCCCAATGCACAGGAGGTTTTTATTGCATATTATATTTGTGTGTATGTTATTAGACAGTTTTTGGAAGCTACATTCATCAAGCATTCATCAAATCATTGTTTTCAGCAGCTTGCAAGAAGGTGCATGTTCAAGTGGCACCTGTTGCGCATTATAATCCATTCTTTATGTTCCATTCTGTTGAGTCAAATACACGGGATTGAAGAAGGAAGAATGATTTGTGGCTTTGAGGCGTGTAGTCATTGTCCTTAAGGTGTTATTTGCCCCCACTCTGAAAGAGTTTGCTATCGGGTTCCATAGCAAAATACCTCTAAGATACAACAAAGCCTTAATTTCTGTAGTTAACAATACTGAAAGAATTCCCTAAACACTCGTTGAAACTGTTATGACTAGACACAAGAAAGAGAACAGAAAAAGTGAATCCAGAATGTGCAGCACCCACCAAAAGTCATGTACCTTCTTCAATGGTCACTTTCTAGAAGCATGGTAGTTATTATGATCAAATTTCATAGACACATTCTAAAAGCATGCATGTTGTATTACCGTTGTTTTTGTAACTCACATATATAACGTGTGTCTATATATATATATATATATTACAATATATTCAACACATTCTTTACATTCCAAACGTGTCATTGCACAAACAATCAGGAAAAAAGTCAACTTGTCATGGTTGCATCCATGTCATTCCTAATCGTTTCCAATCAGGGAAAAAATTCTAACTCCAACACACTCCTGATGTGGTATGTATTCAACAATTCATTGTTTCTGCATCTTGATGGAGCTTCAACCTAGTTTCCTTGAGCTGGGCTTCGTTTTCTTGCTTTTGACAATGACCGTAAAATTTGGTTATAATATTTATCCTTTGATATGCCTTGTGGAGTTTACTGGCTTTGGGGGCCTGAGGTTGTTGTCGGGGACATCGTGTTTAGACTTTTCCATTTGATGCTTCCCTTTGGCTCCATTTTTGTTCTGAAGGCTATATTAGCCAATTTCTGGAAGTGATTTTTCTTTGTTTTCTTTTGGTGGTTGTGGAGTAAGCAGTAAGAAGATTATTACTGTTCTTTACCCAACTAATAAGAGAGTTATGATTTCTGATTTCATCATTTGGTCAGATATACTACACATGTGATGGTTTTTTGTGTTGCTTCCTTTGGTTTTTAAATGTTGCCAAAAATATTAAGATAAATGTGAGGTTGAATTCAACTTCTCATTTTTTCTTTCCTGTGAACAGAGCATTGAACACTTTGTCTGGTCTTTTATTTTTTTTCTTTTTCTGTTTGCTGACTACATTTCTTGATCTTCCTCATTCTACTACTCAAATGACCACAATAGTAGATACCATCTCAAGTGTAATGGCACTTGAGTCCTTTCTGTCCTTAGATCTTTGATCATTAAATTGTTAGTTTTTTCCATATTTAATTTACAAAATTACAATAGGTAACACTAAATTTTTCTTTTCTTCGTTCTTTTTCAACAAACAGGTTATTCTTTTATATTAGTTGATGAATTGTTGGTGAAATGGATTGTGTGTGTGTGTGTTTATGAAGAAGGATTGTACCCCCATCTCTTTGTGATGCCATTGAATAAGCTACAGCAAATTTGACTGTGAAATGGAATTATAAGTATTGTTTGATTAAGTTCGCATTTGGTGAAAGAGAAAGTAAGCAACGTGATGACATACATAACTGAAAGAGAAAGTGAGAAACATGATGACCTACATAACTGAAAGAGAAAGTGAGAAACATGATGACATACATAACGAATGACTGATCCCGAATAGTCTGAAGCTCGGCTAGACTCGGTTCATTTGCAGCCCTAGGCCACTATTTGGAACTGCTTGGGATAATTTCTGAAATAAATTCTCAGAACATAGCCTGTAGAACCAAAAATCTGTACCAGCCCAATAAAGCATGATTGAGTTTTTAATAAACATTAATGGACTTTTGGAATTTCAGTCATTCTACAAACTCCAGCAAAATTAAACTGGTTAAAGACTTGAAGTTAAAGGGTGTGTTTAACATGTCCGTATCATTCAACACCAATATAACACAAGCTCAAACTAGGTACTTGGGGAGTTGAACTACACTTGGGTGTAAAGTAAACACACTCATAGGAATATAATTATCAACATTCATCGGGCAAGTCCTATTTGCATTACAAACACACACACACACACACACACACACACACAGTTTCTATTGGTTGTTCAATGACACTAATAAAACAGCATCCCTTTATCCAATGGCTTAATGCCTACTGCAACAATATATGAAATTCTTATCAAAGAACAGAACAATTCCAAGTCTTCATATGCATTCATAACACATATCAATTCGATAGATTTTATCCGTGCAGGGAAATCACAACTGCATTTCCAGTTTTGAACTGAAAACAGACATTGAAGATGAGATTAGCAACTTTCTCTGAGAAGAAACATCCGATTTGGTAATGTTGCATATATGAAACGCTAAAATTCCTGTCAAAAGAAAAACAGTTCTATACAGTGCTAGTTCATATACAATTCCAATTACTAAACTATTCCTGTCTATGAGATCCTAGTATTGCTAGACCAAATACTTATCTGAAAAGTGCAAAGTTAAGCCAATGCTGAAATTCCCTATTTGATCCTTTGGCTGTTTGAGCTGCCATGTCCTGCAAGTTCATGGGATAGCACATTTGTGAATGCAGACCGGACCACATGTTGTCTGCCAGAATTTCATTCACTGCATCCGTTGGATGGAACCGATCCCACCAGATATGATTGGAAGCATCACTGCAAGCCATTTCTGGTGAATGGCACATGACCAGACCCCTATACCTCCCTACACCACAGCAAGCGTCGGTGGTGACATTGAAACCTGGATCGTATAATATATATATGACATGAGATGTGGATTGTACTGAGAGAAATCTAATGAAATGGGAGGAAAAAAGAGTTCAGTTGTTTATACCATAACGATTGTGATTCTTAATTATATCCATGGAACCTTCAAACACGTCGCAGAAGATGATATTGGCATCAGTGAGCTCATGACCAAGCTCCTCGACCAGGCTTCTCATGACAAAGTTGAACTCCACTATCATGTCGTTTATCAACTGAACACACTCTCCGTTTTCGCTCTGGTACTGCCACAAGTAGTAAGGAGCACAGCCTATAGGAGGCAATCCAATCACAACCAATTTCCTCACATTTGCATTGTACAAGTTCTGTTCCATAAAAAAATGTTACAATGCATGTAGAAAAAAGACGTCATTCTTCAAGAATTTCACTCAGCTAAGCAACAAAGAAAAGAAATTCAATAGGAGGAATATTATCCATTCCAATATTACTAGAATTTAAATTATAAAATAGGGTACTTTCTAGAGGTCAATATGGTTCTAAGATACTCAATAATCAAAATAATTAAATATAAAATGTCATAATCATTGACTCCAACAAATTTTTGTTTTTGGGTAAAAAGTTTTGAACACAGTGCAATGGAAACAGAATGGGGAATAACCTTAATCTTCAGCTTCATTGTGTGAGCTAGAAATTGGTTGAAACTCCATGGTAGGAACAGAGATCGAACGTTGGATACATTACGTAGATAGTAATGTACATAGTCGATGGTTCCAATCGAAATGAAAAATATTGAATCCGAAACAAGTTTAGCTGCTGCATCCCTGCCCATCCTAAGTATGAACTGCTCAAAGGTGTCCATAACCTGCTGAATTTGCCTTGTAAAGGAGATGTGTTGGCCCTGCAAAGTATCACATCAAAAATAACCTCAATAGATCAAAAAACAGTGAAAGAACGAAAATTTTAGGCAATTAAAGAGAGATTAATGTATGGGATCAACATAAATTAGCAATACTTTACTCATGACAATGTGTTTTTATTTCCTTAAAACAGTTCAACATACTTGTATCTTCAAAAGTAATTGTGAAACAGTGATTTCGTATAAACCAGTTCTAGCTAGAACCAATTACATTCACAAGTAATACTACTATAAAACCAGCATTAAATATATGAACACAAGAATAACAAAAAAAAATAATGGAAAACATACCAACTCTGACCCTCTTGAGTAAATGATTCCAGCACCAGCAGAAGCATAATTCACTCCATGAATCATATTTTCGACAGAGCAGCATTGGCTGAGATAACTCGGTACAAATGGAAGCCCAAGATGCATTGCTAATTACAGTAATCAAAACATTAAGAAATAATTTTAATAATCTTAATAAATATCAAATTCCACAAAAAAAATGGTGATATATATTATATATATAGTCACAAAAGCATTGCCTAATCAAAAGCATTTTTTTGGGGGTGTAAGTAACCCAATCAAGAACTACTACCCAATAAAACAAAATCAAGTCTTGTTTCAGTGTCTCTATATATATATATATATATATATATATATACGTATAGTCACAAAATTCAGAAATCAGTGCAATCAAAAACAATTTTTTTTTTACTGGTAACCCAATCAAGAATTACTACCCAATAAAACAAAATCAAATCTTGTTTCAATGTCAGTTTCAGCAAAATTTCAGGACAAGCAACTCATCCGTTTGGTTACTGAGAAAATGTAGTAGGAAAAAAATAAAAAAATAAAAAAATAAAAAAAACCCCAAAACTAGATCTTTCATTCAACTGATTCCAACAAAACTGCTTGTCATTTATTATTTTTTTCCATTTCTTGGACAACAAAACAATAATAACCACGAAACCCAACATTTATTTCCTTTTATTTTCCACAAATTTCTCAGCAACCAAACAGAAAATCAAGAAAGTGAATGTTACCGAGATAATCCACAGGGGTTCTTCCATTACAGAAACGGCCGGTGGGCTGGTGGGTGTCGAAGTCTCGGCCGTAGGGAAGACGATCGGCACGATCGTACGTTAGGAGGAAGTTGTTGGTGCCGCAATCGACGGAAGAGTCGCCGATGACGAATAAGGCCGGAACGAGAGGATCAGAAATTGAGGTTGTAAATGTTGTGCTTTTTGTTTCAGGAGGAGAGGTGGTTGGGCTAGTGACATCTATGAGCTTGGGTTGGAAACTATTGAGTTGTTCTTGAGGGCCTTTCAGAGCTCGTGATTGAAGAAAAATGGCGGTGATTATGAGGATGAAGAGAGAGAAACGCAGAGGAGAATCCATTGCATGTTTAGAGAGAGAGAGAGAGAGAGAGAGAGTGGGTGTTTGTCTGCGCTCGTGTGAGTGTCCAATTGGCGGGCAATGTGAAGGTTTGAATGGCAAAAACTCGAAAGTGCCCTTAGTTCTATTGTCCACTATAATAAGGGACCATTATATTCCTAATATTAGAGCGTAGATTAGTGTGTAACTTGATAGGATTAATAAATTAGGAAAAATTACCACAAAATTTTACTTTTTAATTATTAAAAGATAAATAAGTCTTTTTTTGTTTTTTGGGATCAATAAATTCTACTTTTAATGTTTTTTTTCTTCTATTTATACCCTTGCTATATATAAGTAAATTTTGTAACTCTAAATTTTTTCAAGTTATATATTCCTATAAGTTTTAGTTACTTAATAATATTGAATTATGAGTTTAAATAATAATTAATCTAATTTAAATTCGATTCAAAAAATATTGAGTAGAATACGACTTTAGTACCAAAAAAAAAAAAAAAAAATCTGCAAAATGAATTTTTTTTTTCTTTTTATATGTGAAAGTTTGAATCTAAAATTTATTAGGGACAAAAAATCTAAAATTTATTATTTAATTTTGCTAGAGTATATATAATTTAGTGAGGGTAGAAAAAAAACGTCTTAAATGAAAATTTTAAGGCTTATTTGTTTTTTAACGATAGAAGTAAGACTAGGAGGTAATTTTTTCAATAAAGTAATAAACTATATAGGTGTGCTGTTATTCCAAATAAATGAAGTAGGCTACAATAAAATTATGTAAAATAATTGATTAACTTAATTAAATAATTGATTAAGTTTAGTTATTAATCTACCCTGTCCTCTCCAAAGGAAAGGAGAGATAAGGGGTTCAAGCTTGTATAATTTATTTTAACTTCTTAAATAAAAAAAAAAAAAAAAATGGAGAGTGCGATATAATGTTTCTAAATCTAAATCAATTTCCCTTGATGATTTCATTAAAAATGCAGAAGAAATTCATTACCCTAATATTGAAGGTCATTTAAGAAATTAGGATATTCCTCCTTTTAAACCAAAGAAAATCTCTAATATAGGTTTATTCGACTTAAAAACAAGTCAATAAAAACAGTACAACAAACTGTTCCAATTGTCTTAAGCTTATCGACATTAATATAAATCTAAAACTAGAAAATATTCTAAAAATAAATATTATAGAAAGCAAATAAAAAACAGTACAATAAGAAAACACCAGTAGATTAAAAATGTGGTAAAATAGGGCATTATAAAAAATCAGTGCCTAACTAAGAAAAAGAAAAATGATTTAAACATCGATGAAGATGTGAAAAAACAAAATGTGCCAAATTTTGCTCAACTCTGAAATTGAATCCTCTGAATCTGAACCAGAGATTCTTAATCTGCAAACTGATCTCGAGATTTCTTCATCTTCTGATTCAGAAGTTCCTGATAATTCCTGTTACTGCAATAATATTAAAACAGAAAATGAATATTATAAAAGCCATATTAGAAATGAATGGTCTCAGCAATAATGTTTTAACAAAGACTCAACATATGATGTTATCTTTATATACATATGGAGTATATCAAATTCAAGATCCTGTTATTAAAAGAAAAATGCTTGATGAAGACTATACAGAGAACTAGCCAAAACAGAAGGTGAATCATAACCTTCAAAATCTCTTAAGAGGAGAGGAGATACCACTAGGCCACAAGCCTTGGTGGTGGATTTGTCCCCGATTAATGTTAAATGTTACAGAATTCATTATTATTTAGTTGCAAACAGTGCCCCATCTAGCACGAAACAATTGTACTTAATTCTTTCCGAGTTCAAAATTTCTTTACACGAACGAGAAATTATTAGTTAATCCTGACCACTGATCCCGGGTGGTCCAATCCAATCCAATCCACTATTGGATTAATGAAAGCGTCGCTACCCATGAACTGTGAGTCCCACGATTCGGCATGGCCCAAATTTGGACCACAAATCATTTCCGTTCTTAGATTTACTTATTCCAGTTACCTTTTTCTTTTGTGTGTGTGTGGTGTTATGGGGGCTACAAGTCAAACAAAAAGACACTCCTCTACGCATAAACTCCTAGCCATAATTTTATTTATTTTATTTATTTATTTATTGGGGCTATAAGAGGAAGAATTCTAGAAACCATTTTTCAGTTAATTTCTCAACATTCAGCCACTCCAATACCAATTTTTTATTGTAATAATTTTTCTTTTTATTTTGAGTATCTTGTAACCTAGTTTTCTTTTACAAACAAACAAATCCATATCAATATAACCTCCGTTTTTCGGCAAAGTAATTGAAGTCCCTCATTTTGAGCAATGTTCTACATTTGTAAAGGACAACGAAGCAATAAATTTCCATAAATTGAGCACTTTTTGGACAGATAATCCAAAAAGAATATAGATTTCCTCCTCTCGTTTTTTTCTTTCAGAAAGTAAAAGAATACAGATTTCATTTTTATTATCTGACATATTTTCTTTGTATTTATACGGAAAAGAAAACAAAAATCATATTTTCCTTCTAAACACTTAAAAATGAGGTTCATGCAATGAAGGGCATATATAGCATCATGGAAGAAACTATAAGCTAAAAATATCAGAAACCATTACGTGTGTTATCTGAAATATATATATAATCAAAAGACGTAAACATACACGATAAAATAACATGTGCAAAGGATCCAAGATTATGGGAAGATAAGCAGGATGTTTGAAGAGAAACTTAGGTTTGAAGGAAGAACTGAGTCTTGAACTTGAAAATTAAACATGGTTGAAGGTTGATGATTGTCTTACTTGCGAAAGGATCAGAATTATCAAGTGCCTCTGCCTTTTTGTGGCAACGCCAAGAGAATGGTTCCGACTTGGTATGGCTTTGGTCATATGACTCATGTCCTACCTGAAACAAGGAGATACAATGATATAAGTTGTTAGAACAGTTACAGGAAAATTGATTGTCCAGTTGGTACAAATAATGTTATATATAGAATGATGTTTACTTGGGAGTTATTTGGTAACTCAATCAGTACATATTTTTTTTTGATAAATAAAGTTAATGCAATATGAATATCACTTAAAAGAAAAGAAAAGAATTACATTTTTTTAACAAGTATTAAAGAAATTCTCAATTTACAATTGATACTTAATATTGTGGGAGTTAAAATTCAGTTCTCAAAGTTTTTTTTATGCTTGGGCCTTCTTGGTTTGTTCTCATAACACAGTTTTGATGAACTTAAACTGTTTTAGGAGAACTATAACTTTTTTTAACTGAGTTTTCCAAAACAGTTCTCAGAAACTGTCAACAAAGTTGTTTTTGTATATTTATTTATTTATTTTTGGTTCTTAGAAAACAGAAAACTGAACCAAGCCCTTAATTTTTAGTTTTACCAAGCAGCATACAAGTTGAAAACACAGAAAAAGAAACCTGAAAAGAATTCTAAATATATTATCAAAATATGGATGTTGATAGAGAGAGAAGTGAAATAAAAGTTTAACCAGTGATCAGCTTATGCATTCATTATTGATAGCTTGCCTTCAGTAACAGCCGAACTGACACAACTCAAGTAATGGCCGAAGGACATCCTTAGCATCGGGGTGCTCCCACTCCAGTGATTCCCACCATAGTTCTTCATCATCAAGTATCTGGATGCTTCTAAGAGTCGTCGGTGCAGATAGTTGTCCATTAACAAGTGGCAGAGAGAAAGGGATCCTCTTGAGCTTTGTACATTCTCGTATTCCAATAAATTCGAGGGAATCACAAGCCATCACCCCCCTGCAGATGCTCTTTAATTCCGGGAGGCCTTCCAGAGCAAATTCTTTTAATTTTGGGAGGGTGAAAATTGTAGAATTGTTAGAAGAAGAAGAGTTATGGCCTGTGTCCAATTCTTCTCCATCGTCTCCTATTATCTCCTCCACTTGATAACAATTATGGACACTAATTAATTTCAGGTTTGGGAGGTAGTGTTGCAGCATTCCAGGCGGTAACAACTTCTTGATCTTATGACAATCACTAATGAACAGATACTCAAGACTGAAAAGGGTACCATGTGGAGTTGAAAATGTTGGTCCTTCCCACTTAATGAGGGCACTTAAATTCTGCAACTTATCAAGATCTAGAACCTGAATGCTTTTAATTAATGGGACTACCTCATCAGAAGACAAGGACAGGAAGCACTCTATGCCATCACACCTTGAGAGTCTGCATTCCTTCAAACCTCTTGCATTAATAAATGATGGACAAACAACACCGTCACATCCTTCAATATTCAGGTACTGAATGTCGGGTGGCAGCAATGAAAACCCATCTTCTTTACCATTCACGATCCTGCGATTTCCTATCTTCACTTCTTTATCATGTGGATAGAAACTATGTGTAGATTTGAACTCGCCTACCTGAAGACAGCAGATGCTCAACTGCCTATAGCGTCCGGATGCGATAAATTTCTTGAAATCACGCATACCATACAGCCGCCCTTCAAATTCTTCCAGATGCCCCAACTGCTCTACTTCCTCTATATGTAGTCCAGGTGAAAATGAATCAAGTCTAAGAACTTGGAGACAGGACAGGCTAGACAATTTCCCAGTTGGAAACATCTCCATATCTTTCATGTACTCCATATACAAGCATTTGAGGTTGACCAACATTTCCATACCCTGAGGTATTTCTTCAATACGAGTACCACTGAGGTTTAACACCTGTCATGCCCTAAGCTTTCCCAAGGGAGGCACATGCCTGAGTTCGACACAAAAACGAAGTAATAGTGCAGTGAGATTCTCCAAGTCCGATATAGAGCCAGGCAAATCCACAATGGCAGTTTGGGATAAATCAAGAACACGTAGGCCACACATGTGCGCAAAGAAAGAATTTGAGATCCTCCTTAATTTAGAATTCTTTTGCAACAACAAGGTTGAAAGTTTAGGACACCTTGGTGATGTGCCATCTAGAATTTCTTCTATATTGTTGTACATCAAGGAAACCTTCTCCAGATCTTGGCTCCATTCCTGCTCTTCTGGTATTTCACGTAATTGCAAACCAGCCTTTACCATGAATCGGGGACTCTCTCTTGTGATCTTCAATGCCATCTCTCTCATCAAATCATGCATCTTTACACTTCTACGATCAAATTTATTCTCACAACTTTCCAGTAAGCAGGCGTTCTCAAGTTTATTCAACAAAGTATGACCCATGTCGAACTGTGCTTGCCTATTCTTCCTTCCATCTATCAGTTCCTCCACAATGAACTTGGGTATCAATTGATTCTCTCTTTCAATTCTGTAGTCTTCAGGGAATAGCGCACAATACAAAAAGCAGAGCTGCAATTTTTCATCCTTCAAGCGACTATAGCTAAGTTTCAAAATTGGGAATACCTCAGCTTCCATATCTTGCTGCCTCTTCATAGATTCTTTCAGTTCTTCTAACAGATTCCTCCACTCACGAATGTCATTCACCTCCCTCATGCTTCCGGCCATTGTAATAATCCCAAGTGGCAAACCACCACATCTTTTTGCCACGGACATTGCTATCTCTTTTTCTTCTGGAGGAAGTGTGAAGCCATGCCCAAGCTTCTCCATAAATAAGTTCCATGCTTCTTCCTCAGAGAGAGTTCCCACTTTGATCTTTTCTTGGCATTCCATCTTACGGCATACCTCCAATGAGCGAGTAGTTAGAATCAGCTTACATCCATTCACCCTACAAGGAATTCCCACCTTCACCAGAGAAAAATGTTCCCATACATCATCCAAAATGAGTACCGTTTTCTTCATTCTTGTTATCGCTTGGAAGAGTTTGGCTGCCCTCCTTTTCTCATCATTCTCCTTTGAGAGATCCAGTTTAACCATTCTGGCAATGTCATTTTGCAATTGATGGATGCTATACCCTTGTGATACAGTCACCCAATAAACATGATTACAAATTCTAGATCTTTTCAAAAGTATGTTGTGGATGTGGGTTGCCAAGGTTGTTTTCCCTGCTCCTGCCATCCCGTAAATTCCAATGCGCAAGATGTCATCTTTCTTCAAGCAGTCCTGAATTTTTTTCAAATTCCACTTCACCAATCATTTTCTCAGCCCGTTTTCCCAACCGTAGTTTTTGTAAAACGTTGCTTCCTTGTACATCTCGTTCAAAGCTTTGAAATTCATTTTTCTTCTTTTGTACGTTATCCAGCCAATTATCAACCTGTCTCTTGCGTTTCTTTCCTGTTCGAAACTCCGCATCTTGCAGCATTGCAATAACATCGGCTTCTCTGCAGCTCAAATCTTTAATTTTGCTTTCGAGAGTTTGCATCTTTTCATCAAGACTGCTGATACTGCTTAGCTGTTCCGCAACATTCCCCAACATCTTCTTGGTCCAATCACTGCCAAATACTACAAGAACATAAGAATTTACTATGTTGCTATGCAACAGACATCCACAAACATCATCTATAGGATCGAAAAGCTGGTAGGAAGAACGAATGCAGTTTATATAAAGTGGAGCAAGAGAAAGGAAAACGTTTGATGTTGCCAAATATTATTAATGCAATTTATATGTACTGTGTAGAAAGGAAAAGGACAGGATAATGTAGCTACTGAACGCGACTTAAATTAGAAAATATACGAATTATTTTTATACTTGTGGTTGACAAATAATGGCTAATATGGTATGAATGTATATCAAAGAAGAGAACTTGCAGGACAATGGCGTCATCCCCGTGTACTAGAGAAATGTGTTAGTGAACATTTTAAAGCCAGTGGAGTTGGATCAGTCATCTGATAACTTTCAATCGCAATTAAATAAATCAAAACTATTTTCCAAAAATGATTGAACTGGCAACAAAATCTTGTTATGCAATTAAGAATCTTGATTTGGTTTCCTTTTTATTTATTTATTTATTTGTTTTCTATATGTTGGGGCTGTTGGGTGACACAAATCAATAGAGAATAGGTCAAGTTTGTTCTTCCAATAAGTCATGCTCTGAAAAACCATGGATACAGTGATTTGAGAGAGACAAAAAGGGGATGATCATACTGAATTGAAACAGAGCATGCAATATATTGGAGTGCAATTGACATATATGTTGGTAATCTCTGCAATTATATACAGTCACTGATAATTCTCTTACACTGGTTTTTTCTGTAATGTTAAACATGTCAAGGGCATGAAATTATGAACGAAAAATGATCCTCTCCTTGGGAATCTCTCTCCCGCCCAGATTCAACCACGGCATCCTCTTACACGTGTGAGGCTTGTGTACTGTCATATTTATAAGAATAATTTTTCTTTCAGAGTAATGATATTTAGACCGACTATTTTAACTTATTTGTCTACCCAAAGGGATTTCTATCCATTTGATAGCTTAAATAAGTTCAAACATGGATTCTATTCACACCAAAAAAGAGATAGAAACCTTTAAGTTAAACAAATAGATTTGACATTTCGATACAAGAATAAATTTTCTTTCAAATTCCAATATGGAGGATGATGATGTGGCTGAATCTGGACCGCAGCGGAGTCCAAGATAGAGATACTCAAGAAGAACATGGCATGTGAAACTAAAGTTTTGTGAACAGATCCAAAATTTAAATGCATACAACCCAAGCAACACAAGGCATATATGCTACTAACAGTATTATGAGCTTCCAGGCATGAATTGAAGGAACAACAACTCAAATATGTAAAGAAGTTGGGAATTTATAAAGAGATATATATTATATACCTGATCTGGCGGCAGGAATTAAAGCTAACTGGTAAGCCAATTAAACAGCAACAAGTCCTTCGGAATGATTTTTTTTATGAGAATAAAGGGCAGAGAAAATTTTGCTGACCACATCCGCATTTGGGATGTGATTGAACGTTTATTTCTGAGGGGCGGAGCCTACCATGGTGAACGTTTATTTCTTGGCTGAGGCGGAGCTATTAAGGATTCTGTAGTGACACTAACCTTGTTATTTTTTTGATTTATATATATATATATATATAATTTCCAGTAATTCTAATATTGCCAAGCTTAGCTCGCTCGAAAATTGGGAAACCCAACTCTTCTTTTATCCGTCTCCTTTACTCGCTAGCGGTATGGAAAATGTTTTTTTTCAGTGTAAATAGTTTTTTATTTTTTTTTATTTTTAGGTTTTGCATGTTCGAAAAATAATTAGGTTAAGGTCAAGGTGGTTAAGATATCAAGTCTACCAACCCCAGCCTCTAAAATAACTTGTCCAAAATTAATGTGTAAGTTATTTTTAATTGTCTAAAATAACTTGTCCAAAATTAATGTGTAAGTTATTTTTAATTTATTTTTATTTTTTTATAAATAATTTACAACAACTAAACACTAAAAAAATAAAATATTTACATCCAAGCAAATGAAACCCTACAATTGTGAATTAACGACCCTACAATTGTGAATTAACCACAACCTCTTACAATTGTGATATCTATAGTACATTAAAAAAAAAAAAAAAAAAAAAAATCAATATATATATATATAATCAACATTTTCTTAAATTCTGTCCAATCTATTTTAATGGTAAAAAGGGAGGAGAAAGAAATGATCATTTAATTTTTAATAAAGTAAATTAATAATCGATTGGATTTGGTCTAAAGCAATAACCAACCACTTAAATCTACCGAGTAATATAATATTCTTCTTATTAAGAGCTGCAAACTGAACAATTGAAAAGCAAAAAGCATGAGTGAATTAAACCTAATTCAAAAGCCACAATTAATTATATCTTACACGTACATGACACTTTTTGACCCATCCAACAACCTCCCCACTACAATTGTAGAATTGGAGATGAAAACTATGGTGGTAGAATCACAGTTCACTCTCGTGACAATCCTTTCCTTACTGTTTCAGGCTCAACCCTAGCAACACAACTAACATATACTTTGAATTCAAGAGCTCCAAGAGAATTCATATCCCTAGTAAGGGACTTGGAAACCTTGTTACTTACGTGCACTGACGACCCTTTAAGCTCCCCTTTAAGCTCCGCCTCCACCACCGTCTCTTCCTTCCCGGACTGGCTAAACAGCGGGATATCCCCATATGAGAGATAATAGTGGCTGTAATTGTAGAAAAGCGAAACCGTGGCCGATTCGTAGTTGATGGTCTTATTGTTAGGGTTTGCAACTGTGAAGTGAATGGTCCAATTTGAGGTTATTAATGGAGAACCAGAGACGATGAAGGGAGAGACTGAAACATCATTGACTCGGAACTTGATAGAAGGGGGCAATAGAGCTTTATCAGCAAGAGTCATTAAGCAAATGAGGGCTGCGCATATCAAGATTGTTGCAACGAGACAAAAACATTCAGAACGGGTGGGTGTGCTGCATCGTTTGTCAGGATTCAAGCCCGTGTTGGCGGTGGAGCATGGTGGTGGAGGGTTTTGGTAGAGTATTTTACTCCCATGTATGAATGAGAATGGCCAGAATTGATACGATTAATTGAACACGGTACTAGACTGATGAACACGGTTAAGCTATTTATCATAATTTACTTATCGAAAAAAAATAAATAAATAAAGCTATTTATCATAGCAGAAGATTAATTTAAATGTTTAATTGGGTTTTTTAATTGGTGGCATTGAAGTCAACATTTGTTATTTGCGTAGAGAGAGAAAAAAGAGATTTTTTTAGAGAGAAGAAGAGATTAGGTTTGTGTTAAGACCTTCCTTTTTAGAAGGTATAAATAACTTTTAAAAGTATATTGGAAATGAAAAAGATTTTCTTGATATACTCGTAGTAAGCAAATTTTTAGGAGAGAAACAACAGGATAGAGAGAGATCGACTATATATATATATATAAAGTTTTTAATAGTAGGAAAATAAGAGAACCCCTTGCTAATTAATTGATCTA
The DNA here is from genome assembly GCF_030987335.1 of Cornus florida. NCBI lineage: Eukaryota > Viridiplantae > Streptophyta > Magnoliopsida > Cornales > Cornaceae > Cornus > Cornus florida. The sequence continues at coordinate 68,780,351 of NW_026775581.1, read as the reverse complement.
CTAGTATCTTGTTTTTACAATGGACCTTGCATTTTCTAAACTAGATTGACATTGTTCTGTTGTTGTTGTGTTATCAGATAATACGATCTTCACAATTGACACTCAGCCTATCTTCTTCAAGTGGGACCAAATAAATCCTCGCAAAACCATCTATGGTCATAGTAAAATTCACATCTATGGTCATAGTAAAATTCACAGCGCGCACCATGTGACATTCCATCCAATTTAATGGGGTCACCAAAAATCAATTTGACCAAAAATCCTAATACTAATTCTCATAAATGGCTGCAACAAGAATGGAGTGGTATATCCAAAAACTTTTAAATAGCCGTTGTGAAATCTTCTCCATGATTAAGACTTTTTGAACAAAATATTGATGCATTTCAAATTTGGAAATATATATAATGCATATGTCCCTTTCAAAAACAAAATAGTTGTTGACTTCTTCAGCTGAATGTATATGCATTCTATTTCAAAATACCCGTTATAAAATATTTCTTCAAGATACAAAGTCCAAGCATGCTTCATAAAAATTATTTATTTCAATGAAGTAAAGTCTAAGCATGCAATATAAAATATTTAAGTTAGAATACGCATGGGGGACAGCCTAGAAGGAAATCTGCAAATCAAATTTTTGGTCAGAAAAGAATTATTTCGAAGCAGCTATTGTTGACACAAGAAGGAATCGACTTAGTTGTGAACTAAGTCGGCTAATTCATAACTGAGTCGACTCAGTTTTGAATTGAGTTGACTGAATTGATCAAAATAAGAATTCTGCAAATTGATAAGCCTCGGTCTAAAGAAGTCGACTGGGTTAAGAAAAAAGTTTGCTCAGTTGCAAATCGAGTGGCTGGGTTAGGATTCTAGAAATGAGGACTCTCGACCTAATTGAGTCAACTAGGTTGGAGATTGAGTCGGCTTAGTTGTAGTTATACCAGAAAATAAAAACTGTTCAGTGATTTGCTACTAGCTTTTGCACAGGGCTTCTACACATACCTTATTTCTATTGAAAACATTTAAGTAAATGTCTTTAGAGTATTTATATGTCTATTTGCTTTACGTTTACAATGTAAATAAGAAAGTACCCCCTATTTGGATTCAATAAAAATATAAGAAAATTAAAATCAACTAAATCAAAATGTGAAAATTCAGTTTTAGTACAAATTGGGGTTTCCGACAGTTTTGGTAAAACTTGATCCTCCGTGTAGGCTAATGTAGAATTGATGAAAAAATCCCATAAAATCAGTTTAGGCTATTTAAAGTATAAAAAGTTATTATTGGGAAAAATTATTTTGAAATACTCATTATTTCAAAATTTCATTTTTCATACTTAGTCATTTTTCATACTTAGCCAAAAATACAGTTTTTCATTAGGTGCAAACTGAGGTCTTAATGTCCTTTACCAAGGCATGGTAATGAAAGCGTCATAGATGAGCAATATAAGTTCTAGCCTTAACCTTTACTTTCTAGAGACCAAAGTGGATCATGTGATTGATGTGCATGGTCTTAGCATTTCTAGCACAAGTGATGAGTTCTTTCAAAGCTTAAGCAAGTTTGAACTAACTCATTCTTTAGCAAAAACTCCATATGAGCAAATGAATAGTGAATGATATGCATGGTCTTATAGAGATGAGCTTCAAATGGATTCATAAATACCTTGACATTGAATCCTAAACACTCACTAACCTATCTACCCCTTTCTTTATGCTTTGTCCATGATCGTGTAGGCTTTCAGGTAGACTTGCTTTCTTCCTTTGTATCATTTACTTTCTATATATGTGATTTTTGAGTAGGAATACTTGGAATGATCTTTGTGATCTTCATTGAGGTTCTTTTTTGAATGTAAATCATCTAATAACATTCAATATAGACATTAGTCCTTAAACACCATTAATGGTTTGTAATCATCAAAATACTTAGATTGTCCTTGGATGAACCCTTATGGTCAACACTACAGGTTAATCACTAAGCCAATAATGATGACAAAAAAATATAATAAAGCAAATTAAAGAAACCAAAAATAAGAAATTGTATTATTGTTATTAAAGTATAGATTGGTCCTGTGCCTCTCGCTCCACAATAGGTATTGGCCTACTGGCTCTTGTCTTAATAATTGTTTGGTTTCTGGTCATTGTACCACATATAAAAGGGCTCCTCCTTTTCTCTCTCTAAAAACTCTCTTTATTAAAGGTCTCATTTCTTTCTTTCTCTAGACACTCTCTTTCTCTCTTTAAACTCTCTTTCTAGAGTGCTTTTTGGTCACTATGTAACTCTTCCACGCACTTAGATTGATATTTTTTATGCCTTATGCTTTTGTTGAGGGGATCCAAAGTGACATTGATAGGCTCGGAAAACGATTTTTAGAGGATTAATTGGTAAGTTGTTTTGGTTAAATTTTGGAAAATTATTTTCCTCCGTAAAAGATTTTCTTTGAATTTGGGACTACTAAACACCAAAAAACACATAAAATATTTTTCACGCTCAAACAAACAGAGCCGAAATGACAAAAAAAAAAAAAAATTACAACTTCATTATGAAAAAAAAAAACACAAAGTTGATACTTAATCGAAGGCTACTGGTTTATCTTTTCAACAAAACAATCAAATAGTTGTGGGCCTCCCGCCCAAAGCTTTTTATTTATTTATTTAATATTTAAAGTATTTGCTAAGCGTGACCCTGAATATCTGAAGGGTTTCGCCATGTAATATTGGAGGTATATGTGTCAAGTGTTTGTAGTAATGTGTGAGACTTTAAAAAACAAAAAGGGTAAAGTGCATAAAATCCCCCTGAACTATCAGCCAATTTCACAAAACCCTTTTATACTAAGAATTGCCTCCTGAATTATTACACAGTTACATTTAAGGACACGGTTTTAAGTAGCCATTAACATAATGATGATTTGACTATTATACCCTTGTTTAAAGGGCCACATATGCCTCTATATGATGCTCGAACCGCTGACCTCCTTTTTGGGAAGTAGAGGTCTGGTACCACTAGGCCACTAGCTTGTTGGTCCTCATTTATTACATCAATCCATATAAGTGGTTATGTTAATAAATATAAACTTTAGACCAATCAAAATGTGCCACATCATCTTCTCCTTATCAATATCTCTAGCGCTAAAAAAATAAAAATAAAAAACTTTCTTCTGAAGGGAAAACAAAATCTCTCTTTTCAGCCAAAAAACCTTATCTCTATCGAACTGTCACTCGCTAACCCTTTCTTGATCTCTTTCTCTCAATGAATAAGATGATGAATATTTTAAAATGGAAAGTGGAAGAGACATTTATCTTGAGGGGACTCGCTAACTTGGGTCTTTTAGGACTAACAACAGGGGTTTTCTTGGGTTATATCTTACGAGGTGGTTTTGGGGTTTTGTGGTCATTTGAAGCTGCTTTAGCAATGGCAGACCATCATCACTTTCATTAAAGATTGAGTACACACCTTATATTGCCTCTCATAAACAAATTCACCCAAATCACATCACCATTCACCCTTCTCTTTATACGTGTTATATATATATATATATATATATAAGGTAAAGTACACTGACATCACCCTCTGAGGTTTGGCAAAAGAACACACAGATGTAACTTATCCTATTTTGGGACAAAGACACCCTCTTGTGAAATTTATCATCCAAATAGAGCCTTAAAACATATGAAAAGTCCACTTTACCCTTCACTATTTTATTAATTTTAATTATAAATATCAAAATACTTAAATGACCAACTTACCCTTTTCATCTTTCTTTCTCTCTCTCTCTCTTTATATATATATACAAACAACCAGAGTCAACGAAGACTACTTTAACGGGAAAGATCATTGGGAGAGATTGTTAATTTCAATGGCGGCTAAAGATTCCGACGCCGGCGAAGCTGTGTCCGAACAGAACTCATGATCGCCACCATTACCACCATCACTCGCAATCGCCACCACTACCACTATCACCCGTCATCGCCCACCATCGCTGTAGATCGACGTCGTGTATTGGTTTTAATCAAACCCTAAGAGCCATTCATCAATACTGATGGTGCTCCTTGCCCCGAAACCCTAATCGTCAGTTTCGCTGTTATGGGTGAGATGACCCATCTTCGCTGTAGATCGAAGATTCGCGTATTGGGGAGCACTGTCACAGAGAGAGAGTATGTCAAAACGGCCATGGAATATGGACTGTAGCTCCGGGACTGGTCGAGGCTTGTTTGAGATTTCGTTCTTTGGCACACAGACCTATATTCTTTTTTTGACAGAACTGCGCTGGTGAGTAATTTACTGGCCGACGTTCATAATAGTGAGCCGTCTCAGGGAATCGTCGATTAACATCCCGATCCGAACCGTCAAACCGTTGAAAATGTCTCGATTGCCATCGGCGTTAAAGAAAAGAAGCTTAATTGGGTCGTCTCAAACCACTGGAAACTTGATGTCACATCTCGAGGTTTCGTTCACCGAGTCTAATTCGGTGGTGATACGGCCGGGTTCAATGGTTTACTCGTTAGAGTTGGATGCGATCTCAAGAGTCGTTAACGGAAACCAACGGTAGCGGCGATAGTAATGGCGAGTTCAATTGGGATTTTTTGTAGGTTTTTTCATGGGTTCAATTGCCTGGGTTTTGGTTTTTCCTGGGTTCAATTGGCTAGGTTTTGGTTTTTCCTGGGTACAATTGGCTGGATTTTTTTGTGGGTTTTTTATGGGTTCAATTAATGGGTTTTGGTTGTAGTGGCAAAGGTTGTAGTGGTGGGTGGAGAGAGAGAAAGAAAGGGGTGGGTAGTATTGGTGGGCAGTGGTTGCGATGGCGGTGACTGGTGGGCAGTATTGGTGGTTTGGTGGATTTAGTGTTGGCTCAGTTGGTGTTGGGGTGCTAAGGAGGAAGAGAGAACAGAGAGAAGGACAGAAATAGGAAACAGTCAGCAAATAAAGGATAGAAAGGTCATTTCGACATTCAAATTGGTCAATATAAAAGTCAAAGGATAAAAATGTCAATTTATATTGGGGTGTCTTTGTTAGCTGTATCAAACTTGAGGAGGTGTCTTTGTCCCAAAATAGGATAAGTTGCATCTGTATGTCCTTTTACCAAACCTCAGGGGGGTGTTGGTGTACTTTACCCGTACTAAATCTTTATATTGGTTTTTTGGGTGTTCAATACTACTGTATGGATAAGCTGATACTTTGAATTGTTGAACCAATACATATATTGGTGATGGATGTGTGAACATATGAGACACAGACTTTTCCGTGTTTTGGGTATGAAATTAAAAGGATCATCTACTATCAGTCGTCCCTTATCTGTATACACCACCTCACTCTTTATCTTCTAAAACCTAGAACCAACACACACAAGAGAGAGAGGGAGAGAGAGAATTATGTTAATGGAGTAGGTAGGGTTTGCCGCTGAATTGGGATTTTAGGTTTTAAATCATATACATGTTATGTTAGGGTTATTTTTGTCTTTAAATTTTTTTTTTTCCTTCTTTCACGTTAAATTTCGAACGGCATTTTAACGATTTGTTGGTTTTTGTAAAAATTGAGATAGTTTAGGGGTTTATGTGTCAAAAAAAATAGTTTAGGGGGGTTTCTTGGGAAAAAGAAGAAAATTTAGGGGGGGTGTTTTGCACTTTACCCCAAAAAAAAATTAAGTAGTGACTACAAAAGGCTATTCGTTTTCTTTTTTCCACCTACCTTCATCCCTGAAGGAGGTTTTTTTTAGCAGTATCATTTAAGTCTGAAAAAATGACCATTTATTCAAAATTGATGTTATAGAACCAAACCCTAATTATTTAGGGAACCAAAGGCCAATTTAGGGATGGGACAATGATAACATCACAAACTGATATTCTATGCCTGAAACCTCTTTTATGAGCAAAAGATGAGGGAGTAGATTATTTTATATAAGGTGATATTTACTTTATCTATGGAGACCACATCTCGTATAAACTGATCTTCACCCTTCCTCTAACCGTGGAGGAAAATTTTATTTTCCTAGCAAATTGAAACAGCCAAACAGCACTTACAAAGAATAACTTTTGTAATATCCCTAATTTTAAAAGGATAGTTCTGGAATTTATTTAATTGTTAAAAGGATAGTTCTGGAATTTATTTAATTGTTGAATTGCGTTTTAATTTATTAATTGTGCATTATTTAAATTACTTGTGTTATGTGGTTGTTTTAGTTAATTATTTTATTTAATTGTGTATTTAATTAAATGGTTTTGTTTTTTACGTTATTTGATTAATTATTTGAATCTCATGTTTATTTAATTGGATTTTATTTATTTTAGTTGTTTATTAACTTAGATTTTATTTTATTTTAATGGTTAAAGGTTTTATTTATTAAATTAGGTTTTTTTTTTTTGTATTTTTAGAATTCACGTATGTAGCCGACATATATCTAACATGGGTTGGTCTATGGGCCGAGTAAGTCAGTTTAGGGTTTAATTGAACCTAGGATTAGTTTGGCCTATAAATATACGTATAAGGTTCTGCCAAGGGTTTTTGGAACCCTACTCACGACTGTGGTGGCAGAGAAGGAACAGAGGAGAATTACAGTAAGGATTGCCAGAAACCTTAGGAAGACGGCGCTAAGATTTTGAATCAAAGTCTTACAGGCAAGTTCTAATCCTAACTCTTTCCCTTTGCTTGTGTTCTTTACATTCTTAACACAACTTCAGGAGTAAAGAAATATAAACATTAATCTTGTTTGCATGTTTGAGGTAATTAAATCAATATGTGTTTCATGTAGCGTAAACTTGGTTGTTTCAAATTTTCTTGCTTATTTCATGATTTAAATTGACGACGAATTATTGAATAAGGAACTGAATTAAGTCTGGAACACATTGGGTAAACATTAAAATAAGTCTGGGTTTTATGGTTGATTTGTTTAAACAGTAAACGTTGATAAACTGTAAGTTGCTTATTTTAAATCCTTATTGCATAGTTCGGGTTGCAATTGTTGTCGATTATTAAACAAAGGGTTTAATTATTTCTGGAACACCTTGGAGTCTAATTCAGACCTTAGGAACCCTAGGTAAGGAGGACAATTCATCTGGAAGACGCCAGACTCAAGGAAAGTGTAGAAGACGACATCACCAACCGAGCCGACTAAGTTGGGAACTTAGCTTGCTAAGTTAGGAATTTAGCCTGCTTCTTTGTTTCCTTTATTTATTTATTTTTATTTTTCTGCTATTTCCGGAGAGGTTGGGCTACTGTGAATGGATTTTTGGGTTTTCAGACTTAAGTTAGAGACTGTGATGGTAGGTTTTGGATGGTTTAAAAGTGTGGTTTAAAACACAGAAGGTGTACCTAGTTCTAAATTGTTAGAAATTTGAATAACAAGAATTTCTTAACAACTTACATAAACTGAATTTGACTATGGATGTTTAAATTGCTGGAACTTAATTTATAAATTTTCTATCAGGGATCATTCATCTCTAATTAGGTATCAATGATGTAAAATATGCATGTCAAATTCTATATTTTTGTCACGTTTAGTGAGGATTAATTGACGTGTAGCTTTTTAATCATTTATAGCATCAATTAATGGGTTGGTATAGTATGAGCATGATAGATTATCTATTTATATTATGCTTGTCATGAAATTAATTGATGTATCTCATTATTTAGATTTATCAGTTACTGGAGTAAGTATGTTAATTTATATTTCTATGTATACTTCTTTTGGTTCAATTTGCTATACAGATTGACTAGGTATTTTTGGAACAATTGATATTTATATTTACATAGTTATATTATCAATTGTTGTAGTTATGGATTAGTTTGATATTTACATTCCTTATCTGTAATGTCAACTATTGGATGGATAGATGGTATGCACCGGTATGGGACAGTGACATATTAGGGTTGGTTTAGCTCAAATTGATAAGTCATACCTATTTTGGAATAAGGGTACGGATTTTAATAAATAGAGTCCTCCTTATATGTTAGTCTGTGCGGCTGATTACGCTGAACAACTAAACTGGATTTCTTACGGATGGATGGAAACGGATTTTAAATATATTTTTATGGTATTATGATATGAGTTTGAGTCTCAGAGTCGCTGGTTATGGAGCGTATATGCATGGGGATGCATAACTGGTTACGATGGTTTGATGTGTACCCTGCTAGGTCTAGGTAGTCATGCCCACCTCGGGTGCGTTTTGCATGGTGCCTACTAGTCAGGTTGAGACGGGTCTGTAGTCCAGTGAAAGTCCTGTAGTGTGAATATATATATATATATATATATATATATATATATCAACGGACTATTTAGTTATTGTTGAGTTGATTAGAATGTATATGCGTATCGAGTCTCTGTTTGGATTGTAATAGGATAGAACTTGTTCGTGGGCCTGACCCACTCCTATTTTTCAGGTGTACGCCAGTTCTGAGCTTGAGCTTATTCGTGCTGAGCAGAGACGGTCACTCATTCTTCCAACGACATAGGATGTTTCTCCATGATTTAATTATGGATTTCTTCTAGTTTTATTTCAATTTGGTTTTCTTTTTAGGGGTCCACTGGATGGATTCCCGAATTGTATCCTTGGAGGTTTTGGAGTTGTACCCTTGGAGGTTTTGGAGTTGGATTATTTAAATCTTTATTATGTGGGATTTTAAGTATTTAATTTAAAGGATTATATTTTAGTTTTCATTCAACTTTAAACTTTTGTTTCTTAAATTTGTTTTGTATTTCTGTGTTCGTTTAAAGTATTAATTGTCTGATATCCCTCGGGTTTGGGCCTGGGCCTGATCAACCCGTGTCTCGGATCCGAGGGGTATCACAATTGGTATTAGAGCATTCCAGGTTTAAGTGTCTCTAGGGTATTTATATTAAGACTTCCGCGTAGCGTTTTCTCTTTATTAAAACTTAAGTTTAAGATTCATCGTATTCCTTTACGGTTCATTTAAAAAGTACTGATGTCAATCTTATTCTGTAATTTCAGACTGTTTGGCTCTAGGAAAAGGATGTGGTCCGTGATGAAAGCAAGGAAGGACCCAAGGAAGAAAAAGACTACTCCGACGATTCCTCTGCGAAGGCCGACCAAGAAGCCAGAATTGGAAACCAAAGAAGTGGTTCCTATAGGTGTTGCTTCGGAGTACATGTCAAGGAAGGTTTCTGGTGTGCGAGATTGGCCACCATACTGTGGACCTAACACAACTTCAGCGGTGCTCGAAGCTGAACCAAGCGGAGAGGAAGACCCCGAAGAAGATCAGGATAGAGGAGATACCGGAGCATCCAAGATGGAGGGCACTGGAGTTCAAGGATGACTACTCTTTTAAGTGTACTTTTAATTACTAGTAGTAGAGGAGGTATTAGTAAAAGTGTAGTACGGATTTAATCATGTACACTAGGATTATGTTAAAGAATATTTTACGATTATTCGTTTGATAGTTTATGGTTTGGAAAAGATCTTAATAAAGTGAACTAGCGGTTTTGGCTGTCTTTATTGTGTTTTATGGTAGCATTTTTTTTTTGTGATTTATACACATATGGTTTTATTAAACTGTATTGGAATGTGTATGTTGTGATAATAAATGACTATTACAGTGGAGTGGTTGGTTTGGATAGGCAAACAAGTATTTGCGTACGTGTACGTTGTGTTGGGAGGGGACGATTATCAAGAAGCTTATAAAAGAATTTGTGTAAATCAATATGGCAAGTTTGATAGTAAAGAAAGAATTCTCAGAATAGAGTGATGTTCTAACTATGAGTTGATTTCAGAGTATTTTGTAAACTTTTCGTGTTTTGCTCTACGGAGTATTTAGCATTCTGGTTTGGATAGTTTAGTTGGTGACACTAGGTATTTGCAGGCTCAGATTCCTAACTAATCTAGTGGTTCTAGACATGTACGCTTATACGGTGTTACCTGGGATGGATTGGTTATCGTACTACCATGCCCAAGTTAACTGTTTTGATAGGTCTATTATGTTTACTATACCTGGTCAGGATATGTACGTTGTTGTTATGCCACGTTCTAACGGGGGCATTAGCACTTATTTATTTCATGTGGAGGAGGAAACGGAGGAGAAGGTTACTGTAACGTTGGATCGCATACCAATTGTACAGGACTTTTCGGATGTATTTTAGAAGATTCCAGGGTTGTCACCTAGTCGCGAGATTGATTTTGTTATTGACTTAGCTCCAGGTACTACGCCTATTGCTAGGGCACCATATATGATGGCACCAGTGGAGATGCGAGAGCTGAGGGATCAGATTCAGCAGCTACTCAGCCAGGGTTTTATTCGCAGGAGTACTTCACCCTGGGGGGCACCGATTTTGTTTGTGAAGAAGAAGGATGATTCGCTTTGCTTGTGTATCGATTACAGGGAGTTAAACAAGGTTACTATTCGTAACAAGTACCCTTTGCTTAGGATTGATGATTTGTTTGATCAATTAAGGGGAGCCACATTTTTTTCTAAAATTGATCTGCGTTCTGGATATCATTAGCTGAGGGTTAGGGAGCAGGATATTCCTAAGACAGCGTTTCTCACGAGATATGGTTCTTATGAGTTTCATGTCATGCTGTTTGGGATGACTAATGCACCAGCAGTGTTCATGGACTTAATGAACAGAGTCTTCCGAGTTTATTTGGATCAGTTTGTTATTGTTTTCGTTGATGATATCTTGATGTATTCTAAGTCTGAGGACGATCATGCTAGACATCTACGGATAGTGTTGCAGACGCATCGTGAGTGATCGGTTGTCAATCATACATCAACCTTTGTAATAGCACAAATCATTGTAAAATAAGGCTATTGGTCAGGTAAGTCGAACCACTGGGACTGCTAGTCTATGGCAACCTAAGTGTCTAGAATCTTTTTTTAGAATGATAAGGGGGTTTATAGAGGATTTGTTGGATTGTCACTAAAATTAAGAATGTGAAGTTCATAAAAGAAAAGCTTGCGAGAATTAAAAGAGATAAAATACGAGTAAAGAAGACTAAGGAAGTGAATCTGCCTCCACCTCTATACACATGCTAGATTAAAACTAATTTAGGGGAAAACATCATATAAAATGGCCATGATATGTAGCAACACTTGGTTGTTACAATATTCTCAAGAGATTCATTAAATAAAAAGGCAAGAATAAACCATCAAAGGCTCACATATTCAGCTACCTAAACTAAGGTGTAGTCTAAAACATGCTTACTAAGTCAAGGATTATCAAGCCCTAAATTGAATGAAGAAAGCACACAAAGCTAGAGATCAAGAATAGACCATCAAAGGGAGAACCTAAGCCATGGACTTCCAAGGCCCTACAACTTTATGCCAATAAAACCATTCCATGATCTCACTACCATTGTCACTATGAGAGTGCAAACAATATGATTAGAAGAAAGAACCATCTAATACAGATAATTAATTCAAAGAAATCATTTATATACATTTAGATCCATTACAAGAAATGAAGTGCTCTAGATCATGAAAAGACCATAGATTATACATTATAATCCCCAAAATAGAACTAAGCTAGAACATGCTTACAAGGGAGGGCTTCATCACCTCCCTAGAGGAAGAGTTAGTTAGCCATGGATGCCCTAGAAGAAAGAAGAAGCTTGGGGGAAATTCCCATTTTCGAGCTCAACCTTGTAGCCACCCAAAACTCTCTCCTCTCCTGTAATACCCCTAGTTTTCAAAAGGATAAAAAGGAAATTTAATTTTGTTTTTATAGCATTTTGATTTAATTATGTGACTTATGTGGTTTATTTGCTTTGTTGATTTAGTGTGACTTTATTTTAAATTAATTGGTTAATTGTTATTATGTATTTGTTTTATTTAATTGGTTAATTGTAATTATTTGTTGGTTGGTTTTATTTAATTGTTTAATTGTGGTTAAATTTACTTCTTTGATTTATTGGTTTTAATTGACGTGTCTTTGGTATATTATATTTGGTAGCTTTTATATGTTGTTTGTGTCGTAGGGTTTTATTGTTTTTTTTTTTTGTATAATTAGGTCGCCGACTTATATTAGGGTTTAATTAAAGCCTATAGAGATACGGATATAATCAGACTTAAGATTGGGATGCCTATATATATATCCTGATATGTCTGCTAGGGTTTGGAGGAACTCTATTGACGTGATAAGGTTTTGAGAGGAAACCAAAGAGAGGCCTTGAGAGGAAAACTAGAGAGAAGCTTAAGGGGAAACAGAGAGGGTTTTGATGATAGCTTGTGAGGCTAACAAATAATGAAGGGGTTGGTTCTGGATAGAATCAAGAAGTCACAGAGGAGGGGAACAATGGTCAGAGGAGGATAACAGTGTTGGGGTTGCCAGAATTTAGAGACCCGGCGTTGAAAGGTTTCAAACCGAAGCCTAAAGGCAAGTTTCATTCTATTTCCTTCCTGTAAACTTATGTTCTATGCATTCTCTATAGTCTCCAGGAATCTAATTTAATTATTAAAACGGATGTTTATGCGTGATAGAGTCTCTGTACAATTTTAAACCCCTGTTCGCTTTTGAAACTATGAAATGTTGTGTTTTTGTTTTAAATTTTTGTCAATATTTTCACAAGGGAATTTGAGGAGTTTCTTGGATTGAATGAACCTGAATTGAACCCTAGGAATGTAAGAAAAATTCTAGAATGGAGGGTTGAACTTCGCCGGACGCGAAGAAGGCAAACGGAGAAAACATAAACTGTTGCGATCATGGTTTAAGCTTTTGCTAAGTAATTCATGCTGGAATTAAATACGTTTCTAGGCTTGTTAGGAATTAATTTGAACCTTAAAAATATTTAACAAAGTTGGGACAGAGGATTGAGATTTGACCGGACGCGAAGAAAGTAACACAGAGGAAGTAGAGAAGGAAAAACGAAGGCTGGAGAAGTGGAGACGGCTCCACCCTTCAATGGAGGCGGCTCCATTGAAGTGGAGCCGGCTCCACAAAGTGTTGAGCTGGCTCCAATATGGGTGGAGCCGGCTCAACTTAAAATTGGAGGCGGCTCCAATTTTAGTAAGTGCCCAGAACGTGTTTTTTTAGTGGTTTTTGGACTATAGGGGCTATAATGCAATACTGAAGTTTAGTTGGGGGTTTTAAAATATTATATATAACATATTTAAAGACCCAGGAGTAATGGTTTAGGCTATGGGTAAGGGACATCATGAATTGTAAACATAATTATGCATGGTGTCAAGGAAGGAGAAATATTTAAATTTCTAGTTATTTAAGTTAAATGAATGGACTGAAAGGGAAGTTGTTCTTGGGATTTTATATCAATGACCTATATGTAATCTAATCAGGTTCTAGGAATGATGGTTTATGCTGTGGTTATAAATATCATTAAATTTAGATACTAAATTATATGCTGTCAGGAGTAGCGGAAGTTGTAATTGCTAGTCTCGCTTTAGAAAACTAAATGGACTAGTATGGAGGTAGTTTTGGCATTCAAATATAATGTGTTCAGTTTATATTTCTGTGTCTCAATATATTATGCTCTGGATTTATATTTGAGGATTAAATGACGTTATGAAATTTGAATATTAATTTGCATGTCGTCAAGGATTGAGAGGATTTAATTGCTAGGGTTGCTTTGGCAAAGTACATGGACTATTATGGACGTATTGTTTTTGGCATTCTGGTATAATGTGTTTAGTAAAAATTCTGTTTAGCATTATGTCGTGCTATGGTTGTCAATTGCTGAACTGTTATAATTTTTGTTCTGTTAATTATATGGAAATGGATGGGTTTAAATTGTTTGCCATTACTTTAACAATTTAAAATGAGGATCTATGATTATAATCATATACTGGATGCATGATAGGATCTTATCAATATCTGATTTCTATTCTGTTGATTTCTGGATTTACTTGATGTTCACTTGGAATGTGCATCAGTCTTGGATCATATGCATTATATGTATCGGTATAGGACGGTGACATATCGGGGATGGATTAGATCAAAAAGCTAAGTCCTACTCCTTCATACATACGGAATGAATTAACTAAAACAGTTAACTCCTACATGGATGCATGTCTTGTCAACTAAAACAGTTGAACGACAGAACGGATGGTTGTTTTATCTTTCTGCATTAGGAAGGAATTTATATATATATATTTATGGTACCATGATAGTTTCCTGATCATGGTTAGGGTGCGTATATTGCCTTGGATTGATAACCAGGCCTGATGATGTTTCCCTGGTTGTTCTATTCGGGTTGAGACGGATTATGTGGGCTGGTGAACGTCTTATAGTGTGTACTTATATCTATATGGATTACTTTAGCTATTGTTGAGCTATCTAGGATGTATCTGCGTATCGGGTTTATGTATGGATTGTAGTAGTATGGAACTTGCATGTGGGCCTGACCCACCCTTATTTTTCAGGTGTTTGACAGTACCAGGTTTAGAGCTTGTTCGTGGGGATGCAGATACAGTCACTCACTCTTCCGACTAAATAGGATTTTCTTTCTGATTTTAGTTTTGGATTTTAATTCTGTAAAGTTTTATCATTTGGGATTATTAGGGGTCCACTAGTTGGATTCCTGAGTTGTACGGAATTAAAGGTTTAAATTTTATTAAACTTTTATTTGGAGGTTTTTCGTATTTAGATTTCTACTCAGCTTATTATTTATTTTCTTTATTATTATTTTTTTTTTATTCCTGTGTGTTTACATATTGACAGTTGGTATCCCTCGGATCTGTGCTCGGACTTGATCACCCGTGGCTCTAGAATCGAGGGGTATCACATCTTCTCCCTTTTCTCTTCTCTCTCTTAATCTTGCAAAAATATATCAGCCCCCTCATACAAGCTCCACCTCTTCTTTTTTGTAGACAAGATGTCTACCAAACCCTTCAAAAACTGAGGCTACTGCTCCAAAAGAACAACTCCAACCAACTCATAAAAGAGGGAAATCAGAAATTGAGGGAATCAAGGCACAAGTGGGTCTGCAATGTTCTTTCAAGCGTTCGAAGGTTGCAACACGAGCGCTCGAAGGTGCCTTGGAACAAAAACTTGCTGGCTCGAGAACATGGACGAGCGCTCGAAGAAGGGTCTTCGAGCGTTCGAAGGTGCCTTGGACCATTCTGTCCTGATTTGGAGCACTCGAAGCTTCTCCGAGAGCTCGTATAACATGGATCAGCTTACGTGGATTTCTTATATGTGTCGCACGAGCGCTCGAAAGTGGTGCTTCGAGCGCTCGAAGGTGTATCAGTTTGCATTTTTGACTTCTTCTTCTTTGGACTTCTCCTATATGGAATTAGCATTGGCCCCTTTTGTTCTCTTTTGCATTGATGAAGGCTTCCTGGATCTCCTTTAGCATATTCTCCTCAACAATCATTTGGTGCAACAGCCCGGAATGACCTGATCTTTACAGAAAGCCTCAAAACTTCCATTTTATTTCCAATTTGGAATGCAACATGAAAATTCATAGAAACACAGAACTTGGAGAAAATCTATACATATAAACCATAAATGGAATCAACTAATGCAAATAAGGGTGCTTGAATATGCAATATTCGGCGCTTATCATACCCCTAAACTTACATTTTGCTAGTCCTATAGCAAAAACCAAAATGAAAAACTCAACGAATGACAACCATTGGATTGCTCCCCAAAAATATCAACTGTAGCAAAATGAAATACATGCATAGCTCAAATACAACTTGAAACAGATAAAGAACTGGAGACGGGGTCATTGGGTAGACTATCTTGCATATATGAAGCATTTGATACAAAAATTGGCTAAACCCGTTTCAACATGCATGCATCAACATCATAGTTTATATAAATAATCCAATTGTCATCTCTTGAATAGAAATCAACTTTAACTTCACTGGAAGTGAACCGGATTCCCAACATGTGGTTTTTACTTTTTTTTTTCCAATTTCAAGACACAAGTCTTCAAATCATTGAATTTCCCTTTTTAAATGAAATCACTAAGGCATGAATTTATTCAAACAACAACTGTCTATTTTTTTACATAACATGGTTGTGTAATGCTGAAGTCCCTTAAACTTTCTAACCAACTCGTATAGCATACGTTAGACCAACAACTCCCAAACTAGATGGCTTTAGGGTGTTGAGTGTAGAGACACTCCTAGGGCTTAATAGCTCGAATTGGCAAGGCTACGAATTCCAACGGACCATGGTTATTTTATATATATATATATATATATATATATATATATATATTTTGAATAACCGTGCAATGTCTAAGTCTTTTAAGCTTTTTAACCAACCCATGTAGCAAGCGTTAGACCAACAACTCCCAAATCAAATGGCTTTAGGGTGTTAAGTGTAGAGACACTCCTAAGGCTTAATAGCTCGAATTGGAAAGGCTACAAATTCAGACTGGTTACTATCTTTTTTTTCTTTTTTTTTTAATTTAGAAAAATCATGCCAAAGGTATCCATCCATTAGGTTCGTCAATTCAGATTAACTAGGTCAAAATCAAGGTCAATCCAGTTGCATGCCTCACAGTTAAGTTTCCGGTGTGCATCTGTGCATTGTGAAGCTTAAAAGAGTATAAATCCAACGAGAATCTAATTGAAACATTTATATAGACTAAATTGCATTCACATGATCATTTCAAATTTAAATTTTTCTTTATTTTCAAAACTTAACAATTGCTTCTATACACAAGATGTTAAACATATGCCTTCTCTCCGACAAGTTTCAAATTACACTATCATTGCTTTACAAAAATGCGATACCAAAAATGCAATATTGCACCCCCAAACTTGAATAACACATTACCTTCAATGTGGGACAACAATTAACATGTACGAAAAATTAGAGAGGGTAACAAGAACAAAAATACCAAGAATAGGAGGAAATTGCATGGTGAAGTGACAAAAAACTCCCATGCGAAGTCCAACAAAAGCAGGCCCCCAAACTGGAAATGTGCAACCTGCAAGAGAACACTAAGAGAAACAGCGGGGAAAAGATACGAAAGATAGAATTAACAATGAAACATTAAAAGAAAATAATTAATAGACAATAAAAGAAAAGAGGAAATTTTCATTCAAAAGTAAGTGGACATGATTACAAAAGGAACTGAAATTCTATCATGACTTACCAGATCAACTATGACATAAACAAATTCCCAAGTTCAAAAACTAGAACAGCAACAGAAAATAGAACCATAAACATGTGAAACAAAAGACGAGTCACAAACGGGCAACGAGCTACGGGCCAGGGGGAAAACGGGCAAGGATTGCATTGAGGAGGGATTGAGTTTCACGCCTTTCATCCTGTGCCACACAACGGTCCTCCTCCGAACGCAAGTAGTCATCTCGGACTGTCCTATTGTAGTCCGCCAAGGAATGCTCAAAACGATCCATCCGAGCATAGATAACTGCAATGCTAGCTCGCAGAAAAGCATGGTCCTACTGAGAATCAATAGGGGGCTCCTCCCATTCAGCAGCTTCAGCCACGGGATCATCCTCGGAAAAAGGAGGAGATGAAGAGTGGGGGGACTGAGGAGCCGCAAGCTGAGGGGGCCGAGAATGTCCAAGAATATTGTTCCAACGTCGGATGGTAAAAGTTTGAATCTTTTTGCCTTTTGCTTCATGGGGAGGAACAATGAAGCCTTTGTACTTCAGAAGCTAGGTGATGAAGAAAGGCAACGACAAAGCCCAAACTTGAGCACGTTGATGGCGTGCTTTAATACAGTCATCCCAGAACCGCATAAATTGGCTCCAAATGAGCTCGGGAATATAGAACCTTGGTCCATGGCATACAAAGCTTATAACATCAGACCTCGGCGCTCGGTGCTGCTCACCAAGGGACAGACATTGTGCTTAAGAACGGAGTCAAGGAACCACACGCGCTCAAAAAGAGTGGATTTCAGTGTATAGCTCCGAGGTCGATGAGGATCATCGACGATACAAATGGCAGCCACGACTTGCTCCACAGTGAGATTATCAGCCTCCTCATAGAAAGGAAGACCTTCACGATTCAAAAGATCATCAGAGCACTCCAGAGAACAGCCGGAGACCTCAACAATGTCAGCCAAGGTAAAGGAATAAGGGACACCATCAATGGATGTGGTAAGAGAGATGGGCGGCTCTTCAGGACAAGTGAGATTCTAGTAGAAGAGTCGCACCACACGGGGATAGGCAATCTTTGCAACGGGCTTGCAAATGTGCTGAATGCGTCGGTTAGCTAATTCCGTGACAGCCCAAGAAGTGGTGGGAAGAGTGTTAAAGACATCCGTGAGCGGAAAGAGAAGCTCATAGTTGATCTTTTTCGTGAGCCAAGGTTCTCGGGGTTGCTCACGATTAACAGCGAAGGCATCCGCAGAGGGCCTAAGAAGGCGAGAAAGTCCGGCAAGAGACATTTGGAGAGGCGGACATGGATGGGGAATTTCAGCGAGCACCTGGCAGGCACCAATAAAGAGGAAGGGTGAGAGTGAGAGTAATGGATGATAAAACTCAAAAAAAATTTGGACAAAAATGCTCTCTAGCCTAGAGCAACAACATCAATCAACATCCAAACCTCCAAAAATTCAATGCCCAAACTCCTCAAAATGAAAACAATAAAAAGCAAAAAGGAAAAGAAAAGAAGGGATAAATGTACCTTGAGAGGAGAATGGAGAGAATGAAGGATGGGAGGAACGAAGAGGGAGAATGGAAGTAGTGGGTATTTATAGGGGATGGGTGCATGAATGGGGGAGAGGGAAGGTTAGGGGAGTTATGGAGGGAAAATGAAAGAGTGAGGTCATGGGGGTAAGGGGAGTGAATGAGTGAAATTGAAAAACTGGGAGAGGGAAAGTTGGGAGGGTCTTCGAGCGCTCGAAGACCGGGCAAAAGGCTTTGGGACGTGAGATGCAAGGCACGAGCTCTCGAAGGAAACTCTTCGAGCGCTCAAAGATGGCCCAGTGAAGGAATCGGCAGTCATGAGCACTCGAAGACTACTTCGCGAGTGCTCGTGTGGCTTCTGGGAGGGCGAGAAAGCCTTAAGTTCAACACATGAGCACTCGATTGTCCATACGAGCGCTCGAAGAATGGATAGTAGCAGAATGCGGATCAATGAGCGCTCGAAGAAAATGTTTCGAGTGCTTGAATACCTGGCAGTGAGCATTTTGGAACTTTCTAGCGCTCGAAGAAGACTCATGAGCGCTCGAACTGCAGTGCAAAACTTTTCTAAGTCCTATGAGTACTTGGATTGCAATCTTTGTTGCACGGTAATGGCAACGAGGTCAGAGAGTGTGCTAATGTAAGACTTAAATGATCGCATGGACTTGGGAAACCACGAACAACCAGTGCATTCTGGAAATAAAAGCTCATGCACAAGAGTACCATTTCGAAGTTCCAAGGAAATTGCCAGATAGAGCTGAAAATTTTCGGGAATGAAAGTAAGAATTTCAGAAAGCCTAAGAAAATCTAGTCTAAATTTTTGGGAACATAATTTAAGAAAGTTCCAGACAAGGTTAAGTTTTTGGCTTTCCTTAGCCATTTCCTAGAAAATTTCAAGGCTCAAGCAATTGAAAATTAGGGAAGCATGGAAATAGAAAGAATTTCTTCCCTTGGTTGCTAAATTTAAAGTCGATAGGTAGACAAAGCAATATCATGCATTAATCCTCGTAAATTGGGTCCGTCAAGAGGACTTTCTCAACTTTGTGGATTGGGACTATGCCGTCAATGTAAGGTTTAAGCTATTGGCCATTAACCTTAGAGAGAGATCTATCAGTAGGATCTTGGAGCTCAACTGCATTATGAGGAAAGACAGATGTGATGATACACGGACCATCCCACCGCGAACAGAGTTTACCGGGAAAGAGTCTCAATCTAGAATTGAAAAGCCAAACTTTTTGTCCAGGGGTGCAAGACTTGTTGACAATGTGCTTATCATGAAAAACTTTAGTCTTTTCCTTATAGATTTTGGCACTTTCATACGCATCATTTCGAATTTCCTAAAGTTTGTTAAGCTGTAATTTACGAGTAGCATCGGCTTATTTGAGATCAAAGTTGAGCCTTTTTATGGCCTAAAAAGCACGGTGCTCTAATTTGACTGGGAGATGACAAGCTTTTCCAAAGACAAGCCGATATAGTGACATGCCAATGGGCGTCTTGTAAGCCGTCCGGTAAGCCCAAGGCGCATTGTTTAGTCTTAATGACCAATCTTTGCAGTCCAGTCGAATCATTTTTTCCAAGATATGCTTAATCTCCCGGTTAGATACCTCCACTTGACCACTCGTTTGAGGGTGATAAGGTGTGGCAACCTTGTGAATGACAGAGTATTTAGAGAGGACGGATTTAAGATGACGATTTCTAAAATGAGATCCACCGTCACTGATGATTGCTCGGGGCATATAAAAACGACTAAAGATGTTGGACTGAATGAATTTGATCACGACTTTATGATCATTGGTTTTGGTAGCCTCGGCTTCAACCTATTTGAAACATAATCCACCGCTACAAGGATGTACTCATAGCCATAAGAAGATGGAAATGGTCCTATGAAGTCGATCCCCCATGCATAAAAAATTTCAACCATTTAGATGGGAGTGAGGGGCATCATGTCTCTTTGGGACATGGATCCGAGCCTTTGACATTGCTCACATGATTTACAGAAATTGTATGCATCCCGAAACAAGGAAGGCTAATAAAATCTGCTTTGAAGGACTTTGTCAGCGGTCTTTTTGGCACTAAAGTGTCCTCCACAAGCAAGAGTATGGCAGAAATTTAGAACACTTGTGGTTTCGGTTTCGTGGATGCATCACCGGATGATTTGATTAGAAGAAAGAACCACGAGAGTGCAAGCAATATGATTAGAAGAAAGAACCACCTAATACAGATAATTAATTCAAATAAATCATTTATATACATTTAGATCCATTACAAGAAATGAAGTGCTCTAGATCATGAAAAGACCATAGATTATACATTGTAATCCCCAAAATAGAACTAAGCTGGAACATGCTTACAAGAGAGGGCTTCATCACCTCCCTAGAGGAAGAATTAGTTACCCATGGATGCCCTAGAAGAAGGAAGAAGCTTGGGGGAAACTCCCATTTTTGAGCTTAACCTTGTAGCCACCCAAAACTCTCTCATCTCCTCCCTTTTCTCTCATCTCTCCTAATCTTGCAAAAATATATTAGCCCCCTCATATAAGCTCTACCTCTTCTTTTTTGTAGATAAGATATCTACCAAACCCTTCAAAAACTGAGGATATTGCTCCAAAAGAATAACTCCAGCCAACTCATAAAAGAGGGAAATCAAAAATTGAGGGAATCAAGGCACAAGTGGGTCTGTAATGTTCCTTCGAGCGCTCAAAGGTTACAGCACGAGCGCTCGAAGGTGCCTTGGAACAAAAACTTGCTGGCTCTAGAACATGGACGAGTGCTCGAAGAAGGGTCTTCGAGCACTCGAAAGTGCCTTGGACCATTCTGTCCTGATTTGGAGCGCTCGAAGCTTCTCCGAGCCCTCGTATGAGATGGATCAGCTCACGTGGATTTCTTGTATGTGTCGCACCAGCGCTCGAAGGTGGTGCTTTGAGCACTCGAAGGTGCATCAGTTTGCATTTTTGACTTCTTCTTCTTTGGACTTCTCCCATATGGAATTAGCATTGGCCCATTTTGTTCTCTTTTGCATTGATGAAAGCTTCTTGGATCTCCTTTAGCATATTTTCCTCAGCAATCATCGGGTGCAACAGCCCGGAATGACCTAATATTTACAGAAAGCCTCAAAACTTCCATTTTATTTCCAATTTGGAATACAACCTGAAAATTCATAGAAACACAGAACTTGGAGAAAATCTATACATATAAACGATAAATGGGCTCAACTAATGCAAATAAGGGCGCTTGAATATGCAATATTCGGCGTTTATCAGTGAGCACCAGTTGTATGCCAAATTCCAGAAGTGTGAATTTTGGCAGTGGAAAGTGAAGTTTCTGGGTCACGTGGTGTTGGAAAGGGGAATAGCGATGGATCCAACCAAGGTTTCAGCAGTGGTTGAGTGGGGACAGCCTACTTCACCTACCGAGATACGGAGTTTTCTCGGTTTGGCAGGATATTATAGGAGGTTCATCCAGGGGTTCTCAAAGATAGCGGGACCACTCACTTATTTGACTAGGAAGGGTGTACGGTTCGTGTGGGATGAACAGTGACAGAAATCTTTTGATGAGCTGAAGACTAAGTTGACTTCTGCACCGGTTTTATCTACCCCACAGAGTGGAATAGAGTATCTGGTCTACATGGATGCTTCTTTGCAGGGTCTTAGATGTGTTTTGATGCAGGAGGAGCAACCGATTTCGTATGGATCTCGGAAGCTTAAGCCGCATGAGCTTAATTATCCAATGCATGATTTGGAGTTGGTAGCTGTGGTCTTTGCCTTACGTATTTGGAGGCATTATCTATTGGGTGAGTCCTTCAGATTGTTCAGCGACCACAAGAGTCTGCAGTATTTGCTCACTCAGCGGGAGCTAAATATGAGACAGCGTCGATGGTTGGAGTTTGTGAAAGATTATCATTCTTCTATCCAGTATCATCCAGGGAAAGCAAATGTGGTGGCAGATGCACTCAGTCGCCGACCTATTGGTAGTCTTTCTGCTCTATTCCCAACTAAGTGGAATGCTTTGAAGATGGTGAATAAGTTGTCAGATATTTTCATGGCTTGCATGGTAGTTACACCTTCAATCATTCACAAGGTTTTGAAGGCACATCTCACGGATCCACAGTGCATGGACAAAGTTGCAGAAATAACTTCCGGTGAGGTCCCATTTTACTATGTTGAGGCTGATGGAGGGTTGCGGCACAAGGGACGTTTGGTGGTACCTTCTGCTGATGAGTTGAGGAAGGATGTGATGACTGAGACTCACCACTCTAAGTTTTCTGTTCATCCAGGAGGCGACAAGATGTATCAGGATATGAAGCGACAGTTTTGGTGGGCAGGCATGAAAAGGGGCATTGCTATTTTTGTCTCTCGGTGTAGTACTTGTCAGATGGTCAAGATTAATCATCAGAGGCCACCAGGAGCTCTACAGCCACTGCCGATACCGGAGTGGAAATGGGAGAACATTTCTATGGATTTTGTGAAAGGGTTGCCAAATTCCTTTAAGGATCACAATTCCATTTGGGTCATCGTGGACAAATTAACGAAATCAGCTCATTTCTTGCCTATTTGCACTGACTTCACTTCGGAGCAGTTGGTAAGACTTTACATTGCAGAGATTGTGAAGTTGCATGAAATTCCATTGTCTATTATATTGGACAGGGATTCGAGTTTTGTGTCTAGGTTCTGGAAGTGTTTTCAGCAGGCTTTGGGTACAGAGTTGCATGTTAGTACTGATTATCATCTTCAGACTGATGGACAGACTAAGAGGGTTAATCAGATTATGGAAGATATGCTTCAGTCGTGTGTTCTTGATTTCAAGGGCCACTGGGAGGATTACTTACTGCTTATGGGGTTTGCTTATAACAATAGTTTCCAGAAAACTATTGGGATGACACCATTTGAGGCGTTATACGGCCGACCGTGTCGATCGCCTGTTTGTTGGATGGAGGTAGGCGAGAGCAGATTCTTGAGTCTTGAGTTCATCAAGGATACTTCTGAGAAGATAGCTCTTATTCGGGATCGCATGCGCACTGCCCAGAATAGGCAGAAGAGTTATGCGGACCGTGGCATACGTACTTTGGAGTTTCAGGTTAGGGATCAGGTTCTCCTCAAAGTGTCTCCTATGAAGGGTGTAATGCGCTTTGGGAAGAAATGAAAGTTGTCTCCACGATTTGTCGGTCCATTTATGATTACGGATCGAGTTGGAGCTGTCGCTTATCGGTTGGCACTTCTGGATAATTTGCATCATGTGCATAATGTGTTCCATGTTTCCATGTTGCAGAAATTTCTGCGAGATGAGGATCGGTATCAGCATATCGATGTTGGGGAGATTGAGTTGCAGCCGGATGCAACCTATTTGGAGCCACCATGTCGGATTGTCGACCGTTGGGATCAAATCCTTCGTAATAAGGTTATCCCTTTGGTTCGTGTTCAGTGGAGTCATCACAATGAGGCTGAGTCTACTTGGGAACGGGAGGATGTCATTCGCTTACAATTTCCTGAATTATGGGAAGAAGGTAAGAGCGAATTCCTAGGACGGAATTCCTTTTGTTAGGGGGGAAGAATGTAATACCCCTTATTTTAAAAAGATAGTTCTGGAATTTATTTAATTGTTAAAATGGTAGTTCTGGAATTTATTTAATTGTTGAATTGCGTTTTAATTTATTAATTGTGCATTATTTAAATTACTTGTGTTATGTGGTTGTTTTATTTAATTATTTTATTTAATTCTATATTTAATTAAATGGTTTTGTTTTTATGTTATTTGATTAATTATTTGAATCTCATGTTTATTTAATTAGATTTTATTTATTTTAGTTGTTTATTAAATTAGATTTTATTTTTTTTAATGGTTAAAGGTGTTATTTATTAAATTAGGTTTTTTTTTTTTTTGTATTTTTAGTCTATGGGCCGAGTAAGTTAGTTTAGGGTTTAATTGAACTTAGGATTAGTTTGGCCTATAAATATACGTATAAGGTTCTGCCAAGGGTTTTTAGAACCCTACTCACGACTGTGGAGGCAGAAAAGGAACAGAGGAGAATTACAGTAAAGATTGCCGGAAACCTTAGGAAGACAGCGCTAAGATTTTGAACCAAAGTCTTACATGCAAGTTTTAACCCTAACTCTTTCCCTTTGCTTGTGTTCTTTACATTCTTAACACAACTTCAGGAGTAAAGAAATATAAACATTAATTTGGTTTGCATGTCTGAGGTAATTAAATCAATATGTGTTTCATGTAGCGTAAACTTGGTTGTTTTGAATTTTCTTGCTTAATTCATGATTTAAATTGACGACGAATTATTGAATAAGGAACTGAATTAAGTCTAGAACACATTGGGTAAACATTATAATTAGTCTAGGTTTCATGGTTGATTTGTTTAAACAGTAAACGTTGATGAACTGTAAGTTGCTTGTTTTAAATCCTTATTGCATAGTTCGGGTTGCAATTGTTGTCGATTATTAAACAAAGGGTTTAATTATTTCTGGAACACCTTGGAGTCTAGTTCAGACCTTAAGAACCCTAGGTAAGGAGGACAGTTCATCGGGAAGATGCCGAACTCAAGGAAAGTGAAGAAGACGACATCACCAACTGAGATGACTAAGTTGGGAACTTAGCTGGCTTAGTTGGGAACTTAGCTTGCTAAGTTAGGAATTTAGCCTGGTTCTTTGTTTCCTTTATTTTTTTTATTTTTCTACTATATCCAGCGAGGTTGGGCTACTGTGAATGGATTTTTGGGTTTTTAGACTTAAGTTAGAGACTGTGATGGTAGGTTTTAGATGGTTTAGAAGTGTGGTTTAAAACACAGAAGGTGTACCCAGTTCTAAATTGTTAGAAATTTGAATAATAGGAATTTCTTAACAACTTACATATACTGAATTTGACTATGGATGTTTAAATTGCTGGAACTTAATTTATAAATTTTCTATCAAGGATCATTCGTCTCTAATTAGGTATCAATGATGTAAAATATACATGTCAAATTCTATATTTTTGTCACGTTTAGTGAGGATTAATTGATATGTAGCTTTTTATCATTTGTAGCATCAATTAATGGGTTGGTACAGTATGAGCATGATAGATTTTCTATTCGTATTATGCTTGTCATGAAATTAATTGATGTATCTCATTATTTAGATTTGTCAATTACTGGAGTAAGTGTGTTAGTTTATATCTCTATGTATGCTTCTTTTGGTTCAGTTTTCTATATGCATTGACTAGGTATTTTTGGAACAATTGATATTTATATTTACATAGTTATATTATCAATTGTTGTAGTTATGGATTAGTTTGATATTTACATTCCTTATCTGTAATGTTAACTACTGGATGAATGGATGGTATGCACCGGTATGAGATAGTGACATACTAGGGTTGGTTTAGCTCAAATTGCTAAGTCATACCTATTTTGGAATAAGGGTACGGATTTTAACAAATAGAGTCCTCCTTATATGTTAGTCTGTGCGGTTGATTACGCTAAACGACTAAACTGGATTTTTTACGGATGGATGGGAACGGATTTTAAATATATTTTTATGGTACCATAATATGAGCCCGAGTCTCAAAGTCGCTGGTTGGGGAGCGTATATGCATAGGGATGCATAACTGGCTACGATGGTTTGATGTGTACCCTGCTAGGTCTAGGTAGTCATGCCTACCTTAGGTGCGCTTTGCATGGAGCCTATTAGTCAGGTTGAGACGGGCCTATAGTCCAGTAAAAGTCCTATAGTGTGAATATACTAGCGTACACCTGAAAAATAGGAGTGGGTCAAGCCCACGAACAAGTTCTATCCTACTATAGTCCAAGCAGAGACTCGATACGCATATACATTCTAATCAACTCAACAATAACTAAATAGTCCGTAGATATATATATTTAATTTAGTTATTGTTGAGTTGATTAGAATGTATATGCGTATCGAGTCTCTGCTTGGACTATAGTAGGATAGAACTTGTTCGTGGGCTTGACCCACTCCTATTTTTCAGGTGTACGCTAGTTCCGGGCTTGAGCTTGTTCGTGCTGAGCAGAGACAGTCACTCATTCTTCCGACGACGTAGGATCTTTCTCCATGATTTAATTATGGATTTCTTCTAGTTTTATTTTAGTTTGGTTTTCTTTTTAGGGGTCCACTGGATGGATTCCCGAATTGTACCCTTAGAGGTTTTGGAGTTGTACCCTTAGAAGTTTTGGAGTTGGATTATTTAAATCTTTATTATATGGGATTTTAAGTATTTAATTTAAATGATTATATTTTAGTTTTCATTCAGCTTTAAACTTTTGTTTCTTAAATTCGTTTTGTATTTCTATGTTCGTTTAAAATATTAATTGTCTGATTTCCCTCGGGTTTGGGCCTGGGCCTGATCAACCCATGTCTTGGATCCGAGGGGTATCACAACTTTCACAACCCAAATACAAGACTTCTACATAATTATACACTTACGACTAAGACATACATCTTATAATCAAAGCGAACAACTAACTAGAATTTAGACAACTCACACTACAACCATAAAGTAAAGATAAGGAGGATTTATAGTTAAACCTGCAAAAACTACCAAACCTTCCAAAATCTTATAGTAAACCCCCACCATCGCTACTCAGTCAGGGGCCAGGGCTGATTAGTCCTCACAATCTTTGCCACCTCTGTGGCATACGAAGTAAAATGAGAGGATTCAATACAGAATAAGGCAATGCAAAGACTACAATTCAAACTAAACATATAGTAGTATTGATCTGAACCGTTAAATTTGTTCAAGAGCTGGAAAATCAAAAGAATATGAAATATTGGAAACAAAACAGTTGAAAATGTCTCATCTCTTCCAGCTTATCCATATAGTAGTATTGATCGTCGACTAACACCCCGATCCGAACTGTCAAACCGTTGAGAATGTCTCAATTGCCATCGTCGTTAAAGAAAAGAAGCTTAATCGGGTCGTCTTGAACCACTGGAAACTTAATGTCATAACTCGAGGTTTTGTCAACCGAGTCTAACTCGGTGGTGATACGGCCGGGTTCAATGGTTTACTCGTTAGAGTTGGATGCGATCTCAAGAGTCGTTAACGGAAACCAACGGTAGCGGCGATGGTAATGGCAAGTGCAATTGGGATTTTTTGTGGGTTTTTTCATGGGTTCAATTGGCTGGGTTTTGGTTTTTTATGGGTTTAATTGGCTGGATTTTTTTGTGGGTTTTTCATGGGTTTAATTAATGGGTTTTGGTTGTGGTGGCAAAGGTTGCAGTGGTGGGTGGAGAGAGAGAAAGAAAGAGGTGGGCAGTATTGGTGGGCGGTGGTTGCGATGGTGGCGATTGGTGGGCAGTATTGGTGGTTTGGTGGATTTAGTGCTGGTTCAGTTGGTGTTGGGGTGGCAAAGAGGAAGATAGAACGGAAAGAAAGATATAAATGGGAAAAAGTCAGCAAATAGAGGATAGAAAGGTCATTTCAACATTCAAATTGGTCAATATAAAATTCAAAGGGCAAAAATGTCAATTCATTACCATTGGGGTGTCTTTGGTAGCTGTATCAAACTTGAAGAGGTGTCTTTGTCCCAAAATAGGATAAGTTGCATCTGTGTGTCCTTTTACCAAACCTCAGGGGGTGTTGGTGTACTTTACCCGTACTGAATCTTTATATTGGTTTTTTTGGGTGTTTAATACTACTATATGGATAAGCTGATACTTTGAATTGTTGAACCAATACATATATTGGTGATGGATGTGTGAACATATGAGACACAGATTTTTCCATGTTTTGGGTATGAAATTAAAAGGGTCATCTACTGTCAGTCGTCCCTTATCTGTATACACTACCTCACTCTTTATCTTCTAAAACCTATAACCAACACACACAAGAGAGAGAGGGAGAGAGAGAATTATGTTAATGGAGTGGGTAGGGTTTGCCGCCGAATTGGGATTTTAGGTTTAAAATCATATACATGTTATGTTAGGGTTATTTTTGTCTTTAAATTTTTTTTTTTCCTTCTTTCACGTTAAATTTCAAACGGCATTTTAACGATTTGTTGGTTTTTGTAAAAATTGAGATAGTTTAGGGGTTTATGTGTCAAAAAAAATAGTTTAGGGGGGTTTCTTGGGAAAGAGAAGAAAGTTTAGGGGGGGTGTTTTGCACTTTACCCTAAAAAAAAATTAAGTAGTGATTACAAAAGGCTATCTTTTTCTTTTTTCCACCTACCTTCATCCTTGAAGGAGGGTTTTTTTAGCAGTGTCATTTAAGTCTAAAAGAATGACCATTTAGTCAAAATTGATGTTATAGAACCAAACCCCAATTATTTAGGGAACCAAAGCCCAATGACTTAGGGATGGGACAATGATAACATCACAAACTGATATTCTCTGCCTGAAGCCTCTTCTGTGTGCAAAAGAGGAGGGTGTAGATTATTTTATATAAGGTGATATTTACTTTATCTATGGTGACCACATCTAGTATAAACTGATCTTCACCCTTCCTCTAACCATGGAGGAAAATTTTATTTTCCTGGCAAATTGAAACAGCTAAACGGCACTTACAAAGAACAACTGTCACAACCCAAATAGAGGACTTCCACATAATTATACACTTACGCCTAAGACATATATCCTATAATCAAAGCAAACAACTAACTAGAATTTAGACAACTCACACTACAACCGCAAAGTAAAGATAAGGAGGATTTATAGTTAAACCTAAAAAACTACCAAACCCTCCAAAATCTTATAGTAAACCCCCACCACCACTACTTAGTCAAGGGCCAGGGCTGATTAGTCCTCACAATCTTTGCCACCTCCGTGGCATACGAAGTAAAAGGAGAGGATTCAGTATAGAATGAGGCAATGCAAAGACTACAATTCAAACTAGACAGATTAGTGTGAGACCTAACATTTTCCATCGGCTTTAGATGCATTCAACCCAGTACCTGCTATAACGGCCTTCAACTTTTTCCCACCAATAGCTCTCGTCTCTTGCCACCCAGAAGAAACATGTTGGCGTACTTTTTGACCTTTACATGATGGAGACACGTATTGACCACATCGACGTAAATTTTAGGAATTGATAAGCCACAAAGTAGCTGGGCCGAACCCCTAAGGTTGTGGAGCAATAAGTCACCAAAAGGCCCAAAGAAATAGGCCCTAACAGAAGCTCATATAATGATGATAAACTGTCACAATACCTAAGCGAGTTGGAATAGTTAAAAGCCATAAAAATATGTGGAAGAGTCCTGTCCTTCTAGAAATTTCAGGTAGCAAAACCACCCAGCTGATAACTTGTACCATACACCAAAATGCCAACCTCACCATGATGTCAACAAAGAAAAGGTATAGCATACGTAGCAGGTTTTACACGTACCCCAAGAAACATTAATACTTAATGGAGGCCATCGCTGCCAGGAAGAACAAAGCAGCCATTTGTGCTTCAACCCCCATCACAAAAGGCCACCAATGCAATCGCTCATAAGGGTGAAGCAAACTTCCACCACTACGCGAAAAAAAGTTTCCAAGTTGAAGGAAAACGAAAGACTAAGTAATCTTCACCAATCAGAAGTTAAGAACCACCTTTACCCGTCGCCAAGAAACAGAGACAACAAGAACATTTACATACAAGCAAGACAGAGAAACATCAAGAAAAGGGAAGGCCCAAACCATTTTCCCCTCCCATTTCAAGAAAGACACAGGAAAACCCCCATAATGCAAACAGATTAACACAAACCCGAGGAAAAAGAAATCCCCAATAGCCAATAGCCCATTATTTCCCCATGACATTAAACCCAAAACGAAGATGAGAAAATAAAGAAAACACAAAGGGGAAACAAGCTCCCAAATATCGACAGAAGCAAGAGCACCTCTGCAAACCAGAGAACCTTAACCGTAGCGAGGGACCTATAAAAGTGTATATTTCCCTCATGAGTAGGAAAGAAGAATTTACCCATTCAATCGTGGAGGATCTACCTCATTAATTAAACCAATCGCAATAGTTATTCTAACTTGGTTTGTTTCTCTTTCATATTTTAGAATGCATTGTTTTGTGGAAAGAGGTGTGATTGGGATAATGCCCACCCAAATGAGGATTGTCCTTTGTTTAAATGCATTGAAATTCATTTTATTTAATGGCGACTAATTTTCATGTTTTACTATGCATAAATATGAATATTGAGGAACTACTAACTAGTTAGTCATCGTGAAACACACTAATAAATGAGTGCATTATATAATTTTTTTCTCAATTTGACAATGGAATAATTTTTTCCTTTATTAATTGAGTCTAAAAATTGGAATCATCAGCTGTTTTTTTCTCAATTCAACAATGGAGTACTTTTTCCCTTATGTAATTGAGTCTAAAATTGGAATCATCAACTGTTTTTTTCTCAATTCGACAATGGAGTAGTTTTTTTCCTTCTGCGATTGAGTCTAAAATTGGAATCATTAATTGTCCCTATAAAAGGGAAAATATGTCAATATATGTCATTAATCATCATCATGCTTATAGCACTAAATTGTCTACATCACAATCTCAAGAAAGTCTATAATATCCAAATTATCGTACCTCCAAGAGTCCAAGGTCATGCTAATGAGACAAAAAAAAAATTACTTATATTATGTTTGGGAATATCAAATTTGCAGAAATTGAAACAAATTTAGATTAAAAATTTAACTAAATATTCTCAAATTCTAAATCCAAACTTCTAGGTACTCCCAAACATAGCACTACTCCATTTAATTCTTCAATTATCCGTTTGCATTTGACAGCTGATAATTGTTTTGTCTTGGCTTAAGCTTAATAATTCTTAGATGAGTAGTGATACTAGGTCCCAATTGGGACCAAGCTGACACTCACAAGAAACATTTAAGTCCCACTTCTCAGGCTTGGTCCAAATTCAAACCATCATTTAGGCTATGTTTAGTATGGTGGGTTTGAAGGGAGAGAATAACATTAGTTATGAGAGAAAGGAAAGGGAAGGGAAGGGAAGGATAATTTTAATCTCCTATCGTGTTTGGTTGATTATTGAATGGAAAAGAAAGGAAAGGACAATAATCATGTTTGGGGAAAGAAAGGGAAGGATAGGAATGAGAATTATTTTAATAAATCTACTATTATGCCTATTTATATTTTTAAATATAAATTTATATATATATATAAAGGCCCATGCATCAGCCACCAGAAAAGGAAATTTTTTTTTAGGGCAAATCATTTCAGCCTCCATCTCTATTCTCGTTCTCAACTCTGAACTTGCCCTCTCTCTCTCTCTCTCTCTGCAACTGCAAACTACTACAAGAATCAGAAGTTCAAAACCCATATATTTCAGTTTATATATTTGTCTGCAAGAATCAAAAGTTCAAAACCCATATCGGCATCATTTCAGATTGTTCAAAAAATCAAAACCCAATTTCAGATTGTTCAAAAAATCAAAACCCATATCGATCTTTCAGTTTCCATCGCCCGTTGTTCCAATTCGGGTTCGCCGTTCGCAAACTTCAGCTGCTGGCCCTCTTTCTCTCAACTCTCAAGCTTGCTACCCTCTCTCTCTGCAACTGTTAAATCAACTAATCAAGGTCTGTAATTCTTGTTTTACAAACTAAATTCACATATAATCAAGGGCAAATTTGGCATCAGAAATCACACACCAAGCCTCTCCTTCCCTTTCATTTCATTTCCTCCCATTTGTGGGAAGTTAAGAAATTTACTGTTAAAGCGTTGTGTTAACCCTCCAAACCCTTCCCTTTCCTTCACTTTCCTTCCAATAATTTTTGCCAAACACAAATTTTTAATCCCCCTCCATCACCTTCCCTTCCCTTTCCTCCCTTTTCCATTTCACCAAACTGACCCTTAAGTTCTTAGATTAGTTATTACTACAAAACAGTCCTCTACACATAACCTCCTAGCCATCATCTTTGAGAACCCATATTACCCCCACTATGTATGCACCAAGGCCACTCAACTTAATCAGTATACCACATTTATATCACAATTCAACACAGTTATGTTATAAAATGTAATATTTATACAAAAGAAAATTTAAAAGTTATACAA
This sequence comes from Cornus florida, assembly GCF_030987335.1. Taxonomy (NCBI): domain Eukaryota; kingdom Viridiplantae; phylum Streptophyta; class Magnoliopsida; order Cornales; family Cornaceae; genus Cornus; species Cornus florida. The sequence goes on along the minus strand of NW_026775581.1, from coordinate 68,747,850 downwards.
CACATTTACAATCCGTCCCAAAATACTTGTCCAGCTTGGGAACTATGAAATACTTATTCAGTTTGGGTTGTGAATCACAGTTCCCAAGGTGAACAAGTATTTTGTTACAAAAGAAGTAATTAAACAAAAAAAATTAATATATTTTTGTAACTGTTGCATTTGCAATTTAAAACTGTTAGCATTCGACACAAGAAATTCAAAAGTCATTTTTAACAAAAATTAATATATTTCTAATTTTATAACGATGTGCATGATTAAAATTTTAATTACTATCAAAGCATTCATATTCCATATTACAAGAGCAAGTGTTGCTTATGTATGATGAGCCTAAAACCTAGCCGCGCGCCTTTGACTACACTAGCCGAGTAGTAATTCAACTGTATGTGACGAGGCCGCTTGATATACGTCAAAATAATGTAGTGAATGTGCGGTTCAAGAAAAGCCTTTAGGTCAAATTTAAATTTATAAAAACCACTACCAACACTACTACTAATGTAGCAAAAGTGAGTAGGGATCATCCTAAGGGATTATACGTGTTGGAAATTAACTTCGACTCTAATGGATCACAAGATTGCAAATGAGAGATTGATTGTTTGAATTAAACTAAAATTCAATTAATTAAAATGCAAGAAAAGTAAACTAGTGAGAGATAGGGATTTAAGAGATATGAAGAGAGGTCTTAGGGTGTTGGAATCACCACTAAGTTCATGTAATTAACCACTTGCTTTCCATTAATAGGGAATACATTGTTGCGAACAAAATGCGACTACCAATTGCAATATTAAGCATAGACCATCAAATTAAGGTATGAATTGTCTACTTAAACTACGTGTAGCACAACCCATCAATTCTAAGCATGATCCATCAAACTACTCACAATTGTAGCACACATCAATCTAGAGAATCATGGAATTTGCAATAATAAGCCATGGAATATCAAAGCAAGCAAAGATTGTCTACCTACCTATAAGCATGAATTAAATTATAGAACAACCCATCAACTATAAGAATAATCCATCAAATTAATTAACAAACCCATCTAATAAAAACCATGTCTAATCATCACTAGATTCTCAATCAACCACACATAGACATGCAATTAATGTAGAAAAACTAGGGTAGAGCAACATGTAATCACAAAGAAAAAAATTAGGAAGAATTAAACCATATGAATCACGTGAGACATAATTTCCTAATTTAATCACACATAGACATGTAAATAAACTAGAGAATTAATAGGAAGAATTAAACCATAGAAATCATAAAAATATACCAAGATTTATTAAATTCACAAGGCTATAACACTAATCACAACAATATATTTAAATCCCCAAAAATAGAAATACAAGGATTTAAATTACACAAGACTTAGGGCTCATCCAAGCCCTAAGTGTAGATCTAGCCAATCATGGAGGAGGTAGATGTGGTCATGAAACCCTCAAGGGTGAGCTCCAAACATGGCTCCATCTTCTTCTTCCTCTTCTTCTTTGAAGCTCTAGAGAGAGAGAGAGAGTGGATCTAGAGATGGATCTTGAGATATGCCTCCACTTCCCTCTTTTCTTCTAACCCTAATCTCTAACTTTCTAGAGAGAGAAACTAAAGAGAATATAGAAAATACAATGTAAAAGTAAAATAATAAAAAACTTTTTTACAAAATAGGTCACTTCCCTTTATATAGAACGTCATTTTCTTAGCCACTAAGTAAGAAATATAGCCCCAAAAATATCTAATCCCGTACCATGTGGTAGGTGGGAGTTCGGGCGCGCACGAGAATAAAACAGCTCGCTGCCAGCAAAAGTTCAATCGATTAGACTTTTTCTTCGATCGATCAGAAAAAAGTTCGATCGATCCAACTTTTATTTTCGATCGATCCAACTTCGATCGATCTCAGAAAAAGCGATCGATCTCAGAAAAAGTTGGATCGATCCAACTTGACAGTTTTTCAGCATTAGCCTCTTTTTGCTCCAAATCATCTTCCTTTTGTTCCAAATCATCACCAAGACTTAGTTTGACTCCAAAAAGGCCTTAAGAAACCATTTTTAACTCGTTTTAGCTTTATTGACCTGAAATAGACAAAAATACAAATAAGTACTAAAACGGGTAAATAAAGATAGATGGATGGACTAAAATACCCTTGCTTAAGGGGTTTAAATGCGCACTTTTCAACGCTCATCAGTATGCCTACTAATCGTCAAATATAATCCTTCCAGAGGACTTTATGCATCCGCATGAATCAATGTATACGTAGTTGACATGTATGGGTATTTACCGAATACAAGGGATAACATCTTCAAGTTTAATGCAACGGATCCAGCCAAATCCATGGATGCTGCATTTGCTCCTGCAACATTGTCTAAAATCCCATGGGCTGCTGTTCTGGGAAACCATGACCAAGAATCCACCCTCTTAAGGGAAGGTGTCATGAAATATATTGTTGGCATGAACCACACCTTGTCTCAGTTCAATCCTCTCGACACCCACATCATTGATGGGTTTGGAAACTACAATCCGAAAGTCCACGGGGTCCACGGTTCCAATTTTGTAAATAAATCACTTCTCAATCTCTACTTCCTTGACAGTGGGGATTACTCCACAGTTCCATCGATCTTTGGCTATGGCTGGATCAAACCATCCCAGCAATTTTGGTTTCAATACACTTTTATCAAGCTTAAGGTACAAACCTCACTTTTTTAGGTGCATGGATTTGTATCAGTTCTACCATCCAGCAATACCCCCACATTCTCTTTTATTGGTTTGTATCTTGTGAGGTGGTTTTGGGTTTTTGTGGGTCATTTGAAGCTGCTTCAGGAATGGCAGCCACCATCATCATATTCACCAAAGATTGAGTACTTACCTTATATTGTCTCTCACAAAACAGATTCACCCAAATCACGCAGCATTCACCCTTCTCTTTATATGTGTTATATATATATATATTAGTTTCTTGGGTGTTCAATACTACTATATGGATAAGCTGATACTTTGAATTGTTGAACCAATACATATATTGGTGATGGATGTGTGAACATATGAGATAAGTGTAATGCCCCTAATTTTAAAAAGATAGTCTCGGTATTTATTTAATTATTTTAATTGCATTAATTTTTATTTGATTAATTGATTATTTGGCTAATTGTTATATATTTAATTGACTTAGTTGTTTAATTTAAATTGTGTGTGCTTAAATGGTTTATTTGAATTAAATTGTTATCTGATGTACTTGCTTTATTGATGTGCTTGTTTGGTTATATTTATTTGTTTAAGTGTTGTTTGATGATGAATAGTTATATATTAATTTAAATGTTATTTTATATTTTTAAAAGGAAGGGATTTGGATAGTAGTAATGGAACAAATAAATGGGTCACACGGACTACTTGGATGAAGCTTAAATGGGTAAGGATTATGACACATGAGTAATTAGTATGTTAATATATATATATATATATATAGATGTGTATATATATATATGGAGGTTATTATTATTATTTTTTTATTAATAATAATAAGGAGGATTCAATTATATATATATATATATATATATATATATATATCTATTTATAAATATAAATATATATATATATATATTAATGGATATATATATATAAGTTTATGTATAAACGTATATAATTAGTTACATTTGTATATTATTGCTTTTTTCTTTTATTGTTTTCCTTATAAACTGACTTAGGTTATAATTAGGACTAGGGTTACATGGGCTATATATATATACTATTATAGAGTTTGTGGGAGGTTGAGATTTTATTTACGTGATAGATAAATATAATATGGAGGCAAGAAAAAGAGCTTTATAGAGAGAACATGAGGAAGGGAGGGAGAGGGTTTCGGCCAAGAGGGCTGAACCAAGGAGGAAGAAGGAAAGAGGGTGCGAGTAGGTTAAGACCAGACCTACAGAGGACGACGACAACATCCAGAGGCTGTTGGCGTTGAGGTTTCTGCCGGAGAAGAAAGAGTGGGGTTTATTCAAACCCTTAAAGCAAATTTTGCTTCTACTCTTTCCCTTAGATTTATATTCCATACATGCCTAAGTTGATTCTAGGATTAACTAGATATTAATTGGATCTTTTATGCATGCTTAATTAGAATTAAAACTGAATTTATATGTTTCTAATTGTAATTGCTTGATCTTGATATTCTTGCATATAAACTTGTTTTAATTTGCGTAAAAGATGCATAAGGACTGTATAAAATTAATGGGAAGAGTCTGGGACTTAGAATAAATGTTTAGGAGCTTTAACAATGGTGATCGGAATGACCAGATGACGCCAGAGATGAAGAAGAAAGAGCATAGCAGGTCGAGAACCGGCTCCCAAGGGCATGGAGTCGGCTCCCTAATGTTTTTTTGACGACTCTCAGGGAGAGAACCGGCTTCATGGTGAAGGGAGCCGGCTCCCTCAGGCCAAGAGCTGGCTCCCACATGGATAGAGCCTACTCCATTGATTTGGGAGCATGCTCTCGTGATAGGAACACTGCAAAAAGTGTATTTTTGGTTCTATTTTGGATTTTGGGATTTTCTAAGGTTGCTTAGACTGTAATGGGGTTTTTAAATGACTACGATGTATATGTTAAATACCCACAATGCATAATCTATGTTAATGTGCTAAGGAATTGAATAATATGAAATTTTAGTTAAATTTGCATGTTGTTAATGGATGTTCTAATTGTTGAAAATTATTCTAGCAATTTAAATGGGTGTTGGATGATTTTTATCATATAGTAGCAGTATAATATAATCATTGATTGTGTCTAAAGATTAATCGGTATGAAATTTTAAATTAAATTTGCATATTGACGGTGGATGATTTAATTGTTTAAAACTATTCTAACAAGTTAAATGGAGGTTATATGATTTTAAAATCATATATTGGTTGCATAATGTGATCATGAATATATCTGATTTCTATTATGTTTATTTTTGGATTTATTTAGTGTGATATTATAACTGTTGTATCATTTATGGATTGTATACATTATATGCACTAGTAAGGGATGGTGGCATATATATTAGGGACGGATTAACTAAAAACGTTAAATCCTACCTATTCATGTATAACGGAATGAATTAACTAAAACGTTAAATCCTACATATTTTCATATCAGGTTAACTGAATCAGTTGGATGACATACTGGATATTTATTTTATACTTTGGATAAGACAGATTATATATATATATATATATATAGTTATATACCCTGAAATGAGTTTGAGTCTCAGGATCAGTGGTTAGGGTGTGTATATTGCATGGGATGACTACCTAGATATAATGGATCGTTATATACCCCAGATTATGTAGTTATTGTTGGATTGATTAGGATGTATACGTATATCGAATCTTTGTTTGGACTGTAGTAGAGTATAACTTATTGGTGTAGAGATGGTTCGTGCTGAGCAGAGACTAGTCTACTTCATTCTTCCGTTTCTACATAGGAGTTTCTTTTATTTTTCTTTATTCAATTGTAGACAGTTATTGCTGTCACTTATTCAGTTTGGATTTTCTAGGGTTCCACATAGTTTGGATTCCCGAGTTGTATTATTTGGAAGATTAGTTGTATCAGAAGAAATTATTTATTAATATAAATTTATTCTAAAGATTTAATTATTGGATTATCATTTAGTTTTCAATTCAGCATTTTATCAATTTGTATTATGTGTTCGTTTATTGCCGATTTGTTTTCGATTTCCTTAGGTATTCGGGTGTGGCCTGGCCAACCCGCATTCTAAAATCTGGAGGTATCACACACAGACTTTTCCATGTTTTGGGTATGAAATTAAAAGGGCCACCTACTGTTAGTTGTCCCTTATCTATATACACCACCTCACTCTTCATCTTCTAAAACCTCAAACTTAGAACCAACACACACAATAGAGAGAGGGAAAGTGAGAATTATGTTAACGGAGAAAGAGAGTTATGTTAACGGGAGTGGGCAGGGTTTGTTGCTGAATTGGGATTTTAGGTTTTAAATCATATATATGTCATGTTAGTATTATTTTTGTCTTTTAAAAAAATTTCTCTTCTTTCAAGTTAAATTTCAAACGGCACTTTAACGATTTGTTGGTTTTTGCAAAAATTGAGATAATTTAGGGGGTTATGTGTCAAAATAATAGTTCAGGGGGGTTTCTTAGGAAAGAGAAGAAAGTTTATGGATTTTTTTTTTTTTTTTTTTTTTTTTGCACTTTACCCTTAAAAATATTAAGTAGTGAATGCAAAGGGCTATTTGTTGAAGGAGGTTTTTTTTAGTAGTGTCATTTAAGTATGAAAGACTGACCATTTATGCAAAATTGATGTTTTAGAACCAAATCCCAATTATTTAGGAAACCAAACCCCGACAATGATAACATCAAAGACTGATATTTTGTGCAGAAGAGGAGGGTGGAGATTATTTTAGAGAAGGCAATGTTTACTTTATCTATGGAGACCACATTTCGTATGAACTGATCTTCACCTTTCCTCTAACCGTGGAGGAATTTTGTTTTTTCTTGGCAAATTGAAACAGCCGAATGGTACTTACAAAGAACAAATTTTTTTATTTTCATAATTCAAGAAAAAATAACCTTTGTGGTTACAACCTTCACAACCCAAACACAAAACTTCCACAGATTTCTACGCTTACGGCTAAGATATATATCCCATAAACAAAACGAACAACTAACTAGAATCTAGACAACCCACCATTATAACCACAAAGTAAAGATGAGGAGGATTTATAGTCAAACCTGCAAAAACTACCAAGCCCTCCCAAATCTGATAGTAAACCCCCACCATCGATCACTACTTAGTCAGGAGCCAGGGTTGACTAGTCCCCCACAATCTTTGCTAGCGTACAAAGTAAAACGAGAGGATTCAGTACAGAGTGCAGCACTACAAAGACTACCATTCGAATTAGAGAGATAAGTGTGCTGCCTTACATTCCCCATCGGCTCCAGATGCATTAAACCCTGCCACAACGGCCTTTAACTTCTTTCCACCAACAGCTTTCGTCTCTTGCGACCCAGAAGAAACATGTTGGCGTACTTTTTAACCTCTGCGTGATGGAGACACGTATTAACCACGTGACATAAAACCACCATAACTTTAGAAGAGATATGCCACAAAGTAGCTGGGCTGAACCCCTAGTTTAACACATTTTCCCCATGATGTTAAACCCAAAACCAAGATGAGAAAACAAAGAAGACACAAAGGGGAAACAAGCTCCCAAATCTCGACAGAAGCAAGAGCTAGAACCTCTGCAAACCAGAGAACCTAGCTCGAACGTAGCGAGGAACCAATAAAACTGTATATTTCACTCGTGAGTAGGAAAGAAGAATTTACCCATTCAACCGTGGATCGAGGATCTAACTCATTTAACCAATCACAATAGTTATTCTAGCTAACTTGGTTTGTTTCTCCTTCATATTTTAAAATGTATTGTTTTGTGTAAAGAGGTCTGATTGGGACAATGCATGCCCACCCAAATGAGGATTGTCCTTTGTTCAAATGCATTGAAATTCTTTTTATTTAATAGCGAATGTTTTTAAAGTTTTACTATGCATAAACAAGAATATTGAGGAACTACTGACTAGTTAGTCATCGTGAAACACTCTAATAAATGAGTGCATTATGTAATTTTTTTCTCAGTTCCACAATGGAATAGCTTTGTCTAAAAATTGGAATCATCAGCTGTTTTTTCTCAGTTCAACAATGTAGTAGTTTTTCCCTTGTGTGATTGAGTCTAAAATTGGAATCATCAACTATTTTTTTCTCAGTTCGACAATGGAGTAGTTTTTTTCCATCTGTAATTGAGTCTAAAATTGGAATCATCAACTGTCCTATTAAAGGGAAAATATGTCTTTATATGTCATCAATCATCATCATGTTTATAGCACTAAATTACCTGTCACAATATTAAGAAAGTCTACAATACCCAAAGTGTCTTACCTCCAAGATCATTGCTAATGAGATAAAAATAAATTCACTTATATTACGTTTGGAATATCAAATCTGCATATATTGAAACAACTTTAGATTAAAATTTTAACTAAATATTTTCAAATTCTAAATCTAAATCACCAGGTATTACCAAACATAGCACTACTCCATTTAATTCTTCAATAATCCATTTGAATTTGACAGCTGAGAATTGTTTTGTCTTGGCTTAGGCTTACTAATTCTTTTGAGTAGTGATACTAGGTCCCAATTGGGACTAAGCTGACACTCACAAGAAACATTTAAGCCCCACTACTCAGGCTTGGTCCAAAATGTAATATTTATGTAAAAAAAAATTAAAAATTATGCAACACATTTACAATAAAAATATACACTTATTGCAATATATTATATTGTGTTGCAATGTTCCATCTATAATGGGTTGCATAGTTGTTGACACCCACTTATGGTTTTTTATTATTCCTCCTTATTTATTTGCAACCTACTTTTTTTTTAATATGATTACAACAAACTCAACTCCAATTAAGAGTTATAAGTCTCTGAATAATTAGGCTATAAAGATCCCTTCAATTTTCAATCAATTGGCTACCAAGCCTACCATATCCCTTTTAGGCTATGTTTGGTACAGTGGGAATGAAGAGAAAGGATAACATTAGTTATGAGGGGAGGAGAGGAGAGGGGAATGGAATGGAATGATAATTTTAACCCTCAATCATATTTGGTTAATTAATAAAGGAAAAGAAAGTGAAGAATAATAATCATATTTGAGAAAAGAAAGGAAAATAAACTATTTATATAAATTTACTATTATACCCTTTTATATTTTATAAATATAAAACATAAATTGATATATATATATATATATATATATATATATTTAGGGCAAATCATTTTAGCATCTGCCTCCATCTCTATTCTTGTTCTCAACTCTGCATTTGCCCTCTCTCTCTCTCTCTGCAACTGCAAACTACAAAATCAAAACCCATATCGGCATATCATTTCAGATTGTTCAAAAAATCAAAACCCATATCTTTCAGTTTCCAACACCCGCTGTTCTAGTTCGGGTTCGCTGTTCGCAAGCTTTAGCCGCTGTTCACAAGCTCCAATTCGGAACTTTTGGCGATTGCCATAAGAGCTCTGCAACCCTTCGCGAAAACCCTAGTTGAGGCCATGTCTCTTTGCTTATCTCACTCTCTCTCTCCAACTGCCAACTAATCCAGTTTTGTAATTCTTCTTTTGCAAATTAAATCCTTTCAATCTAGTGTAATCTTGATTTTGTATAAGGATAAATTCATCAGCAGGCCTTCCCTTCCTTTTTCTTCCATTTCCTCCCATTTTTGGGAGGATAAGAAATTACTATTCAAACATATTGATAACCCTCCAAAATCATCCCTTCCCTTCCCTTCCCACCATTTTTGCTAAACACACTTTTTTAATCACCCTCCATCACCTTTCCTTCCCACCATTTTTGCTAAACACACTTTTTTAATCACCTTCCATCACCTTCCCTCTCCTTTCCTCCCTTTTCCATTACACCAAACTGACCATTATACTCTGTTTGGTTGGAGGGATGAAAAAATGGATGGAAGGGAAAGGGGGAGGGATGGATGAGTCATCCCTAAGGAAGGGAAAGTGTCTCCTTTATTTTTTGTTTGGTTAAATGGAAGGGAAGACAAAAAGGATTGATGGAGTGCTAGTTTTTTTTTGTTTGGTTGGAAGGAAGAAAATGATAATTTTTATATATTTTTTTAGTAATATACCCTTACTATATAAAGTTATAAAATTAATTAGTTTAAAATTATTTAATAATATTGAGCGCTACTAACAAGTTGTCTAAAATGAATGTTTTATACTTACATACCAAATAATTTTTATTTTATTTTATTTTATTATTATTATTTTTTCACATACCAAACAATTAATTAATTTAAATTTATTTAATAATCACTTTAGTTGTTTAACATAACACAAACAGGGTTTTAACCAATTTTTAGGAAGGATAAAAATAGAAATTATAACAAATTTTGGTAGTTATCATTTTTTCTCTTCACTCTTCCCCAAAATTTGGGCGGATAGGAAAATGTATAGCAAAGAGGGATGAAGCATCCTTCCTTACTTCCTCCCTCTCTTCCCTTCCCTCCAACCAAACATAAAAACATTCATCCATCCCTCCTCCCATCCATCCCTCCAACCAGACATATCATTAAGGATGAATATTAATACATTCCAATTTTTTTTTTTTTTTCTAGTTTTTTTTTTTAAAAAAAAAAACTTTCAGTGAACTAACAATATCAGTCTCTTATTTTTTAAGATTAGGGATTCGAGTCTCAATAGACGTGTGTGAGTAATAACTATGAAAAAAATAAAATAAAAAAAAGAAAAGAAAAAGAAGGGCCCATCATTCCATTCTATGATTACGCCTCTAGATACTTTAGCAAAAGCACATATTTGTGAGGATAAGAGTACCCAAAAAAAAAAAAAAAACTAAAAAGTAAAAGAGCAAAACAGAAAAAACTACATTAAAGACAAGAATTACCCAAAGCCAGGAAAGAAGTCTTTCCTTTCACACATTTGTCCAAACCAAACACACCCCTTTTTTCTCTTTCCGCCCCCACACTACACTCTGCAGCTTTTTCCCTCGCCTTATTATATACCCCCAACACCGCATCCAAACACTGCTGCCTCTCTCTCTCTCTCTAAACTTACGTTTTCTCTCTCTAAATTCTAGGCATTGAGATCAGAAATGGGGAAACCACACAAACCACCATCTGGCCGTACAAATCTCGCATCATGCATCGTGGCCACGATCTTCTTGATTTTCGTGGTCATTGTGATCCTTATCGTGTTCTTCACCGTATTCAAGCCCAAGGACCCGAAGATCACCATTAACGCTGTCCAGCTCCCCACCTTCTCCATCGCTAACGGCACCGTTAACTTCACCTTCTCTCAGTACGCCTCCGTCAACAACCCCAACCGGGCCGTGTTCACGCACTTCGACAGCACACTGCAGCTGCTGTACTCCGGCAGCCAGGTGGGATTCATGTTCGTCCCCGCCGGCAAGATCGACGCCGGGCGGACTCAGTACATGGCGGCGACCTTCTCCGTCAAGTCTTTCCCGCTGTCGTCGGCGGCGGCGCCGGAGAATGTGGGACCGACGATCACTGATGGGCTGAACGGGATCAGGGTCGGACCATCGATGGAGATAGAGTCGAGGTTGTACATGGCGGGTCGGGTTAGACTTCTGCATTTGTTCACGCATAATGTTGAAGCTAAAGCTAGTTGTAGGGTCTCCATTGCTGTAAGTGATGGATCTGTGTTGGGTTTTCATTGTTAGCATTTTTTTTTTTTTTTTTTATATTTAATTTTTAGGATTTTTGGTGATTTGGGTGTTGAATTTGGATGCCCATATATGGTGAAGAAAGTGTAAAAAAGAACTGATTTTTTTAAGAGTAATGCTTGATATTTTTTAGTCTGTTTGAAAATAGTGTGTGTGGGAAGCTAATTAAAGCTGGTTGAAGAAGGGTAATGCTTTGTATATGAGGAAGCTAAAGCTGATTTTTTTTAGTGTGTGCGTGGGAAGCTAATTAAAGCTGGTTGAAGAAGGGTAAGGCTTTGTATATGTGGAAGCTAAAGCTTGGTTGTAGGGTCGTCGCCATTGCTGTGAGTGATGATGGATCTGTGTTACTTTGAATGTTTGTTGTTTTCTCTCTTTTTTTTTTTTGCTAAAAAAAAAAAAACTGATTTTTAGGATTTTTAGTGATTACGTCATTTTGAATGCTCAGATTTGATTATTTGTGAACAAATGTTAAAATATTGATTGTATTCAGAGTAATGCTTGACATATGAGTGTGAAAGTTGCATCTACGCGTACAGTGTACACATACGAGTAGAACTGTTGAATTACCCGTCTTATGCAAGTGGTTAAAAATCACTTATAAATATTACAAATAAAAGTAAGACTTTGTTCGGATATTAAGGAGAGAAAATAATAAAAATGATGTTGTGTTTGGTGCAGGAATTGAATGTCACTTCAACTATTTGGTCTGTAATTTAAAGTGGCAATACTTATTCTATTAAAATGAAAATTCATTCCATAACTAAACCTATGGAATGACTATTTCATTCTTAAGTAATTTTTCTTAAAAAATTTACTTTTCAAAAAACTTCATATTTTAAGTCAAAAACCCACCGCTGCCTTCTAAAAAATCAATTTCCCAAAAAAAACTTCATATATTAAGTACAAAACTCACCACTACTTTCCACCACAACTACCTTCGCCTTTCATCACCAGTAACACTGATTTCCACCACCATCACCACTGATTTCCACCGCCTATCACCACTGCCATCGTCTCCACCACCACCACCGTCACCGTCACCACCTTCCACAACCATCACCACCACAGCCGCCGCCTATCACCATTGCCACCGTCTTTCACCACCACCACTGTCACCACCTTCCACAACCATCACCACTATCACCGCCTTCCACCACCTCCTTTCACTACCACCATTGCCACTGCCACCGTCTTTTACAACCACCATCGCTACCACCCTCCACCATCGCCACCACCCTCCACCATCGCCACCATCCACTGCCACCCCTTCCACCACCATCACCTCCACTACCTTCCACTACCACCACAATCGCTTATATTGGTTTCACCACTGTCACCTACACTACTATCTCGTTCCACTACCACCATCACACTATTGCTACCGCCTTCCACCACCACCGCCGTCACTGCCTTCCACCATTGCCACCACCCCTGCTTCCTTCCACCACTGCCACCACCGCATTCTTCCAACACCACCACCTCCACTACCATAGTTACCACCATCCACCACCGCCACTGTCACCATTTATTTTTTAAAAAAATTATACAAAAATGTCATTTTGTTAATTTAATTTATTTGTTATTAAGAGGGATATTTTGATGAACTTAATTTGAAATTTATTTCATTCTAAATTTTAAATTAGTCCAACCAAACAATATAATAGTTATTATCATTTCAATCCTATATATTTCATATTTATAACCAAACAATAGAATAAGAATGGCCATTCCATTCCCATTCTCATTCCATTTCAACTTGCATTATATTTCATTCTTACACACAAAACATAGCATGATATTATTAGTTATAAGAGAAAATAAAATAAAGGATACCAATAATCTCTATTTATGTTTGAATAGATAGAAAAGAAAAGAAGAGAAATTGTAGTATTAGGAAAAAAAAAATAATAGTATTTTTGTTTGGATATAATAGAGGGGAGAAAAAAGAGAAATAATAACAATCTAATTACTATCATGTCCTTTAAAATAGATGAGATATGAATGGAATAATAATTTACTCCTTTTAATTGTTGAGGGTAGTTTCTAAATTATAAAAATATTACTTAAATACTATCTTTTCTTTCCCTATCTTCTCAGTTTTTTAGAGATAGAAAATGAGGAATAATGAAGGATAGTCATCCCTCTCTATCCTTTATTTTCTCTCATTTTAACCAAACCTAAACACAATTTACACTATCATTTCTTTTCTTTTCTTTTGTTTCACTATCTCTCCAAATCTCTCAATCCAAACATATCCTTAAAAGTTTTAACATATGCTACATACTAAATTGTAAAGAATAAAAATAAATAAATATTATATCATATAATGAAATATATATATAGAAACTATAGTAGCAGCATATATATAAATTTTTGGCCTTTTGGGTTTCTCTTTGGTTCTTTCATGAAAATTACAACAACCCCCAAAAACAGTGGCGGATCCCGAGGGGGCTTGGTTGGATTTTTTTTTTAGTATAGGTATATTTAGCCTAATGTTTTAAAAAAGAAAAAATCAATAGTAGTGCATTAGTCTCTCAATTTTAACCCATCCAAACAAGTTCAATATCTAAGTTACAATTTTAAAACAAAAGTTCAACCAAATAGGCCCAAGTCAAACTAGCCCAAAATCTAAGTTACAATTTTAAAACAAAGACTCAACCAAATAGGCCCAAGTCAAATTAGCCCTAAACAATCACTAACCTAAAACACAAAGAACTCCTAAATTCTTAATCTTGCACAAATCAGAAAGCGCACTCCTTCTTTCCTTCTAAAGTTTAACCTTATTTTTTCTAAAATTTTATAACTCTTTAATTTTTCGATCCCCAATTCCCTCTTGTTTAATATTAACCCCCCATTAACAATTCTTAGATTCGCCTTTACCCAAAAATGGGAGAGCTTGCAAATCATGAGGATCACGTCACAGGCCGTGTCCACACACCTACCAGTGTCATCAGAGATGTCTCCTCTCCATTGATGTGAGATGTTACAATCACTCTTTTTTAAGGACTCGTTCTCGCCGGCGTTACCTTCATCAGTTTGTATCTGCACTCTCATTTTTGCTAAAAATTAGTTCATACCATTTATCACGATTTGTCTACATACCATCGGTCCTGACCCCTTCACACCATGTAGATTTGCCTGCTTAGTACCTCGTTTGGGGCTCAACGTCCTCATTAAACTTGTCCTTGAGGAGCTTATTTATGCACACTTTTCATTTTCGATTGAAAATTCACTATGATACAATTCGTTACGAGTTACCACACCGTTTTACACACTCTTTACTGATCACCATTATTCTCAGTCTGTTGCTACTGTGGTTAGGTATATGCTTTAAGAAATAAAATAATAAATTAGTCCGGTAATAAATAAAGCTTTGCAATCATGTGATATGGTTGAGAATATTCACTATCATTGGAATTGTAATGAGTTTGGAAAACTGATCTCGAGTTGCCTATAAAATGCTCAAGCCTTGTAAGCTAGTGAGAGATTTTTGTTGCATGGTTCAAACTTGTCTTCCTTGTATTCCTGAATGACTAATGATATTTTACTGAATATTTACAGTGAAGTGCCTAATTAAATAATTTTTAATTAATTATTTATATTAAATATAATTAAGTGGTTCTATTTTCTTATTTGTTGTATAATTAATTAATTAAAAGTGTAAATTTAGTAATTTACTGTAAGTGTCATTTTTCTTCACGAATTGATTAATGTTATTTAAATGGAAAATTATAAAAGCCTCCATCAATTTTTAATGAATCAAGTACTTTAAATGAAGGAGGACTCGAATTAGTATTATTTTATTGTAATTGCTGTTTTTATATTTTTGGCTTAATGTATATCCACACATCGGTCGGCAATTGCAAATCATAACTTTTACTTTCTGATATAAAAACTGTGTATTTAAATGTTTTTTTTTTTTTTTTTTTTCAATAACAAAAAAATTCATTCACATTCCTTTTACATGAGTATAATTGAACTCTCTAATTGGGACTTAAAATTTCTGGCATATATTTAACAAACAAAACAAAATTAATTTTTTTTAACAAATCCATTCTAAAAAGCATTCACGAACAATTCATCTGTAATCTCATTAATTTTGTAAAAGAAAATGGTTTTAGCAAAATAATTTGAGACATTTTGATGTAAAGTAAAAGAAAAAAAGTTACGGAGAAGAAAGAAAGCAAAATAGAAATAAATAAAATAGTAAATGGCTCGAATTTTGAAGCGCTTTGCGGTGCTCGATGGGGACCACATGTTGCCGCTCAATGGGGACCCCACATGTTTCATCAAGTCTGGGAATTCGAGTAAATCAATCTCTTTCTTTGACTTTTGCCTTCTCGGATCTTTGAAAATAGCAATTATATATTCGTTACTGTATGTGCATGTGTTGACTGTTGGGCTGTACTAACAATTCATTAGTCTGCTGGGAATTCATTTTTTGAGCAATTTAATCTTATTCTCCGTCAGGTCAAGCAATTCAAGTATTTATAATTTTAATTTATGCCACACAGCAGAAATGTGTTTCTTAACAAAAATAAAATTTTTAAATGTATTTAAATAAGATTTAAGTGAGTTGAAATTAGAAATAATAATTTTGAAAAGAAATTTCAACTTTTAACACATTTGTTTTAGAACCAATGTGTTCGAAAAATCTAAAATTAAAGTATTGAAAATAAAAATTGGATGTAAGTGTATCTACAGCAGAGATTAGTTACAGCACAGTAAAGGTATCAAATGAAATGGTAGTTAGCAGAACAAATACGAAAACTTATAATACAGACCAACACATTGGTTATCAAATCAGTGGAAACTCATATATATATATATATATATATATATTCTGAAAAGTTGGCACTTTTATTGAGAAGTCCATAATAACATATTTACCAAAAATAATACCATTCTAAATGTAACTAGAATACTACCTCTGTGTGAAATGGAACTTAAATTTGTTCTAGAAACTAGAATAAAACCCTAAAATGAATGAAAGTGACATTAAAAGTAAAAATAATCAGGTTCTAAATATGCGCAATCAGTGAAGCCCCAGATTTTGGAGATCCATAGCCATAAGGGTTCTTGCTAGCCCAGTTCCATTGATCACGAGACATCTCATCAATGCCGTATTTTGCCCTGTGAAGATACCACATATTATGCAATCACATCACACGAAGTAAATTTGACTAATCGTTGTTATTAAATTTTTCGTAGCAAAAATGATAGATCTTTCAATATTGGCAGATATAAGGGTGTGGACTCCGTCACATGAGATCACCCGACATCATATGGTGGGGCCAGACCCCCACTTACATACATATTCCATGTTCAACATCCGCCAAATTCAAAAGATGCATCATTGCTCTTTTCGTAATTCCATTAAAGGCTCTCATAAGAGATCACTTTTCAAAATAATTGAGGGAGAACTTACCTACATTGTTAGGAGTATGAAAAACATAGTACTTTCCATTTTTCAATCTTTTCAACTACTAATTTCAAGAATATCATATTTCAATGTGCTATTGAAATAGACTAATATAATAACATAAGAAAACACTGAGAATCAAATAGGAAGTTAGCAGAAACAGCCATCATTGTATAATTCTAACAGCATTGGTTATTATTCTGTCATTAAGTTCAAGAAATGACACCAAACACTAAACAACCATAATTTCAACTCCAAGAGTTGTAGCATGACTGAATGAGACCGATCTCCAAACAGCAAGCTCAAAGGGTCATCGGTCAGAGATTTATTTGCTCAAGCAAGTATTGGTTAAAATTATCTAAATAATGAATTGCGTGTAAACACTTACTTCCATTTCAGCTCGCGCTCTGCTTTGGCTGTTGATGCATATACAACCTCTGCATCACCAGGTCTCCGCCCAGCCATAACCAGAGGAATTTTCTGAAACAAGCATATGGTAAGAAAGACAACAATTTATGAGAACAGCTAGGAATAGCCCGCCAGAGCCTTAAGGGTCTGGTGCTTGATAATCCAATAGTTACCACCAAGCATTTGGCTCAAGTGGTATCTCCACTTCCTACCCATATGGGAGGTTGAGCATTCAAGTCCCTATTGGGGCCCGCAGTGTGTGTGGGTATGTGCTTACTTATCATTCTTAGAATGAGGGGGAAAAAAGAAGAAGAAAAAACAGCTTTTGCTGAATTTTGGTGGATGTAGCATTTTAATAAAATGCACTCTGTACCAGAATATCTCTTTGGTCTGGTTCTTACCAGGCCTCACATCTAAAAAATTCTCATTGTTCGGGATTTGAAAATTAGCACTCCTCTCATTGAAGAGTTCGGAGGAACTCCAATAGTTTTGCTCCAAGTGTGAGGCATCGAATCCACACCCACCCTAATTCTCTGAAGCAATTATATCACAACAGTGACTTACTTGAACAATTTAAGTTCAAAACGAATACTCCAAGCAATTGCTAATTGCTCATTTATGAATCAGGGACAAATTATGAGAAGATGTGATCTAAACTCACATCAAGGATGGACACTAGTGATCTGCCTAGACTTGCCGATTCCAGATCCTGTCCCAATTGGATGAAACTATATATATGTGTAGACCAAGCAAAAATTTCCCAGGATAAACTAAATCAATTTCTAAAACTTCTGACATAAGAAAACTAAATACAGACTTCAAAAGATGCATACCTTTCCAGATGCCTTCTCAAATGCTGCTACCATTTCCAAAACCGTTGTTCCTTTTCCAGTTCCCAAGTTGTACACTTCACAGCCTGCAGTTGTGTATGTCATCAGAATCATGTTGTTAAAGAGGGTATTAATGCTTGCCACTGTCCTAATCGTACTTTCTGTCCTATCTTTCACCAAGTGAGTAAAGAGGGTGCCTGTAGGTTTACTGCCAGTGTATATGCTATATTACATCTAATGAACAAGGATCCTTTGAGATTAATTAATAAAACCCAACTGATATAAAAAATTCCCAACCTAAATCATTTGTAAAGGCCAGGCCAATGCAAATTCTCCCACGCATCAACCCTATTAAGTCAAACTTACGCAGTTATCTAGCAACAGCCATCAAAATGCATCTAATTTTCTTGTCAAAATTTAAAATTTAAGCTCATATAATGTTCCAGTGACTTATAACAGATCCTTATCTTCAAGTATTTTATACATTAGTGAAATATGCTTACATAAGTTGAGCAGTCTCTCATACATCTACTGCATTGTTGTCCATAGTCAAATAAGTAAAATGTTCTACATTTCCTTGACTGTAAGCATTTCAAGCATTATATGCTTCAAATATAGAAGCACAAAAACTGGCTCTTTCATGCATCTAATCAAGATCTAAACAAGATATGTAAGCAAATTGGTTATTATTTCCATAGATTAATAGAAACTAGATAAACTCATTCCCGGAGATGGACACTGAAAACAAAAAAACATAAGAATCTGGGATGGTATACCTACGGAAGGATCAGATAGCTTGCACAATGCAGCAATATGTCCATCTGCTAAATCCATAACATGAACAAAATCACGTACCTGAAAATTGGAAAGGATAAGGATAAATAACGTCAAAATAAAAGCTTAATGGAAAGCAGAATACTGAGGAAAGAATACAATATCTATATCGGTAAGACCCTAAATCTTAGGTATAATCGTATTAAAAGAAAAAGAAATCATAAAAACCATAGAAATAAAAATTCATTTGAACTTAAACCTATATAAAATATCAATAAAGATAAAATGGAAGAACCATGCAGTTAATGGACCATCCCAGTTCATGATGACAAGTAAACGCAGTCATTACAACTTCTTGAACATTCTTCTTTTGATATTTGGCCTATGCTCCAACACACTTCGTTAAAATACAAATGCCTCAAGAAAAATGGGACATAGTGCACTAGTGACATCCAGAATGCGTCGGCAGTAAAACCTAGACACCTTTTTGCATGATGTATTATATATAAATAATACTAGAAGATTCATTATAAATAGAGAAGATAATGGGTACTTGCAATAAATTTTGAAATTGCACTGCACAATAGACAAACAGAGAATTGCTTATAATGAAGGCATACCCCTGTACCATCACTTGTTGCATAGTCACTTCCAAAAACTGTCAATGCAGATCGCCTGCCAACAGCAACTTGCTGAATAAAGGGCATGAGATTGTTTGGTGTACCATGGGGATCCTCGCCAATGTAGCCACTAGGATGTGCACCAACTGGATTGAAGTATCGAAGCAATATAATTTTCCATTCTGAGTCCGAGAGGTAGACATCACGGCATATTTCTTCAATGAAGAGCTGAAAGGATCAACAATCTTTTTTTGGTAAGTGAAAGGATCAACCATTTTAGATGGTAACCGTAGAAGAAAAAACTCGATAAGAGAATATTTGAACAAATTAAATAGGCATTTGGGGGTCACAATCAAGAAGCAGATGCCAAAAGTTTTTCATCCTTTCATATACCTTGGTCCGTCCATAAGGATTTGCTGCAGATAATGGAAACTCCTCTGTACACGGAACCTCCTTTGGCCAACCGTAAACAGTTGCTGATGATGAAAAAACAAGCTGCAATATTCAAAAACCACATTTTAGAATTAGAAAGCTGATTCAATGGGAAAACTTCAACCCTACCCCATACCCAGTTACGTGCATATAAAACAGATGTAACAGACACAACTAAAAACAATGGAATCAAGGCCAAAAGGCACAAAGTTAAACAAGTGTTATGAAATTTTCTT
Source organism: Cornus florida (assembly GCF_030987335.1). Classification (NCBI taxonomy): domain Eukaryota; kingdom Viridiplantae; phylum Streptophyta; class Magnoliopsida; order Cornales; family Cornaceae; genus Cornus; species Cornus florida. The sequence continues at coordinate 68,727,847 of NW_026775581.1, read as the reverse complement.
ACTATTGTGAAAAAGACTCAGAATAATAAAAAAAACTAAAATGAAGTAATATGAAAGAAAAAAAAAAAAAAAAAACCTTTTTGCATTCATTGGCAACCATAATTTCCAATAGATTAATTGTACCAATAAGGTTGTTATCATGGTACAGCAATGGTTTTGCCACGCTTTCACCAACTGCCTTTAGGCCAGCAAAATGGATGACAGCATCAAATCTGCAGTTCAAAAAAGAATAAACAAGAGCAGCAGAAGCTTGGGATCATATGTTAAGCTAAAGGCCAATGATATGCATACAATTAAGAAAAAGATGATGATGACGAATAAGATTGGTTAATAAAACTAAAATCTATAAATGATTAAAAACTATGAAAGTAAATTGAAGGGATCAATCACTTCAAGTTTTGTCTTCTATTCAGAGATTCAAAGTGACAAAAACCTTACAAAAGCGATAATCTTTACAGCATACAACTAAAAACTTACTTTGTTGAAGCAAAAATCTTTCCAAGCGCCGTCTTATCCCTGAGGTCTATCTGCAGATCAAACCAGAATTACAGAAATCAAGCCCACCAATTACAAAAACAAATATCATATGCAACAGAATCGATAAATCCAATCTATAAGCCGATGATAAAACCATTAAAAAACAACAAGTATTTTACAGGAAAAAAAAAAAAAAAAATCAATGATAGAGATCAACACAAATGAGACATATTGGTAATGTACTGCTAATCAAAGCTTAAAGTACTTTTGAAAGTAAAAATGTGACCAAATATAAACAAGCGCCTAATAATCAGTTTATTTTAGTACCAATGTGTTTATATAGATGAATTCATACATATATACATAGAAAATTAAACCGATTATTAAGCCAATAAAACAAAAGTATTTTACAGGAAAAAAGAAAAGAAAAAAAGAAGCAATAATACAGATCAATACAAGTGATACGCATTGGTAAAGCACTTCTAATCAATCGAATATATTTAGTACCATTGTGTACATATAGATGAATTCATACGTATATATAGACAATTAAACCATTAATACACAAGAACTTTACAGATTAAGCCATAATACAGATCAATACAAGTGATACGCATTGGTAAAGTACTTCTAATCAATCGAATATATATCTATATAGTATTGATAAAGCTTAAAGTACTTTTGAAACCAAAAATAGTGACCACATATAAATTAGCGCCAAAAATAATCAGTTTATTTTAGAAACAATATATATACACACACATGAATATATATATACAGAGAGCATCATATTCATGCCCTAGAAATAATGTACCTTGTGAAAGGAAAGGTTTGAGGCATACTCTGGGCCGGCGAGTTCTTGAACTCGCTTGATTGCGATATCACAAGAGTTATCGAGATTGTCGATCACAACAACTCTGTATCCACCCAGCAATAGCTGAAGCACCGTATGGCTTCCAATGTAACCAGCACCACCTGTCACCAATATGTTCCTCGCCATACATACAGATATATATATAGCTATATATAATTTATATATATGCGTGTGTGTATATATATATATATATATATATATATAATGAGAACTGAGACTTTGGATCTGAATCGAGAAATGAGCACTCTCTGATGGAAGTGTTGCGTTTATTATATACTTACAACTACTAAACGCGAGGAAGGTGAAATTGGTATGGAGTGATATTTTGCGGAGGGGGTGGGCCACGTGGCGACCCTTTGTTGGTTGTGAGGTGCTTCTTTGATGGTGCTCGTGTCACGAGTCAAACCGTCATTGCTAGTCGACGATTCCGTGATTTTGTGGGCCCTACCTCCCTGAAATATAGAAAGAGAAGCTTAGTTGCACCGGCATTTCCTTGATTATAAAATTATGATGACTCACCACTCTACCATGTCATACATTTTCAGTTTGACATGAGTTTGACTTGTATATCCTAATATTAGCAATGCTTATCAGTACATATCCAATGATTTTCATTCAAGTATTTATTCTAATATGTTTTACCATTGGCAGTAAGATACTATTAGTGATTTGGAAAGGAATTTAATAGTGTATTATTACATTATTCTTTGGAGGTTAAGTTTTAGAAATGTGGTTCGGTTTGGTCCTCATGTCTAATGATTCTTATTAAGTGTGCCGTCTCTGAAAGACTGGTCCGAACACCTTATTAATAGATTTATCCTGTCCATATCTCTACCGGTTCAACAATTATCTAATTTTTTACCAATCAATGATTTAACATGAAATCATACTAAATTAAAATGTGTGCAGCCCTAGTAATAATTTTACCATATTTGTTTTAATAATTTATAAATAACTTTGACAAATTTGTAAATCAATTCCGCTATCTGTCAAAATAAAATATCCAAACTAAAAATTATTTGAGAGATGTGTATGTATATAATGTGGACCTGTCATAAAAGAATTCATCAGGTGGGAAGAACATTGGGCAACTCATGGCCTAAGTGGCAGAGCGTCCCGCTCCTCTCCCCCCTAATTTGTCAGGATAAAAAAATAATAATAATAAATAATAATTAAAAAAATGGGAAGAACGTGACACATAGCTTTAAATTGAATTCAAACTTTTTTAAAGACTTACCTAAACTCAACAAAAACATGAAGAGCATGTTAAAAGTTTGTTGTCAACAAAAAAGATGAAGAGGCCTGCATTTACCTCCATATGTCTGGTGTTATCTGACTGATTGCCTTCTTTCTCGAGGATATGCTGCATTCAAACCCTCATTGCATAAACATAAATATATATATATATAAAGATATATAAATGGTGGATTCAAACTGGTTCAGTGATCAGATTCACATAGAACAAACAATGTATAGGGTTGATCATCAACCATAGAAACTTCAACGCATACAATAAAAACCACAGATCTGAGCAAGATTAATGGCTTGGATTTGCAAACTTTTGATGTAGGGCTTCAATTTTTTTTCGACATAAACGACTTCATTAGGGTTTTGGAGATTTTAGTAAGAGAATAATGTTATAAAGAGGACATTCTTCTCTGTTCTCTAAAAAGGCCAGAGTTTGCAACTCCAGTTTTAAAAAAGTGTTTTCTAAAAATAGGTGCCAGGTAGATTTTTAGGTGTTTTCTAAATTTTCTTGCTGTTTCATGAGCTGCAAACCAAACAATAATTTTATTTTTTTTCTATAAAAAAAAAAGAAAAGAATTTTGATGACAAATATAAGGTTCTAACTTTAAGAGGTGGTGTCATTATAAAGTAGTTTGTGTCATTATGCTATATACCGTGATTGAGGTTTTTTTTTTTTTCCTTTTTTCGAGAAAGTCCATCATATTCATGCAATCAAAATAATTGATGTTTTAAACTTTCAAAAAAAAAAAAAAAAAAAAATTGATGTTTTTGAAAAATCTATATCTTACTCCACTATTCCATAACTTTGACAGAAATCACCAAAAACTTTATCTTTGTTTACTATGGGTAACCTTATAATAGAATTTTGTTATTTGGGCCTATTTGGCTCAAGCCGGATACACATAAGGGCCCTCCTTTTTGAATGCGGAGTAAATAATAGTTTCTTTTTGAATATGATTATTATTATTATTTTTTTTATGAGAATTTCTTAAGTTTCGAGAGGGGCATTTTTTATAACTACTCCAGCTTGTACATACAAAGCCAAATTAATAAGAAAGTCCAATGGGTCCTCGTAGTCGTTATTGGGTATGTGTGTATTTTTTGTCGAAAGCAGATCCAACATGAAACACGTGTTGTACCACATCGAACGAATTTCATCACTTGCACGTATGAGCGACCACACGTGTTATACCCTAAAAGATCCCGACTCTTGGCCAAATGGAATGCAAGTTTTACTTTCAAAGGTCTGTATCTTTGTATTCCATTAGTAAAACTTCAATTTTGTAGTAATCTTAGCCAGGGTGGGGAAGCCAACATTGTCTATTTAATTACACTAATGTTATGTTTGGGAATACCAAATCAGTGTCTTGAATTTGGAACTCAAGAAGGTTTAATTCAAAATTTGTACTCAATTTTCAACAATCCTAAATCCAAGGTGCCGCCAAACATAAGCATGAATTGAATCAACTAATGTACAAGAGGTTGGATAGATTGATTTGAAAAGGGCCAAAGCCAGAGAAATATGGATTTGAGCAAAAACATATATGAGATGAACATCATTGCAAGTATAATACATATGATCTGCGAAAAGAACACTAACAGTTCCATCCATACAATGACTCCCTGTGAAGCAACAAATTTGAGTAAAGGTGATTAATTTCATATTTTAATTGATAATGTGGTTTTAATCTACAAAAGAATGCCACTGTTTTCTGATGATTTCTGAACTCTGAGGTCAGTCAGTGAGCTAGGATAAGTGTTCGGCTATGACACCGTCGAGCACCTATTTTGTGATGCTATCGTTCTCCTTTTCCGTGATCATGCACAGTTCAAGATTCCTCTCAAGGCATGATGTTGGTGGTTGATCGTTTTGTCGTGCAGCATCATTGTGGACGTATAAAGGGAATCGATGTCTCTTACACCAGTGCCTCGTGTTTGTTTCTATTGATACACTGAAGGCAATAAATATAAAAATAAAAAAATAAGAAATTGAAAAGACGAAGTACTGAGGCAAAACAATGTGAAGATTAGGCTAATAGGAGAAAGGAAATTACTTTTTATACATCAAACACTTGTTCTGTTGGCAAGGGTTCAGAATTGAGAAGTCTTTCCACCTCATCGTTCGCCTCAGCTTGGAGTCTCCATTTCTGCATGAAATGATGAATGATTAGAACCAAAACCACACGTCATAATCCTTTTTTTCCCCCTTAATGTACAATGGGGGCTCAAATTCCAAAGCGCGGGGAGAGGAAAATCCAGACATTTTTCACATTTCATCCTTCAAGATCGCCTCAAGGGAGATACTGCCTAAACTATAATTCCCCACCCATACGCCCATCCCATCCACCGGAACAGCCCTTGAGAGGGAACTGAAGATTGTTGGTTGAGTTTCTGTTTTCTTATAAGAAAGCAAAAAAAAAAAATTTCCCTCCCTTTCTTTTATACTTAAATTGTTAATTAGTTTTGTTTAAAGAATCCTGATCACGCATATCTCCAAGTAGTCATATATTAGTATAACATAGAGAGAATATTTCAAGGTTATAAGAGCATGCCTCTTCAAGATTTTCAAGCTCCATGATTTGTTGTATTTGATCAGCAATACTTTCCTGCAGGAATAATTGAGTCAAATTAAGTTCTGGTGAAAAGTTGGGAGGCATTGCAATTGTTAAAGATTCCAACAAACACATTAAGAAATGCTGAGTGTATATATGTGCTTGAGTGTGGGTGTTTGGAGTGTAGTGAATGCGCAAAAAAAGGTGGATCAATCAGAGATCAACGCTAAAGAAGCTAAGTAGTTTCTATATTAAAGTCGGATTAAGGCAGGGAAGAATATATAATAGAGTGGTGCAGACCGCGTTGTTAGCCGCTTCAGCAGCAAGAAGATCAGAGTCCATCTCTACCTCAATTTCAATCATTGAAGAAATCTGACAAGTAGCATCATAATGCATTAGCTCATGAACGTGCAGTCAAAAAAGTTGATTGGGTGTGTGTGTTTTCTTTTTGGTTTTGTGGTGTAAAAATCGTACTCTTGCAAAGCTGGCAATCAGTTCAATCCGTTTCTCGAGGGAACTTTCAAGGCCTTCACGCACCCTTTTGATTCTACTTCTCCGAGCACTGTAGACAAAGAAATAATTATTTAACAGGAGTGGACTTTGACCAAGAGAACTTAAAGGTAATCCATTTTTCTGCTAAAACAAATAATAACTATAACTTTGGTAATTATTCAATGTATTAAGCAAGTATTAGAAATTTTTTGAAGGTTCACCGATAAGAAGGTTCTCCAACAGCAACAATTTTATTCTCCAACTGACATACTCGAGCCAGCATCCAAACCTATATAAAGAAAATTCAACTTTAGCTATGAAACTTCAAATTTTTGTATTTTTATTTTTATTTTTAGTTTTTGTTAGGTAAGTACACACACACATTTTACAATATGCCCACTATGAAGCTTGAACCCTCACCTCCCCTTTAAGGGAGGAGAGGTTATACCATTGGGCTAATGGCCCATTGGTTAAGAAATTCAAGTTTCGACAAGATATATGACAAAACAGCGTGAATTACATGACTTGCAAGGTCAGAATTATTTACAACTTCAAATTCAGGAAAGTGAGACAACTCTGAATAAATTTCATTTACAAGATCCCCAAGGGGTTCAAATATTCACTTATTTAAAATTTTCAAAATCACAAAAGGTTTCCACATAGAAGATTTTACATTAAATTGCTTGAACTCAAGCAACTAATTTTCCCAGGTGCTATAGTTTATATAAAAATAATGCTTCATGAGAAAATTCATGGTTAAGACACTATAATTTTTAAAGCTTGAATTCCTTATTTAAGATAAAATTTAATGCAATTAATTTGTTTATGGAAAATTGATTTTCCTATAAATTTGCAGGAAAAATTAAATAGGTGCTTGAATAATAAACTTGATGTTTCCCCTTTCTCTTGTTTTGTTAAATAGTCAATAAATTGATTCACCCAAAATCAGTTCCAGTTTTTCAAACCTTCCTTAACAGAGAGGTCCAATCAAGTTTATTTGAGAAAAGAGAGAAAATGTAGTATATATATGGCACATATCCTTCACTTATATCATTTAAAAGCAAAAAATGTATCTGTAAAATTAACATTTTATGAGTTTAACTAAAACAGGTTATGTTATGTAGCTTGTAAGGGCTTTAAACACTTGAAGCTCAACTCAACTTGACAAAGCCTTTTCCCATTACATGGGATCAGCAACATGAATCCTATTTTTCCATTACTCTGTCTAAGGCCATAGGCTCACTCAAATCACATATTTTCTTTCCTTGCTAACTCTACCCATGTTAATTTTGATCCTCCCCTTCCCCTTAGCATTATCCTCATTGTGGATCATGTCACTCTTCCTAAGCGGTGCAATTAACAGTCTTCTTTGTACATGCCCCAACCATCTTAATCGATTCACTCATTTTACCTCCATTTGGTGCTCCTTCAACCACCTCATAGATGTATTCATTTATAATATTGTAATACTTGCACAACAAAAAATCAACAACTCTTAGAGGCAAACCCAACATAAAGTAGCTCAAATTAAATCAGTTATAAAGTAGTTGGCTATACCAAGGTCAAAATAACAGCAGGGGGATACCTCATTTTCAGCAGCTTCTTTCAAATTCTTGATTCGAGATTGAAGTATGTCATATTGAGATAAAAGTTGCTGCCTGATAGCAGTTACATCTACCAACTTCTGAGGAAGCTGGAACCAGAAAAAATAAGTTAAGTATAGATTTCCATATTCTCTGTGAGAATTCCCCAAAGAAATCTACATCGTAAAAAGTAAAAACCATAAAGAAATCACCCTGATGTCTATAAATAATTATATAATATCTCACTCATCGAGAATAGGCAGTAATTTGAGGACTGTAATAACTCTAGTGGAGATGGCTAGCCACCAGCTCTTAGAATATCGATAAATTTTATAACTTTCTCTAAAAACTTCTAAACTACTTTGTTTAGATATTCGATACAGCATACACAATGGACATTGGAAATGCATATCACTGAAATCACTAAAGGTGCAAAGGGCGCACAAGCGATGTATGCCCATGACTGAAATCTGAATGCCACAGATTTGCACATAGCCCAATAATATTCTTAAAAATGGTAAGAAACTCGATAAGAAGAAAGATTTGGGGTGGAAACAAGGGCCACATGTATAGTTTTAAAAAATCATTGGACTAACTTACCTGATTTAGTTGGGGGAAAACCAGACTATTCAAAGTGGCTCCAAGAGCAAGAGAGGAAACAGCAGCAACTGAAATGAACTGAGGCAAGCTGGGATCAATAATTCCAGAGGCAGCATCCCCAGTGGCCAGTAGAGCAAGAAGTGGAAATAAGATAGAGGGGTTGAGTAAGGACGGGCCTCTATTTTCTGTGGGAGCTCTTAGTAAAAGTGATTCTCGACCATCTTTGTGGTTTGTCAAACACATAGGCTCTCCAGGGTAGAAGTTGGGTACTTTAGGACTAAATTTTAAGGGACCCACCTCTCTGTAAACATTTGATGGAGCTGCTAGAGCAATGGTAACTCTTTCTCCTTCTTGGGCAGGGAGATCAACTGTTCTAGTAGCAAACTTGTTTGTTCTTGCCATACCAGAGGGAGTCTGCACCTGCAGACCAGAATTGTAGATAAAATTATATAAAAAATCCATGGAGATAAAGGTCTACAAGAACAGATGTAGAGCAGAAATATGAATGTAGCCAAAGTCATTTTGTAGCTTAGTGGTAAAGTGCTGGCATAACATATAAAATAGAGGGGTGAGGGTTAAGGACTCAATTAATATCGTTCTTACGAAAAGAAAGATGCAGGTGCACATTCAAGCCAGTACATTGGCAACTAAAGGTATCTTTTAGAGGTCCCACCTATAAGGAAACCTATCATCTTTTTTCACCTTCAAGGAACTACTTAATAGATTTGTTATAAGAGAGCTGATGAAACATAAAATGAAAATGGATATTTAAAACACTAAACTACGAACAACGAGTTTGCTAGATGATCAAAGTTATATGCTATAACATCTGCAACAAACTGACAGATCATATCAGTCACTAGCTTCACAATAATGTTTAACGGGTTAAGAAAGACTTGGTAACCATTAAACAAAAATTTTCTTTAACAAATGAATCTTGTGGCAGAATTGCAGGAGTCGTCATAATAATAATTAAACATTGGCATTGATGAGGGAAGATAAAGGATTTAAAAGAAAATGTAAATAAGAAGAAAAAAAAAATCCTAGGAAATATCTTTTAGGATATGTTTTGTGGTAAAATTTTAATCAAGTGACATTCAGTAACATAATAATTTAATTAAGATTTTAACAGTTAATTGCCATAAATTTCATTAAGAGAAGCATATTGTCAAAGCAAGAGAACATCCGAATAAATATCTAAAGTCCCCACATTTTGAGAACATAATAAAATAAGAAATAAATGTACCACAATGGAGTGAACAGCAGCAGGAATGATTTGCTTCATTATTTGCAAGAAACTTAGCCCCCTCTTCCAAGCAGGAACATCCATGCTGCGTTCGGCAGGAGGGAATCCTTAGAGAAAGTGAATGTCCCAGGATCAACACCATACACAACTATACTAGTGTGAACAACACTGAAGTGGAAAAAGGCTGTATTGTTTTAATAAGATTTTATTCAATAATAAAGGGCTAGCCTCAGTTACGTTCCCATTAAGGGCTCAGTGGGGGCAGCCGCCCCCACTGAATTTTTTTATTTACAAAATTACCTATAAATTTTGTGAAAATCTTAAAAATGTCCTTAAAATCTTAAAATGCCCCCACTAAATTTCTAATGATACCCCACTATATATTATTGTTGTTCAAAGCCACCCCCTCTCATACAATTCCCTAGGTCCGTCACTAGCTAGCCCAATGCACAATGCTCCCACCATTGCAGGGTCTAGGAGGGTCAGATATACACAACCTTATCTCCTCATGCGAAGAGGTTGTTTCCTTGTTCCGAATCCATGACCTCCAGGTCACAATAGAGCAACCTTATAATTGCACCAAGGCCACCCTCAGTTTTACTCGAGAATTTTACCACTGTAAACCACATTTACAGTGGTAATTTTATCCAAGAATATTACCACTGTAAATATGGTTTACAGGATAATGGAATGACAAAGAAAGAAGGGAAACAAAAAAAGAAAAGAAAAAAAGAAGCATAATATCAGTGAATGATCAATGGCAACCAAGCGCTAACAACCACCACCACAATGACAGGTGATCCTACCCCAAATCAAATGAAATACCATACCAAGATAAACATAATCATATTGGGAGGGATCAACTGACAGTGTTAAACTCAACTAAAAATAAATTAAAGGGAAGTAATACTAACCTGATCTCTTCTGACTCAATACTGACAATGTCTCCTGAAACTAGCTCGTACTTGTACCGGCACTTCGAACAGGACACAATCTGTGAAGTACAACGTAAACATCAGATATTAGTATGACAGTGGAAATAGTTAAGCTACTAAACTAAGCTGCTGTTGGGGAACTCAGTAGAAGCGATTTGCCGCTTCAGCCTCTCTAAGCTCGAGGCTCCAGTACATTTCCCCCTTATATGGAATTAAAAATGTCTTTTAGCCCTCTTGCTCAGTCCAGTTCAAAATTATGTGCCCAACTGGGTGAAACAAATGGTCGTAGTAAAGTTAAAAATGCAATGATAAGATACAGCAAATGAAGTGAAGAGGTTATCCAGAGATCATTATGTAATCATTTCTAAATTCTAGACATCTGATCAGACAGTAGCAAATGTTAAAATGTCCAGGACAACCCATGTGATAAGTCAAAGATCCTGGTGAAATATACTTAACTTCATAAATCGAGACCAAGTTCTGTAGATCCTAAAAACTAATTGTCAGTCTTGCCAAAGACTCACCTTTGCAAGCTGAAAAAGTCCTTCCCGTTACACACACACACAGCGGCGGAGGGGGAATATAGTAGCCCCAAAATTCACTTTTATTTTATTATTTTTTTTTATAAGTAAAATTGTATTAGAAAGCGTTCAAAAGAGGAACGCGTCCCAAGAGCTGTACAAGATGTCAAGAACCAAGAGCAAAAGAAAAGAGAAAACCTAAGGATCCAAAGACCCCAAAAACTCCACTGCATAAGAGCAATCTCTCCCCATACCCCAACTAAAGAGAGAACAAGTAATAGAATACTTAAGAGCCCCAATGGGTAACTCCTCCCCAACAAAGGATCTTCTATTGCGTTCTTTCCAGAGGCACCACCAAATGCAAAGGGGAGTCGCCCTCCAAAAGTCGCGAACACTAGCCCCCACCCTTTGCCCCCTCCAAATATCAATAAGACCCCGTGAGGTCCGAGGCATAACCCACTGAACGCCAAAGAGACCCAACATAAGGCTCCAACAGTCATGGGTCACTGGGCAGTGCAAGAGAAGGTGGTCTACAGACTCTCCATCGGTCATGCATAGACAACACCGATTAACAATGACATGTCTTCTCTTCCTCAAGTTGTCCAGAGTCAGGATCTTGCCCCAAGCAGCAGTCCAAGCAAAAAAAGCCACCCTAAGAGGAGCCTTCGAATGCCAAACCGTTTTCTATGGATAAGAGGGGCCTGAAAACCGGAAAGGCAGAAGAAGAATGACCGGACCTGAAAAGTCTCCCGCGAAGAAGGCACCTAAGTCAAAAGGTCCGCCCCAGTGCCATTCACCTCCTGTCGATACAAAAGGTCCAACAAGCCAGTGACATCATCCAGCTCCCAATCCTAAAAGGCTCACCGGAACCGAACATCCCAAGACAACCTACCGCTATCAAGGCAATAGCAGTCGGCAACCAAAGCATGGCAATCCACAGCAATCCTGAACAACCTTGGAAACCATCGACAAAATGGACGTTCCTCGCACCAAGTATCCTCCCAAAATCGGACACTCCGACCTTCTCGGACTCTGAATCTAATATGCTTAGAAAACTCATCCCATCCCTTCCCAATAGAATGCCACACACCCACGCCGATAGCAGATCTAACCGGTCTAGCATACCAACCCCCTCTCTCCTCCCCAAATCGACAAACAACGATCTTCCTCCAAAGTCTATGTCTTTCACTGCCAAACCTCCAAAGCCACTTGCCAAGAAGGGCCCTGTTGAAAGGGGCCAATCTCCGAATCCCAAAATTCACTTTTATCATGAAATAATATGTATATTCCAGCAAGTTCTCAATGTTGAGGAAACATGTGGAAGATTCTGGTTGGACATAATTTATTGTCATATCATGAAAAACCGATTCATGAGGTACATTTTCCTACAATGATTAGAGATTATAGTAGATGAAAATTTTTTATCAAGAAAATGTAACAACGTCCATGGTGTCCCTGCCATGCTTGTGCCAGTTGATGCATGGGAACTTCACATTTCATGTGGCTTTCCTAATCATCTAGCATACTACATTGTCAGCTAGAAAAGTTGACAACTGATCCAAAAGGAATCTAATTTTATATGCACAGTATAAGCCAGAAGTGAGAAAAAAATTGTTTGTTTATTCGTGAAGATGCCCAAGTGAACCAACCAGATGATAGATCTGACACGTGTGCATCACATATGTGGCATGAGTAGCATAAAATTTTCCACAATTAAAGCCTATGTATTCTCCCAAAGACAAAGTAAAACCAAAAGATACATAAAAAAATTTAAAGTTTTTAGTCACATGCCTGAATACCATGTTGAGGTTGTGCAACTGCAACAGCTACCATACAAGTTGGACACCTAACGAGCTTACCAAAAGGGACCTGAATGAACATCCAAAATAAATCATAGTTAGGTTTATAATATTATAACCACATACATGATGGCTACATTATAGTCCTTGGCAATAAGCTAAACATGAATGAAATGAATAATTAGTTCAGTACTACATAAGGATTGCTCAAGATCACTTTGGAGGGAAAAGGAAGCCTAAAGTAGTTGCTAAAAGCCTAAAACTAGTAAAAATATTACTAATCTCATGCTTTTGGCTTCTGAGAGGCTTAAAATGGCATACTATGATTCATTTTGTGCTCCACAAATTATTAGGAAAAAGCTTTGATATATTTTTTTTCTCCTCATATTTCTATTAGATACCATTAGAGATAGTATGGCGGGCCTCTTTAGGTTTGATCTTTTGTTCAACATTTTACTGACTTCCAAAATTAGCACTGTCCCTGAGTATTCAAAGTTCTTTATTTTTTTAAAGTTATAATTTAAAGGCATTGTAAATGAGTGAGTGAGTGAGAGGGAGAGATAGAGAGGGAGGGAGAGAGCACAATAGTATAATTCACTCCCCATTTAAATCCTTGAAATGAGATATATTTAATAATTAAGAAAAATGCCAACGGAAAAAGGCAATTGAAAAACGACCATGTCCATACCTCCTCACTTGGAGACACTCCCACTCGACATACACTGGCAATCATCCTAAGAGCATCTGAAACCCTCAGTGATGCTGCAAGACCCCGAACTAACAATGTGTAAGTATGTACATCCGGTCGAGACCACTTCCATCTCTCAACTGATGGACCTTTTTCACTAACACCTGCCCCTAGATCAAATACTGAATCATTAAATATTATACTTTAAATACAACACGGAAAGATTAAGATCAAATAATTGAGCACTCATATTTAAAATAGCAACAAGAGCTAATAATTTAAAATTCAAATCAGTAAAGACTTCAAATACTCGTGTACAAAAGCCTCAATTTCAGAACTAATGAGCAATCACTGTTTTAACAAGCCTTTGAGTCACTTTGTTTGAATTTCAGTATAATGCCAAATTTATAAGCTATACATTACCAATTAACACAGCACAGATCAATGCATAACATATTATCCTTCTATAAATACTCTCGTTTCAATTTGTGAACTTTAAGCTTCAAACTGCTTGCCCTTTTTGTTGTTCACTTACAGAACAACTCTAAGCACCACAGATACATATATGGGTTTTGCTATTGACAGTACAGATCAGAGCATAATACATTATCTTATCTAAATACTTGAGTTTCACCGAATCAAAATTTTAATTTGTGGCAACTTTAATCTTCAATCTACTAGGTATTCTCTTGTTTTTCGCTACAAAATTGGTAAAGAACAACTCTGAGCACCACACACATAAATATAAAATAAAATAAAAAATAAAAATAAAAATAAAAACACAAACACACACACACACACATATATATATGAGATTGTATTTAATACTGTCTGAATGTATATACCTGTATCGAAGCTAGAACGCATGGCAGAGAAAATTGACAACGCCAAGTCGGCGTTGTTCCGATCAAGCGCCGCAGATATGATCGAACAACAGTCATCAATACTCACAACACCACCACTTCTCTGAGACTTTTCAGCGATCATGTTCAAGGCTTCATTTGCATCCTTCGCAATCGATACACAATTAAGCCACTCCTCGCCTGACAAATCCAAAGAAACAGAGCTTTCGGCAGCGACCTCATTCTCGCTCTCGCTCAGTGAAGCTCTGGAGTACTTGAAGAAGCTCTTGGACACTGAGAGGGTCGAAAATGTATGGTTTCTCAACGAAGACGATTCGTGAGTAGTACTTGATATGAGATACAAGAGAGCAGCGTTGTTTGAAAATTTGTGTGGAGAGGGAAGACAGAGCCAAGGATAACCTAAGTTGAGATTCATCTATGTCTTCTTGAACGGATTGGCTGGGGAGCTTCTCTGAACCAGAGTAGTGATGATAATCCACTCTCTATATATTGGCGATGAAGATTAGGAACGAGAGGTTGATAAGGAGGGGAGGAAGTTCGGTGTTTGTGTGTAACTCATGCATTGTGATATAAATGGACACGTCAATCTTGGCCGTCCAACTCCGGCAGAAGAAAAAGAGAAGGAGCGAACGGTGGGGGAGCCAAAAAACACCCAATTGGAGGTGCGGGGAATCGAACCCCGTGCCTCTCGCATGCGAAGCGAGCGCTCTACCATATGAGCTACACCCCCTTTGTGGTATTTGTTGAAGTTTTCTTTAATCAATAATAATAAAAGATGTAGCCCAGGTCCCTTTTTTTTTTTTTTTTTTTACTATTCTTATCGGCCCAGTCCATATGTAATCAATTTTTAGTATTACTCTTTCGTTTCCTATCAGCCCATTCCATAATACTACTCTTATACAAAAATAAATAAATAATTTATTTTGAGATTCCAACGACTGGTTAGACTATTCAATATTGGCATGTTTGGTAGGATACGTTATAATGGTAGGACCCTTCAACAAAATTTATTTATTTTTATTTTATTTTTTTCTTAAGCAAAGGGTGCAATAAGATGCTACTACACTAACGCTTATTTGGATATTTTTTTATGTTTGCTTGTCGTATTACAAAGTAAAATTTAATAAAAATAATTTATTCATCAATTTTAGATAAGTCATTTTACACGTCCCGCTCAATTTGAGAAGAAACCTAGTGTCAAAATATATTGCATACTTTCTCCAAATTTAAATTATTTGTGGTTAATAAGCTCTCATGCACTTAAGGATTCATGGAAATACGGCACACTTGATTAAAAGAATATTGTTATATCATTACTCAACGACAACAATTCATTTGCACCATCAAAAGCGTAGTCGTAGCATTAAAATTGTGAGAAAAGCGCAGAATGGTAGGATTTATGGTCTAGTCCAGTCTCTACACTACTGTGTCAAAAGTCGTGTCTTCTATCTCTCTTGCTACCCTTAACAAATTGTTGTTTAAACACTGACAGGTTTCAGCATGAAAAAGGGTGACTACTCAAGAATGATTGCAAGTTCATTGGGTCAAGGGTATTCCTCGTCACATAACTGATTAGTTTTCAACTGAAGTAGATAAACTTGAGTACAGAGGGAGGCCGGACTCACCTCGCCTCGAGCTTGTGTAGTTGCTCCCTCCCCTTGACCTTGACATGTTTCTTCATTAACTACCTCTGGTGATCCAAGAGGACGACTGTTGACGTTTTCTTCTACAATTTGAAATTGTCCACTTCTCACATCTCTGTCATGGTCCACATGCTCATCTACAAGTTGGTCAATTCAAGTCCATTGGGGTCCTTAAGTTCCCAAATGTTGAGTGTGGGAATTTCATATTGAATGAACCTGAGGTGTCCTTGGTACCCTCCTAAGAGATCCTCAAAGGCATTGTGGTGTCTGCCCTTGGGCCATCTTATGGTACGAAATTGATCAGTGTTGTGTTGAATGGATCGTAGGCGAAAATCTTGCCACGATAAAGGTGCATCCAACGGAGTATTGCATTGCAAACCACAACATTGGAACGAGGACATATGGACATAACAAAGTTAAGCCCTCGGGTAGATATATTTGTTTCAGTCCATTTTCATGTATCTGAAGAGAATATATCTCCAATTTGAGATTGGTCGAACTTGGTGGTTCGAATTTATGGATTCTAAACACTCTGAAGCTAGTTGTGTAGCGAATACTATCAAAAGATAACATGGTTGCAGACAAATCCAATGACAACCCTTTCTTGGCAAGTGGGTGTTGGAGAAAGCTCAACCCAATTTGCACAGTGCATACTCAAATTCGTAGAAAATTTATTTTAAATCAAAACAGAACAAACCAAAATGATTTAGAAACTATACTCATAATGCAAGGTGACCAAGTAACTCTTGGAAGTAGAATGTTTTCAAATGAGAACAGTTTTTAGAAACAAATCAGCAGTCCGTAGAGGAGAGAGAAACCAGGGCAACTTGAAATAAAAATTTATAAAAAATTCATCTTGACATTAATATATGGCAAACTACATTTTTTTGAAAGCTGACTCTTGGAAGTATCAAAGTAGACAATTTTGTACTGTTTTGATGTCGGGAATTCGGCCAAGTAATTTCATAAAAATTTACTCACGAATAGTGACACAAGGCTGGACAGCAGCTATTGTCGATTTTTTATAAAAATATGTACTTGTCCAAAACTAACAAAATTTTACAGCAAGATTGTAGATTAAAACCTGAGATAAAAAATTTTGTAGCAACTGGAACACTACAGCTCTTGATAAAAAATTCGCATCAAAGAAAAACGAAAACAGAATTTGATAAGAAAGCTGGAAATGCGCCACTCCAATTTTAATAGCTGAATAATCACATTTACATTAAATTCTACATGGCACAAAGTATAGGTACATGCCCTAAAGTGCTTCAAGACGAGAGGAGTATCAAAATACAAGCCAAGTTATATGTGATCAAGACACACATGCTTTGAATCGAATTACATACTAGTGGCCCCAAAATAATAAGAATGCAAAGCATATAAAACATACATGTCAAGTTACATAGGTTTCTCCAAAATGACTAGAATTACGGCAACATAGTCCCTTCCTAGCACAAATTTACATAAAGTCATACATTGCTTTACACATGAGATGATTTGACAAAATAGCTAATTAGTCAAGCTAGATATGGCAAAACGATATCCAAAAGCTACGCCACGCGTCTTTAAACTTGTTGTGGATTTGCCTCCACTTCCTTCTCATCCTTCTCATTACCTAAAATTGTTAAGGGCTGAGCAACACTTGCCTAATAGAGACGGCTAAAATATACCTCCTATTACATTGTTAACAATTCCCCTTTCATCCCTTTCAGTTGGTGAAGATGTTGAATGCTTCCATTGTCCATTAGTAATGAACTTGTAGTAGTACCTAGAGATGACAAACAGTTCATTTCAGATGAAAATCTAGGTGAAACATATATTCCAGTATGTAAAATGTCTTAACAAATTGATCGCAGTCTTCCAGGGGTCAGAGATCCATAGATAGCTCCAGTTGTGGTTAGAAAGAGACTTACAACGATACCCAAAGAGTTGTACCTCTTCAGGCTTTGGCCCGCTTTCAACAGAGAGAGGGAGAGAACTTTATAACGAAATCTTATATCCCTAGCTTATCACAAAACTCGTAACCCCAAAACAACGAAAAGGAGGAATATTGGATTGGGGATCATGCTTTGAAGCGACAAACAAAATTTCATCAAAGACATGCGATATTGTATGTATGAATGAACAAGTGATCATGACAAAAGAGTACGCTTCGTGCCATGAACTAACTCTCACATTCAACACACTTACGCACAACTCACCCACATTGAAAACCCGTTAACACAACCCGGCACAGGACAACCGCCCGTCACCAGAAGGAAAATTGAGTACTATCTCTGGCATAGTTCAACCGCCCAACACCATTTGGGAGCCTAGTTAACTTAACCCTCTATGTTGGCTAATACAACAGGAAACAAGATAATCGCCCGTCTTCTGTTTTTGGCAAAACCTTTTTTTACAAACTTTGAAAATTCTTCAACCGCACACAAACCATCACACACACACACCATTATGCATGAGTGATGAATACTCATAACCAGTCCAGACTTCAATTTACCACAAGATTAATCGTTTAGCCGTTACAATGAAAGATGTTTTCTTCCCAACACCTATACAACATAATCCCATGCTAGTAATTTATTAACAAAGTAATAATTATATTAAACATATTAACCTATCGAATTAAGCATCAAGGGGAATTTAATGAATACCCTAATTTTATCATGAACACAAGAGTGAAATCACAAAACAAGGGCATGTTTACATTCAATTTGGTACATTGAAAAATAGGAAGGCATGCTAAACCAAATTCACCACGAAAAGCTCATGAATTCACCAAATTTTTTTACTCAAACAATCAAGTAATGGCAAGATACATGGTAAGCTAACTAGGGCAGTTTGATATGATAAAACACAAGTTAACATGCTATATCACAAGATTTACATAGAAAGTACATAGAAACTCACAATACCCAAGGAAATCATGGTTTAGACACCCCTACCTTAAGTTGAAACCAAAGTCCTAGGTTCGGCCCCAATAGTGTATGTGCACCAAACTGAATATAAATCCCACTGGTTTGTAGTCCTTGCAAAGTTCTCCATCTTTCGTAACGTACTAGCACACTTTCAAATTCCTAAACTAGGTAGATGAAATTCATGCTTGAATCGTGTAAAATTGTAATGTTTCAAATATATGTATATATTATTAGTCAAAGAAAAAGGAAAAGTCAAAAATGATGGTGGGACCCATCACCCACTTACAATTGTGGTCTAAAGACCACTTGGTCTCTCAAATCTCTCTCACTCTCCCGTAACTCTCTCTGCCTCCCTTTTCTTCTGCATTTTCTTTTTCATTTTGTACCAAACTTCAAGCCTAAATTTCTCCCACAATACTTGGAGTTTTTGGAAGCCGTTTGCGGCAAATCGAAGCCCACGACCAGGCCTTCGAATCCATACCAGCAATTTTAGTTTTGGTGTTCCCTAGTATTTTCAAAATTTGAGACCCATTTGAAAATTTTGCATCACATTTGAGGTAGGGGTTCTTAATCTATACAATCTTGTGCTTTAGTGAGTTAACTCATCTTAAATTGTTGTTTTGCATGATTAATTTGTATAGAATCTAGTAAATTGTTTGGTTGTTGTGCATATATATTAATTGTGTAATTATGTGTATTAAATGATCTATGTGAAGAACATGCCTAAGTGTGATTTTCATATGCCTATCATGCTAGATTTTTATTGTGTGAAAGTATGTTGTAATTTCCTTAGAAATTCTTGTGAATCATGCTTTGTTAATTAAAATTGAGCTAGTTGTGGGATGATGAACATGAACATGGCATAGACGCATCCATGCACTAACATTGGGCATGAAAATGGGAAAAAAAAAAATTGTTTTGACATGAAAAAGGGGAATTTTGGGAAGAAGTTTTATTTAAAGTATTTTGTGAGAACCCGGTCGCCGAGGTGGTACCAAAGAGCCAGAATGTTAATATAGCTTAAAGGGAACTAGGAAGATTGCCCTAGCGTGGTTGAACTAGCTGGGCCTAAAATGACGCCGCGGGGGTACCAAGGGTCAGGGACACTAGCCAATCATTCTTTCGTGTCGCTGCGGGGTCACCAAAGGGCGGGTTATATTAATAGTTTGAAAGTGATGGATTTGAACGTTGAAAATGGGGAGCGACATCGGCATGCATTGCATTTCATAGCATCATATTGTGTATGCTGAGATTGGATTTAATGTTGTACTTTCCCGACATAGTATGACCCCGATTCCTATTGTCCTATTCCTTATTTGGATTCACGGGGACACAAGAGGTGTGTCTTAGGCATCACCTACTGAGCAATTTTGCTCACCCCTTTTTATTTAACATTTTTTTTAGGAAACGGGAAAGAAGTGGCGGATGACGTTCTACTACAGACTTAGTATGGATTAGGAGCTTATTTTGTTGTTTTTGTACTGGGGTCTCACTATTTTTGTAAGACTAAGCATAATGTATTTTGTATAATGACTTATGGGCTTTTAATATTATAATTATACATATGGGCTGTAACTTTTATATAAATTGTCTAAATGTTGTAAAGCTTGGACATTTGATCTTAATCTTGTATTTTGGAATTGTAACTATGATTTCTGGATGATATGGTATGTGGATGTTCCACCATGTGATGAACTATGTTGAGGCATGATAACTGGATGAAAGGGATGCTGGAATGTATTATTTGCATGGTGTTGGGACAGGTTAGATAAATTTTGAAGGCCCAAGAGAGGCTATTGCATTTTTTTGCGTTTAAATAGGTGGTTGTAGGATCCCTTTTTAGCAGAGGTCATACCGAATTTTTTTTTTAATGGTATTGGTTTAGGGTCGTTACAAGTTTGGTATCAGAGCCTTGGTTCGAAAACCATTAGGACGACGGGTAGAGGCCTACCTAGGGTTGTCTGGGAAGTCATTTGCATTGTTAATTCCTTATTTGCAAAAGTGTTTTGCTACGTAAAAAGGTATGCTTAACTGTTTACTTGTTTACGTGTTTATGTGTTTATATGCTTATATTAATGTGTTTATTGCATAATATTGCATTCTAAGTGTTAGTATATCATCATTTTATGTTGAGTTGTACACGGTTGGACCTTAGTGTTATTGTTATTGTTATTGAACTGTTTTCTTTGTTTTATAGTACGATGTCACAGCATGAGGAACCCAGTGAAGTTGGCCCTAGGCTAACAAGGGGTGATGTTGGTGAGAGCTCTAGCTCTAATCCGGCAGAGCCAGTTAATGAGGACACACTTCTTAGGGATTTGATTGCCCCAAGAGTTGTTCCTACAAGGAGGGATAATGTGGAAGCACTTGTTGAAGAGGGTGAAAGTTTGGCGGAACTAGTATTGAATCACTTGTTACAGAGAGCCTTGAGGGCTACAATTGCTACACATCCGTAGCCGATACCGCAATTGGTACCACAACTTGTAGCCCAAGTTGAAGAGACGCCAGCACAGAAACGTCTGAAGATTATTAAAGGGTTTTCTCAGTTGATGCCAGTGATGTTCGAAGGTGGTGTGGCTCTAATGGAAGCAGATGACTATATGGATCAAGTTGAAATTCAATTAACTTCTATGGATGTGACGGATGATCACTTGAAAATCATCCTAGCCACTTACAAGTTTTCAAAGGATGCTAAGTTTTGGTGGAAGTCGATCACAAATCAGTATAAGATTGAAGATATGAGTTGGGATAGGTTCAAGGAGCTGTTCTATGAGAAATATTTTCCTGCCTCTAAGAGATGGGAGTTAAAGAATCAGTTTATTGGCCTTATCCAAGGCAATTTGTCAGTGACGGAGTACGAGAACAAGTTTACCTCACTCTCTCGCTTTACTCTAGAGATGGTGAGTAACGAAGTTGCCAACTCATATCTTCAATGTCGCCCGTCTTTTGTTTTTGGCAAAACCTTTTTTTACAAACTTTGAAAATTCTTCAACCGCACACAAACCATCACACACACACACCATTATGCATGAGTGATGAATACTCATAACCAGTCCAGACTTCAATTTACCACAAGATTAATCGTTTAGCCGTTACAATGAAAGATGTTTTCTTCCCAACACCTATACAACATAATCCCATGCTAGTAATTTATCAACAAAGTAATAATTATATTAAACATATTAACCTATCGAATTAAGCATCAAGAGGAATTTAATGAATACCCTAATTTTATCATGAACACAAGAGTGAAATCACAAAACAAGGGCATGTTTACATTCAATTTGGTACATTGAAAAATAGGAAGGCATGCTAAACCAAATTCACCACGAAAAGCTCATGAATTCACCAAATTTTTTTACTCAAACAATCAAGTAATGGCAAGATACATGGTAAGCTAACTAGGGCAGTTTGATATGATAAAACACAAGTTAACATGCTATATCACAAGATTTACATAGAAAACACATAGAAACTCACAATACCCAAGGAAATCATGGTTTAGACACCCCTACCTTAAGTTGAAACCAAAGTCCTAGGTTCGGCCCCAATAGTGTATGTGCACCAAACTGAATATAAATCCCACTGGTTTGTAGTCCTTGCAAAGTTCTCCATCTTTCGTAACGTACTAGCACACCTTCAAATTCCTAAACTAGGTAGATGAAATTCATGCTTGAATCGTGTAAAATTGTAATGTTTCAAATATATGTATATATTATTAGTCAAAGAAAAAGGAAAAGTCAAAAATGATGGTGGGACCCATCACCCACTTACAATTGTGGTCTAAAGACCACTTGGTCTCTCAAATCTCTCTCTCTCCCGTAACTCTCTCTGCCTCCCTTTTCTTCTGCATTTTCTTTTTCATTTTGTACCAAACTTCAAGCCTAAATTTCTCCCACAATACTTGGAGTTTTTGGAAGCCGTTTGCAGCAAATCGAAGCCCACGACCAGGCCTTCGAATCCATACCAGCAATTTTAGTTTTGGTGTTCCCTAGTATTTTCAAAATTTGAGACCCATTTGAAGATTTTGCATCACATTTGAGGTAGGGGTTCTTAATCTATACAATCTTGTGCTTTAGTGAGTTAACTCCTCTTAAATTGTTGTTTAGCATGATTAATTTGTATAGAATCTAGTAAATTGTTTGGTTGTTGTGCATATATATTAATTGTGTAATTATGTGTATTAAATGATCTATGTGAAGAACATGCCTAAGTGTGATTTTCATATGCCTATCATGCTAGATTTTTATTGTGTGAAAGTATGTTGTAATTTCCTTAGAAATTCTTGTGAATCATGCTTTGTTAATTAAAATTGAGCTAGTTGTGGGATGATGAACATGAACATGGCATAGACGCATCCATGCACTAACATTGGGCATGAAAATGGGAAAAAAAAAAATTGTTTTGACATGAAAAAGGGGAATTTTGGGAAGAAGTTTTATTTAAAGTATTTTGTGAGAACCCGGTCGCCGAGGTGGTACCAAAGAGCCAGAATGTTAATATAGCTTAAAGGGAACTAGGAAGATTGCCCTAGCGTGGTTGAGCTAGCTGGGCCTAAAATGACGCCGCGGGGGTACCAAGGGTCAGGGACACTAGCCAATCATTCTTTCGTGTCGCTGCGGGGTCACCAAAGGGCGGGTTATATTAATAGTTTGAAAGTGATGGATTTGAACGTTGAAAATGGGGAGCGACATCGGCATGCATTGCATTTCATAGCATCATATTGTGTATGCTGAGATTGGATTTAATGTTGTACTTTCCCGACATAGTATGACCCCGATTCCTATTGTCCTATTCCTTATTTGGATTCACGGGGACACAAGAGGTGTGTCTTAGGCATCACCTACTGAGCAATTTTGCTCACCCCTTTTTATTTAACATTTTTTTTAGGAAACGGGAAAGAAGTGGCGGATGA
This sequence comes from Cornus florida, assembly GCF_030987335.1. Taxonomy (NCBI): domain Eukaryota; kingdom Viridiplantae; phylum Streptophyta; class Magnoliopsida; order Cornales; family Cornaceae; genus Cornus; species Cornus florida. Next base: position 68,704,493 of record NW_026775581.1, on the reverse strand, counting down.
CGTTCTACTACAGACTTAGTATGGATTAGGAGCTTATTTTGTTGTTTTTGTACTGGGGTCTCACTATTTTTGTAAGACTAAGCATAATGTATTTTGTATAATGACTTATGGGCTTTTAATATTATAATTATACATATGGGCTGTAACTTTTATATAAATTGTCTAAATGTTGTAAAGCTTGGACATTTGATCTTAATCTTGTATTTTGGAATTGTAACTATGATTTCTGGATGATATGGTATGTGGATGTTCCACCATGTGATGAACTATGTTGAGGCATGATAACTGGATGAAAGGGATGCTGGAATGTATTATTTGCATGGTGTTGGGACAGGTTAGATAAATTTTGAAGGCCCAAGAGAGGCTATTGCATTTTTTTGCGTTTAAATAGGTGGTTGTAGGATCCCTTTTTAGCAGAGGTCATACCGAATTTTTTTTTAATGGTATTGGTTTAGGGTCGTTACAAGTTTGGTATCAGAGCCTTGGTTCGAAAACCATTAGGACGACGGGTAGAGGCCTACCTAGGGTTGTCTGGGAAGTCATTTGCATTGTTAATTCCTTATTTGCAAAAGTGTTTTGCTACGTAAAAAGGTATGCTTAACTGTTTACTTGTTTACGTGTTTATGTGTTTATATGCTTATATTAATGTGTTTATTGCATAATATTGCATTCTAAGTGTTAGTATATCATCATTTTATGTTGAGTTGTACACGGTTGGACCTTAGTGTTATTGTTATTGTTATTGAACTGTTTTCTTTGTTTTATAGTACGATGTCACAGCATGAGGAACCCAGTGAAGTTGGCCCTAGGCTAACAAGGGGTGATGTTGGTGAGAGCTCTAGCTCTAATCCGGCAGAGCCAGTTAATGAGGACACACTTCTTAGGGATTTGATTGCCCCAAGAGTTGTTCCTACAAGGAGGGATAATGTGGAAGCACTTGTTGAAGAGGGTGAAAGTTTGGCGGAACTAGTATTGAATCACTTGTTACAGAGAGCCTTGAGGGCTACAATTGCTACACATCCGTAGCCGATACCGCAATTGGTACCACAACTTGTAGCCCAAGTTGAAGAGACGCCAGCACAGAAACGTCTGAAGATTATTAAAGGGTTTTCTCAGTTGATGCCAGTGATGTTCGAAGGTGGTGTGGCTCTAATGGAAGCAGATGACTATATGGATCAAGTTGAAATTCAATTAACTTCTATGGATGTGACGGATGATCACTTGAAAATCATCCTAGCCACTTACAAGTTTTCAAAGGATGCTAAGTTTTGGTGGAAGTCGATCACAAATCAGTATAAGATTGAAGATATGAGTTGGGATAGGTTCAAGGAGCTGTTCTATGAGAAATATTTTCCTGCCTCTAAGAGATGGGAGTTAAAGAATCAGTTTATTGGCCTTATCCAAGGCAATTTGTCAGTGACGGAGTACGAGAACAAGTTTACCTCACTCTCTCGCTTTACTCTAGAGATGGTGAGTAACGAAGTTGCCAACTCATATCTTCAATGTCGCCCGTCTTCTGTTTTTGGCAAAACCTTTTTTTACAAACTTTGAAAATTCTTCAACCGCACACAAACCATCACACACACACACCATTATGCATGAGTGATGAATACTCATAACCAGTCCAGACTTCAATTTACCACAAGATTAATCGTTTAGCCGTTACAATGAAAGATGTTTTCTTCCCAACACCTATACAACATAATCCCATGCTAGTAATTTATCAACAAAGTAATAATTATATTAAACATATTAACCTATCGAATTAAGCATCAAGAGGAATTTAATGAATACCCTAATTTTATCATGAACACAAGAGTGAAATCACAAAACAAGGGCATGTTTACATTCAATTTGGTACATTGAAAAATAGGAAGGCATGCTAAACCAAATTCACCACGAAAAGCTCATGAATTCACCAAATTTTTTTACTCAAACAATCAAGTAATGGCAAGATACATGGTAAGCTAACTAGGGCAGTTTGATATGATAAAACACAAGTTAACATGCTATATCACAAGATTTACATAGAAAACACATAGAAACTCACAATACCCAAGGAAATCATGGTTTAGACACCCCTACCTTAAGTTGAAACCAAAGTCCTAGGTTCGGCCCCAATAGTGTATGTGCACCAAACTGAATATAAATCCCACTGGTTTGTAGTCCTTGCAAAGTTCTCCATCTTTCGTAACGTACTAGCACACCTTCAAATTCCTAAACTAGGTAGATGAAATTCATGCTTGAATCGTGTAAAATTGTAATGTTTCAAATATATGTATATATTATTAGTCAAAGAAAAAGGAAAAGTCAAAAATGATGGTGGGACCCATCACCCACTTACAATTGTGGTCTAAAGACCACTTGGTCTCTCAAATCTCTCTCTCTCCCGTAACTCTCTCTGCCTCCCTTTTCTTCTGCATTTTCTTTTTCATTTTGTACCAAACTTCAAGCCTAAATTTCTCCCACAATACTTGGAGTTTTTGGAAGCCGTTTGCAGCAAATCGAAGCCCACGACCAGGCCTTCGAATCCATACCAGCAATTTTAGTTTTGGTGTTCCCTAGTATTTTCAAAATTTGAGACCCATTTGAAGATTTTGCATCACATTTGAGGTAGGGGTTCTTAATCTATACAATCTTGTGCTTTAGTGAGTTAACTCCTCTTAAATTGTTGTTTAGCATGATTAATTTGTATAGAATCTAGTAAATTGTTTGGTTGTTGTGCATATATATTAATTGTGTAATTATGTGTATTAAATGATCTATGTGAAGAACATGCCTAAGTGTGATTTTCATATGCCTATCATGCTAGATTTTTATTGTGTGAAAGTATGTTGTAATTTCCTTAGAAATTCTTGTGAATCATGCTTTGTTAATTAAAATTGAGCTAGTTGTGGGATGATGAACATGAACATGGCATAGACGCATCCATGCACTAACATTGGGCATGAAAATGGGAAAAAAAAAAATTGTTTTGACATGAAAAAGGGGAATTTTGGGAAGAAGTTTTATTTAAAGTATTTTGTGAGAACCCGGTCGCCGAGGTGGTACCAAAGAGCCAGAATGTTAATATAGCTTAAAGGGAACTAGGAAGATTGCCCTAGCGTGGTTGAGCTAGCTGGGCCTAAAATGACGCCGCGGGGGTACCAAGGGTCAGGGACACTAGCCAATCATTCTTTCGTGTCGCTGCGGGGTCACCAAAGGGCGGGTTATATTAATAGTTTGAAAGTGATGGATTTGAACGTTGAAAATGGGGAGCGACATCGGCATGCATTGCATTTCATAGCATCATATTGTGTATGCTGAGATTGGATTTAATGTTGTACTTTCCCGACATAGTATGACCCCGATTCCTATTGTCCTATTCCTTATTTGGATTCACGGGGACACAAGAGGTGTGTCTTAGGCATCACCTACTGAGCAATTTTGCTCACCCCTTTTTATTTAACATTTTTTTTAGGAAACGGGAAAGAAGTGGCGGATGACGTTCTACTACAGACTTAGTATGGATTAGGAGCTTATTTTGTTGTTTTTGTACTGGGGTCTCACTATTTTTGTAAGACTAAGCATAATGTATTTTGTATAATGACTTATGGGCTTTTAATATTATAATTATACATATGGGCTGTAACTTTTATATAAATTGTCTAAATGTTGTAAAGCTTGGACATTTGATCTTAATCTTGTATTTTGGAATTGTAACTATGATTTCTGGATGATATGGTATGTGGATGTTCCACCATGTGATGAACTATGTTGAGGCATGATAACTGGATGAAAGGGATGCTGGAATGTATTATTTGCATGGTGTTGGGACAGGTTAGATAAATTTTGAAGGCCCAAGAGAGGCTATTGCATTTTTTTGCGTTTAAATAGGTGGTTGTAGGATCCCTTTTTAGCAGAGGTCATACCGAATTTTTTTTTTAATGGTATTGGTTTAGGGTCGTTACAAGTTTGGTATCAGAGCCTTGGTTCGAAAACCATTAGGACGACGGGTAGAGGCCTACCTAGGGTTGTCTGGGAAGTCATTTGCATTGTTAATTCCTTATTTGCAAAAGTGTTTTGCTACGTAAAAAGGTATGCTTAACTGTTTACTTGTTTACGTGTTTATGTGTTTATATGCTTATATTAATGTGTTTATTGCATAATATTGCATTCTAAGTGTTAGTATATCATCATTTTATGTTGAGTTGTACACGGTTGGACCTTAGTGTTATTGTTATTGTTATTGAACTGTTTTCTTTGTTTTATAGTACGATGTCACAGCATGAGGAACCCAGTGAAGTTGGCCCTAGGCTAACAAGGGGTGATGTTGGTGAGAGCTCTAGCTCTAATCCGGCAGAGCCAGTTAATGAGGACACACTTCTTAGGGATTTGATTGCCCCAAGAGTTGTTCCTACAAGGAGGGATAATGTGGAAGCACTTGTTGAAGAGGGTGAAAGTTTGGCGGAACTAGTATTGAATCACTTGTTACAGAGAGCCTTGAGGGCTACAATTGCTACACATCCGTAGCCGATACCGCAATTGGTACCACAACTTGTAGCCCAAGTTGAAGAGACGCCAGCATAGAAACGTCTGAAGATTATTAAAGGGTTTTCTCAGTTGATGCCAGTGATGTTCGAAGGTGGTGTGGCTCTAATGGAAGCAGATGACTATATGGATCAAGTTGAAATTCAATTAACTTCTATGGATGTGACGGATGATCACTTGAAAATCATCCTAGCCACTTACAAGTTTTCAAAGGATGCTAAGTTTTGGTGGAAGTCGATCACAAATCAGTATAAGATTGAAGATATGAGTTGGGATAGGTTCAAGGAGCTGTTCTATGAGAAATATTTTCCTGCCTCTAAGAGATGGGAGTTAAAGAATCAGTTTATTGGCCTTATCCAAGGCAATTTGTCAGTGACGGAGTACGAGAACAAGTTTACCTCACTCTCTCGCTTTACTCTAGAGATGGTGAGTAACGAAGTTGATAAGGTTCGGAAGTTTATCTCCGGACTTGACTACAAGATGAGGCCGTTGTTAATAGCACAGGGTATCAAGGTTTATTCTGAGGTAGTGGAAAGAACATTGATACTTGAGGTGGAGGCCAAAGATAAAGATGCAAGAAGGGAACAGTGGAAGCAAAAGAAGAATGCAGGGTTATTTTCAGAGGGACCTTAAGGGAAGAGGAACAGGGTGGTTCGTCTCAGTTTCAGTCTGCACGATCTGCTCCTACCACTTCTTTGCCAGTTGGGTCTGATAGGAGTGGAGTCGTTTGTTTTCAGTGTCAGCAGCCTGGACATTACAAGTCCAATTGTCCCATGAGATTGACTTCAATTTCTTCAGCTCCGAAGGCTTGTTATGGGTGTGGCCAGCAGGACCACTTGATTCAAGACTGTCCGAGTCAGGGAGCAAGCACCACTAGTGGCAGAGGGTTACGGCAGAGGCCGTCACAGTTGGCTACAGTTCAATCAGGTTTCAGACCACCGCCACCACCACAGCCTGCCATATCTTCTCAGGGTTCACGACCAACTAGGAAGGATACTCCTACTGTGTCGGCACAGTAGTCTGGTGTTCAGATCTGTAGTTCTTAGGTACAGGCACTACAGGGACATGTTTTTGCACTTGCACAAGGCGATGCATCTTCTTATCCATCAGTTCTTTGAGGTATGTTTCCAGTGTTTGGTTCTTGGGCCCGTGTTTTATTTAACTCTGGTGCATCTTATTCTTTTATCTCATCATCATTTGCACTTGCATCAGGGTTAGAGGTCAGTTTTATGGATCAGGCGTTGTATGTTGATACGCCAGTTGGGTTTTCAGTGTCTTTGAGATGAGTTGTGCGGGATTCTTCCATTGTGATAGCTGGGCGGACCTTTGTGTTTGACCTTATCCTCCTGGAAATGACTAGCTTTGATGTCATTCTCGGGATGGATTGGTTAGCTTCCTTTCGTGCCACGATTGACTGTTTTAGAGGTGGAGTCACAGTTCGTACTCTCGAGGGAGACTGTTTCTTTTTCGTGGGAGATCGGAGTGATTCCCACATTTCATCATTTTATGGAGTTAGTGGACGGAGTCGTCGTGATTACTTCTTGGCTAGCCTTATAGCCGAAGAAGATGATATTGTGGAAGAAGATTATCCTGCAGTTGTTCGTGATTTTCTGAATGTGTTTCTGGAAGATTTGACAGAGTTGCCTCCACACAGAAAAGTGGAGTTCACTATTGATTTAATGCCAAGTACCACGTTGATTTCTATGGCACCGTATCGTATGGCACCAGTTGAATTGAAAGAATTAAAGAGGTAGCTTGATGATTTGAGGATGAAAGGTTTCATCTGACCGAGTGTGTCATCGTGGGGCGCACCGGTCTTGTTTGTTAAGAAGAAAGATGGTTCTTTGAGGTTGTGCATTGATTACCGGAAGTTTAATCATGCCACCATCAAAGAATAAGTATCCTTTGCCAAGGATAGATGATTTGTTTGATCAGTTGAGAGGAGCCAGTTATTTTTCGAAGATTGACTTAAGGTCAGGCTACTATTAGTTACGGGTTAGGGATGAGGATATCCCAAAGACAGTGTTCCGTACACGATATGGACACTATGTGTTCCTTGTTATGCCTTTTGGCTTGACTAATGCGCCAGCGACATTCATAGACTTGATGAACCGCGTCTTTCACGATTACTTGGACTAGTTTGTGGTAGTTTTCGTGGATGACATTCTCGTGTATTCACAATCTCGGGAGGAGCACAAGGTCCATTTGAGTATTATTTTACAGAATTTACTGGAGCATCGATTATATGCCAAATATGTGAAATGTGAGTTTTGGCTACACGAGGTGAAATTTTTGGGGCATGTTGTTTCAGAAGGTGGAGTGTCAGTAGATCCATTAAAGGTTGAAACAGTTTTGAATTGGGAGTAACCCAAGAATGTTTTTGAGATCTGGAGTTTCCTTGGCCTGGCGGGTTACTATAGGAGATTTGTGAAAGATTTCTCCCATTTGGCAGCCCCTATAACCCGTTTGACCCGGAAAGAGATCAAGTTTGTCTGGAATAAAGCTTGTGAGACATCTTTTCAGGAGTTGAAGACAAGATTGACTACAGCTCCAGTGTTGGTGATACCTGAACGTGGCTTGGGTTATGTGATCTATTGTGACGCTTCACGTGATGGTTTGGGATGTGTGTTGATATAGGATTGTAGAGTAGTGGCTTATGGGTCTCGATAGTTGAAGACTCATGAGCTTAACTACCCTACTCATGATTTAGAGTTAGTGGCAGTCGTATTTGCCTTGAAGTGTTGGAGACACTATTTGTATGGTGAAAGGTTTGAAATGTTTTCAAACCACAAAATTCTCAAGTACCTTTTCTCCCAAAAGGACTTAAAACAACAGACAGAGAAGATGGGTTGAGTTCTTGGAGGACTACAATTTTGACTTGCAGTATCATCTGGGCAAAGCAAATATGGTAGCAGACTCCTTAAGCTGGAAATATCGTGGAACTCTGGCCTATTTGGCTATTCAGAAATGGAAGATGCTTAAGGATTTGGCAGAGATGGGATTGTGTTATTTTGATGATGATGTTGACAGTGAGCCAACACTATTGTTTAGTCTGGTGGTTCCCATAGTTTGTCGTGACGACGTCTTACGGGAGTTTCACATTTCTCGCTTTGTAGTTCATCCAGGTAGTCCTTCACTTCAAAGTTTTGGGAAGGACTTCAAGCCTTAGTATGGCATTCCATCCACAAATAGACGGCCAGTCGGAGCGTACTATCTAGATCTTGGAGGATATGCTTCGAGCATGTGTGCTTGACTTGGGTGGTAGTTGGGAAGATCATCTACCGCTTGTTGAGTTTACCTACAACAACAGTTATCAGGTGAGTATCCAGATGGCTCCATTTAAGGTGTTGTATGGTTGACCTTGTAGGTCTCCTGTTTGTTGGACTGAAGTGGGCAAGATAGCTGCCTTAGGACCCGACATTGTACTTGAGACTACTGAGAAAATTAAGCTGATCAGACAGAGGTTACTTACAGCTCAGAGCAGACAGAAAAGTTATGCGAATAAGCAGAGACGGCCGTTATCCTTTGAGGTGGGAGACCACGTTTTTTTACGGGTTCCTCCACGGAAATGATTGATGAGATTTGGTAAAAGTGGCAAGTTGTTGCCATAATTCATTGGACCGTTTGAGATCTTGGACAGGGTAGGAGAGGTTGCCTACAGACTTGCTTTGCCACCGCAGATGGACAGAGTCCACAATGTCTTTCATATGTCGATGCTACGGAAGTACGAGCCAGATCTATCTCATATTTTGAGTTGGGTTGATGTGGACATTGATGAGGATGTTTCCTACGAGGAAGGACCAATTTAGATCCTTGACACACAACAGAAGGTGTTGAGAAACAAGACAATACCAATGGTGAAAGTTCTTTGGAGACACCACAGAGTCGAGGAGGCTACTTGGGAGCTTGAACATGAGGTTCGTTCTAAGTACCCAAAGTTGTTTTCTTCCTCAGGTATGGCTTGATTTCGGGGACGAAATCTTTTTAAGTTGGGGAGAATGTAATGTTTCAATATATGTATATATTGTTAGTCAAAGAAAAAAGAAAAGTCAAAAATGGTGGTGGGACCCACCACCCACTTACAATTGTGGTCTAGAGACCACTTGGTCTCTCAAATCTCTCTCATTCTCCCGTAACTCTCTCTGCCTCCCTTTTCTTCTGCATTTTCTTTTTCATTTTGTACCAAACTTCAGGTCTAGATTTCTCCCACAATACTTGGAGTTTTTAGAAGCCGTTTGCGGCAAATTGAAGCCCACGATGAGGCCTTCTGTGAGGACTTGAATTTTTGCATTTTAATCATTTTCCGTACATGGTAGCATTCATGCATTTTATTTTATTGTCGAAAATTATGATTTATTTTGCAAATGTGTTTAATTTTATTTAAATGTCATTATTTGTTTCATAAAGGGCATTATGGACTTTTTGTTTTGCAAATAGGATATTTGGCATTTGATTATTTTATAAATGGAAAAGTAGACTTTTATTATGCAAAATAGCATAATTGGCATTTGGTTAGTTGTGAAAGGGTGTTGTGGACCTTTTCATACAAATGGCATGAATGGGATTTTGTGTTTGTGGAGGGGTGTTTTAGTCTTTGTGGATGATCTAGATTTTGACTATTGTGTGGGCTTGACACCTTAGTGCTTGGTGGCTGCCCTCATGCAAATCTATGATATGTGTCATCTAGTACAATAGATACAAAAAAGAAATATTCTGCAGAACCATTTCGTGCCTTTGTTTTCTTTTCCCTAGTTATCTTCTTTGCAAGCTTAATTTGGAATGCTTGTGTTGAGAATTTGGGGAGGGTTTGTGAATGAAAAAGATTCCTAAGATCATAGACTTCCTTTTTGATGCTGAAGTTGTGAGCATTCTCCACCTGTGGGGTTGTCAAAATCTGATTTAAAAAGGAGAAGAGGTGGTTGTATTTCAAAGAGGGTGTTCTTCATTTTGTTTACAAAGTTGGTGGCTTTGATTCAATCCTTGGGTTTTTAAATTGTTCTTGCAAGGATTTTCAAGCTTCTTTGAGGTAGAATTACTTAACTCTCACACCCTTTACCTTTAAGGAATCAATTCTATGTGTTTTGTGCTTAAAACATTGCTGAAAAACGAATCTGCCAAACTTAATTTCTGCACAGCAACCTGAATTTCAACTGACCATAACTTCCTCATTTTAAATCCAAATTGAGTGATTTTTGAGTCTAAATTGATTAGCTCGAAACAAGATTTCCATTGATACCAATTTTAGCCTTAAATTCCAACTGTGCAAAAAGTTATGACCCTTCAGACATAGGCTGCCAGGTTTGCGCCTTAATCTGCAAAATTTTCTGCACAGCAACCTGAATTTCAACTGACCATAACTTCCTCATTTTACATCCAGATTGAGCGATTTTTGAGTCTAAATTGATTAGCTCGAAACAAGATTTCCAATGATACCAATTTTAGCCTTAGATTTCAACTGTGGAAAACGTTATGACCCTGTAAACATAGGCTGCTACCTGAAAATTACAATATTGGTAGTTATAATATTTCTTGAAATGGGAAGTTTTGTACTTGTTTTATTAATGTTATAAAGCACTGTATAAGTTGTTATATGGTAAATGTGAGATAGAAAACATGTTTCCTATGTTATGCAACTATGGATTAGTTAGACTATTAATTTACCATGCTTGCGTATGGATTAAAAGGCAATACCATGATATGATATATGAGTTAAGATTTCCATATTTATTTCATTACCTGTATATTATGTTATACAAATGTACATGCATCTCACATGAGCATGGGGATGATGTTGGAATGAAAAGGAAGTGAAAATGTTTCATTAAATGGTTTTGAAAACCGGATAACAGGGAGGTGCCTTGTATCCGTGAGTTTAGAAAAGGAAATTGATTCAATGATTTCAAAACCAGACAAAGAGTTGCCTTGTTTGTGCAGTTAATGGGAATCTAGAGGAGACGTAGGGAGTGGCTCTACACGTAGTTGTGTCACTAGAGCCCCAAATGATCACAAGGAGTGGCCTTGTATCAGGGATAGACAACCAACTCTCTTCTCGTGGAACTAGGGAGCAGCCCTGGGCGGATTACATTAACTTTTTGTGATGGAAATAAGATTTTGGGAAAGTGAGAAGTGTCAGTGGCATTTGCATTAGCATTCGCATTGCATGACATTTCATTTTATTATCCTACATGACATCATTTCTTTCCCGAGTTTATATAATCCCATTATCCTTTATCTATTCTTTGTTTGGATTCATAGAGGTATTAAGGAGTGCGCTTTAAGTAATTCATGTTGAGCTGTGGTTGCTCATTCCTATTTTATACACATCTTTTCAGGTCATGGCACGGACGGTATGGAGGGTGTTCCTCCTCAGCTGTAAACAGAGTCGGGACTTGTGTTATTATGTTTTTATTTCGCATAATAGACTATGTTTTGTATTATATTTCTTTAGAATATTCCTGGCATGTAATAAATATTATTTCAGACGTTAAAACTTTAAAGTTGTAATATATGCGTCTTACCTATTTATTTTCAGTCTTGTTTTACGAAAAGGGAAATAGATAGGTGGATGTGTGGTTGAGACAGGTTACAGGGATATTCATTATTATGTGACTGTGATTGTTTGTGTGTTGTGTTCATAATCCGGACTACGGTCTAGGGGCGTGACACCTTCGAATCCATACCAGCAATTTCAGTTTTGGTGCTCCCTAGGATTTTCGAAATTTGAGACCCATTTGAGGGTTTTGCATCACATTTGAGGTAGGGGTTCTTAATCCATACAATCTTGTGCTTTAGTGAGTTAACTCCTCTTAAATTGTTGTTTAGCATGATTAATTTGTATAAAATCTAGTAAATTGTTTAGTTGTTGTGCATATATGTTAATTGTTTAATTATGTGTTTTAAATGATTTATGTGAAGAGCATGCCTAAGTGTGATTTTCATATACCTATCATGCTAGATTTTTATTATGTGAAAGAATGTTGTAATTTCCTTAGAAATTATTGTGAATCATGCTTTGTTAATTAAAATTGAGCTAGTTGTGGGATGATGAACATGGACATGGCATAAACGCATCCATGCACTAACATTGGGCATGAAAATGGAAAAAAAAAAAAAAAAAAAAAAAAAAAAAAAAAAAAAAAAAAAAAAAAAAAAATTGTTTTGAAATGAAATAGGGGAATTTTGGGAAGAAGTTTTGTTTAAAGTATTTTGTGAAAACCCGGTCGCCGAGGGGGTAACAAAGGGTCGGAGTGTTAATATAGCCTAGAGGGAATTAAGGAGATTACCCTAGCATGGTTGAGCTAGTTGGGCCCAAAATGATGCCGCGGGAGTACCAAGGGTCAGGGACACTAGCCAATCATTCTCTCGTGTCGCTGCGGGGTCACTAAAGGGCGGGTTATATTAACAGTTTGAAAGTGATTTATTTGAACTTTGAAAATGGGGAGCAACATCGGCATGCATTGCATTTCATAGCATCATATTGTGTATGCTGAGATTGGATTTAATGTTGTACTTTCCCGACATAGTATGACCCCGATTCCTATTGTCCTATTCCTTGTTTGGATTCACGGGGACACAAGAGGTGTGTCTTAGACACCACCTGCTGAGCAATTTTACTCACCCCTTTTTATTTAACATTTTTTTTAGGAAACGGAAAAGAAGTGGCGGATGACGTTCTACCACAGACTTAGTATGAATTAGGAGCTTATTTTGTTGTTTTTGTACTGGGGTCTCATTATTTTTGTAAGACTAAGCATAATGTATTTTGTACAACGACTTATGGACTTTTAATATTATAATTATATCTATGGGCTGTAACTTTTATATAAGTTGTCTAAATGTTGTAAAGTATGAACATTTGATCTTAATCTTGTATTTTGGGACTGTAATTATGATTTCTGGATGATATGGTATGTGGATGTTCCACCATGTGATGAACTATGTTGAGGCATGATGAATGGATGAAAGGGATGCTTGAATGTATTATTTGCATGGTGTTGGGATAGGTTAGATATATTTTAAAGGCCCAAGAGAGGCTATTGCATTTTTTTGCATTTAAGCAGGTGGTTGTAGGATCCCTTTTTAGCAGAGGTCATGCCGATTTTTTTTTTAATGGTATCGGTTTAGGGTCGTTACAAAAATGGTGGAAGGAACATGAGAGGAGGAGAAGAGAGGGAAAAGGAAGGAACTTTGTAGCCCTTGCAAAGTTCTCCATCTTTCTCATTCACTTTTTGTTTTGTTGAATGAAAGGGATGGCAGAAAGAATTGATGGGGTGACAGTTTTTTTTGGTTGGTTGGAAGGAAGGAAGGAAATGATAGATTTTATATAATTTTTACTAATACACCCTCACTAAAATGCAAAATCTCAATATAGAGTGCACTAATCACGTTGAAATTAATCATTGTATCTTAGAGTAATTCCATCATGGGAAAATGAAAATGCCCAGCAATTACTAATTTATATAACTAGGTTTCGGATTTCAAAAAATATGTTTTAATTTTTTTTTTCTATCATTAGAGATTCATTTTTAATAAAGTTTCTACATAGATGAGATTCTACTGAGTAATTAATATTTGACGATAAAATAGCTAATTATACCAATAGGCAATAGGAATAATTTTATTTGTTACCTTGTATTTTCACGCCATGGTAAACACATATATCTTGTGTGTGGGCTGGATTGTTACAAGGAAAAAAGATGAAAGAATAAAAAACAAAAACAAAATTAAATTCATGTAACAAACATTCTTTCTACAAATTAATATTAGTATTATTGAATGCATGGTAAGAAAAAACTATGCCAAGGTACATAAGTTGCTTTTCAAGAATCTATATTCAACAAAGTTTAGAGCCAGCAGAAAAATCACTATGGTTGTTAAATGCACTAGGGCTTGTTAGCAAATATTTAGGAAGGTAAAAAATGGAAATTATTGGAAGTTAATTCTTTTTTCTTTTCTCTCTTCCCCAAATTTGGGCGGATAGAAAAATGTATAGGAAGGAGGGATGCTTCATTCCTCCTTGATTCCTTCCTATTTTTCCCTTCCCTCCAACCAAACATGAAAACATTCTTCTATCCCCTCTTATTCTTCCTTCCTCAATCCTTTCCTCCAACCAAACATAGCATAAGTAGTGGAGACTGGGTCACACCCCCCACTATAACATTGAAAATACCCTTCATGTCCTTAATTCTCTACAATGCACAAACATATGAATAAAATGCTACACCAAATAATTTAAGGCTTCCAAACATAACACAAAATAAATTAAAAGATGCCGGAGAATTTTCCCGAACACAAAACCAGACTCGGGCCTGCACGGGGGGACCTCTTGGGCCCACAAACCCAAAGTGAGTAAAATGGATCAATATACATTTCTAAGAGTCTTAAACACGAAGAAATGTTCCGAATGAATTCCGAAACCCGTGTAGCATATATCCCCATACATAATAGCACATAGTGCATGAAAAATGAGAAAATGCAAAAAGAAGGGAAAAATAATAATAATAATAATAATAATAATAAACAAATAAATAAATATCACAATGGTGGTTGCTTCTCTAAATTTTTTTTTTCCTAGTTCGTACTCACACACCCCCTCCAATGAATTGTTTGCACCTAACAAGAATCGATCTTTAGACCTAATGCAATGAGACACCAAGGCCCAAGTCTTTTCCAACTAGGCCACCGGTGTTTCTTCTCTAATTTCAATTTGCCCACTTCTAAATTTACCAACAACTAAAATTCCATTGTGAATCACTTGCTTACCTACATGCTGGTCTCGAGAAGGTTATGCAGCAACAGCTTCTACTCTGGATTGATAGGATCCTCAACAGCCTCGCCATCGATCTTATGTTCTAACGCTTGGAAGTTTCGCACATCAGTTCTAAAAAAGCAAACCAAGAGAAAAAATGAAAAGATTAATCTTATTCCCTGGTTGAAATCTGTTGCATTCTCAGTATAGCTACTGGGTTTGATCATGATAACCTTAACATTAAACAACGTAAAGAAAACACTAGGAATATACATATCATCATGGGATCCTACCTACTATATTCAAACCTAACCACCCTATATTAGTGTTGGAGTCGCAGCAAAAGCATAATTAATTAAATAAAATAAATATGTGAAAAGTACTTATCAAATATATGTGTGTGTGTGTGTGTGTGTGTGTGTGTGTGTGTGTGAAAAGTATGAGTCTGGAGATGTACGGCCAAAGTAGAACATAGCTCCTTTATGAATATATAGACTTGACTTCTTATGAGAAACGCTTATATTTATGTTTGAGATGATTTAATAAGATTAAATGACATCCTTTAGGATTTTGTTACATAATTTCCATCTAATATAGCTCTTTTTCCAGGAATAACAGCTCATTTTCCTAGACATATTTATGAATTATAATCATATATATCCATACATCAAAGACATAAAATTCTGAAATTCTAAATTATATAATCAGCACTTCCTCATAATTTAAAATTTTTCAGATTTTGTAACATCTTGCTTTGCCTCCACTTTCCTTTTGCATGCTTTTACATAAAATTTGAGGTTTGCATCTTGGACTATAGTATATTGATTTTGACACTTACCTGATGCCTTCCTCTTTCAAACTCCTTGTCTCAGCTGCCTTCCCCATTTTTGGTTACTTTTGCTATTGTCCATGGCTAACACTTGCTAGATACCAGGTATAAATAAATTGGGATGAAATATTTCCAAAATGTCTTGAATTTAGATCATGGAAAACTAAAACCCTTTCATGTAAATTCCAGGTATATCATTTTTTTTTCTTTAAAAAAGTTCCAGCCAAGATGAATGGAGACATGAATTTCCATGTAAAAGGCTTTGTGACAAAAGGGTGAAGAATATCGATACCATTGTTGGGATCGCAACAAAAGCATAATAAAATAAAATAAATATGTGTACAGATGAGATTGGAGATGTACAAAGAGCCTTTAGGTGACTTGACTTCTTATGGAAAACACATGTACTTCTCTATATTTTGAAAAAATTCTAGAAGATCACATGACAAGAAAAACTTAGTCCTTTGAATACAATTTTGTTACACAATTGTCAATTAGTATAACATTTCCCCCAAGGATTACACCTCAATTTACCAGACAAGTTCATGTATTTTAATCATATATCTTAACATCAACATATGCATATAGACTACACTAGAAAATTCTAAATTATATGATCCAAAAATTAGACAAATGAACGAAAATATGTTCATATAATTATGAAATCGTGTACAATGTAGGACTGGTGAAGATGCAAGAGATTTATTCACCTTTCTCTCTCTAGAATTCTTACACTTCAACAGAATGAAAACTCAAAAAACCTCCCATTCTCTCTACTCGTATTATCTATTTATAGACCATTACGAATACTCTAACCAACTTATTACATAGGGCTCTTGTTCTTAGGCTTTCTTTCTTTTGGGCCTGACTTCATTATGTAAGCCTCAGATGTTGGGCCTAACTCACAGTGTTGCGTTATGGGCTGAGTTCAACTGTTCGGTCCGATCCTTCTTTCGTGGGTGTTGGGCTCATTATGCTACCCTTTTTTGCTTGGGCTCGGACCTACCATTCAACCTGATGCTTTACTCGCGGGTCGGGTCTGGTCCAATCCATCTTTGATATTCTCAATTGCCCACATAATTACCCCCTGATAAATAAGGGGGTAATTATTATCGGCGGCCAATCATGATGTTGACGGCTCAAGAAGACCTCGTGGGAAAATGAACGGTCGGATCTAAAACCGATGCTTCGAGATTCCAAAGAAACTCCTCGTTTTCCTAGCGCTTCAACCTTCTAGACCACTCTGTTCTTATAAGTATCAGAGACGTTCCCTCAAACCTTTTTTACTGTCTCTATCTTGCATCACTGTTAGCTAAATCTTCGCTTGCCATTTTTTTTAAGTCAAATCAAATCCCTCCGGCGAACCTCTGCGAAAACTCCTTTTTTCCAGCGATCTTGCAGTAATCTACATTTTCTCCTTCTGAGGTTAGTTTCATTTGCCTTTTTCTTTTGGAAGATCACTTTTTCTCCTTTAAATTCCTCATTCATTTTCACCATGCCTATAGATCTAGATGTTTTTCGCATGAAACTTTATCTCCCTGTCGATATAGAAATTAGAAACTGCCCTAAAGATGTAGATATCAGGACTGGTGCTGGCCTTCTTCCCGGTGAAGTCTTGTTTACCCATCTTCAGTTGAATATCATTAGGTTCCCTTTGCATCCTTTCTTTAACTATGTTTTCAACAAACTAGGGATCTCCCCTCTGCAAGTAAATCCAAATTTTTTTAGGATCCTATCCGTTCTACTACTACTGACTCGTGACAGAGGTCTGGATCTTGATATCATAGATCTTCTTCTCTATTACAAGGTTAGTAAGATCCGACTTGAGGAATCTCTACCCGATTGAAAAGATGTCCATATGTAAAGACACAATCAAGTCTAAAAAGGGTTGGAGAAACAACATAATAGGGGTTAGGGGGGCCTGGTCTTCTCCAGCTGCAGAGGATTATCCAATCCCGAGCGCCTTTGGCGTGTGTTCTATCTCTTCATATAAGAAATTCAAAACACATAAGAACGATTGTCCCTGCGAAATTTGTGTTCCTCGCTTTTATACTTTCTTGTGTCGTTCCTTAGGCATTTCTTGTGATGACTTGAGCTACAGTGTTTGCAGGGATAGAGATAATTACTTAAAGAAGTACGTTCTGAACGACGTTCCTTCTTGCTCAGACCTCCTTACCTCAGACAACCTTCTCGCAATTTCAGCCCTCGGCAACGCAATGAGCCAGCTCCAGATTCCTTCCTTAGATAGGAGGAAGAACCCTCCCCGAGTCACTGTTGCTGCTACTGCGGCAACCTCTTCTCCTGCCTCGGCCGCTTTTTCAGCCACTATTTCTGACACCATTCTGAACGTAGTGGCTACTAATCCTGTCGTTAGCGTTCCTTCTACCAATCCGAACGCATCTCCTCAGGTCAATACTACTTCTGCTGTTACTACGGGTGCTCAGGATAAAGAGCGAGGCAAAAGGCCTCATCCCGACAGTGCTGCCAACCTTGATGATACATCTCTTACAAGGAGAATCTGAATCTCTGGGCCGGGTACACTCTTGCATCGCCCAGTCAGTTCTCCTGCCCCCTCTGGGCCTGTTACAGCTGCTGCTTCTGCTTTTGCTTCTGTCTCTGCAACAACACCATGGACTCCTCGATTCACCCGAACGGATGGGACATTTGTGAAGCCGAAGGAGACCATGTTCAAGGATGGTTAGACCGCTATGGCATATTACAGGAGCATGCGGACTCCCAAGGATATTGAAACAGCCAAAGGTCTATCTCAGAAGGAGGTGTTCAGCCGCTTTCCCTTATCTGCCATGGAGGTAATTTTTATCTCCTAATCAGCAAATCTTCACATAATCTTTATGCTTAGCCTCTTCTGACCATGCGATCGGTTTAACCAGTGTTCATGCATATCTCTGCAGACCCTGTTCGGTATGATGGCCATGTAGAAGCAGGTGAAAATAGGGAACGCCAAGGCTCGAAAGTTCTCTGACAGCCTCGAAGTGGCCCATAAATAAAATAACATCCTCGCCACCAAAAACACGGAACTATTTGTCCAGCTTGGCAAAGTTGAAAAAGAGAGAGACGCTCTGAAAAGGGAAACCGATTCGCTTCAGGATGAAAGGGATGCCCTTCAACTTGAGAAGAGCGTTTGGCAGACCGAGCGCAATTCGCTCAAGGATGAAAAAGCAGAACTCCAGCGCCTTCTGGCTGACGAGCAGTCCGCTCGGATGGCATTCGAGAAGAGAGCCCTGGATGAGCGTGATGCTCTGCTCAACACCATCAGCAAGGTGAATGGTGGCATGCTGGCTCTTCACGCTCGGTTTTCAAAGGTTGGGGCTCTCAGGTATGCTCAGGGTTACCGAGAGGGTTTCTCCGACCGTACTCCTGCCGACGGACAGACCGGTTTCACTCCGAACGAAGTTGATAAGGATCTAGAAATTGATCCTCTAGGAGTCTATGTTGATCCAGACTCCACTCCTGCTGAACACATTTTTTATGAGTGTCAGGAGATTGCTTCCTCCAGGGTCACTTCAGCTCCCTCTGTCGTTCAGCCTCTGGATGTTCTTCCTCTGTCCACTATGGTCCCTTCCTCAACCGCTACTGAGATTAGGCCCCAACAGAACGATTCAGTTATTCATCTCGACTCCCCACCTCATGAAGATGGGACGACCAATGAAAGTGAAGAGGCGAATCAACACAATCAGGAGGCTGATAGAACAGAGGCAGCTAGCTAGGACTCTTCTGATACTTTAATTTCCTGCTTCTTTATAGTTATGTCATCTGTATACTTTATCTTTTGTAACCTCAGAACATATCATGAATGAGATGACAAAAACATTGACTTTATCTATGCATGGGTGGTAACAACCAGCTTCACATTTATTTACTTTGCTGAAGTGTCTGGCGCTCGCCTCATAGTGCCAGCTGCCACTAACTTTTTGTTGTTGAGCAAGTGCTTGGCGTTCGGCTCATAGTGCCAGTTGCCACTTACTTTGCTTAAGTGTCTGGCGCTCGGCTAGAATGCCACTTGCCACTTGGCTTTTTATCTCTTAGCAAGTGTTTGGCGTTTGGCTCATAGTGCCAGCTGCCACTTACTTTGCTTAAGTGTCTGGCACTCGGCTAGAATGCCACTTGCCACTTGCCACTTGGCTTTTTATTTCTTATCAAGCTTTTTATCTCTTGGCAAGTGTTTGGCGTTCGGCTCATAGTGCCAGCTGCCACTTACTTTGCTTAAGTGCCTGGCGCTTGGCTAGAATGCCACTTGCCACTTGACTTTTTATCTCTTAGCAAGTGTTTGGCGTTCGGCTCATAGTGTCAGCTGCCACTTACTTTGCTTAAGTGCCTGGCGCTCAGCTAGAATGCCACTTGCCACTTGGCTTTTTATTTCTTAGCAAGCTTTTTATCTCTTAGCAAATGTTTGGCGTTCGGCTCATAGTACCAGCTGCCACTTACTTTGCTTAAGTGCCTGGCGCTCGACTAGAATGCCACTTGCCACTTGGCTTTTTATTTCTTAACAAGCTTTTTATCTCTTAGCAATTGTTTGGCGTTCGGCTCATAGTGCGAGCTGCCACTTACTTTGCTTAAGTGCCTGGCGCTCGGCTAGAACGCCACTAGCCACTTGGCTTTTTATTTCTTAGCCAGTGTTTGGCGTTCGGTTCATAGTGCCAGCTACCACTTGTTTTGCTATTTTTACTTAATCAATCTCTTAAAGAGGAATATTACTTTTATAAATCTCAGAAACTTATACATTCGCCTGTATTCAATTGAAAATGAACAAAATTCAACATTGAAACTCAACTTTTTATTGATAATATCTCTTCAGAGACGTAGCATTCCAAGGCTTGTTAACCAGCCTTCTGGCCATGGTCTCTAGGGTATATGCCCCTTTTCCTATGACTTCTGCAATTCTGTATGGACCTTCCCATAGTGGCATCATCTTTTTGACTATCCCTACCTTTTTTTTCAGAACCAGATCACCTAGTGTAAAGTCTCTGTGCTTTACCTTTTTGTTATGGCTATTCGCAAGCGTCTGCTAGTAGGATGCGAGCCTTACTACCGCTACATCTCTCTTTTCCTCTAGCATATCGAGGTTAAACCTCAACATACTGTCGTTATGCTCTCAGCTCCATGCCAAGCTTCAAACAGTCGAAACCAAGTGTTCGACCGGTATAACTGCCTCGGTACCATACGCCATGGCGAATGGGCTTTCTCCGGTCGGTTGCCTTGGGGTCGTTCTATAAGCCCATAAGACGTTCGACAGTTCATCTAACCATTTTCCTTTCTTCTCTTCAAGCTTCTTCTTGATACAAGCAAAGATTGTTCTATTTGTGATTTCTGCTTGTCCATTGGCCTGGGGGTGACTTACTGCTGCCAGCTTTTGATTAATTCCATATTCCTCCAACAACTCTCTTACTTGCTTGCTATCAAGGTTGGTCCCATTATCCATGACGATTGACCTCGGAACACCAAACCGGCAAATAATATTACTCCAAATGAACCGTCTCACATGAGTTTGAGTTACGCTCGGATACAGCTCTGCTTCCACCCACTTAGTAAAGTAATCTGTAGCCAGCAGCACATACTTGTTCTGAGCTCTTGCAGTTAGCAGAAAACCAACCACATCCATTCCCCATTGTACGAAAGGCCATGTGTGGCCATTACGTGCAAGTCCTCAGGTGGTTGGTGAATCAGTGGTCCGAACCTTTGGCACTTATCGCACCTTCTGGACAATTCTTCCGCATCTCGCGACATGTTCAGCAAGAAGTACCCCTGCGTCATTGCTTTGTGCGTTAAAGACCTTCCCCCTGAATGGTTTCCACATACACCTTCATGAATAGCTCACAATATCTGCCAAGCCTCTGTAGGGGTGACACATTTTAAGTACGGCCCAGAAAAAGACCTTCGGTATAACTGGTTATGCACTATGGCATATTTTGCAGCATTCGATTTGATTTTCCTAGCCTCATCTCGTTGCTCAGGCAGAGTACCATCCCTGATGTAAGTTATGATCGGATCAATCCAACTTGGCTCATATGGAATAACATTCACTTGCCAAGGATCTGGGCCCGAAGGTTCTTCAAAAAATGGATGGCTGGTTTAATATTCCTACTAGAATCACCCTTGCCAATGTTTCTCCAGAACCCGAGGCACTACATGCTAGCCGATCGGCATCTTCGTTATGCTCTCTCGGTATTTGAATGAATTCAATTTTTTCGAAGTTTTTGGCTTCCCGCATAACAGCAGAATGATAGGCCTCCATTGTTTCATCTTTGGTTTCATACTCGCCATTCATCTGCCGAACAACTAACTGCGAGTCACTAAAGACAGTCAAATTCCTGACCTTCAACTCCTTGGCAAGCTTAAGTCCTGCCAACAGTGTTTCATACTCCGCTTCATTGTTGGTTGCTCTGAATTCAAGCCGGAGCGCTTGACTCAAGGACATACCTTCTGGTGTCTGCAGTTTGATCCCAATACCTGCCCCCATCTGATTTGAGGATCCATCGACAAAGAGTTTCCACAAACAACCACGAAGGTCTTCCTCCATGTCTTCTGAATCACATTCTAGTAAAAAATCTGCCACTGTTTGCCCTTTGACTACCGTTCTGGGTTCATATGTTATGTCAAATGAGCTTAACTCTATGACCCACTTCGTCATTCTTCCTGAGAGGTCTGGCTTATGCATGATTATTTTGATAGGGAAGGTGGTTAGAACAATGATATGATGGGATTCAAAATAATGCCTGAACTTTCTTTTCGCATGTACTAACGAGAGTATCACCCGCTCAACCTTTGAATAACGTCGTTCGGCCTCAGTCATCGTTTTGCTAACATAGAACACTGGATATTGCTTCCCCTCTGGACAACGGATCAGAACGCCACTTGTCGCGAAGCTGGACACCCCGAGGTATAAAAATAGTTTTTCTCCTGGTTCTGGAGCTGACAAGACCGGAAGGTTCTACATATATTCCTTCAGACCAGTTAATACTAGGCGTTGATCATCCCCCCAAACTTGTCTGCCATGGCTTCGTATTGTGTCAAAAAATGGTTTGCAACAATCTGACAATTTGGAAATGAATCGGCTCAATGCTGCGATCCGTCCCGTAAGTGTTTGCACTTCTTTGACTGTTGTCGACTCGGCATTCTTAGTCAGAGCTTCTGCTTGGACTGGGCTAGCTTCTATGCCTCTATGATTAACCACGTCCCAGGAATTGACCAGAACTCACACCGAATGAGCACTTGGTTGGATTGAGCTTCATTCCGTAGTGCCTCAACACATCAAATACGTCTTGTAGATATTTCAGATGGTCAACTTTCTTCTTACTTTTTACTACCATGTCATCAATGTAAGCTTCCACGGTCTTCCCTATTTGACCCTTGAAAATTTTGCTAATAAGTCTTTGGTAAGTTGCTCCGGCGTTCTTCAGTCCGAATGGCATGACTTTGTAGCAATAGATCCCGCACTCGGTAACGAAAGAAGTTTTCTCTTCATCAACAAGGTCCATGGGGATCTGATTATAACCTAAATGAGCATCTAAAAAAGTTAAACACTCATATCCAGTAGTAGCATCCACCATTTGATCAATTTTCGGCAGCGAAAAGCTATCCTTTGGACAGGCTTTGTTCAAATTAGTGAAATCAATGCACACTCGCCATTTCCCATTCTTCTTCTGCACAATAACAACATTTGACAACCAGTCAGGATAATACACTTCTCTTATAAATCCCGCATTAAGTATCCTGTCAACCTCCTCGGCTATGATATGGTTACGCTCTGGAGCAAACCTTCGCTACTTCTGCTTTACAGGTCTTGCATTAGGATTTACGTTCAAGGAGTGACAGGATACGGAAGGATTGATTCCAGGCATGTCTAGGTTGCTCCACGTAAATACATCGGCATTTTGAGACAAGAAATAAACTAACTCCTGTTTCTCTGCCACATCAAGTCATTCCCCCACTCTAGTTATTCGTTCTGGTCAGAACCGATCGATCTGCACATCAACCAGGGGTTCTTCGGTCAAGTCCACTAGCTCCTCATCCCCATTGTGCTTGGGAGGAGGTTCCTGTAATTGCTATCTCGGGCTTGCAGAACGAATGGGTGCTTTCCCTTTTCCAGCATACTTCAGCGTTACTGAATAACATTCCTTAGCTGCAACCTAGTCCCCATGAATGTCGATCACCTTGGCTCCGTCTGGCCCCAGGCATCTCATTACTTGATGTAAGGTGGAAAGAACACCTTGAACTCTGTGGATCCACCCTCTGCCCATCAGAAGGTTGTAAGAGGGATGAATTTCGACAACCACAAAGGTCTCCATCAGAACCCTCTCTGCAGCATGTACCGCTACCTCCACCGTACCGATGGGCTCCACTCGTTTTCCATCAAACCCTAGTGGAGGATTCCTGGTGGATTTGAGCCAGTCCAGCTTGATCTTGAGCTGATCAAATGTATCCCTCAGCATGACGTTCCCACTACTTCCAAGATCAATCAGAACTCTGCGTACCAAACATTCGGCCATTGTCAAACTGACGACCAATGGGTCCTCATGAGGGATCTGAACACGCAATAGATCTATTTTGTCAAACTTTATCTGTGTTGATGCGCTCTGTTGGTGCAGAGTGTTTACACTACCTATCCTTCTCTTCATCCGTGCCTGGCAAAGGCGTATTCGAAGTAGTTCATCTGACTCCTCAGTAGGCTCAGGCCGACCGTGAATTACATTGATTATTCGGACTGGTTGCATATTGTGAGAGTTCGACTTCTGATTCCTCTTCACGTGCTCCATTGGTCGATTCTGTTCCACCGCCAGGCCTTGAATATAACTTGCGAACTCCCCTCTGGCTATCAACATCTCTACCTGTCTCCTTAAGTTCCTGCATTCATTAGTCTGATGGCCAAAGTCAGAATGAAATGCACAATGCTTAGACTGATCCCTCTGTTCGAGGGGTTGTCTGATTGGTAAAGGAGGTCAGAACTTATCTTTATTTTCTTGGTACAGCCTTGCTAAGGTAACTTTTAATGGAGTAACCAGCTCTTCCTCTCTGGGCGTCTTCTCAGATTTCCACAAGGAACGTTGTGGCTGAACCTGCTTTTGTCTGATCTTTGCTTTGGTTTTTTCCTCTGTTGATATGACGGATGTCTTCCAAGCGTTTGCTACCTCTTCTTCTGCCAAGCGCACAAATCCATCAGCTCTTTCATTAAGTTCATCCACAGTCTTCGGCGTGTTCACTACCAAGCTTGTGTGGAATGGAGTGCCACGAGTCATGGCCAGTATAAACGCTTGAACCGTTGTAGAAGGGTGACATTCAATCACCATACTCTTGGTAAGGTTAAACCTGGTTAGGAAAGCTTGGAGACGCTCATCCTCATATTGCTTCATTGTGAATAGGCTCGAAATGTCCTTTGCTGGACGCTTATTTCCATAATATTGGCTTATGAACCGATCACACAAGCTTCGGAAACTATCCACTAAGCCCCTCGGCAAGTTGTTGAGCCAATTGAGCGCTGGTCCAGCTAAACTTGTAGGGAAGCACTTGCACATCAAAGAATCATTCTCAGTGTTCAAAGTTATTTTCAACTGGATGTGATACACATGATCAATCGGATCGGTCGTTTCGTCGAACAAAATGAAAACGGGCATGGAAAATTTCCTCGGACTCGGAGCATTCAGAATTTCATTAGTGAATGGTGAATCAACCGTTCGAGCTGCTGGACGGAGGGCTTCATTTTCCCTCAAGAACCCCGCAGTTACTTTATGATCTATAGATCTCCTCTCTGAGCCGCGATAGTCGAACGTCGCCATGGAAGGCCAATAAGTCGAATCGAATGATCTGTCCTCAACAAACTCTCTGTGCCATTGAGGCATAGCTTTTTAACGATCAAACTACATTGCTTTACCTCGGCTGAGCGTTTCTTGATATGGATCAAAAGTCATGGCTTCGTTTCACCTGATCTGTTCACGCCGTGGATCCACATGAATTGATCCTTCACGATCATCAATACGACGAGGATTTGGCGCCAAATCGTTTGGCCGGACGTCCTCGCGGTGAAGATCTGTCGGATTGTTCCCTTCCTCCTCGCCATGATGTACTTCATCGGTACGTACAACTTGTTCTCCCGCTGGGAGCGATCGCGGAATCACCGGAACTTCTTGACGCTGCATTTCATTCCTTAAATCTGCATTCTCTCTTCTGAGAGCTTCGATCATGCTCATCAACTCATCAAGTTTCATCTACTGGACATTCTCTACCATATTGGAGTTCTCGCCCCCAGTCATCATTCCAGAACAGAGCAAAGGCATGAATCGTAAATTCTAAGTTAGATCAGAGTCTCGCTGACGCGAATCACGGCAGATTTGAACTCTAATTTTACGAGTTTTGCTTTCCCTTCGATAGATCAGAGTTTTTCCGGCGTCTAAGCTTGCCGGATCGAGCCGCGATAGAGTGAATCACGGCTGCGTAAACCTAACGCCAATCTCTCAGAATCAATCAAGAATCCAAGATCTCTCAAGAGCCAACCACAATCGCTTCGATCTAGACTAAACTTCTACAAATCAAGCTTCATCGTCATCAATCAGTCGGAATCAACGTGACGTTAATCAATCAAGAATCAACCTTCAACGCTTCCCACAGACGACGCCAATTGAAGATGCAAGAGATTTATTCACCTTTCTCTCTCTAGAATTCTTACACTTCAACAGAATGAAAACTCAAAAAACCTCCCCTTCTCTCTACTCGTATTGTTTATTTATAGACCATTACAAATACTCTAACCAACTTATTACATAGGGCTCTTGTTCTTGGGCTTTCTTCCTTTTAGGCCTGACTTCATTATGTAAGCCTCAGATGTTGGGCCTAACTCACAGTGTTGCGTTATGGGCTGAGTTCAACTGTTCGGTCCGATCCTTCTTTCGTGGGTGTTGGGCTCATTATGCTACCCTTTTGCTTGGGCTCGGACCTACTATTTAACCTGCTGCTTTACTCGCGAGTCAAGTCTGGTCCAATCCATCTTTGATATCCTCAACTGGGGTCAATCATGAGGAAGCATAGACACACCTAAAAGGGAAAAAAATCCGTGTCGGACATCGAGCGACATGCGCTGGACACTCCCCAACACGTGTCAAACACGCCAAAAAATGTGTTTGAAATTTTTTTTATTTATTATTTTTTAATATTCTGACATGTCGCAGACACGCCTCCAACATACCATAGATACGTGTCCAACACGCGTGTCACATTCTTGGATTTTTTTTTATAAGTGCATTCTTGGGGACTTCTTAAAAAGTTTAAGAAAGAAAGTTAGGTTAAAGAGTAAAATTGTAAATATAAGGAATTGTTTAATAACTTTCAATAATATGGTGGTCATTACATAATTACTTAAAACTTATTTTTAATAAAAAAATTTATATTAAAATAATCATATATTTAGGCTTATATTTTAGTTCAAAGATTCAAAATCTTGCACGATCAACTTTGGCTCTATCTTTTTCTCCCACGGACCAAGTTTCAGTGCTAGTGGATGGTCTCTCTCTCCTCTTCCTCCTCTTTTTTTCTTCTTATTCTTCTTCCTCTTTTATTTCTTCTTATTTTTCACAAACCCTTGATATTTCATTTTTTCCTTTCACAACTATAATTTTTTTTGTGTTATTTTTATTTTTCCTTGTTTCCAATGAACTTTTTACCTTCTATGGATTCTTACCTTTATTTTTAACTAACCCCTGATTCTTTTTTTTAGTTTGGGTAAAGTACAATGACACCCCCTGAGGTTTGCTATAAGGACACCCATACACAAGTTGAGTTTTTTTTGAACGGTAACACCCCTCAAGTTTTATAAAGTTAACAAAGACACCACCAACCCAAGTAAATTGACATTATTATTCTTTGACAAGTGAATTGACCAATTTAATGTATAAAATTACCATTTTAACCTTTCTAAACACATAAAATAATAAAAATTTCCATCACCTACCACTGTAGCACTGCCACCACCTCTTGACCACTATCGCCACCACCTCTTCCTCATTCCATTTCTTTAATTTTATATACACACATATGTATATCCATACACACATATACATACTGTGATACCCCTCAATTCTAGAGCCACGAGTGATCAAGTCCAAGCACAGATCCGAGAGATACCAAACAATTAATATTTAAATAAACACGGAATACAAAATGAAATAATAAATAAATAAATATAGGCTGAAAAGATATCTAGAATATTGTGATACCCCCGGATCTCCGGATGCTGGTTGGCCATGCCCACACCCGACTACCCGAGGATATCAAAACAATTAGCAATAAATGAACACAAAATACAATTAAGGAAAAACAGGAATAAATAAAAATTTGCTGAAAAGAAACTAGAATGATAATCCAAATACTGAAACCTCAGAATAAAATTAAATTAATAAAGAATTATTCTGATATATCCAAATTCTCCATTTCTAATATAACTTGGGAATCCATCTGGTGGACCCCTAGAAACTCTAACACTGAAATCATCAACCGAAGAACTTCACTGCTAAATCATGAAGAAGCTCCTACGTCGTCGGAAGAATGAGAAGCCATCTTTACTCAGCACGAACAAGATCTAAGACCTGGAACCGTCCGTTACCTGAAAAATAATAGTGGGTCAGGCCCACGAACAAGTTCTATCATAACTACAATCCAAACAGAGACCCGATACGCAGATACATCCTAAATGTCTCAACCATATCTATATAGTCCGTAATAAATAAATATATATCCACACTACAGGACTCTCACTAGACTATGCCGAGGGTCTCAACTTGAATAGAAGGCAACATGCAATACGCACCTGAGTGGGCATGACTACTTAGCCTAACAGGGTATACCTTAACCAACATAACTAGTTACGCATCCTACTGCATATACGCACCCTAACCAACGATCCTGAGACTCGGGCTCATATCGCGGTATTATAAAAATATATTTAAAATTCATTCATATCCATCCATAGGAAATCCCATAAATCGTTCAGCTTATTCAACTGCACAGACTTATAAAAGAGATTCAATAAGTCGTTCAGCTTATTCAACCGCACAGACTTAAATATAAGGAGAATTATGTTTTTTTGTTATAATTCGTACCCTTAATCCAAAATAAGTAAGACTAAGTATTTTGAATCAATCTGTCCCTAGTATGCCACAATCTCATACCGGTGCATACAATCCACAAAATCCATATAATTGATTGAACAGGTAAAACTGTTCACCAATTAAAATCCATAAGGTAGGAATTAGCGTTTTGAGCTAAACCATACCTAGTATGTCACCGTCCCATACCGGTGCATACAATCCTCCATATCTATGTAAATTACAACATATAAATAATAAGCAAGTAATTTACAGTCCAAAACCAAATATCCAAATGATTGCAGAAAGAAGATTCACAAACTCGCAATTAAAATCCAGTATTAATCCAGGTAATTGCATCAAAGAATTTAATATTCTAACAATTAACATCCAAGGCATGCATAGTTCCAATCTAAAATAAAAACCTTATCATGCATTTAAAACAAGTTTTATTAACATACTGGATCCCATTACATTGTTAAAAATTTAATTAAGCAATTAATCCATCTTCCATCCGTTAACAACGTAGAAAATTTATCAATTTTATACTGTTTGTCCCATTGATTTAGAAATCAACTTTAATCAATTCAAGGTTTTAATCACACCCAAAATTAACCATTTAATCCCTCTGTGAAGTCCCATTAAATTTCTAAAATTTAAACAAGCCACTCAGTTCCTTTCTTCTGTTAATAGCATGCACAGTTGTATATTTTTACACTGTTTCATCCTTTATCATAGAGACTTAAACCATGCAATAATAATTTTAATAACACTTAGAATTAACCATTTAGACCCTCTGTAAAACCCCAAAGTCAACAGCACAGTTCCCATTCTCCAACAGTAAACAAACTGTTCGTAAAAAAAAAAAAAAAAATTCAAAAACACTATTGAAAATAGCCTTTGCCAAAAAACTGGAGAAGGCTCTACACTCCTAGAGCCTTCTCTAAAAAAAATGGAGAAGGCTCTAAGCTACCTAGAGACGTCTCCAACTAAGGGAGAGCCTTCTCTAAGATTCAAGAGCCTTCTCTACGATTCTTTTTTTTTTTTTTAAACTTCTGTAACACACCTTATAACACCCAAAACCACAGAGCCTGCTCCATTGTTTACTTTCCTACCATTGCATCCATTACGTCTGCAGATATAATTTATGCCATATGAGGATTTAAAGTTTCATGAAAACCATAATTAGAAACCCTTGTAAACTTCCAACCCCTTCTGAAAAATGAAACTTCTCCAAACAGTGCACCAAGAAAGTAAAAACGCAAAAAACATCAACTAGAGGAGAGCCTGCTCTTTGAAAATTGAGAGCAGGCTCTAAAAGAACCTAGAGCATGCTCTAAACCACCTTGGAGCTGGCTCTTTATAGTTGGGAGCCGGCTCTTGGTTTTCCCAGAGCCGGCTCTCTCCCCTCTGTGAGCCTCGTTCCTCTTCAGCTTCGTCTCTGACCTTTGCTTCAACTTCGGCCTCTTCCTACCCTTCTGTTCTTTCTTACAACTGGTCTTAGCAGTCTAAAATATATCCAGTAGCATCCCAATGGTTTGGTTCGACAGTTGGATTTTATTACAGTGACTTAAAACCTCTACCAATTCATTATGCATTAACATCAAACTTGACCTTCGATTTGCAGACATAACTACAGATAATACTAGAACATATACAGGTAATCAAAACTGATCTTAACCATCCTATATATATTCCATGACATCCTAATCCCTTGTTTCTAACAATACGAATTAAATCATTCATTAAAACAGAATCAATCTGTAAGCTTAAAACAAACCAAACACAAGTCATTCAAAAATTGTTTTAAACAACCATATACATACTGATAATCAACTTGACATATATTTCGCATGCCAAATTAGATTAAAATTCAATTAAAATCCTAGAGACATCTAGGTATGCACAGAACACAGGACAAAGGGATAGAGAGAGAACAGAACTTGCCTGTGAATTTCAATTATGAAATCTCGGCGTCGTATCCACTGTTCCGGCAACATGAACCTCTATAAAGCCTCTTAGTGCTCTAGAATAGTCCACTAAAATCCCACCTTGGTCCCTTCTGCTCTTCTCTTTGCCACCCATATAGTGTTATATTCCTTCTACCCTCTGTTTTTACAGAATTATCTCCCCGTTTTTGTGATATGAGTTATGAGCGTAAACCCTAGACTACAGCATAATGGTTGTATTTATAGACTTAAATTCTAAAATCCTAATCCTTGTAATAATAGAGACAGAGCCCTAATGTTACCCCAAGTCGGCCCATAAAGCAACCAAGATGTATCCATATCGGTTAAACACACTGTCTTCCTAGAGACCCTATTTAACTAACGTAATAACCAAAAACTCATTTAACTTATTTATATCAAAATTAACAATTACTAAATTAATCCATTTAACACACAAGCCAATTAATTTAATTAAAAAAAATTACAAGTAAAGAAAACATTCTATTTAAATCAACCAATAAAGTAAAACCAACAATTAATTAAAATAAAATCAAACAAATAACCAATTTGACACATAAGCACCTAACCACAAAACAAATTAAAATTTCACACAAAATAAAATTTAAATTCCAATTTTATCATTTTGAAAACTAGGAGTATTACAAATATAATCCTTAAAATTAAATGATTAACAACCAATAATCCAAAACCTCCATAAATATTCTCCAATAATTAAACAACTCGGGAATCCATCTAGTGGACCCCAATTAAATTCCCAAACTGAAAGGTAAACAACAAAAATAAAATCTAAAGCTAAACCATGAAGAGAAATCCTACGTCGTTGGAAGAATGAGTGACCGTCTCTGCTCAGCATGAATAAGCTCTAAGCCTGGAACTGACGAACACCTGAAAAATAAGAGTGGGTTAGGCCTACGAGCAAGTTCTATACCACTACAGTCCAAACAGAGACCCAATACGCATGCACATCCTAAACAACTCAACAATAGCTATATACTTCATACATATATATATCTACACTAAGAGACTCTCACTGGATTACAAATGGGGTCTCAACCTGAATAGAGGCAACATGCAAAACGCACTCGAAGTGGGTATGTGTACCTAAACCTAACAGGGTATACCTCTGCCATCATAGCCAGCTATGCATCCCAATACATATACACTCCCTAACCATCAATCCTGAGACTCAAGCTCATATCGAGGTGCCATAATCATATATATAAAAAAACCTATCATATCCATCCATAAGAAATCCAGTTAGTCATTCAGCTTGTTCAGCTGAGCTGACTTACATAAAAGTAGCAAGTAATCCAGTTAGTCATTCAACTTTTTCAGCTGATCTGACTTAAATATAAGTAGGATTTAATTTTATAATCTATTCCCTTATTCTAGACTAGGTAGGAGTTAGCGTTTTGATCTAATTCATACCTAGTATGCCACCGTCCCATACTGGTGCATATAATCCATACATCCAACAATTGATAATATAGATAATAATTGTAAACATCAACTGATCCATAATAAGCATAATAAAAATATATAAATTAACATGCTTATTTCATACTACTCCGCAACATCCAATAATTGATAATACAGATCAAATATGCAAACATCAATTAATTTCTATTAAGCATAATAGTAATATATAAATCTACATGCTTATTTTATGCCACTAAGACATGATTTAAAACTGTATAATCAAGTACAGAAAATTGCTAACATACAAAGAAGCAATTTAAATACTCCATATCAATCCACAATATGCAAACTTATTTAATATTTCATATTGTTCCAGTTCCTAGCATTTTAGAGTTTATTAAGCACTCTAGGATTCTAACTTGTCCTAAGAAATCATTTAAACACTCCATGGAAGCTCCTATATCAAATCTGGAACTTCATCATCCATTACAGTAGCCAAATCCGTCCAAAAACATAAAAAAATATATATATATTGAGCAAATGAGTTGGCTCTTTTCAAAAGGAGCCTACTATTTTCCTTCCTTCTCTGTCTCCGGCAACCTTCAACCCATCTGTTCTCCATTATTATTGGTCTTAAGGGTCTGAACTATGTCTCGAATAATTCCAGATAATTATATAAAATAGATATGCATCTTAAACATAGACTAAATTAAGTAATCATGTAAGCAAATTCAAAATCAAACAATTTTAATATCATTAGCATACAAACTGGTTTACTTCGATTTAACATGCATACATACTGTTTTAAACAAAATCAACAAGCATGAAAGATTAATTTAATATTCCCTTACTCCTGGAATTGTTTAGGAATGTAAAAAACACAAAGTCTAAGGGAGAGAGTTAGATATAGAACTTGCCAATGAGATTTTGAATTAAAATCTCAATGCCATCTTCCTAGATTTTACCGGCGAGTTCCGATTACTGTCAAGCCTCCTACTGCTCCGGTTCTAACCCACAATCAACCTCTTCCTTCCTCCTTGGTCCGACCTTTAATCTATGGTCGAAACCCTAACTGGTTCCCTCTATTTTCCTTTTAAATCTCTCTATGTTTCTCTCTGCCTCTCAGTACGTGCATAGGATTTTTGTTTCACCCTTGGCAGACGTATACTGTTCTTTATATAGGCTTTAACCAAAAACCTAATTCTACTTATATTAAGAGACGGAAACCTAAACTAATATAAAACTAGTCGTCAACTTCATCTGTAAAAACCCTAAATTAAAACATTTAATTCAACACTTAATTTAAACAAAGAAAACAATTATAAACCTAATATTAAATTAAACAAATAAAGAAACAACTTACACAATTAATACACTGCCACATAAGCATATCATTAATAAAAACAAATAATTCAATTAAATAAAAATAATTAAAACAAATAATTCAATTAAATAAAAATAATTAAACAATCAGACAAATAAGCAAATAATCAAATAAAAATGCAATAAAATAATTAATTAAAATACCGAGACTATCCTTTTAAAATTAGGGGTATCACACACACACACACACACACACACACACACACACATATATATATACACCCATAAACACCCATATATATCCCAATTTTTACAGCGGCGGCATCATCCGGATCAAAAATCAAACCCATCATCATTATCAATGGATGCTTCATCAAACCCATCAACCATCAATCCGTAAAAATTTGAAGGAAGATTCTGGGAATAAAATAGGTAACGGGTTGTTTAGGAAGAGAGACTGTGGAAATGGCGAGAATGAAGGGTTATGAAGAAAACTAAGGTCTTTTGATTGTTTTGGGTCTGGAGTTCAAAGCATTATTAGTGGGATTAAAGAAAAAGTCATTAAATTCGATGGGCAGCTACTGAGATATTAGCCAGGACATGGCAGCAACATCGAGGTTTAGGGTTAGGGAACAACCACGGCGGTAGTGGCAGCGAGGTTTGGGGTTAGGGCAACGATATTATGCTTCACGGTGAGCCAGGTGGTTGCAGCGACTATGAATTTGACCAGGACATGTTAGCGATGTCGAGGTTTAAGGTTAGGGAACAACCACAGTGGCGTGATTTAAGGTGGCGGTGGCAGCGAGGTTTGGGGTTAGGGCAATGATGTCGTGCTTCACGGCAGCTCAGATGGTTGCAGCGACTACAAATTTGGCCAGGACATTGCAGCGACGTTGAGGTTTAGGGTTAGGGAACATCCACAACGGCGTAATTTAAGGCGACAGTGGCAGAGAGGTTTAGGGTTAGGGCAATGGTGCTGTGTTTCATGGTGGCCCAGGTGGTTGCAGTGATTGTGAAATTGGCCAAGACATGGTAGCGACGTCGACGTTTAGGGTTAAGGAACAACCACAGTGGTGTGATTTAAGGCGGCGGTGGCAGCGAGGTTTTAGGTTAGGGAAATGGTGTTGTGCTTCACGACGGCCCAAATGGTTGTTGTTCTATTGTGGTGGTGGTGGTGGTGGTGGTGGTTATTCTTCTGTTGTGGTGGTCTTCTGCTTCATGGTGGTTATGGGTTTAATAGTGGTGGTTGTTGGTCTATTTCTTCTGTTGTTGTGGTGGTAGTGGCGGTAGATCAACGATTGGGGTGGCGGCAGCGGCGTAATGAATGTATACATAGGGCAAAAATGTCATTTAAGAATTCTGATAATTTACAATTTAAATTATTAAAAAATTGAAGGGTAATTTTGACATTTTACATTTTTTAAGGGGCTGTTTGGATCCAATTTCTGACAAGGGGTGTTATTGTCCAAAAAAAACTCAACTTGTATGTGAGTGTCCTTATGGCAAACCTCAAGGGGTGTCATTGTACTTTACCCTTTTAGTTTTTTCCTAGTTGATACTCACACACACCCCCTCCAAGGAATTGTTTGCACCTAGATAAAACAATCCCAAGGCCTAATACTTCATGAGACACCAGGGCACAAGTCTTTTCCAACTAGGCCAACCCCCAATTCTTTGTCTAACAAAAACCTAATCTTTTTTGTTTCTTTGATTTTTCTCTTTCTTAACCTTCTTTATTTCTTTCTTTTCTCCAGAAAAACACAATCTTTTTTCTTTATTAGGTTAATAAGAAATAATATTACTCTTAATTTCTTAAAGTACAACATTATATATATATATATATATATATATATATATATATTAGTCGTGTCCCCGCCATATCCATGTCCTAATTTTTAAGATTTGTCGTTTTGTATCCGTGCTTCTTAGGTTAATCACATAAACAATTATAGTATGCTATAAGGGGAGTCAGTGTGAAGATGAACACACATATTTTATAAACAATGCAACTAAATAAAGCACTTCACTAAAACTTTAACAAACAGAAAGAGAAATGAGACAAACAAAATTAGGAAAGAATTATTACCGAAGGACATTCCTTTGGAGTAGAGGAACTGGAGTAGGTCACCATGGGAGAACAAATGGAAAGCCTTTGATTTCATCGAATAAAACTGAGCCAATAGAATATAATTCTTTCAAAGTTTTGCTCCTCATGTTGCAGAGTATAAGTCTCCGATGAATATGTAGATACACAATGTCTCCATCAAAGGAATGAATTGAAACATTAAAGTGGCCTGCATTTCTAGGAATCCACGGGGAACTATCCTATTCCATCATGTCCAGATCAACCTTGTGCACCAAGGACCATTCACGCCCTTTGTAGTCCTCAAGCATCCAAATGTTTGAAATGGTTTGAACAAATTAAATAAACCTGAGGCGTCCTTGACACTCTCCTAAGTGATATTTAATGGCCCAGGGTCACCTGTCCTTGGGCTGTCTTATGGTACGAAATTCATCAGTGTTATTGAATGAATCATAGGCAAAAATGGTGCCAGGACAAAGGTTCATCCAATGGAGTATTCCATTGCAAGCCACAACAGCAGCAAGGTAGAACCTAATATTTAAGTCCTGTCCAAATCTCCAGGTCGGTGTGATGGTAGGTTCAGTCCATTTCCATACGTCGGAAGAGAATATCTCCAATTTGAGATTGATCAAAAGTGGGCTTTGGATTTGTTTGAACGTGTGGATTCCAACCACTCTGAAGCTACTAGTACAATCAAAAGAACAAGATGGGTTGCAAATAAATCAAACGCTAACCATTTTTTGGAAAGTGGGTGGTGGAGGAAGCTCAACCCAATGCTTTGTGAGTGGATTGCAGACATAGTAAACCCTCTAAAAGAATAAGGTTGCAGAGCACAACACTAAGCCATTGCTGGATGCTAAGCAACAAATTAGTGATGGGTTGGAAGAGGGTAGGAAGTTTAGAGAAAGCCCGCGAGATTCAAAAATGGGTGATTCGGATGTGAATTGGGCTGCACAATTACTGTACCGGTAGAAGAGGGCAAAAGGAGGCACAAAAGATGAGTGGTGGACATAGCATCGAGCAAAATGAGGAGTGGAGACCAAACCACACCAGCTTTTGGAAACGAACTTGCAGAGATGGGTGAGTTTGAGAGGGAGTCTTTGGAGAATTTCTACAAACAGATGGTCGAGTAGTTTATCAAAGTGGGATTTTGAAGATTTCGGCGATTTTTGTTTTTTAAGCATCACTATCGTCTCCATGGTACTCGTATAGTCATCACCCCTCATCTCCATTGTCTCTCTCTCTATACAAATACCCCTCACTGGAAGCCGACCGTACTGATATTTGAAATTTGAACTTTGGACCTATTTCCAAGGCGAGTTGGGTAACTCAAAAGCTTTTTGCTTTTTCAAGAATGTAGTAAATTATTTGGGCTCATTTCCCAAACTGATTTGTGTAGTCCAAAGGTTTTTATCACAATGGGATAAGCTCAACCGTAAATCTCATTCACCTATAAAATTCTCTCACTAGATAGGGATAGCAAAATAACCTGGCTTGTAGGTTTTTATCCCGTTTGAGATGGTTTTTGTAGAGTTTAAATGGTTTTGGGCTGAGTTATGGAGTGAGGAAAAAGCACCACACGGTTGAGGAGGCATCCCCACCCGACTCGCCTGCCCCTTTATATCATGCATTTATCATATTGTCCTTATATATTAAGACAAAATGTAAAAAATAAAAAATACCCTAAACTAAGCTAAACTATATTTTTTAAATAATACACCTCAATTATAACGTTTTGTTGCACAATACCCCTTGATAAGCCCCATGCATGGAGCTATTAGGTACCTTGCAAGTAACAATTTTAAAATATACTTGTAATGACGTATTTCACCAAATGAAATATCACGTAGTGGTGGAGTGGGTTGTTATAAATGATATCGGAGCCAAAGTTCAATCGGAAGTGTGTCCAATAAGGACAGCTAAATGTCACGGGCTTAGAGTTTCAGCACCACTCTAGTTACTCTCATGCGGCACTAAGACGTTACTTCTACTCTCGCAAGTACTTGGTCAGCCTAACTCCCATACCCACCTTAGCCAACACACTCCCCTCATGCGCTTACTAGTATTGTAGTGGCCCTCGCCCTTACCTCACTTGACTTGCACACTCACACACACTAAGGCACTTAAGTTGGAAAGGAGAGAACACTTCTATTACTTCAAAGAATGCTTTGTACAAGGCTAACTCTCAAACTCTCTACAAGGCTATTAAGACTCACTCTAGGACTTGATGGCTACAAAATGAAGTCCTACTCCTATTTATAGGCATCCGCATCCCTAATGGATGGCTAGAATACATTTTAACCGATGGTGGAGATCGATTCTCTAGAATCTTCTCCCACCTTCTTCACACTTCTATACATATCTACAAGTATCTACAACATTGTAGAACTCTCCATACTACTCTACACAATTCTGAAAAATTCTAGAATATACTACACATTTCTACACATATCTAGAATCTTCCACATAACTCTAGACAACTCCGGAAGACTCTAAAAACTCCACTCACCATGCAGTTGCCATGCAGCTATGAAGCACGGACACTCCTCCCAGGGGTCTCGTACCAGTGTCGGACACTTTTCGAACACCGACACCCGTATCCGAGGCTCGGACACGTGTCTGACACTTCTGTGAAGTGTCCAGAAATTATTTTTTATTGGACACGGCTCGGACACGTGGAGGACACGGAGTGGACACGGCTCGGACACGCGGGGGACACGACGGGGTATATTTTGTAATTTTTTTTAAAAGATAAATGGGGTACCTAATGTAATTTACTAATTTTAAAAGTTTAAAAGTAAAATTTTGAAAAAAATAAAAAAAACAACTACAGACAACAGAGTATTACACAGAAAATTTATTTTCTCTCACTTCCTCTCTCAGTCTCTCCTCTTCTTCAATTATCTCTCTACATGAACAAGAATTTTTTTTTTTTTTTTTAAGTTACATGAACAAGACTTGGTGGAAGACTGGAAGTATATATGTTTATTCATATACATATTTAATTCATTATAGCTATGTCTCTTCTGCACATCTTCGTTTGGAATTTGAATCAACTTTATTTTTCATTTATTTTCTGTTTTGTCTTGTTTATATTTTTCTTATAACAGAGATGAAATTATTAAAATTGGTCCTGTTATTTGTTATTATTTTATTTGCAATTTTGTATTTATATATACATGTTCTAGTAATTATATTTTGAATATATAATTATATATATATATATATATATATATATATATAATTTTATAGGCGTATCCCCGCCGTGTCCGTGTCCTATTTTTTTGAAATTTTCCTTGTCACCGTATCCGTGTCGTATCGTACCAGTGTCCCGTGTCTGTGTCAGTGCTTCATAGCCATGCAGCTTCCTACTCAGCGTCTGCGTGTCGACTGCGTGGTGTAACCTCCATAGGCGGGGCGTGATATAAGGGACAGGGGCGGCTCGAGCCTTAGGCAATTTACCCCTAAGGCCCAGCCAATAAGAAGGCCCCAAATTATTATAGTTCCCTTATATAAGTTATATTGTAATTGTTTCAAAACATTATTAAATACTAATTCTAAAGAATTTATCTTCTAAAATAAAATCTTCTTTTTCTTTTATTTTCTCTCTCATCATCATCATTCACGCTTTTTAATTAAACTTTAACCAAGTTTATATCCTAAAATAACTCATTTTTTCTCTTAATTTCTCTCTCTCCTTCTCATTCACTGTTGTTAGTCAACCCTAACTAGTACACACACTTAATATGGGTCTAAATATTTATATTCTTAAACAATTTTTTTTTTTCTTTTTCTTTCTTGTACATTTTTTTTCACATCAGCACTATACATATATGTATGGGTCGTGATAGATGGCCCAATGATTTTGGCTGATTGGTTTGGTAGAGTAGACGTGGCAGTCCAGGTAAGCAACTAGGCTAGAAAACAACTAAAAAAAGGAAAAGAAAATGAGAGAGAATATACATTGTTGCCAAGCTTCAGAATGGAGGTGAAGTAAGACTACCAGCGATGAAACTTTCTCGAGGCAAAAGGATGACGTCTTATGTAATACCCCTAATTTCAAAAGGATAGTCCTAGTATTTAATTTATTGTTTAAATTTCATTTTTAATTGTTGAAGTGCATATGTGTTAATTTAATTTATTTAATGGTAGTTAGGTATTTAATTGGTTTAATTGAATTGCTTTAATTGATACTTAATTATATTATTTTAAATTAATTGTAATTATTTAATTGTTTTACTTTAATTATTTTAAATTGACTTAAACGTGACTGTATTGCACACATATAGTTTTGCATTAGGTTTAAAATTTATATGGTAGCCGACGTGGGTTTTAACACAGGATGGTTTATGGGCCGAGTTGGGCTCTGTCTCTAATCTTACAAGGATTAGGGTTTTAGGGATTAAAGCTTATAAATTCCCCATGATAATCAAGTCTAGGGTTACAATCAGAGCATTAAGTTCACAGACGTAACCTAGGTTTTGTAAACAAACAAACAGAGGGTTGAGAACAGAGTCTTGTAAGGTCTGCCAAGGGGAGGATTTAGGAGGACAACAGTGCAAGGCTAAAGGCAAGTTCTAACCTCGTCTATTTCCCTTTTACTCGTGTTCTTTGCATGCCTAAGTAGTTTCAGGAAATTATTAAACGGAGTTAATTGACTATGCATGTTTATAACTCATTATATCTGTATGTGCTGAAACTTGTTGTAAACTGTTTGTTTTGTGTCCAATTGTGTAATTGTTCTTTTAAATTACTGTTAATCAATGCATGAAGGAGGTAGATGGGTTTTCTCTGGGTAGGTTTGATCACAAATAAAAGTACTAAAAGCTGTATCAGAGAGGGACAGAGGTGGTGTAGTCAAACAGAGACGACACAAGCATACAGAGGAGAGGGGGAAGAGGAGACGGCTCCATGGAACCATGGAGCCGGCTCTACATGGTTAGGAGCCGGCTCTACCATGGTTGGAGCCGGCTCTAGCATAGGTGGAGGCAGCTCCACCTTGTGGGAGCCTGCTCTCCTTATGTTTTTTCCAGTTTTTTTTATTTTTTTTATTTTTTTTTTATTTTCTACGAGGTTTGGACTTGTTTTGACATAGCAGATGTGTTTAGCGGCTGTGAATGGGAATTGGGGTTGATGTCTGAGTTTAACTTAGGTCTTCAGAGGGCTTGTTAAAACATATTCAACCAATCAGTATTGTTGTTTGGAATAATATAAAAATTCTAAGCAAACTAGTAAACTGTTTTGGAGACTTAGGATCTAAACCACACAAATTGAGTTATAGCGGTTTTTTTGGGAATGGAGTTAGGTTTTGTTCGTGTTTCTGTGATAGATTATAAGCATGTAGGACTGTAGAGTTAATTACATGCCTGTAATGGATGGAAGGGGTGTACTTACATTAAGTATGTTGTTCACTCCTGAACAACGGTGGAGTAGTATAGGATAAGTATGTAAGTTTGTAAAACAAAACTGTCATGCTTACTTGGATTAATTTAAAGGTTATATATGTATGATCTGTATTAACAATCATGGAATTGGATGGAGAAGTGATAAATAAGCTTGTTAAATAAAAAAGGTTTAGCATGCATAATGTGAAGCAGTTGATGTTTACAATTGAATGATTGACTGTTGATTGCTGGATATACTATAGAGTTGATAATTACATTTATTATTTGTATGGTCAACTGTGGATGTTGGATTATTGCTGGATAGACTATATAGTTGATAATTGCATTTATTACCTGTGTTGTCAACTATGGATGTTGGATTACATGCACCGGTATGGGACGGTGGCATGCCTAGGTTTGGATTAGTTTCAAAATACTAAATCCTACCTACACGGAATAAGGGAATGGATATTAAAATAAATTCTACTTATAATTGAGTCAAAGAAGCTGCATAAGCTGAATGACTACTCGGATTACTCGTAAGTTATGTTAAGTCAAAGAAGCTGCACAAGCTGAATGACTAACTGGACTTTGTATGGATAGGACGGACTTTAAATATATATATGATGGTACTGCGATCTGAGCTTGAGTCTCAGAGTCGTCGGTTAAGGAGCGTATATGCAATAGGATGCGTAGCTGGATATGAGAGGTTGAGGTATACCCTGTTAGGTCTAGGTACTCATACCCACCTTTGGGTGCATTTTCGCATGTTGCTTTCTATTCAGTGAGAGTTTTGTAATGTGAATATACTTATGTAAGGACTATTAGCTATTGTTGAACTGCGTAGGATGTATATACGTATCGAGTATCTGCTTGGATTGTAGTAGGTTAGAACTTTTTCGTGGGCCTGACCCACTTCTATTTTTCAGCTACACGACAGTTCCAGTCTTAAACCTGATCATGCTGAGCAGAGACTACTACTCACTCTTCCGACGACGTAGGACTCTCTCCGTAGTTTATTTTTGGATGTTTCTTTCAGTTATCGTTATTTCATTTTGGATTATTATTAGGGGTCCACTAGAGATGGATTCCCGAGTTGTTTAAACTATTGGGATTTAAGTATTTATTTTAAAGAAGTTTATTTTAGTTTCTTCCAGCATATAATATTTATTCTTAATTCATTTTGTCATCTGTGTTCGCTTTTAAATTATTAATTATTTGATATTCCCTCGGGTTTGGGCCTGGGCCTGATCAACCCATGTCTTGGATTCGAGGGGTATCACAGTTGGTATCAAAGCACTCTAGGTTCAAGTGTCTCTAGGTTGTTTTGTATTAAGTCTTCCGCATAGCGTTTTCTCTTGATTAGAGCTTAAGTTTAGGATTCATTGTATTCCTTACAGTTCGTTTAGAAATGGTACTGATATCTGTTCATTCCGTGTTAACAGATGGTTAATACTAGGAGGGGACGGAACTTGCAAGGGAACAGACAACAGAGGAGAGCTGCACGTAGGTAGCAGGAACGCCTATAACGTCAGCAAATGGAGGAAGAGCAGCAAAGGCTTGGGTTTTAGGATGATGATGGTTAGTTTCAGGAGGAGGTTCAGCAAACTCGGGATTAGGGAGGAGATACAGAGTATCCTCCTCACATTAATGACCTCATTGCTCGGGCTATAGAAGCTGGGGTAACAGCTGTACTTCAGAATCAGCCTTAGGTACTGCCAGCACCGTTACCAGCACCGGTTGTTCAGACTGATACTTGGGAGAAGGCCAGGAGTTCTTTCACAAAGGGGAGCCCACCTGAGTTCACAGGCTCCACCGATGCGAGAGCAGCTCACCAATGGAAACAGGACATCGAGCGACATCTTCTCTTGGTTCAGTGCATGGAGGTTCAGAAGCAGATGCTTGCTACCTTCAAGTTAGTTGGGGATGCACTACAGTGGTGGAAGTCTATTACCACCACAGAGGAGAGGATGGCATTGACATATGATAAGTTCAGTGCACGCTTTGAAGAAAAGTACTTTCCTTGTGCAGTCAGGGTAGCAATGAATACTGAGTTTCTTAATCTGCAGCAAGGGAACATGATAAGCAGCAATTCACACGCTGGTCTCTTTTTGTACCAGAGGAGGTGGATACAGAGGAGAAGAAACGCAACAGTTTCGTCAAGGGACTGATGTGGTCTATCAAGAGAGCTATTACAGGTAGTCCAGCCTATACTACCTATGCTCAGGTGGTAGATGCCACTCTACAGCAGTATCAGTTGACCGTGGATATCAGACAGGCCAAGGGTGAGAAGCGGGGTGACAGAGACTCTGCTAATTAGTCAGCTGAGAAAGGGAATGGGAACAGGCACGGACAGAATAACAAGGGCAAATTCCAGGGACAACAGCCTTGGAAGAAGCACAAGGGTGGTTCGGATGCTCCCAGGGATGTGGCACCTGTTCAGCGACAGCAGAATGGGGGACCACAAGCAGGGCAGGGTCAGCCACAGGCTAA
Source organism: Cornus florida (assembly GCF_030987335.1). Lineage (NCBI taxonomy): Eukaryota > Viridiplantae > Streptophyta > Magnoliopsida > Cornales > Cornaceae > Cornus > Cornus florida. The sequence continues at coordinate 68,661,626 of NW_026775581.1, read as the reverse complement.
CCAACAGAGGAGGCCATTTGGTACTTTCCAGGGTAGTTGCTACACTTGTGGAGAGTATGGTCACACTTCTAAGTAATGTCCTACAACAAGACAGAGATAGAGACAGGGACAGGGACAGCATGTGCAGCAGGGGCATAGGGCGCCAGTGCCTTTGCCAGCTCCACAGGTTCCACGGATTCAGGGATAGACTTATCCGGCTTTACCAGTGCCACCACAGCCTCAGGGACAGGCACCGCAGTAGTTACATTATGGCAGGGTGTACAATCCCATGCCACAGGATATGCAGGCACCTTAGGCTGTTGAGGGTAAGTTTCTTATTCATGGTTTACTTGGACGTATGTTATTTGATACGAGTGTTACACACTCATTTGTAGCTAGATTATTTGTTGCTTTGTCTGGGATGATGACTCGGGTATGCAATAGACCATAGGGTATTTCTACACCATTAGGCGATACAGCCATTCTTCATGAGAGTGATGGGCCTGTGGCACTAGATATTGGCAGACTCAGATTTCTAGCCAATCTATTGGTCCTGGACATGCACACTTATGATGTGATACTTGGGATGGATTGGTTATCGCACTACCATGCCCAAGTTAATTGCTTTGATAGGTCTATTGTGTTTACCATACCTGGTCAGGACATGTATGTCGTCACTATGCCACGTTCTAGCGGGGTTATTAGCACCTATTTGTTCCATGTGGAGGAGGAAACGGAGGAAGGGACTACTGTATCATTGGATAACATACCGATTGTACAGGATTTCCCGGATGTATTTTAGGAGATTCCAGGGTTGCCACCTAGTCGCGAGATCGATTTTGTGATAGACTTAGCTCCAGGCACTACGCCTATTGTTAGGGCACCTTATAAGATGGCACCAGTGGAGATGCGCGAGCTGAGGGATCAGATTCAGCAGCTACTTAGCCAGGGTTTCATTCGCAAGAGTACTTCATCCTGGGGAGCGCCAGTGTTATTTGTGAGAAAAAAGGATGGTTCGTTTCGCCTGTGTATAGATTACAGGGAGTTGAACAAGGTTACGATTCGTAACAAGTATCCTTTGCCCAAGATTGATGACTTGTTTGATCAGTTAAAGGAAGCTATCTATTTCTCTAAGATTGATCTACGGTCTGGATATCATCAACTTCGGGTTCGAGAGCAGGATGTTCCGAGGATGGCGTTTCTCACTAGATATGGATCTTATGAGTTTCGGGTGATGCCGTTTGGGTTGACTAATGCACCAGCGGTCTTCATGGATTTGATGAACAGTGTCTTCAAAGCCTATTTCGATCAGTTTGTCATTGTTTTCATTAATGATATCTTGATCTATTCTAGGTCAGAGGACGATCATGCTAGACGTCTACGGATTGTGTTGCAGACGCTTCGTGAGCACCAGTTGTACTCCAAGTTCGAGAAATGTGAATTTTGGCAGCGAGAGGTGAAATTTCTGGATCACGTGGTGTCAAAAAGAGGAATAGCGGTGGATCTGGCCAAGGTCTCAGCGGTGGTTGAGTAGAGACAGCCTACTTCACCTACTGAGATACGGAGTTTCCTCAGTTTGGCAGGATATTACAGGAGGTTCATCTAGGGGTTCTCAAAGATAGCAGGACCACTCACTCATCTGACTAAGAAGGGTGTACAGTTCGTGTGAGATGAACATTGTCAGAAAGCTTTTGATGAGCTGAAGACTAAGTTGACTTCTGCACCGGTTTTGTCTACTCCATAGAGCGGAAGAGAATATCTGGTCTACACGGATGCTTTGTTGCAGGGTCTTAGATGCGTTTTGATGCAGGAGGAGCGACCGATTTAGTATGGATCTCGGAAGCTTAAGCCTCACGAGCTTAATTATCCAACACATGATTTGGAGTTAGCAGCTGTGGTCTTTGCTTTACGTATTTAGAGGTATTATCTATTGGGTGAGTCCTTCAGGTTATTTGGTGATCACAAGAGTCTGCAGTACTTGTTCACTCAGCGGGAGCTGAATATGAGATAGCGCAGATGGTTGGAATTTGTAAAGGACTATCATTTTTCTATACAGTATTATCCAGGGAAAGCGAATGCAGTGGTGGATGCCCTCAGTCGCTGACCTGTTGGTAATCTTTCTACTCTGTTCGCTACTGAGTGGAATGCTTTGAGGACAGTGGATGAGTTGTCGGAAGCTTTCATGGCTTGTATGGTAGTTACACCTTCTATCATTCACAAGGTTTTGAAGGCACAACTCATGGATCAGCAGTGCATTGACAAGGTTGCAGAGATAGCTTCTGGAGAGGTTCCATTCTACTATGTTAGGGCTGATGGGGGTTTGAGGTACAAAAGACGGTTAGTGGTACCTTCTGCTGATGATTTGAGGAAGGATGTGATGACTTAGACTCACCACTCTGAGTTTTCTGTTCATCTAGGAGGCGACAAGATGTATCAGGATATGAAGCGGCAGTTTTGGTGGGCAGGTATGAAAAGGGATATTGCTCTTTTTGTCTCACGATGTAGTACTTGTTAGATGGTCAAGATTGATCATCAAAGGCCGCCAGGAGCTCTACAGCCATTGCCGATACCGGGGAAGAAATGGGAGAGCATTTCTATGGATTTTATAGAGGGATTGCCAAACTCTTTCAAGGATTACAACTGACGAAATCAACTCACTTCTTGCCTATTCGCACTGACTTTACTTCGGAGCAGTTGGTGAGACTTTACATTTCAGAGATTGTAAAGTTACATGGCATTCCATTGTCTATTATATCAGACAAGGATTCGAGCTTTGTGTCTGGATTCTGGAGGAGTTTTCAGCAGGTTTTGGGTACAAAATTACACCTTAGTACTGCTTATCATCCTCAAACTAATGGACAGACTGAGAGGGTGAAATAGATTATGGAAGATATGTTTCGGTCGTGTGTTCTTGATTTCAAGGGCCACTGGAAAGATTACTTACCACTTATGAAGTTTACTTATAACAATAGTTTCCAGAAGACTATTGGGATGGCACCATTTGAGGCGTTATACAGTTGACCATGTCGATCGCCTATTTGTTGGATGGAGGTTGGCGAGAGCAGATTCTTGGGTCCTGAGTTCATCAAGGATACTTCTGAGAAGATTGCTCTTATTAGGGATTGCATGCGCACTACCCAGAATAGGCAGAAGAGCTATGCTGATCGTCGCACTCGTGCTTTGGAGTTTCAGGTTGGGGATCAGGTTTTACTCAAAGTGTCGCCTATGAAGGGTGTAATGCCTTTTGGGAAGAAAGGGAAGTTGTTACCGCGGTTTGTCGGTCCATTCATGATTACGGATCAAGTTGGAGCTGTCGCTTATCGGTTAGCACTTCCGGATAATTTGGATCGCGTCCATAATGTGTTCCATGTTTCCATGTTGCGAAAATTTCTGCGAGATGAGGATCGATATCAGCATATCGATGTTGGGGAAATTGAGTTGCAGTCGGATGCAACTTATTTGGAGCCACCGTGTCGGATTGTTGACCGTCGGGATCAAATCCTTCATAACAAGGTTATTCCTTTAGTTCGTGTCTAGTGGAGTCATCACAATGAGGCTGAGTCTACTTGGGAATGGGAGGACGTCATTCGCTCGCAATTTCCTGAAATTTTGGACGAAGATAAGAGCGAATTCCGAGTACGGAATTCTTTTTATTGGGGGGGAAGAATGTAATACCCCTAATTTCAAAAGGATAGTCCTAGTATTTAATTTATTGTTTAAATTTCATTTTTAATTGTTGAAGTGCACATGTGTTAATTTAATTTATTTAATGGTAGTTAGGTATTTAATTGGTTTAATTGAATTGCTTTAATTGATACTTAATTATTTTATTTTAAATTAATTGTAATTATTTAATTGTTTTACTTTAATTATTTTAAATTGACTTAAACGTGACTGTATTGCACACATATAGTTTTGCATTAAGTTTAAAATTTATATGGTAGCCAATGTTGGTTTTAACACAGGATGGTTTATGGGCCGAGTTGGGCTCTATCTCTAATCTTACAAGGATTAGGGTTTTAGGGATTAAAGCTTATAAATTCACCATGATAACATAAGTCTAGGGTTACAATCAGAGCACTGAGTTCACAGACGTAACCTAGGTTTTGTAAACAAACAAACAGAGGGTTGAGAACAGAGTATTGTAAGGTCTGCTAAGGGGAGGATTTAGGAGGACAACGGTGCAAGGCTAAAGGCAAGTTCTAACCTCATCTCTTTCACTTTTACTCATGTTCTTTGCATGCCTAAGTAGTTTCAGGAAATTATTAAACGGAGTTAATTGACTATGCATGTTTATAACTTATTATATCTATATGTGTTGAAATTTGTTATAAACTGTTTGTTTTGTGTCCAACTGTGTAATTGTTCTTTTACATTACTGTTAATCAATGCATGAAGGAGGTTGATGGGTTTTCTCTGGGTAGGTTTGATCACAAATAAAAGTGCTAAAAGCTGTATCAGAGAGGGACGAAGGTGGTGCAGTCAAACAGGGACGACACAAGCATACAGAGGAGAGGGGGAAGAGGAGACGGCTCCATAGAACCATGGAGCCGGCTCTACATGGTTAGGAGCCGGCTCTACCATGGTTGGAGCCGGATCTAGCATAGGTGGAGGCGGCTCCACCTTGTGGGAGCCTGCTCTCCTTATGTTTTTTCCAGTTTTTTTTTTTATTATTTTTATTTTTATTTTCTGCGAGGTTTAGACTTGTTTTGACATAACAGATGTGTTTAGGGGCTGTGAATGGGAATTGGGGTTGATGTCCGAGTTTAACTTAGGTCTTCAGAGGGTTTGTTAAAACATATTCAACCAATCAGTATTGTTGTTTGGAACAATATAAAAATTCTAAGCAAACTAGTAAACTGTTTTGGAGACTTAGGATCTAAACCACACAAATTGAGTTGTAGCAATTTTTTTGGGAATGGAGTTAGGTTCTATTCATGTTTCTGTGATGGATTATAAGCATGTAGGACTGTAGAGTTAATTACATGCCTGTAATGGATGGAAGGGGTGTACTTACATTAACTGTGTTGTTCACTCCTGAACAACGGCGGAGTAGTATAGGATAAGTATGTAAGTTTGTAAAACAAAACTGTCATGCTTACTTGGATTTATTTAAAGATTATATATATATGATCTATATTAACAATCATGGAACTGGATGGAGTGGTGATAAATAAGCTTGTTAAATAACAAAGGTTTAGCATGCATAATGTGAAGCAGTTGATTTTTACAATTGAATGATTGACTGTTGATTGCTGGATTTACTATAGAGTTGATAATTACATTTATTATTTGTATGGTCAACTGTGGATGTTGGATTATTGCTGGATAGACTATATAGTTGATAATTGCATTTATTACCTGTGTTGTCAACTGTGGATGTTGGATTACATGTGTAATGACCAGGCCTTTTTCCTCTTTTTTCATTTTTGGTGATTTTCTTTTTTCATTTTTTTCCTATTTTGTCTTTTCCCTATTTCGTCTTTTTCCCGTTTCTTTCATTTTTCCTTGCATAACCTTACTTGTTGTGCTCGGATTTGATTCCGGTTTTGCATGCATTCATGGTATTTAAATTTCATGACATCTACATTTTTACTTTTGTAGAAATGCATATTAAATGCTTACTTTCTTTGTAAAAGCCATGAAAACAAGACTTTTTGTAATTATCCATAACTTGAGGGGTTTTTGGGTAATTAAGTAAAGTAATTATTTTTCGTCTTAGGGACCATTTTGTAATTTAATTTGGAAGATATTTTCAAAAATGACTTGTTTGCAATTTCTGAAAAGTGTAACAAGTGTCACACTCTCGTTGGTCCACTTGTTGACATTTGTGTAGAAACACTTTGATACGTTGGATGATGACATGTGGAGGGTGGAGATTCACCCACTTGTTGGCCTAGGATTAGTACACTTGTTGGCATGGATGGTTGACAAATGTAGGTTCAATATTAAGTCTTGGAAGTTTACATAGGATGGTGACAAGTGTAGGCTTGAGATTAAGCCTAGGAATGAACCATAGATTCATGACAAGTGTAGGTTCACCATTTAGTCTTGCATTATGTGTGTGAGAGAGGTAGTGTAAGAGCACATAGTAAGTGGAGGATTTCTAGCCCTTCCACTCACCATTTTACACTTTATCATTTTCATTTTCACTTGTCTTCAAGAACCATAACCTAGCCACCATTGGAGAAAAGCTTGGTTAATAGCTTTTTTCTTCATTTTAGCCTCCTTCTACTCACCTTAGACATAAAACCTTGGAAGACAAAAGCTTCCTCTCACTCCCCTCTTCATTAACCCTAAACTTGTTTTCCATTTTAAGCTTGGTTGCTTGGATTATAGAGATTCAATTCTCTATTGAGGTAGGGAGTGTTATCATTTATCTTCCAAGTGATTTTATTTGTTCCTATAGTGATATCTAAGTTATATGTTTGTCTTGTATTAAAATGAGAAATAAATGATTAATTGTGACTTGTATGTAATTCACTTTAGACTTGATAAATAACATGATCATGACTTGATTCATAACTTATGTTAATTTGAGGTCATTTAGAGTTGTTTTAAAATCTAGAGGAACTAATGAATTAATTTAATTAATTTTTATTTATATACTCCCATGACTTAAATCAAGTTTTGAAGTGATTTATATAATAACCATGCCATGTACTACAACATATATTAAATTGAGCATGTTTGGATGAGAAGTGAAATCTAGGGAATTTAGTTGTTTTATTAAATTGTTTAAATTATGATTTTTAACTTATATCATACTTGTGAGGTTATGTTCTTGTTGTTGAATGATATTGTTGTAATTAGTGGCAAATAGCATAATGATCATTCAATGTTCTTCATGCTATTTTAGTTGAGAACTTAGGTCATGTATTGTGTTTCCAAAATTGATTTGTGCATGTTGATGGCTTTACATTGTATATATATATATGTTATGTTGATACATATATGTAATGTGCACAAAATGTTGATTTTGGAAACTTGGGGATGTCGTTGTTATGACTATGGCTAGGGCATGGTTCTAGTACGGGGGAAAGTCCCTCTACAAGTCTAGTGCGCACATAGGGAGGTTACCCATGGGCTAGTAACCCTAAAGTAACCACATTGTCGGTTTGATCCGGCGTGACGTCCAAGTATCCACTTTGGTTTGATTTTGCATTTAAATTCCAAGTTGTTAACTTTGTAAAATTACATCTCATTGTGTTATGTTGAAAGTTCTATTGTCACTTGATAGCATAAATTAAATGGTATTGGATTGTAACTTGGTACAAAGATAAACCCATGCATTCCCTACGAGTAAACTTGTTTACTCACCCCTAAGTTAATGGGTGTTTTGCAGGTAAAGAAGCCTTAGTGTGGGATGCACAGCATTCTTAGACTCACTAGAATTCTTGAAGTATATTTTGATGACATATAATATGCATATGTTAGCATATCTTGTCCTACTTTTGCTTACTTTGATAAAACTTGTACTTATTGTCTAAGTTATGTAATATGCACTTAAGTGCACCTTTTGACACTCTTAGAATGTGGTTGTAATGAGGCCAAGGGCCAAATACACTTATGTGAAATGTATGCTAACTTTGAACTTCATTGTTGCCTATGGAAGATATATGGATTAATGCATTGAAGGGTTCTATTTTGCATATGACACGCCATGAGGCCATAGGCCATTGCAACACATCTATTTTATCACATTACATATGCTTGCATGCTCACTTTGGCAAACAAAACCATCCTTGATGAAACAAAGACTTTAAGTAGCATTTTTAGGGAGTTTTACCCTATTCTGTTCTAGGGGAATTTCAGGTATTTCAAAATGCGTTTTTTTCATTTTTCGTCGTGAGTCACATAGAAAACTCAATTTTGAGGGGGGTTTCTTCTTTATATTTTTCCAGAAACTGCCATCTTGGCCCTCAAAAATCAATTTTTTTCCAAAAAATCATTGCTGTCAGGTTTTTGCCGACTTTAGTGCAAATATACTTGGTACTATTCATCGACTTTTTTTTGAAAAGCGTGACCACCGATCCGAAACTTCCGGGGGTCTTGTGGGTGTATTTTAAGATTGCATTTTCAATTTAGGCAATTTAAAAACCTTCCGAAGCCCCATTTCCTTTCTTTGGGCAATAGCTTGGAACGATTTTTGACCTCTGGACCTGATTTTCTTGAGGGTATTTTGGACCTTTTGCAATGCATTTTTTTGGTTTCCGTTTGTGGGTCGGGTAGAAAACTTGATTTTAGGGGGGGTTTCTTCTTTGAGTTTTTTCAGAAAAGTCCGTTTAGATGCCCATTTTTACTCTCAGTTGCAGCAGTAGTGGGTGACGGCACTGTAGCTGTCACGGCCTTCGTCGGGCCACCGCGACGTCGATTTTGTTTTTGACCTTTCTCCCTCATCCGGACTCCAAATCAAGTAAGTTTTTTTTTTAAATTAATTAATTTTTCATTGTCTTCCCAGTGGTGTGCTCGATAGCACTTGAATCCATTTTTTTTTGCAAAATGACCATTTTGCCCCTAGGTTCTTTTTTGTCCGTTTTTGAAACGACTCTTCCGCATTGGTTTTCCTTTGGGTTCCATGACCTCATTGAGGGTCACATTGGTGTCTTAGAGACGCATTGTATCTCTAGAGACCGTTATTTTACCTTTCCCTTCCGCATTTTGGATCCGTTATCGGGTCATCTTTTGGTCATCACTGACGCACCGGGTTTACAAAACTTGGGCCGTCACAACATGCACCAGTATGGGATTGTGGCATGCCTAGGTTTGGATTAGCTTCAAAATACTAAATCCTACCTACACGGAATAAGGGAATGGATATTAAAATAAATCCTACTTATAATTGAGTCAAAGAAGTTGCATAAGCTGAATGACTACTCGAATTACTCGTAAGTTATGTTAAGTCAAAGAAGTTGCACAAGCTGAATGACTAACTGGACTTTGTATGGATAGGACGGACTTTAAATATATATATTATGGTACTGCGATCTGAGCTTGAGTCTCAGAGTCGTCGGTTAAGGAGCGTATATGCAATAGGATGCGTAGCTGGATATGAGAGGTTGAGGTATACCATGTTAGGTCTAGGTACTCATGCCCACCTTTGGGTGTGTTTTCGCATGTTGCCTTCTATTCAAGTTGAGACCCCCTCCATAGTTCAGTGAGAGTTTTGTAGTGTGAATATACTTATGTAAGGACTATTAGCTATTGTTGAACTGCGTAGGATGTATATGCGTATCGAATATCTGCTTGGATTGTAGTAGGTTAGAACTTATTCGTGGGCCTGACCCACTTCTATTTTTCAAGTACACGACAGTTCCAGTCTTAGACCTGATCGTGCTGAGCAGAGACTACTACTCACTCTTCCGACGACGTAGGATTCTCTCCGTAGTTTATTTTTGGATGTTTCTTTCAGTTATCGTTATTTCATTTTGGATTATTATTAGGGGTCCATTATAGATGGATTCCCGAGTTGTTTAAACTATTGGGATTTAAGTATTTATTTTAAAGAAGTTTATTTTAGTTTCTTCCAGCATATAATATTTATTCTTAATTCATTTTGTCATCTGTGTTCGCTTTTAAAATATTAATTGTTTGATATTCCCTCAGGTTTGGGCCTGGGCCTTATCAACCCATGTCTCGGATTCAAGGGGTATCACATCTTACCTGCGTCGATGTAGATGGCGGGAGTTGTGTCTACTGAACTCAACCGGTGGCGAGGCGGGTTTGTTCAGCGGTGGATGATTTTGCTGGTTACGAATTTACGATGAACAATTGTTGCGAATCTTCAATGGAGAACGGCAATGAAGCAAGGATTACAAACGATGAAACTTTCCGACGAACAAACTACGCGAGCAAGGAGTACTTTATCGGCGAGAATGGGTTATGTTCTTACCGAGGCCGGTGACCATAGTGAACAGTAAAAACTCAACTGGCAATACTCAGATGACGTGGATCAGACGATGTGGCTTCCATCCTCGGCATTGTGGGAGGCGTGAGCTCGGAACAACGGGTGGACCGTCTTCATTCGTAGCCGCAACGGGTCTTCCTCGGTAATTTCAATGATGAAGGTTGAGCTGCAGAATCCAACAAGCTCTTGCTGGACGGCGACACCCAATATGAGGTGAACTCTCCAATGGCGACACCCAATTAGAATCAGTTTCTTACAGTGACGACACAATTCGCGACAGCCACGATGACAATCTGAAATTTTTGTCCTTGCTTCTTGTCGGGGTCGATCTTGCGTGCTTCAATCACCACAAAATTAATAGACAAGGTCCATTGAAAGTGGAGGGCTAAAATGGGTCAATTGGATTTTTAGACTTGAGGCAAAAGGGTAGTCAACCTAGCATCTCCCACGGAAAACGGAACCGTGGGTCGGCATTGAGCTTTTTCCGGCAGACCTGGGCATGTTCCATGGTGCGAAGTCTTTAGTTGAAATCTTTCTATTGCCCATACATATTCCGTCATTTGGCTTGTTAGAAATTCTTTAGGGAAAAGAGGAAGAGACAAATGGGTTTTGAGCATTTGTATTGTGTTGATCCAATTGGCATGACCGGAGGAATTTCTCTTTTTTGTCGAGATAGGGCAAATATAGTTGTTGACAGAATGGAACATTTTTGCATAATTGATACATGGCATGGATCCTACTAGCAGTCCTTGGCTAATAGTATAGAAAAAAAAATCTAATAATCAAAAAGAAATCTCTCAGTATAGATTTCTCTTCGTAATGAGAGAAGAATGCACTTTGATTTGAGCACAGGACTATCGATTTGCTGATATAACGGTTGATGCGGTACCGGTAACCGATCGGAGTTTCGTTGCCGACACCACCATCGATATTTGACAGCTCACATGTGGCCTTCCAGCCACCGTTGTTCGCACCAACATTACCCAAAGATAGCCACCGTTGCTTGCACCTACAATAAGGCGATGAAGCTGGAAAGAGAAAGAGATGGGGGAAAAAGAACCAAAAGATGGTGTTAGAACTGTTGTCTAGTCTGAGAGGTTAGAGAGAGAGGGAGAGGGGAGAGAAGTGCCAGCTAGATGCCACCTAGGATTCTGCCTAGGAAATCGGCTAAATCCATTGGCATAAATATCATTTTCCTATATATATATATGGGTCGTGATATATGAGCAGATAATTTGGGCCGATTAGTTTGACAGACATGACATTCTAGCTAAGCAATTTTTTTTTGAAATCCTTCTTTTCCATCTCCTCTCTCTCTCTCTCTCTCGATAAGGAATCGTCGTACACAGCTGTCGACCCACCTGCATCCATTACTCCGCCGGCTCAACACATCAACCCGTTTCACATGCGATTACCTGCCGGACCAGCGCCACTTCTGCGCCTGCGGCCATCATCACTTCCCGGGTAAGCGAATCTCCGGTCGTTTAATGTCCAAAATCATTGAGAAAGCAAAACCAACGCTGACGTCCTCTCCACCGGCGACACCGACGTCGCCGATTCCCACCAATAACAACACCGACGTCTTCTCCTCCACTTCACCTACGCTGATCGCACCACCGGTGCATGCCCAGAGAACTGATTTGGCGTCGTTGAGGTCATCAACACCGGACCAGTCCCAACAGCCACCGGCGATTGAAAAACGATGACTATCTGAAATTTCACGATAAAAAATAAAAATAAAAAGTAAAAAAAATAAAAAAAAATAGAGACAACACATCGAGAACAACACCCGACCTCTTCACTGTTCACCGCCGATCAATCTTGCTTCTCATCGGCGTCAACCTTACGTGCTCTTGCCATCGTGAAATTAAAAGATCATCCAATAGTTATAACTTCGGAAGAGAGAATTGTTGGGTGAAAAATGGCCACCGTTGTTCGCACTAACATCACCCAACGACGGCCACCATTGCTTGCACCTGGATCATACTGATACTGTACTTTGATGAAGCTGGAGAGAGAAAGAGAGAAGAGGGGAAAAAGAAGACCCAAAAGAAGCACCTGCATTTTAGGTTGTCTGTCTGGCCTGAGAGTTAAGAAAAGAACGTTATTTGACAGAGGATGAATGGATCGCAATCGAATCCTTTTTGCCAGCTGGACTAACGGCTAGGTTTCTGTCTAACAAATCTGCCAAATCCATGAGCATGAATATCATTTTCCTATATATATATATATATTTTTTTTCGATAAGTTACACTGCAATAAATATTAAAGATGTTAGCCATTGTACAGGAAGTGAAGAAATTTTTCATATTCTCTTTTTCTAATTTTTATTTTATTTATTTATTTTTTTCTTATTCTTCACGTTCATTTTCTCCTCTCTCAGCAAACTCAAAAGTTACAAGTCATCTCCCTCCTCAATTCTCTTTCATTACAACTTTACAATTTTATTTCTTTTAAATTAGTCTCAATTTGAATGCACTTTTCTTGTATTGAAGAATTTGCAACAACATTGAATTGAGAGTTTTCTAAATCAGGTTATATTGTTATTTTTCTCTAATTATTTTTCTGTTTTACTAACTTTTGTTATTATAAATTTATATATATCCATATCTGTCATATATTTGTATATTTGTTTGTGAGTTGTGATTATTTTTACTCATATTGTACGACTAAATATGTCTGCTAGAAAGTATGAATTTGGATTTGAAAAACTTAAAAAAAATTAAAAATTAAAAAAAAAATAGATAAATTAATTCAATCTCAAAAGAGAGCTATTAATAAATTTGTTACAACTAATAATCAACACCTAACAAAGAGTTGATAAAATCATATTCACAAAAAAGATCAACACCTATTGAAAAAAATATTTTAACTACACTTAAATATAAGAATTTAATTTGTAATTTTAAATCTCAAAAAGCAAGAATAATGATTTTTAATTAATTATTATTTACATTAAGTATTATGATAGTAAAATGCCATTTTTTATTTTTTGACTAAGGTCCGGAATTACATCAAGCCCCTATTAAGGGAGTGATTGTGACAACATGTGAACGGATCGAGATACTGAACAAGCTATTACATTGAGTGAGTTACATGTTACACAATTCCATATTACCGTGATTAAAGTGAAGATGAAACGTTGACTAGTTCCAACTCCAAATGAAGTATAACCTTTCACAATAAAATTTAAAAATAAAATCATGTACGATCAGTCTCAAAATAAAAAATACCGTATCATGTGATAGAATGGGTTGTCACGTTGCACCCAAACAAAGTCTCTCCTCTCTGATTCCCCCTTTCAACTTAAATAATGCTCATGTACTGAAATATGAATAGTGTTTTGTTGATTAATGATAAAAAAAATAATGTATAAATTTTTTTTCATTTTGGCCAATAGTTTTCAGTGCTTTCAAAACTATACTGTAAATATTTGCACCTTTAATCATCACCTTTGATTCAACATCCCACTGAAAATAGCCCTAAAATAATCCATGCTTTCCCTCAATTATCTGTAGATGATTTAATTAGATTAGGAAATTGCAAAATTATTTGCAACAACCTTACCCAATAATAATACAGTATTTGCAACAAAAATTTTGATTATTAAAGAAAAAATATTTGCTAAGGTGGCGAGGTCTTATTGCCTAGGTGGGACAAAGATGCACAATAAGGACATCCCATTGGAATTTCCCCATCTTTCGCGCCAAAACCCCTGCTACACCAGTACCGTCCTCTGTATTAGGGTTAGGGCTTTCGGTTAACGATTAAAATGCATCTGAAGTTTATTCTTATCCAGAATTCTCTTCCGTCTGGTGATTGTAATGGCGTTTGTTTGAAAAGAAAGTAATTTTCTGATTGAGAAACAGTGCATTTGTTGATTTGGGGCAAAGTATAGTACCCAAAATGACGTGAGAAGAAATCGAGAATGGAAGTGATGATATGCCAATTGATGATGAATATCAGACTGAAAAGATGCAAAGCAACGCTGTTCCTGATGGATTCAACGCAAATTACCTGAAAGTTTATTATGGTAATTATTTTTTTATAATTCGAATTGTGTTTGATCAATTCTGGTTTTTACTTAACTTTACTTGTTCTTTAAATTTGTTGGTTTAGGAGCTTCATGTTTAAATGTTTCAGTTAATTCATTGTCAACCAATTGATGCGTTGATTAAAGCAACATCTGGAGGGTTCACGATTATATATCAGATTGATTTCATAAACTAAGAGTATGCCAATCTTATACTGTTTTCCTGAAAATAGAAATAATCAATTATTATCCATAAGATGGTTTGCTTATAATTGTACATAAGTTTCCGGTAGATATGAAGATCGATTTTTTTATTTTATTTTTTCTGATTTTGTTTTTTGTATTTTTGTTCTTTGTTTTCTGTTGTTGTTGTTGTTGTTCATTGCCAATAACGTATTTACTTTGAGACTATTGCTGAGAGCAATTTTATATGTGCCAGGGAAGCTTTTTCCTCATGCTGATATCTTTAAATGAATGTCCTACGGAAATGGTAATACAAATTCTCCGATTATCCTGGTTGCTGCCCCTCTCTCTCTCACACACACACGCATTGCAAGTGATCACTCATACTTCGGACAGAGAGAATTTTCATTCATATTGGATAATGACATATATCTCCGGTTTCAGTCTTTCAACATTGCATCTGAACTGGAAAAATTATTAATTTTTGTCATTTGGTTGTTTTATCCTTCTATCATCTGCAATGCAGCCTGCAAAGAGGCATGCCTAATTGCCTATGCACAAGCTAGTGATAATGTTTTCACTCCAGTGGAGAGAGATAGTCTTTGATATAGTAAGTTAATCAGCTACATATTAATTAAAACCTAATTAGAACATGAAGCAACTTATTGGTTATTCAAAATGTTTGACTTACATTTTCTCTCCCACGGGATATTACAAACTACGATGATATTAGATATTGCCTCTCAGGAGCTGATGTTTGCTTGGCCTGCTGGCCCCTAATGAGAATTGCTATTAATGTGATTGATACTGCTCTCCGAGGTAGGAGTGTTGTATGCTGATATTCTGATGTCTTCTTTAAAGACATTATCTGGTATCTTATACAAACTGAAGGACTTAACTGAAGCACTATAATTGTTCTTGGAGGTGAAAAACCTAGGATGATTGTGTTATATAGAAACAAATTACATTATAATCACTGATACTTTTGTCTTTTACTATTGATGAGGTTAATGCTATATGAATGCTTAGTTGTTTGCATCAGTTCATGTTTATGATAACACATTCTTATGGTAAAACCATTTTATTAAACTCCCTTTTACTATACTGTTTTTGGCAAATTACTGACACTGTTAGGATGTCGTTTTAAAAACAGTCGTTATTTCATCACATGACTTTGATAATGACAAAATTACTCTTTCACTACAAAGTCACATGAACTATTAACCTTTTGCAACAAACTCTCCTGAATTATTTTTCGAGCAAAAAAACCCTCCATATTTGAAAATCGTGCAAAATACCCCCTGCCATCAGACGGCCGTTAAGTCTCCACTCTCCATTAATTTATGATGTGAAATTACTAAAGTGACCCTACTAATGAACTTGAATATATATATATATACACACACACACATATATCAATAACAACTCTAAACAAAAAAGTGTCATATTGAATGTAATTAATTGATTTCGGTATATAAACTTGCGTGTGTATTTTATGTGCGGATGCTTTATATGCATGAATGAACATGTCCACTCTCTGCTAAGTGTCACACGCTTAAGTGCCCCATTATTTCCTTAATGCAGGTGACTTCGGATTCAGTCACGTTCTCTGGGTGTACAGTGGAACGCATTGCGTCCATTGTTGGGTTTGTGATGCCAAATAGGATCAGAAAGTGAAAGTTCAGTACATCTGGTTTGCTATTCGTGAAATGACTTATGAGGGTTGAAATTTACTGCCACCCATCCCCAGATTGAATAATGAACAGAGGGAAGCTATTCGTGTATACAAGGTTGTTTACTAGTGCTTCTAAATACAGTTGGATTTTTGGCAAACTTTTCATGGCATGAGGTCAATGACATTATTATTATTATTATTATTTTCTTTTTGTGCAAGGAAATGAGAATAGTCATAAAAAGGTCTCTTTAGTGGGTCCTGTACTGCTTGTTGTACTTTTTACTTATTTTTGTCTCGTTCATCAATTTTCCACCATGTCTTGTTCAATCCTTGTAGAAGATCATATACTGATATTCTGAAAGATTTCTTTGAGGAGAAGTTGCTGCGTAGACAGATATTGTTTTCAGATGAGTTGCGGTTTGAGAAGATATTAGAGATGATTCCTGATGAATGTATGCAGCTTTGGTTCTATGTTAATTATTTGTTTCTGATCTTATTATTTCTTCCCATTTAATTCATGTAACTGCAAAATACATATTTATCTTTGCAGCTATAACTTCTGAGCTTCAAGGAAAGTGGCAGGAGAACAGGCGGTCCTCCATTTCAAAAGAAGACATTAATGTTGTTAGGTTGGAGCAGCTTAAACACATGTTCCAGTCTGGGAAACAGAAGGTATAATATGGATCATGGCCATAGCATCAAATATCTAGAGTGCTGGGCAAAGCATAGTGGAATCAGTTATTGATGTTACGAAATTTTTTAATCACAAGCAAACCACAAAAAAATCAACCATATGCATGCTTTTATCCTTTTTTTGTTACATTTTAAATGATTAACCTTTTTTTTTTTTTTCTATTAGCCAATGTTATGTCATCTAGAAAAAATGTTTTATGTTTTGCATTGAAAATTGTATTGGTTTTAAGTCAAGCTAAGAACAAAGCATCTCATTAACCCATACCTTTAGTACATCACACGTAGGTTCTTAATGATTCTAATCATCTTACCATATAAATTTCTATCTATATTTATGAAATATTTATGCTATACCAAAAACATTAGATCCCCCACCCCACCCAAAAAGAATAGATAATACTCCAGATGACAGATCTGACATACCAACTTACATTTGAAAAATAGCCCCACGAAACTAAGAAAATAAAATAAAATAGCCCATCGATCTTTCAAGTCCAGCTCTAAAATGAATTTGGGGATTAGAAGCTGAAGAAAGCATAAAATGAGGTCTAGTTTGGCCAGATCTCATGTTTTTTATTTTTTGTTATTGTTTCAGCATAATATACCTCCGATAAATTGGAGCGTGACTGAGTCAGACCCCTACAAGCCTTTACATAACAGCCGATTTTTTATACCTTGGTCTTGGGGTAAACATTGTTTTCAAACTGGCAGGGAACAATTTTACGACATTGTATGCTGTGCTTGTAGTTTATAAAAGTTAATATTGTATCCCATTCAATGTTTCAGGCAAAGGGGCTTCGTAGGTGTGTTGAAGAAATTGTGCTCTCTTATACCTATCCTAGGCTTGATATGGAGGTAGAACTTCCCTCCCCCATCTTCCTTTCTAACAAATTTGGATGTCATTTTTTAAGTCTATTTGCTGCTCCTTGAGGTCATCTATTGTGCACATATATGATGTGCACTGCCTCACATATAAGTTGTTTGACTACATCTCAGGTCTCAAAACACATGAACCATTTGCTGAAGGCACCATTATGTGTACGTGCACCCCAAGACAGGTTAGTACCTTGAATATTTGTTAGTTGTGAAATACGAATGCCAGGGTATTGGAAAACAATGACTGTCTGTTTGACGTTTATGAATTTGAACACCATATTGCTACTTTCATCTTTAATAAAAAGCAGAGTTGGAAGTTGCATTTTATTTTACGAAACCATGAAATCCTTGCTGTTTGCCATCTGGCATTCTTTTGAGCTATCTGGATCCATTTTAGTGTCACTATTAAAATTTGTTTCTCATCAGTGATTTTCAATCTTTTTCTCCAGGTCGTGTTTGTGTTCCCATTTATCCAAACCACTCTGAGGATTTTGTTCCTACCACTGTACCAACACTTTCTAAGGTAAGCATGCACCAAACTGAAACATTTACCTTGTCAGTTGCTAACCATCGGAAAGGCTTAGTAATTCTGGTTAAGTTTGTTTTAGTTTCTTATGGTAAAATGTGGATGGTATGCAGTGTACACCGGGCAAAGATCTTTTTTTGTCTTTTTTGACACAACTTAATATTATAAATTAATATATAGACAAGAATGCCTGCTAGTCATGTAGTGAGAACTTTAACTCAGTTTATGCCCGCTTCATCCTCCTTTCAACATTTTTTCATTTAGTTGTTCCCTCATCATTGTAAATGAAATTGGAAAGAACTAAGCCAAGGATGCAAATTGCTACTGGATCTTTTCAGCATCTGTTGGGCTGTTGTTTCCTTGATATCTTGTGTTGAGAAGGGAGTTGAGTGGATTGAGGGTGAGGAGAGTGTCTTTAGATGAGAGAAGGAAGACAATAAAATATACTGAAGGGAATTCTTGTTCCCTAAACTGTCAGTTGATCTTAATTTTTTTATGCAGCAACAGCATAGTAGTGCCTACCATCTGAAGAGTCATCACTTGGGGGAAGACCCATAGTGACGTGGGATCCAATCTTCCATAATATTTCATTTTCGGGATACATTTGCATACAAAATGTGTTGGGTTATTGTCTTATCTATTCTGATACAAAATCGCTCTTAGTACAGTTTGGTAGAACGTGGGTTTTGTTCCGGAAATATAGAAACAAAGAAATTCCGCGGTCGAACTACCAAAATAAAATGGACTAGAAAAACCGAGCTCTAAATGATTTATTTTGTATTGAAAAGCATCCATCCCCATCTTTCTCTCTCTCTCTCAAAAACTATACTTTCCATTAACATAAAAATCCTTTTCACCTAGTTCAATCCACAAATTTTCAGCTCATCCCTTGTTGTAAAGTAATTTTACGGAAGTCTCCATTTATTTATTTTTTTCAATTTACTATTGGTCCTTGCAAAACAATCCGGTTGATTTTTCATTATTTCAATCCTAACTTCCCATTGTGGCTAGTCTGTACTACCTATTTTATCTGTTGTCATCTTCCTTTATCATTTCCAGTTTTGTCCCTGTTGATCTCTTTAGTTCTCATTGATGGACATTTGACTACTGCTACACTGATGTCTTCTTTGTAGTTTCGTATAAAGGTATAAACCCCTTGAGTTTAGAGGGGCAGTATTCTAAAATGATTTATGCCTGCTTATCTGCAATAATTTCTGTTTCAACGAGTTTATTTTGTGTGTGCGTGTATTCTGGTTGGCAGAGTACATATGTTGTTATTATGATGCAATGTGGTATTACTAATTTACTACAATAATCTCGTATGAGTCATATTAGAGCTCATGCTTCCTCATGCATCTACTTTCTAATTTAGATTGCATGCCAGGAGCCCAAAGCCATCCTGCAATTTGTCAAACCTTAATTAATCACATACTTGAATGAATTTGAAGGTTCACTACGTGCCTTGTTAATAGACTATATTATGCATTTTGCTGGATTGCAACAATGTTTCCTCTAGACCTTTCTACTCATCTCTAAATGAAGACATGATGGCATCATAATTTGGTTTTGAGCAATTTCTGTCACTTATTTCTCCGAATTTGTCAAAAATGCGGCTTTTGGGAGAACTTAACATGGGACCTTTGAGAGCACATGGTGATAATGGTATGTTAGCAGAAAACATGGATATTATATATTTTCCCTGCCTTTTCTATTTCTGATAATCTTGGTCATTATGACTAAATCCTTGATATTATATATTTTCACTGGAGGGCAGGACTTACTGTTCCTTTTGGATTTAATTTATTCTTTCTATTTGTGTGTTCTCTCTTTCTGGAAAGGCTGACTCCTAATTTATTAGTGGGAGATAATGACGTATCAGCCTCTTCGCATGCGGAGGTAAGGCTGCGTACATCTGAAACTCCCCAAACCCCGCAATGGCAGGAACCTCGTGCACTAGGTTTGCCCTTTAGATAATGACGTATCAAAAGCTGACAGTTTGACAGATAATTGTAATTAAGTTGGTGAGCATTTGTTTTGTGTAATGCTGCCAGAGAATGCCATCTACTGCATGTAAACTTCATTGTGATGCCATCAGTGGACCCTTTTCCCAATTTAAATGATGAAATAATAATGATCATCTTTCTTGCAGCCTCTGCTAAAATCTTGTAAGGTATATCTTTTGCTATGTCAAATTGCTTTGTCACTGAGTCCATCTTGGCATGTGCAGCTTCTGACAATTTGAATTTTAGACTGCTATTCTACATATGTTGATCTTGTGATTCATGGGCCCAGCCTCACTGGCAAAACTTGCTTTTTCACCGAACCGACTTTGTACTTTGGTGTTGAATAAAGGCAAAACTTGCAATTGTTTTGAAAAAGACCCCTACTATTGTCTTTGCAGCCCAATAAGTTGATGGTGATAATAGATTTCCATCAATCTCCAATTAGAATACTAACTGCATTCATTCAAGTTTTCATGTCAATGCAGAGATTGCCTATAAACCTTGCTTTCATATAGTGTTCATACACGACATATTTTGCATTTTGATACACTTGGTTTTCTGGATTCTGTTTTCAACTGAAACAAATAGTGTTTTAGGGAGGGGAAAAAAAAGACTAAAAATAATGGAACTGAACTACATAATTCATGATTGTTGCAGGAGGAGATAGAAAGTTCTTATAATGCAAAACTTCAGCAGTCAAAGAACTCACTGAACTGGTAGTGACTTATCCGGTTTCAGAGTTCTGCGTTTACTTCTCTAGGATTTTACTGTGCGAGGCAAGTCATTTACTCGTATCATTTTGTGATGTGAAATAGTGTTTTATGGAATGTAGAGAATAACATAAGTAAATTATCACGGTCTATGAAAGCATAACAGTGATCTTTCTTCCGAAACAAACACAATGAACATCTATTGTCACTGATTAATTGTTATATGTACCATTCTCCAGCAGTATGCATATCTTTTTAATCTGTTAGTTTGCTGCAATCCATGTTAATAACATTGGGTTGGTTACGAACACGAATATACATTTGTAAATTTTTATTTGCTCAATTAATGTGTGAAGCTAATTCATTTGCACAGAAGGATAAGAAAGTGAGTTGTACTGCACAAAATGAAAAGGTTGGTTGTTTCATGGAAAACCAATGTTCTGTCATTTTTATGGAATGGGTAGGCTAAAGAGGTTATAATCCACCTCTTGTTCACAGATATAAATACGGTGACATCTGGATTGAGTGAGGACCACAGTTTCCTCTCACATTGCTTTCTGGATCATCATGAAGGATGGATAAGCTTAGAGATGTGGCAATTTCTCTGTCTTGAATTTTCCAGGAAAATATTATTCTGGTAAGCCATTAATAAGCTGTTGGGATAGAAAGCTTGAAGGTACGTAAACGTAACCTTTAATTTTTTTTTGGAAAATTATTGTTCTATCCTTGCACTTGTTAGTATGAAGTTTTTATCACTATACTAAGTAGGGAAATTCTGACGTGAATAATTGAGTATGATGTTTTTCTTTTTTGAGTATGATATAAATATTTTTTTGAAAAAAAGAGACAAGAAAAGTGTTTTATGTACAATGTGACGGTGCAATTTGTGATGTTACAAAGAAAGGGACAACAAAAATAAAATATTTCTGTACTATGAGATGGAGCAATTTGTGATCTGTAGCAATACACGTTGAGTATTTTTTTGGCAATCTCTACCTAAATCACTTTGAATATCATTAATCCTCTTTTTCTAGAACTATCTTTGTTTTATTCTTTCTTTTATCAGAAGTTAAAGCCCGTGCACGCCCCCATAATATTGTTAACACTCAACCTCCTTTTTCAAAGTCGAGACATCATACCATCTAAGTTAAAACTCATAGTTTTTCTTGAACTATATACAAA
This sequence comes from Cornus florida, assembly GCF_030987335.1. Lineage (NCBI taxonomy): Eukaryota > Viridiplantae > Streptophyta > Magnoliopsida > Cornales > Cornaceae > Cornus > Cornus florida. Next base: position 68,639,859 of record NW_026775581.1, on the reverse strand, counting down.
TCCCGAATATAACTACATAAAAACACATATAGATTCATTACTAAAATCCCACATAATCCCATCTACTGTCTCTGTGTGTAGTAGGAAAATAAAACAATGACATGAACTTTCTTCATGCCTTCAAAAGTAAAGGACAAAAGCAATCTAAGTTACCCCTAATCTTACAACAATGACCCACTAAAACTCTCAGACAAACTATAGTAAACAACACAAGTACAACATACTTTGAAAGCTCATCTTAAACTTGCTAAATTTTTTTTTTTTTTTTTTATATCGAAAAATTCTTCTAACCTGATGACCTTCGATACACGAGACTGCAAGATAAACTACCATATACATTTACTGCTACATAACATGGTATCACTAAACTCTAAATGACACAAGATTTAGAAAATGAATACTCTTCTAGTTGGCAAGAACATCCCAAATCAACTCGGGATCGAATGACGGCATACGTTCAAGCGACCAGCTGCCGAATTCCAATTCCTCTGCTACCACCGGACACTCGCCAGAAACAGAGGAGTTCTCCCCATCCCAGTACCGATCTTCTGAAACACTAGGCGTTGCATTGTTACTTGAACTCCCATTACCAACAAACGGCAACGAAAATGACAATGGCGACGAAGATGAATCAACCTTCAACACTTTCTTCTCACACTCCTTACCATTGCTATCACCAAAACACCCACTTCTTTTAACACCCTTATTGGCTTTCTTCTCTCTCTTCACCTTCTGACAAATTGCTTGAATCTTTGCATCCACAGCATTCTTCACAGCATTCAATCTCCCACAATCTCTGAATCCCAACTTGCTCGGATCATCATGATGATTCGGGAAATTCAAGCGTGCATATTCACCTCGAAGCTTATAGGCTGCTCGATCATAAGCATAGGCTGCAGCTTCCGCAGTCTCATATGTACCTAACCAAACTCTCACTCTGTTTTGTGGGAGTCTAATCTCTGCTACCCATTTGCCCCAGTGCCTCTGTCTCACTCCTCTGTACAGCTTTTTCTTGCATTGACTCAAATAAGTGTTTGTATATGCAGAGTTTTGGAATGGGTTGGTTAGGGAATTTAAGGAAATTGAGCTATTTTCTCGGTTTTTTACGGATAATTTTTGGAGTAAATCTCTTTGTTGGAGATATACAGAAGAGCCTAATGACTCCAAAACAGGGTTGGTGATAGGGGCTGATTGTGAGCAGTGAGAGAAGATTGAGTCCATGGTGTTTGGGCCACCGTATAATATGATGTTGGATAGGGATGATCCAATGTCAGTACCGTCGGAGGAGATTAATGGAATGTTGTTTTCTTGCATTTGGGACATATTTGGGTAAAATTTTCTATTGGGTTTCAGTTTTCCAGGAAAAAAGGAAGCAGGGGAAAACAGAGGAGGAAACAGGGGAGGTAAAAATGGTCCCTTTTCCTCTCAAAATGGAAATACTACGGAGTGGAAGTGATCCAAAAATGTCGAGAAGCAACAAGAAAAGGTTTTTGAGAGAAAATCTGGAAATAGATCAAGAACAAAGATTAAGGTTGATGTAATTTGAAAAAGAAAGAGAAGAGCTGATAATTCCGAACAAGATGAGAAATGGAATTTGAAAGTCAATAGTTATGCAAAGAAGAGATACAAGCATTAGAGAGCTGTTAAGTGTAGAGAAGATATCTGAAAAAAACTATTGCATCTTTGTTTGGTTCTCCTCTTTGGTGTGTATTTATAGCTGCAGAGTAAAGGATTTATGTTGACTTAAACTGCTCTGTGTTCACAACTCAAACAAGGTGTGGTTTATTTATTTTTGTGTAATGACTATAACGCCCTTTAAGTGAATCAAAGGGTTTAGGGTAAGATATTAAAGTTAGCAATACAGTAAAAAAAATTCCCGAGAAAATAGAACTAGTAGATCGAATAAAATTTTAAATAAATGGGTTTTCCAAGTTTTTCTGAAATTTCAAGTGACAGTTTTAGTTATTTTCTACTTTGGAACTCTTAAATACCCATGATCAATTTTGTGAAGACCCATCGTAGTAAAAATAGGTCTAATTTTCTCTTTTGCTTGGTATTTTAAGTTTTCGTTCAATTTTAATAATTCAAATGAGCAATCAAACAGGGCAATACACAATCAAAAGGCTAAGCAAGTCCATAAAAAACACAGTGAAGTAGGAATAAAGAGATGACAACAGGAGGTGAAAAACTTTAGGAAGAAAAAAATCACAATAACGAGCTGTGTAGGGCAAATCAATCCACTTAAAAAGAAAAAGTACTAGAAGTTCTAATGTTTTCGATACTGTATTCTACTAGTCTCAAATTTCAATGCCTTAGACCTTAGTGCTTTCCAACTCCAATGCCCCCTTCAGGATCCCCAACAATACTAATGAACGTCATTTTACAACGGATCACTTTTAAATATCAATTGTCTTCTCTATCAACATATACGTGCGAATAAACTAATCAAATTTACAGATTTAATTTGAACTCGTGTGATTAAGAATGAACAATTCATTACTAAGTAAAAATGTGCAATTCAATTGTAACAAGTCCTTTTACTACTAACTGAATCTCGTAAACCAAATTAGTCCTTTTACTACTCTCTTAGTGGTAATACTGAAAGAAGGGTATTATTGTAATAGCACCAACACAGCTTGCATAATCAAAAAGTCCATTTAGAAGGACATCAAGAATTACTTACAAGTAGAGATATTTTTTGGGTTCACATATGAGTCCGTGTGGACCCATTAATGTTTGTACTTCTGAGGATGAAAAACTTTTCAGATTTATTATGAAAGAGTCAAAGCTTCTTTATCATTTAAAGTCTACTCTGAACCGTTTTACCTCTGAGCCACGCGTCCATAACTCGTGGTTTAGATTCGCCTTTATTAGTTGCTTATGCAGGAGAAATTTGCTTATTCTCTCCTTTTTCATTAAAGCAACTTCACACACACAACCGCATTAAAAAAATAATAATAATAAATAAAATAAAATAAAATAAAAAGAGTAAATTACACTCACACCTCCTTAACTCTCGGTCAATGTCACTTAGCGGACAGTCAACATATTTGTTTACATTAACACTCCCTGAGGTTTCAAAAGTTTACATACACACCCCCTCTAGACCTCTGACACTAGAAAAAATGACCATGTAATTTTTTGACTTAGTCAACAAATACATAAAAAAGTATAAATTACTAATATAACTTTGTAAACTAAAATTTGAAGGATTAAAATAACCTTCATTTTTCATTCTCTCCCTCCAAAATCCTGCACTCTCTCTATCCTCACCGCGATGCCCTCCTTTTGTGGGAGAAGGGGTGAATAAAATTTAGGGCTAAAATCATAAAACCCTCCTTTTGTTTCCAAAAATATCATAGAACTCTTTCAATTATCAAATAACCACCTGAACTAGCAAAAATTATTACGTTGCTATCTTTTTGTGACGGAATTGTTAAGTTGTTGCGAAATGACAATAATGCCCTTGATGGTATATTAATATTTTATTAAACAGAAATCATAGTGTGAGAAGGACAATTTCGTCAGTACAAATTATAAGGTTTTGGTTAGCAAAATGATGTAACTGTTACACGTGATTTTCACGTGATACGATCTCGTTAGTTTTAGACCGGAAACTAACGGAGATGGGGTGATATGATAGACTTTTTAAAATATCAAGAAGTAATATGATAATTTTTTTAATTGAGAGGGTTAGTTAATAGTTTTTGAAAACAAAAAGAGGATTTTATGATTATAGCCCAAAAATTTAAGCATTTTTCTGATATAATAGATAAAATTTTTGCTTTGAATCATGGAATAGAAGTCTCGTTCAAGACAAGCCACATGCTTCATAGCTAAAATTTCAAAATATGAATAACCACAAACTCTTTTAGTGGATTCCAATAATGTGAAGAATATTCAAATCAATAGTTTCTGCACCCTTTTTCATGTTAATACCATTCCTTATTAGGGTTTGGGGAAATGTCTAATCGGGTGGAAAATTCAATCAATAATGCATACATTTTCACTAGAATATGTAGGCAAAAATCGTGAATAACTAACCCTAAAATCGTCATGATTGAAAAAACAAATTATCCCTCTTAAACCATGTAAGATTGAAAAAAAATCATGAATAACTAACCCTAAAAAATCTTCAAGGTTCACACAACTTGTCTCTCTTAAACCATTTAAAAGATTTGAAAGTTTGGTAACTTTACCAATTTGGCTTGAATTCAAAGTTATTGGGGCTTTAAGCAAAGCAATGTTTTGCCAATGAACTTATATGAATAACCCAAGTTGGCAAGAACCTTTCACAAACCATGACGACGTCTCGAGTTTTACTTTTAGTACTCTTGACTTATCCTATACATGAAAGTTGTTGATTTTTTGTTTTTTTCATCATGTGTTTTTTTCTGTGTTTTTACGTTGCTTATGCAATAATCACGTTACATCTTACTTTAATATAGTGTTTTATTTTGTCAGGTAGTTGTTAACAACAATACAGTGCATTATACTAACGATACATAATGAATGTACGAGAGAATTCGATTCTTGTTACGACAAAACAAACGCTTCATATTATCGATATATGTGTTTGTACGAAATCGTACGACATTTATTGTACCACAAAAGATTCAAACTCGGGAGATTGAGCCCAATTCAAATAATTAAAATGTAGGATGCATTTAACCGACAATAATTAAACTTTGATTATTCTTCTTCGTTGTTGCATTCGAGAGAGAGAGACAGAGACAGAGAGAGAGAGAGAGACCAAGTGCAAGCTTAACAATCAACCACTTATTGAATGTGGTAAGACCAATTCTTGTAGATGTGATCATCATCAAATTAGAAAGTTAAGTTTCACAATCAAAACACTGCATTAAAGGTGTAAAGGTGGCATTGAAGAGGACGGGTCTTCTTTAGACAAACCTCGTGAGTCATATACATCGTGGTTTCTACTTTAGACAAACCTCGTGAGTTATATACATCGTCGATTCTTCTTTAGACCCTTAAAAAGGTTTGGACTTCCATGTGAAACCACCTAACTATGAATGCCAAAGTCAATCTTAAGTAGTACAACTCATGATTTGATTTTTTTTTTTTTTAAATCATTAATAATATTTTTAGTTTTTAAAAATTTGAGTGATTAAATTGCATTAATGTATTGAAGTGAATTACCTAATTATATATTTCTAGTTCTGACTTTTTTATTTATTACATAAATTAATTAAAATAAATAAATTTGACAATTCACTATAACAAATTATACATACATATATATATAGATGTAAAAAAATAAATAAAGTAATGATACGTCGCGCAAATTTTTATATTCCATATTTCTCTATATTTGTCCTATTAATCGATTATAAATATGGATCAACATTTATATTCATTTATATATATTTTTTATTTTAAAAATAAACTTTAAAAAAGTCAAGTGTGAGGGCCATGCAAGGGCATTTAATGACTTTTGTTCAAAAAGGTAAGTTTTGGCTGTATTTGAATTGGTCGTAGCAGAGTAGCCGACAGTGGACGCCGACATTGGTAGAAGTGGTGATAGTTTACCACCCATCGACTCGTTCATTAACTGCGGATCGATCCATCAACGTCGTCGTATTCAATGTTCTTAACGGGCATACGGCCTCATTTATCACTTGTAGTGGATACAAATTGAATTCCAATATAACGTCACCATGACTCCATCTTGACCTAATCAACAAATGACTCAGGTTGTTTTGTTTTTAAATAATAAAAGCCAACAATTTATTTCAAGATCGTAACAAAATTATATGAAAAAGAGTCTAATATAATCTGTTCAACTGTATTTATGTGAGTGAGAATAATATAATCAACATTTAGTCTTACTTAAAAATGAGATATAAATAAATCAAAATTGTAAAACAAGCAAAACTATTATTTTGATTTAAATGATTTTGAAAATGCAATATATATCAAAATAATTGTATTACAATCTCAAAATATTATCATACACGGGGTCTAGTACAATACAACATAAAGTTACATAAAAAATACAGGTCTATATAAACTTGAGCCACCTATTTATTTATGTCTGGCAATTTGTGTTTAAAGCTTTTAACTTAACAAGCTGAACAAATGTGTCTCTTGATTTAATAAATTCATTATGATATGATTAAATACAGATTTAATTTAGAAATGATGTTGGTTTATATAAAAAAATAATCGGTAAAGCCTAAACTAGAACATTCTAGAACTACAAAGTTTCTCAAAAGCTATTTAGCCGACACCACCGACCGCATGACTTTGTGTTGAAAATCTTCCACCTTCGGACAATATTAGATATTTCGGAAGTACCCGCAATTGTAGCACCGATTCAATAGCAGGTGTTTATTTCGGAGAAAAATAGCAGGTGTTTATTAATTTATTTTTTAATTTTGTTATACTAAGTGATGAAAGGACATTTAATTTAATGATCTAATTTCTTTATCTTAACAAAAAAAAAAAAAAAAAAAAAAAAAAAAAAAAAAGAAGAAGAAAAAGAATTGGAGTCTGGACAAAAATTTTATCAACCTGAAGAGAATTCAAATCGTGTTTGGAATTGCTTCCTACCACTTAAAAGTGTTTTTATTTCAAAAAAATTGTATTTAGGTGTGTTTACTAACTATTAGAAGCGTTTTTAATGGTTACCAACTTTAGTTAAGTTGCAATTGAATGAAGAGATATAATTTGGAGCAGTAAGGTTAAATATTTTAGATGGACAAGACTTGCATACTCATCGGTAAGTAGTTCGTCCCGACTAGCAGCTGATATGGTCAAATCACAAATAGACACATAATTTGTAATTACAAAATCATGAAAGTAATAACTACGGAAATTAATGATGGTGATTGGATTTTATTTCAAAAAAAAATTATTCATTATAGTCTATTTGTGCATTTGTGAATTGTGATTGAACTACGGCAGTGAGTAGAGATGACCTATTCAGCGGGGTAAGTGAGCAAGTCTTGTCCATTTTAAATAATTCTTTTTCATTAGATAATTTTAATTTTTTAATTTTTTATAAAGATAATTACACCAATTCTTTAATAAATTTATTATTATCAAATATGATAATATCATATTGAAGGATATTATTGTAAATTAGCAATAAAATTGTTTTAAAAAGATTATTACCAAATAAATTAAAAATAATTTAATTGTGAAAATTACAAATTATATTGATGGCGACAGTCCTGTTGATAAAAGCTGGGTTATTTTCTTTTTTCAACAATAATTCTAAACGGACTCTAAACAAATAGTGACTCGACTCACCCTTGAATAGAAGTATTACATTCATTTTCCCAAATAATAATAATAATGATAATAATAATAATAATAATAATAATAATAATGTTCTACATTATTGGGTACCCAATAATTTTTCCATGCTGTGGTCCCTGCATACCGTGATCTTCATGTTTTTTTGGGGTTAAAACCGTGATCTTCATGTTGTTTTCTTCCTTTTGGTGATATATTTGGGCCTACAACTATGGACTTTGTCTTGAAAAATCATTTTTAGCCAATATTTGAATGACACCATTGATGAACATCAAATAGGATGGTTTTGCTTTCCTTGCAGGGAATTGATGGTGTCATGTTCAAAACTCGTCTTTCACCCCTTACCAGAAAGTGAGACTGTAGGTGTCCATTTCAAACAGTCCAGAGAAATCATCAAGAATTTGAACATGACAAATGTAAATTGTGCAAACTTTTAGTCATTCGTGATCGCGCATAAGAACTTTATCAATTATATCAAATGCAAGGATTCGAGTCATTGTTTGATACTGTGACAAAAGTTTAAATCAATTAGGGTATATTTGGTAACACCTTATTGGAGTCTTGAAATTGGGATTGGGAGTCCCAATTACTAATGCACTGTTTGGATAGTATAAACTAATTTAAAATCAATTAGGGTATATTTGGTAACACCTTATTGGAGTCTTGAAATTGGGATTGGGAGTCCCAATTACTAATGCACTGTTTGGATAGTATAAACTAATTTAAAATTGTGATTGTATTGTAATCCCAAACATCCCAACACGACAATTTAAATCCCATGATTCAATCAAAGATTTTCAATACCAAAACAAACCAAACACAACAACCCTCTCTCTCCTTCACTCTATTCCAGTGTAATATCATAATTGCAATAATAGCACCGGAAAAACCTTTTTTTCTTCAAAAAAATACAAATATACCCATATGATGAAAATTAAAATGGTCTACCAATGTTTGATGCTATGGCCAATTTCTATATGCATTGTTTGGCTGGCCTAGTTTTTCATTAATTTTCCATTCCAAACACCCTTTGAAATTTCTTGGTCTAAAAGTTTTGTTGTCTCATCCTCATCATATCATAAAGGAGAAAATGTTAGATCGGTGTCTTACAGAAATACATCACTTCAATGTGCTGTCTTGGTCTCCTTGGAATTATCTGAAAAAGGTAGTATATATTTGGAGTATTGGACCAACCCACAAGGTTGGTTTCACAAATTGATTCCTCCCCATCTTGGACTTAAAAATAAACTTTTTAGAGTTATTGGACTTTTTGACACTCCCTAGTCCTAACTATGACACTGATTGAGATTTGATAGACAACAACCATGTATTCTTTATCACAATTTCCCAAAAAACTAGGAAAAAACTTGTTGATCTAGCTACTAACTTTTTGGATCTCATGTGCGTGTGAGAAAAATTATGTCATTCAAAAAGGTCGCTATAATATGGGGCTCAATAGAGTTATAGACCTAATAGCTTTTGAATTGGAGAAACCAACATGTGTCATTTACCTTAGCTTTTTAGTCACATGTGTGGCTTCTAATTCTTTCCAACTTACTAATTATAAAGCTAAGGGGATCCATATTTCTTGGATTAGATCACTAATGCTTCTCTTGATGGAGGAGACGTCTTCAGGAAAGGAAATGTGTCTCATTTTCTTTTTGTTTGGTTGAACGAAAAAGATAATAGGAAGAATAGATGGGCTGACATATTTTTAGTTTTTATTATAGTAAATTTTATTTACCTTTTTTGTAGTTTGTTAATATTTCACATACATATTTTTACGTTTTATAATTCTATTTATACCTGTGACAACTGTCTAACTTAGTAACCGTAATATGTTATTTTATCGTATTGTCAAAGAAATCTTTAATGTCATTTATGATATTAGAAGAGCAAAACTAACCTATTAATTTTATGTTGCTGACATCAGCAACTTTTATTGGTTGACACAAAGAAACTGTTACATAAATCAGAAGCTCAAAAGGTAAGTAGGATTATGAAATTTCAAACGTAAAAAAGTTTATGTGAGATATTGACAAACTTTTAGAATTTACCCTTTTATTATTTAGTTGAAAGAAAAGAAATGAAAGTTTTTATATATATTTTTTACCAATATATTATACAAGTGACTGTGTGAGAGAGGTAGGATTTAACAAGTAATTTAAGATTAAGCTTGATTTAACATATTTTTAGGGTAACAACCTTTTTTTTTTTTTTTTCATCGTCTTTTGGCCCAATTTTGAATGAATAAAAAAAAAAAAAACTTTCAAAAACATTGGTTAGGACGGATGCTCATCCCTCCTTGTTAGTTGTTTCCCCCTTTTTTCCCTTCATTCTAATCAAATATGGCTAGCTTCTTCTCTCGTTCCTCAATCCTTCCTTATCTTAAGCACTTTCCACACAAAGTTTTTTTTGTTTGACCTTCCAAAGAATTTTCAAAATATCCAAACCGACTTGAACCTTTCACCTTTCGCTTTGAAAGCGACATAGTGTTGAAGCAACTTTTTTTCACACTCACCCTGATTCTCACTCTAGAAGAAATGTTCAAACTGGCCCTATTTTGACAATGACTCTACTTAATTTAAAGGGATACCAATATCTTGTAAAAAGAGGTTGCCAAACTTGTTAGGGTAAGATGGATCCATTATTGGGAAGCTTCAAAGAATTCGGATGATGTATGCCAAACACACAGCTTTCACAAATTCGATTGTAAGGGCAAACTAGAAACCTTGTAAGAAGCCCTCCATTATCTTTTCAATTAGTTCGAACCCATATGAACAACTTTAAATTTTAGATCCAACAAGTAAAGTGGGCCACAAATAGGATTGGGCTTGGCATCCCTTTGGTGTGTGCGCCCTAATTTTTTGTGAGTTTGGGTTGAAATTTGCATACATGGAATTAGTGTGTGCACTTTATGATTTACTAGTATTTTTCAAAAGGTTTAAGATAATTGTATTGATTGGTTTAAATGTACAAGGCCCAATAAGAGGCCCAAAAGACAACCCCATTATGGGAATATAGTTATTAGTTAATCTACTAAGCAGACATAGCAAGCCCAACTCCATTCAAAATACTGTCACCCTTTTCAACTCAAACTCAAATCCGGTCGCCTAAAGTAGTCCAGTCGAAATTTAGTGTGTTCATTGATACTTGAAATTGAGGTTTCAACCACTGATTATAGTTTAGTCATACTTTCGCAGTTTTTAAAATAAAAAGTCAAAGATTTAAGTCGATCAAAGTGAAGATGTGTAAATGTGTTTTTTGTCACGTAAAAAATAAATCTCAACACTAACATTAATGATGCGAGAAGGTTAGAGAAGAAAATTGTGAAGCTTAGTTATTAAAGATCGAACATTCCTCTCATCTCAGAGTTATTCATATAATAGGGTTAAAAAGAATTACGAAACCCTTAGAGCAAGGGGTATGACTGGCTTTTAGCCAGCCATACAGTCAGATTAGCCAATGTTAGCTTTGGTGTGGAGGTGGCTAATAGTCGAGCCTCGCACAAAAAATTGTTTGCAGACATACCAACCATGGTTAGTCTGCTAGTAATAATGTGTGACCCACATTTTAATTTTCTCTCTTTCATAGATGGCCAAATCTCCAATCACGGCCAAATAGAATGATTAAATTTTATAAAGAGCCATATATCAAAAAATGTAAATATAGCCGGTTAAACAACATGCACTGTATCCCTTAACCTTACGTGTGTGTGGGTCAATAGCAATGTTTAAACAATTTTGATAATAATCAGTGTAAAATTAATCACGTTGTAATTCAATTTTAAAGTAGTCAAAAATACTACTAGAAAATTTTTATTTCAAAAATTCCCAATAGAAAAGAGGCAAAAATTTACAAGAAATGATATTGTATTTGCAACATATATATATATATATATATATATATATATATATATAATTTTGAAAATGATAGGAACAACGAATGGTAATGTCCCAATAAGCAGGGAATTCGATGTGATTTTGCCACTTAAGACTCTTTAAACATTACTTGTATTAAAAATCTCAAGTGTATAAAACATTCTTTTTCTTATGTCACATGATAAAATTCAAGGGCAAAAAATGTTGGTTGATTATCGTGGAAAGAAAAGGTTGGTTTCCTGTTCTTGCCATTGCCATCACTGTTACGGTAGGTTAACACGTGTATATACATATTTTTATATATGGACGTTCTCCATCTCCATGACTTTATTAGGGTCAATTTCGAAACCCTAGTTTGATCCACTTTTACTAAGTTAAGTTCGATTTGAACATTATGCAAAGCTGAATTTTAAATTAGAAAGCTCTAATTTGACTCTAAAACTTTATTGTGAATAATATTTTCACAAAAAAAGAGAGAAAGAGAGGTCGAGTAAATTTTCAGGGTAAGAAATAAAAATGGAGTTTTGAGGATCAAAAGATAAAAGAATGAAGTCAAAATTCAGTTTTCCAAATTAATGAAACTTTATGAAAGTATGACGCGGACATGGAAAATTGCTATATATCATTTTTTATTCCCAAAATACCCTTCTATTATTGTTATTAAATTATGTTACTACCCCTCTCATATCTAGAGAAAGAAGACTTATGCCAATCTTCTCAGACTCTTCTTATCCGGCAGCTCCTTTTTCCTCAAACCCCCGAAACACACTGTCAAAATCACTGTAAAAAGAATGAAATCAAAAATTCACTTTTTAGTTCATTTTCTTTATAAATCATCAGTTCACAATGTAATTTCCTTTGTAACTTTGATTTCCCCTCTATTTTACTTGTTTATTTTTATATATCTATATACTGTGAAGATCTTGAATTTGGCAGCGGTAGTGAGAGAGAATAGAGATAATCAAATACTGTAATATTTATTAGTATAAGTTTAAATGGCAATTTTATTTGTTTAGTAAATTTATTTAACAATTGTGAAACTTCATTATTTTAATATAAAAAAATTACATTAAAATAAATAAGTAAAGTAGAAATAAATAGAGGGAAAAATCAAAGTTAGAAAGGAAATTACATTGAGAATTTAGAAAGGAAATTAAAAATAAATAAGTAAAATAGAGGAAGAAATCAAATTAGAAAGGAAATTACATTGAGAACTGATGATTTATAAATAAAATGAATAGAAAAATGGATTTTGACTTCATTCTTTTTACAGTAATTCGGGAATGTGAGGAAAGAGGAGCTGTAGAGGAGGAGAGTTTGAGATGATTGGCATAGATGTGTTTCTCTTCTATCTCTAGATTTGGAAGGGTTAGTAGCATAATTTCATAACAATAATAGAAGCTTATTTTGGGAATAAAAAGATAATGTATAGTAATTTTCTATGTCCACGTCAGACTTACATAAAATTTCATTAATTTGGAAAAGTTAATTTTGTCTACATTCTTTTGTCCTTTGACCCCCAAAACCCCATTTTTATGAAATTATCCCTAAAATTTAAGTTAATTTTAAGAGAGAGAGAGTGAATTTCAAACCTAGTTTTATATAGAGAAAATAAAGAAATTTTAAGGAGGAGAAGGGAGAGAGAGAAAGTTAAGGATCTTGGATTGAAGGTAAGGTTGAATATTAAGGGTATATATGTCTTTATATTTATTTAACAATTTTTTTTTTTTTTAAAAAAAAACCTGTTTAAATAGATCCCTTTTGACACGTCAAATTCGATGCCCATTTCGAAATTTTTGTCCGATTTTTCTATCACTACTCTTATAATTTATGTAGTACTACATTAAGTCACATAAAGTCGGAGGGAGAGCAAATTTGAGAGCGGTGGTATGAAAGTGACAGAATTAAGTTATAAATAATGAGATTTTGAACAAAAACATGTATGAAATATTAGAGCAAAAATACACTCAAAATATAAAACAAAAATACACTCAAAACATAAAAATAATACTTATTGAAAAAAATTGTACAACTTAGATAATACCTAACAATTAGCCTCTTATGTAAGGTAAAATTTTAGTGGTGGGGGGTGTTCGGTAGGACTTGGGAGCCATGCGAGGGAAGCTTCGCATTCTCCACGTGTTGTTGCTTATTGCTTTTCGTATGCGTCATATGTTGGGAGGCAAAATCACGTGGTAGGCCAGCCGAAGACTTGTCAGTTCGTCAGAACACTCGAGCCACTCACATGGAAGAAGATTTTGACACCCTACTGGGTTCACACGTGTCTCGTTGTTCCCGGATTTATCGCCTGTTAAATAACCGTCCATCGCGTTGGAGATTCTGAAAGACCAGAGTTGTGGAGATATCCAACGGTTCAGATTCGCTCACAATATTATCGTATTCCCCATCTGTTTTGTTCATTATAATTTAATTAATTAATTTTTTTTTTTTTTTTTAAGTTCAGGTAAATGAACAAAACATTATTATCGTGTCAAAATTTGAATATTCAATCTGAAAAAATTATATATTATCTAAAAAAAACAATAAAATATGGGCTTAATTTTTTATTTTTGGCAATTGTAAATTTATACGAATATATGGGTAAACTATTTATAAGAATGTGAAATCATTGCTAATCTAATGGTTTAATTTCCGGGAAAAAAAAGACACTACTTTTAGTACCTGTAACCATCACTTTTAAAATGAATTGTGATAGTTAGACAACTATAAATACTTTATTTCTCCTAAATAATAAAAACTTTATTCAACGGTACTTTTTGTACATGACACTTTAAGTTCAAATCATCATTCTTGTCTTTTTTTTTTTTTAGTAATATATATAATGTGTAAAAAAACAACCACGCAGTTTAGTACGCGCATACAAAATACCTTTAATATATGTTGACAGATAGTTTTGGCACTTTTTTTTATTATTATTATTTATAAAAATCAAAAAAATCCTTATAAAGAAAAAAAAAATTGATGAAAGGGAGAGAATAATGAATGAATAAAAGAGTGTATTTCTGACATAATAAACTCATAACTTACCATATTAGTTAAGAGAAAAGAAATGAAAAAATTTTAATTTGTTTTACTATTATTAGTCAATAACATTTATAAGGTGGTGATATTAACTCCCCGAAAAAACACTTTAGTGTTCCAATAATTCTTTCATTAAATTGAAATGACAAAATACACCCCCAACAAACTTTCTTAAACTGCTACATGTCTATCTTATCTCTCCCCTTTTCTTTTCTCTTCATAAAGATCATTCTTCCCTTCTCTCTCTTCCACCAAAAACCCTCGGGTCAACTCCAAAACTTTTCCAATTTTTCAAAACAGCCCCTATTTCCCTTTTCCATTTACATAATCAGTTTCCAAAACCATCTCAAACGGAGTGGGGTCATTGAAATGGAAATTTTTGTCATCCCTAATATATATACTTAACATATTTTAGTAATATATTATAGTATATTCATGAAAGAGCGGGACAACCGTTCCCCAAAACCCACCGAGTTTTTTAAAACAATCTCCATTTTCGTTTTCATTTACATAATCGGTTCACCAAAATTACGTCCAAAAGGAATGGAGTGGGGCGGGGTGGGGCCCGTTGGGATGGGAATTTGCCATCCCTACCCATAACATAAATTTTTTGCTTCAATTTGCCACTTGACGAGGCAGGGCAATTGGACCAAACTGCTACCACGTAACAACATAGATGCCTTTTCTCCTATACTTAGATGCATGCTATTACTTCTTCTTTTGCTTCATATATAGAAAACTTGTTTAATGCCTTGCTTGGAAGGATGAAGGGAAAAAAATTTAAACTAGCTTCGAACTCTTAATTAACTCTGTTGGCTATTGACTTCTATTTCTTTTGATAATTAGTTGTTATGAGTTAGAAAGTTTAATGGAATTTATATTATAATCATTAGAATTTAAAATATGAAAGGCTATAGAGTTATATAATTGTTGAATTTAGGGACATTAAAGTTTAATGTTGAACTCTTGAGAGCGGTTGTTATCAATTAGGAGTGATAATTTAAGTCCAAATCCATTAAACTTTTCAAAACCCCACCCACTAAAATTAAATTATTTGGACACTTAAATTTAAGTGAATGGATAATAATGAGTAAAACGTGAGTACCTATTTTAACCTACTCAAACAAAACCTTCTTTTGTTTCTCCTCCATTTCTCTCTCTTCCATTTTCTGCCTCTCCTTCTCTTTTATCTTTTTCATTTTTTTCACCTTTTTTTTTTTTTGTCTCTCCTCCGTTTCTCTTTCTTCTCTCTTCTTTTCCTTTCTTTTCTTTTCTTTTTTTTTTTTCCCAGTTTTTTTTTTTTTTTTCCTTGCATTCTCTCTCCTCGCTAAAATAAATGACCAACAATTAATTAAACTTTTGCTCAAAACTTCTTTTTTTTAAATATATGTAATTAATATTGTTGAGTAAGTTGTATAGTGACTTTTCCCAAAATAAAAAATTGTAACTCTTGAAATAGAAAAATTAATTATTGTTGATTCAGTTGTATTGTGATTTTTCCCAAAATAAATAAAAAATAAAAAATTGTAACTCTTGAAATAAAAAAAATTAATTAACATTGTTGATTAAGTTGTATAGTGACTTTTTCCAAAGGAAAAAAAAAATTGTAATGCTTGAAATAAAAAAAATTAATGTAAGAATAAATTATTATTATTATTATTATTTTAGCCATAGATGGTAGGAAAGTAAAAAAATTTCAAAAAAAAAAAAAAAATTAAAAATTAAAAATTAAAAATACGGGTTGGAATGGGTTAACCCGTTTTGACCCGTCCATTTGAGTTCTTACCTATTTATGACCCACTATTGGTGAGTTAGGAATGGATTACGTACTAACTTATTCATACATAACCCATTCCAAACTCGCCCAAAACCCATCCAAACCCGCCCAATTGCCACCCCTTTTATCAACCATGATCAACCAGCATTGTTTTCTAAGTTAGTGGTAAAGTGCCAAAATAGCAATTATTATATAGTTTTGATCAATTATCAATTCACGCACAAATATGAAATAAAATTGACATAAACTTATATTTTTATTACGTGGCAATTAACAATTGGATTAGAACATCTATAATTTTTCGTTTGGGTAATTTGCACTCACACTCCCTGATGTTTGAGTCAACGTCACTCAGTGGACAGTTAATGCACTAGTTTACATTGACACCCCGGAGGTTTCAAAAGTGTTCATACACATTCCCTCTACATGAGAAAAAGACTATTTTAACCTTTGACTTGGTCAATAAATACATGAAAAGTATAAACTACTAATATAACCTTGTAAACTAAATTTTGAAGGACTAAAATACCCTTCATTTTACATTCTCTCTCTAACCTTACACAATACATCTCTATTCTCCAAGGTTCGACAACGCAGGCGTGGCCGAGGACAGGGTCGATTTGCTCTTCGTCCTTCTCGACGCGGCTGATTCTGGTAGAGATTTGGGGTTTCGCCTTGAGGGAGAGGACGCAGAGGGAATCGAGGTTGTAGAAGCGGAGGTGAAGGACAACGAGGTTGGAGGAGAGATTGGAGGCGGTGCCATCGAAGAAGAGGTTTTCTTGGAATAGGGTTTTGGAGTCGAGTCGAAGTGCGTGTGGGTGTGACAGTATGTGGGTGTGGCATGTGGTTGTGGCAGCAGTGGTTTAGGGCACTGGTTGTGGTGTCGGTGATGGCGCTGCTGCTATATAGCGAGAATCTTGGTGGTGGTTGTGGTTATGGCGGTGTAGGTGTGACAGTGGTTGTGGTGATGGCGGTGGGTGTGGCGTTGTGCGGGTGTGGCAGTGTATGGGTGTGGTGATGGTGGGTGGGAAGGGATTAGGAATATTATTAGGATTATTTTGTCAATTAACATGTTCAGGAAAAAATATGACTTTTAAAACTTCAAAAAATGTTAATGTAAATTAGTGCGTCAACGTACCGCTAAATGACTTTAATCCGAACTTCAGGGATAGGAGTGCAATTTACTCTTTTGTTTAGTTAGTTATAGATGAATACTGAGTCACTGACAGCATAAAAGCATTGGGCCCAAAAACTATTACAGTTAATGAGGCGGTTTGGTCGCTTGGATTTGGGTAGGCTTTGAAATTTTTTACTGTATTTTTTATTTTAATGTAGAAGTGTAAACTGAACTAAAGAAAAAATAATTTGGTCATAATGGTGGCACAATTGGCTCATTTAGAAAAATACATAAATGTAGGTCCTGCGCACCACATGGGCGTGATTGGCTCGCACACAGGGCATGGGTCCAGTCTGGACCAGAATTGAATGTAGCTAAAGCTTGATTGACGCCAAGTGTTGAAATTCAGTCCCATACATTTTGAAATTGTGATTAATTGGACATGCATGTTCTACCCAGAGGAGCCAACTGGAAGAGTCAAACAACACCTTTAAATATTCTATAGACATTCTGATTCTCCACTGCTATTCTTCAATGAATTACATTTTACAATTGAAAGGTTAGGTGTCTAATACACAAATTATATATTTGGGGGAATTAGATGTTAATAATTTTTATAGTAATGATTTAAGGATCAAATTTAGCAATATGTGAGAAGGGTGGTGGTCTTGGTGGGTCTTATCACATGACGTCACAATGTCCACTTATAAATTTCGATCCCTAATTCAGTATTCATTACTCAGAATCTTATGGTAAGATTTTTCTATGGTATAATATTTTAAGCTAAAATTTCCAAAAATAACAAAAGCTGAATGTATATTTAGAAAAAATAATACTCTGTAAGAGAATTAGTACAAAGATAAAGAGTACATTTGCATTAAGATTCATTCAATTTTCGAATTATTTATTATTATTTTTAATTGAAATGACTTGTCATTTTCGGCACTGGTTCAGACCACCATTGAACACGTAAGCGACTGTGTCTAAAATGTGTAAATTTTATTAAATTTTTTCCTTGCGTGTCCAATGATAATTACCAAGGACCAACTACAAATTTCTCGGTCATAAAGATCGTTCTAATTTTATCAAAAATGTCTCAAAAGAGGTTTATTGTTTCGTATAGGGACCCTTGTTATATTCCAAAATCATTATTTAAAATAAGTAGGGTTGTGATATTCCTTTTCCATATTTATGATGGTCTTATCTTCCTGAAACGGATTAGAATCTGCTTTAGAGGTTCTTTAAGTTATTGGGGATGTTGCCCCTGCAAAGGGCTTAATGACGACAGAACACATGAATGATATCGCACATGTTACTAGTCCCTGTTCCTCGCGTAGACCATGGTTGTTTCGTCAAGTTAGTATTTTAAAACATTGGTCGAAGCTAGCTTAGTTATTTAGGTATTTTTTTATTCAGTTTTTAAAAAATATTCTGTAAATATTTGGAAAATATAAAATCGTTTTCAAAAAATTATAAAAAATAGTTTTTTTTTTTAAAACAAATTATTATTTAATTGCACTTTCTAAAAAGAGTTTTCATAAGAAAATTAGGATATACTTCTAAAACTATATGATCCTGGTTAATCAATGATGAATAGTATGGAGCCTGTTATATATTATACGTCAAAGCTCAACTCTTCTAAATTTATGTATTGGTGTATGTTGATAATTTTTGTACTATATTATGTTACTCTAATGTAAGGTTATTTATTCTTTGTTCTTTTAATCTTCATAGTAAAATCACGATGACGGTTGGACATCACCTTAATTTTTGGGGGTGAATTACATAAAAATCTGTGGTCTTCTTGTGTGTCCTTATAACTTATTTTCTGTTTAATTTCACAATAATGAGAAGCTATCATGCAATTAGTGTGAGTTTTATTAAAAAAAAAATTCTTTTTTATCGTATGGGATCTCAAATCACATGGTATCTAATAATTTCTCTAAATCCACATTATTTTGCTCTCTCTCAAGTCTCAATCGAAGACAGCCCCTCAATATAGAAAAAGTGCATATGAAATAATTTATTTTATATATTAAATTATAAAAAACTAGATATATTAGGCCCTGCTATTTTATGTGCAATTGGCACATTCTTTCCCTCCACCATATATAGTGGCTGTAGCTCCTTCCCTTCCTTCAATCCATCTCTCTCTCTCTCTCTCTCTCTCTCAAGGGTCACTCTGTTCTGGGTGATTTATCAGAAGTTTTAGCTGATAAATCATACCAACATTGCCCTCTGTTAATATAACACAGCCCCTATTTATTAACTGAAGATTTCATTCCTTCTTTGAAAACCTTTAATTTTTCACACATTGAATGGAGATGTTTGTGAGACTCTGTTCTATTGCTCCTCTGTTTCTGCTTCTTCCATTGGCTTTTGCCGGCCATGACTATGGCCAAGCTCTCAGTAAGAGCATTCTCTTCTTTGAAGCTCAGAGATCTGGTTACCTTCCCGATAACCAGAGAGTCCATTGGAGGGGTAATTCTGGATTAAATGATGGCAAGGCTAATGGAGTAAGTTCCTCTGAATCTCTCACCATTATACAATTCATGTTTCCCTTTCAATACTTTATATTCCATTTGGGTATGTGAGAAAATCAGTAGAGTTTTTAATATTCCATTCAAATTAATAAAAATTTCGCATTATTCAAGTAAACGTAGTCACACTCATAGAGTAGTGCTATCAACTCTCCCTGCACATTCTCAGTTGTGGTTGGCTTCACAGTTGGACTCGAATATTCAACATCCATATAGGGTACATCACATTTGGAGAAGAGTGATCATATCATCTGAACTAATGCCCGTTGATTTCTATATTAAATTTAACATGTTTTTAATGATTTTGAGAAATTGATGGTGTGAATTAATTTGTACTGATCTTGGGAATTACTCCTAGTGTAGGTGGATTTGGTTGGAGGGTACTATGATGCAGGGGACAATGTGAAGTTTGGGCTACCCATGGCATTCACAATTACAATGATGTCATGGAGCATAATTGAATATGGCAAGCAATTGGGTGCAAGTGGTGAGCTAAGTCATGCCATTGATGCTGTTAAGTGGGGCACTGACTACCTCATTAAAGCTCATCCCCAACCCCATGTTCTCTATGGAGAGGTACTAATAGTCCCATTACTTGTCTTTGATCTCTCTCTCTCTCTCTCAACTTGATACCATCTAGCTGCAGTGTGGGTGTTTTAATCAATAGCAAAATATATTTTGATTGTTTTCAGAAACTAGTAATTGTAATGCATGTGTATCAAGCAATTCCTAATATTTCTGACAAGCTGACACCACCATCGTTGATCGGGAAAAAAATAGTATCTTCCATAATTGAAAAAAGAATAATAATAAGTAGTTTGAAAGTCGGAAGCATCCTACTTATTTATGTGAGTAGGGAATGACATTATCATGACATCATGAAATATGATAACGTATCAGTCGGATACATCCTATTAATTTATGTGAGTGGAGAATGACATCATCATGACACTATAAAATATGATAATGTATCATGAGGCTGCTCACATAAATTTAGTCTGATGTGTCATATGGTCAGAAAAATTGTCCTATCATTACTTTACTAGACTTCAACCCATTTATGAAAGTTTCATGAAAACAAGGCATTCTTAGTTTAGTTTTTGTGGTTTTTTCTTTCTGTATTACTTTGTCCTCTTCAATGGGATTAATTTCTCCCCAAGTGAAACTAGAAGGCCAAAAATATGTGATGTGATGTATATATAGTAATATTTTGGTTTGATGTGATCAGGTAGGGGATGGGAACACAGACCACTACTGCTGGCAAAGACCGGAGGACATGACCACCTCACGGCAGGCTTACAAGATTGACCCCAGCAATCCTGGATCCGACCTCGCCGGTGAGACTGCCGCGGCCATGGCTGCAGCCTCTGTCGTCTTCCGCCACCAAAACCCTTCCTATGCCAATGAACTCCTCACCCGTGCCCAGCAGGTTAGACGCTCTCTCCACAAATTGTTAACACAATGCTACAGCCTTTTGTATAAACAAGACCCTTGTCATTATGTTTGTTAGGTAGACTTTCACACACCTACTAGGCAGTCCCTTTTTTGTGTAGGTTGTAATTTCATTTTTAAAACACCAATTTCATGTAACTGAAATAGAAAAAATGCGACAGTCCTGTCATGAAACCGTTCTTATACTGAATTGCATTCTTGCATTCTCGAGCTCACAGTGAACTTGTATTTTCGAATTTGTGTGAGAATATTGTCATTATAGTATTTCTTTAACAAATATATCATGAAATAGGACAATGATTATCCACTAACTTAGTTTCATATTGAATAGCTTGGTGATGTAGCATTAGGTATAGTTTCCGATCAGAACTAGTTTATCTTGAAACTCGATTAATGATTGGGAATATTAGCAAACTTTCACTTGAAAATGAGCCTCTTTTATTTCCAATCAACCTCTTTTATTTTGAAAAATTTTATGTACTTCCCTAAAATACTGTATTTTGAAAAGGCCTTGAGATTATTTTACATCAAATTTCTGGATTTCAGCTACTCACCCTCTCCTCAACCCCTCTTTCTCAATTTTACCCTCTAAATATGATGTTATCTTCGTAAATGAACTTTTAAGTTTATTGCTGTTTCTTCTTGTTTTACAGCTATTCGAGTTTGCTGACAAATACAGGGGCAAATATGATAGCAGCATTACAGTGGCTCAGAAATACTACAGATCTGTCAGTGGATATGGCGTAAGTGATCATAGCGCTTTCTAACTACCCATTTAATGGACTTGTGAATTTTCTTAGTCAAAAGGAACACAAATCATTCCGGTACACATTTGTATACTCTTACAATTAAGTTGAGGATACAACACCGAGCAATATAATTAAATCGAATGTACACCATCAATTAATCGATGATGCAACAATAACAATAAAAAGAAGTGTTACATATTAGATTCTAAGGTAGTGTAATGTTTGTATCTCGAGCGAAGTGATTAAAATGTGTTGCACAAGTGTTACATCCTCCGTTTAAATTGAACAAAGCCATCTTCCATTTGAAAGAAAAAAGAAGACTGGTTGAGCTATAAGCCCTTTGAGGTAGCTCTGTTAAATGTTGCATATACAATATCTGTGTCTCTTTAATTAGTTTGAATATTTGATAAATCCGGTACTTAGACACGATTTTGTATTTGAGATATTCGCCAATATGTTTAACACAATGTATAATACATTTAAACTCATAAATATTAATAATGCATGTCATTAATCCAAATTTTGATGTCGGTAGGACGAGCTGTTGTGGGCTGCAGCATGGTTGTACGAGGCAACTGACAATCAGTATTACTTGAACTACCTTGGCAACAATGGTGATGCACTTGGTGGGACTGGTTGGGCCATGACAGAGTTCGGATGGGATGTCAAGTATGCTGGTGTTCAGACTCTTGTTGCCAAGGTAAAAAATTTCCGAAGTGTTTCAAGTTCATTCATTCTTTTAATCGGACAGTTTGAATCATATGACATATTTTCAATAGGAATATCATGGAATAATTGTTTCATAATATCATGAAATATTCAATTCTAGCAACGATTCATAGAATTGCATAACATAGCACAAGCATACGAAACCTGAGTGTTTTTGTGGTTCTGATAAGTACTTGTATTTGCTTGCAGTTGCTAATGCAAGGGAAAGCTGGTCAGTATGCACCAGTTTTTGAAAAATACCAGCAGAAGGCAGAGTTTTTCATGTGTTCGTGCCTCGGGAAGGGCACTCAAAATGTGCAGAAGACTCCCGGAGGCCTCATTTTCCGACAGAGTTGGAACAATCTGCAATTTGTGACCAGTGCCTCTTTCCTACTCACAGTCTACTCAGACTATCTGGCCTCTGCTGGCAAAAACACGAACTGTGCTGCTGGCAGTGTGGGACCATCTGAGCTCTTGTCATTCGCTAAATCTCAGGTAAAACCTATTAATTGAAGGACTCGAATGCCATATGTTCCCACTATCCAACTAGTTATAGTCTTGTTAGGAATTGAGTTTTAAACCATATGAGTCATGGAATTGATTCTTGAGAAATAGGCCTACCTTATGGAATGTACAAGTTTATAACTCTTGCAATGTTTGAAACCTTAGGTGGACTATATTCTTGGAGACAACCCAAGAGCCACTAGTTACATGGTGGGGTATGGAAGCAACTACCCACAAAAAGTTCACCACCGCGCTTCCTCAATCGTCTCCACCAAGGTTGACCCTTCATTTGTTAGTTGCCGGGAAGGTTATGCCACTTGGTTTAGCAGGAAGGCGAGTGACCCTAATCTCCTTACCGGTGCTATTGTTGGTGGACCTGATGCCTATGACAACTTCGTCGATGGAAGAGACAATTATGAGCAAACAGAGCCTGCTACCTACAACAATGCTCCCCTTCTCGGTGTATTGGCACGACTAAACAGTGGTCACAGTGGATATAACCAGCTTCTTCCCGGTATTTAACTTAATATCACAGTTCTTTTGATCTTGTTTATTTAACTTAAGCATTCTATGTTAGCTTATAATGTTCAATGCTATAAACAGTGGTGGTTCCATCTCCTAAACCAGTTGTTACCAAACCAAATCCAGCTCCACAAACCAAAACCACGCCTGCTCCAGGTACTCTTTTGCACCTATTCTGAAAATTGGATCTCTTTATACCCCCGGTCAATGGACAGTCATGAAAACTCTCAATTTACCTTGATACACGAGAAATGAGGAGTTTTCAAGAAAAAGCATGACTATCCATTGGTCGGGCATTTTTTTTTCCCACTAACTTGTCAGATATTTTGGCTCTAGGAAAATACTATGAATTAGTAAATTTAATGTAATACCATGTTTTGCAGTTTCATCTTCTGCTCCAATTGCTATCCAGCAGAAGATGACAACTTCATGGAATTGGAAGGGAAAAACGTACTACAGATACTCCACAATTGTGACCAACAAATCTGCAAAAACTCTGAAGGGTCTCAAGCTTTCGATATCCAAGCTCTATGGTCCTCTTTGGGGCCTCACGAAGTCTGACAATTCGTATGTCTTTCCAGCGTGGATCAACTCTTTAGATGCTGGAAAGAGCATCGAGTTTGTCTACATTCATTCAGCTTCTCCAGCAGATGTGTCTGTCTCAAGTTACACTTTGGTCTAAGGAAGAAGATATGACAGAGAGTCCACACGATTTCCGCAGTGATTGTCATGTTACGATTGTGCAGCTATACAAGATTCATTTGAAAGATATATATCACTGCAAGAAATTTGGTTTTTAGCGACAGTCCAATCTGTCCCTAAAAGGCCCAAGACGTCCCTAATAATTGAATTCGTCCGGCGTCAACAAAAAATTCAACCTTTAGGGATGGACGTACTGTCCCAAATAATACCATCCTTATTTATATATTAGAGACAGTTTTTGAGTACTATCCCTGATTACACATTGTATTAGGGACAATAGATACTATCCTTAATACATTTTATTTTCTTTTATTTTATTTTTCTTTGTTATGCTGGATTTGTGTTGTTATATATATATTAAAATTAAATGGTTCCAAACATCCTCAAAAATTAAAACGTCATGTTAAACCAAATGCATGCAGCCCAAAAAAATCATATGTACCAAAAAAATTCTCTTTATAATTCATTGTGATAAAATGTTTAAACACATGTTATTAACCAAAGAAAATACAGTGTTAACCAAATATTCAGCAAAAATTCAAATGTCTTAAATATTCAATTGACTAAAGAAAAGACAACCATGTTCGTCATTCGAGTGGTTGTGACTTCCACTGAAAGGTGAATAACAGCCTCTTCATAAGATAAAAGATGACAACTTGAAGAACTTGCAACCATGAAGCCATGTGAAAACCCACGAGCATATGTTGGAGCTGGTTATGCATTATCACTGCATCTTTTTTTTTTGGAATGGTGCCATCAGAATTTAAAGCAGCTTATGAAGACTTTTCTACCATTTGATCCTGCAATTTGGATAAAAACGTCTTTTAGAATTAAAATTGATTTTTAAATGATGACCAAATTTAATAGCACACACCACCATTCATAATTGGACCTAAGCCATTAATGAAAGGAAATTTTCCCAAAAACTACTAATCATATATTAACTTACTAACTAAATAACACTACAATCAAGATTCAAAGATGAATTGAAATATAACTTTCCCAAAGTCAAAAAACAAAATTAATTGCAACTAAACTTCTAATTTTTGTTTGCAAACCATGAAAAAATCCTAGATTGGCAACAATAGAGTCCTTTATCCAGAAATTTTTCACTAGTAGTTTCAGGAAACATTTTTCCGAGCAAGACTTCGAAACTAACCGTCTCTCATCTCTTGGCTACCACTAGTCATTTATCATCCTCTATAAATTCTTAATTAATTTCATCTCTCGAGGGAACAAGTTTCCCACCACTTATTATGAACAATTCGCAAAAGTCAGGTTCATGCCGGTGAATATAAACTAATTCATTGGTTCCACTCTTTGATTTTCTACGGAGGAAAAAAATAAATAAATAAGGAAAGAAGACATAAAAATGACATACTAGTAAAAAATAACAATCAGAGATGGTGCTTAAAAATAACAATCAGAGATGGTGCTTAAAAATAACAATCAGAGATGGTGCTTAAAAATCATGAAACTCCATGAATTGCAACATGATTAATAGATACTCTCTCTCTTGTCCATCCACAAATTTTGCCCCATTTCTTGTGATCTCTCTTACATCTTCCAAAAGTGCCACTGCTATTCCAAAAGTTGAAAAGCCAAACATCTCTCTAGGCAATGCATGCACCTGTAACAAGTAACAACAAAGTTAGGATTAAAAAAAATCAGACATACCCATATGAAGAAATCTACAAATTTGTACATAAATAATATTAATTTTACCTTAAAAGTATCAAATTCAATAGTTACCCACATGAAAATAATTACAATTTGGAACACACCTAAATGAACAAATTTATGACTAGTTGTAGAGGGCCTTTACTTTCGTAACATCAGCTGGATCTGATTTCCCATAGTGCTCCTGAAAAGAAAACACAGTCAATAGGCAAATCCAAAAATGACACAAAAATAAGAAAGAATTGCCATATTACATATAACAATTTCTTCTGTCCTTCAGTACAATGTTCCAATGCTTTCACAACCAACCAAGAACACTTAAAATCTTCAATATCCGTTCCAATCTGATAATGAAAAAGATTCAATAAGAACTCATAGCAACTAAAACATTGATTTTTAAGAATATTACATGGTCATATGTCAATTATCCATCATGCTGAAGCTCACCTTACCAATCTTTTCCGGTTCACCAAAACAATGATAATCATCCTACAAAAGTAGCAGAAAGCATATCACCGACATGGACACAAGAAAACCTTTATGAGAGAAAGAGATTTGAGTTGCATGTACAATTCTAAAGTAAGTGAAGTACCAGTGCTGGAGGGAACTTTATTACAACAATCCTACATGCCCTTCAATGTTATATTTTAATTATCCACCAAAATGTGAATTATGCTTGAACGGTATATAACTAATTCATAATTTTTTAAGGCAATCATAATAAACTTGTGCAAATTTGATGTATATTCTAACTACACTTCGATTGGAAAAAGTGTAATACCAACCACAATGAAGCAAACCTAATTTCAGTGCAACAAATTTATTACTCTTCTCCTGTGCCAAATTCTAACCATACCATAACGAAATAGAAGAACTGTATGAGAAGTTTTTGTTTCCGTATATAACACAAACAATCACCTGTACTTGAAAGTATGTCCCCGTCTCAACAAGAACATTCTTTACATCAATGTGGTTGTCTAGATTCTCACCTGCCATAACCAATGCACATGCAACCTGTGTAAAAAATGGAATATAAAGAATAAATTGTCAATTAAGACTCATGACCTCCCAA
The DNA here is from genome assembly GCF_030987335.1 of Cornus florida. Taxonomy (NCBI): domain Eukaryota; kingdom Viridiplantae; phylum Streptophyta; class Magnoliopsida; order Cornales; family Cornaceae; genus Cornus; species Cornus florida. The sequence goes on along the minus strand of NW_026775581.1, from coordinate 68,612,832 downwards.
TCTTGACAAACCAAATATTTTCATATATATGTGAATTAATTGGGCAGAAAAAGGCATTCATGATGTGGATAGCATGAGAAGTAGGAGTACAACCAAGTTAGGCCGAAGTCTTGTTCATAAGCTTTGAAGAAATTGATGGATTTTTAGAAATATAAAAGGAGACTTGCACTGAACTACTGGTTTATAATAATTACTTTTGAGCAAATACTACAGCATATTCAGGCAGTGCATTCTTTAATTGAAATAAGGGTTTCGTACATAAGTGATTTGAACTGCTAAAAATTGTTTTTATTAAATACCCAAAATTGAGAATTGACAAAATTTATAATAAAAAAATGTATTGAAAAAGTTACTAAAATAGAGAACATACAGTGCTTCTAACCACTATGTGAGGACTTGCAAAGTGTCTACAGAGGTCCAAGCTAACTTCCATACCAAAATTCCCACACCCAACAACCAAAATCCTCTGGTCCAACATGGATGGCAAATTGGCAAGGTGGGATAGGCACTGGAACGTACCAAATGTGGGTAAAAATCATCTATAGTTTATACTATCCACTTGTTATACAAAAGATTGAAATTGTAAACAATAATTTGTATGTGAGGTTCCTTAGCACTAAGAAAGGGAAATACAATAGAAACTATATATCATTTTTTTATCTGCCAAACAATTTAAAAATTAAGATTAGAACAATGTGAAAACAATTTAAGAGGTTAAGAACTGAAGCAATAACAAACAAGGAATTATCTCTAGGAGGTAATTAATAGGTACCCGAAATAACACTTGGGGCTCAATCAACTGACCTTATAAAGTGTGCCCAAGATAAGAAATCCAACTGTTTACATACACTGTCATTTTTTCGTTTCACTTCTGACACAAACACAGAATTTGTGCTGACAATAATCTTGCAAATTATGAAAAATCAATATGGAAGAGCTGCCTTGAAAATTTACAACTCAATTACAAATTATTAATTTCTCCCTTCTATTGTTAGGGCCTTTTGCAATTATTCACAATGAAATTGCCGATCCATAACAATATCATCTATATTAATTGCCTTAATTAGTAAAAGGTTGAAGAACTGTTACACGTGATTTTTGAAAAATTACCTTAAACAAAGAAACTTATATAGCAAGCTGCAAACTCAAGTCGCCTGAAGTAAAAAAAATTAATTTTCACAACATCAAGAACCATATCGACATATATAAAGAGAAAGAAATACCTGGAGCAATTCGATCTGATGTCCAATACAAATATTGAACCGAATGTGAGTGAGAGTGAGAGTGAGAGTGAGAGTGAGGTATTAGGGCTTCAACTGTAAACAAAGAGATTGAATCGAACCGAATGATCTGATGTGGAATACGGATTGAAACAAACCAAATGTTTGTGAGTGATATATAAGGCCATCGGCATCGGTAGTCTTCAGACTTCGAGAGAAGGGGGCGACAGGAGAAAGCTAGGGCACCGCGAGAGAGAACAAAGTGAGACATGTAGAGGGTAGTCAATGGGTTTATACAAAGGGAGAATTATTGACAGTCCATTTAGCGTCCCTAAAGCCCATTTTATATTTAATTTTTATTAAAAAAAAAAAAAAAATTCATTTTAGTAAGATACTGGCGCTAATTTTTCCCGCAATGAATTCTGGAGTAAGAATTTGGATTTTTGCTTTTAGGGACGGTAAATCAAGGACCGTGCCTAAAAAGGTTGTCCTAAAGGACTGTCACAAATATCTCGTGCAGTGATATTTCATTGCATTGGAAGTTTCTAGTTAGTTCTTGATTTGGAATTAGTGGGGTTTTAAAGAGGTTTAGGTTAGATATAAGAGGAAGAAAGGAGTGAATAGTCAGGTTAACAAGGATTGTTCATCCTCTCTGTCTCCCACTTCATTCATTAGTTAAGTAGATTGAGTTATGAGAGAGATTGTGGAAGAATGAGGATTTAGGAAGTGAAAGAGAGTCACTTCACATTAAAATTCAACAAGCCTTTTGTTTCATTTTACTTCAGAACAGCCTTGAGGTTTTTTGTTTTTTTTCTTTTTTTTAAGTTGTAGACTTTAGTTTGTGAAACCACATAACATGCCTTCCTGGTTTTTCATTTGATTCATGAAGAAGATAGTAAACTTTTTTATTTCATTCATGAATAAGATAATACTCTATTGAGATTCTTATCTTATGAGTATAATTTGTTTTAGTTATTGCATTCTCTGTTATAACTTCTGGAAAGATACCTTTCAATTTATCCGTACTTTAATTTTTAATTAGTGCCGTGTTGTTCAAGTGGTTGGGTTACTCTTCCCCTTTTCTCTTAAAAAAAAAAAAGAAAATCTCTTTTTGTCAATTTTATGCGGATGTGTTTGATTTTGTTACAATAACATAATAATGAAATACATATAATACTCCTATTTGATATCAAATAATTTGACATTCATTGTCGCTTAAAATTTTAATGATGTGTAAAATTATGGCATTGCCATCAGTTATGAAGCAGAACATACTAAAGTCACATTTATTAATTTTTAATCAAACTTTCACGTGACCAATGCTGTTTATTGTCGCACCATTTGCCATTGAATCACAAAACATAAAAAATAGAGTGCAATCCACCAATTGAATATCAAAATAATTGTGGAATTATGTATTTATTAACTTTGATGGACAATCAATTTTGGAGTTGCACTATTTTCTCATAATGTGTTTAACTTTCTTACACCTTCAATATTTATCAAATTACATATGTAAAAATATTTTATTTTTATAGGTCCTATCATTATACGAAAATATTTTAATAATCTGTAAATATCATGTCATCACTACAACCAACTCATTTAATTTTTTTCTTCTCGTTGTGCTAAGACCTTTACTATTGTTAAGACAAAATTGGTGTGTGAAATAATAGAAAAACTATCCAAATGTGCATTTAGTACCCTCAATTACAAGTATACAAAAACTCAAAATTAAATACACAAAAATTGCCATAATAAAAATTTACAATTAATTAAAAAGTCACAACTTATAAGAGGAAAATGATTATCTCCATTGAACAAGAGTGAGAATGCATTTATATATATATTTTTGGTTTTATATTAATGTTGTATATTCAACATAAATACATTGCATATTTTTAAAAAAAATTATTGTATCTTGTTCTCTCGTTTTTTGGGGGCAAGAATTACATGCATAAAGTGGTACAGTATCTTCAAGTACAATTTAATCATGATGTAAAAATGAAATATGAATTGTTTCAAGTAATTGCAAGTATTTTACTCCGTATCTAACTTGTTCATTTTGTACATTATTGCTTTCGTGCCAAGTACTGTATATATTTAAAGGAAACATTTGACATTCAATGAATCAAAGCCCTAACATCTAGACAGGTGGTCATTCAGATCAGAATCCCTCTCAGATCAAGAACAGAAGCAGAAGAAGAGACTCCCATAGCCATGGCGAGCGAAGAAGATACGATGGAGAATTGTTTGGTTCTCCTCTGCATCGAAGCTGCGTCGCAGAGCAGAGACGCCGTCGAGACGTGGCGGAGACAGCGGCGCACTCTCGAACGCATGCCCTCTCAGCTCGCCGACGCTCTCCTCCACCGCCTCCTCCGCCGCCGCCTCCTTCATCCTTCTCTCCTTGAGTAGGTCACTTGCACACTCCTTACCACTTTCAGCTTTATCAATTCAAATCGTTTTTAAGAATTCTCTCTCTATATATAAAATATATACTTTGTATGATCTACCAATAATTGTTTGTGAATCGCTTGTATTTTGATGTGATTTACTCAAATTTGAAGCTGTAATTTCCAGATAATGTAATTCAATGTGTAATTGATTGTATCGTTTAATATAAATTTGCATGTGTATATATAAATATACATTTGGAGTAATGATGGAACTGTTACCTGGAAAATTGGATTTGATAGCTCTTTGTTTTTCTGAATCTTCGGTATAATCAAACCACAGTCGCCGGCTCCTCTACTTTCCTTGAGTAGATGACCAACTCTCTGCGATGACTTTGTACACTCACTGCTATATGCTTGATCAATTATATTCATTTCCAAAAACTCAAAAACTCTCTATACATACCATATATATCATCTTCGCTTGTATTTTTATGTGATTTGCTCACATTTGGAGTTGTTATACAAGAACTGGAATTCAACGTGAATTTGACGCTCATCATGATTATATACATATACATATATATACACATTTGGAGTAAGGATTGAATAGTTTCAACGGATCTCTGATAGCTCTTTGTTTTTCTGAATCTTCCATAGAACCAAACTACAGTCGGACACTCCTGCCTCATCTACTCTTCTCTCTTTGAGTAGGTCTCTAACACTCTTTGATGAACTATCTGCTTTGATCAATTCTCATTTCCAGGAATTCTCTATATATGCAATATTTATCATCTGTGAATAACTGTTTGTTAATCACTTGTATTTCAATTTGGTTTGCTCAGATTTGTAATTGTTATATACAGTAAGTGGGAATTTTTTTTTTTTTTTTGATAAGTACAGTAACTGGAATTTAATGTGAATTTTGAGTGTGTATACATAGAAACACTCGTAAGAAGTAAGGATGGAATTGTTGAATGAAACTTTGGATCTTTGTTTGCTCATTGTTATTCTGAATATTTTGTACGATCTGAGAGTTATGATTGAGATTTAGATGTACAAAATTACGAAAAATGTAATTTTATATGAATTTGTCTGTATGATCAACGGTGATTACATATAATACACAGATACAAGCTTTGTTGAATTTATTTTGCAAGGATTGAATTATTCACACAAAATTTGGATTTTAACAGCTCTTCTTTGTTCCAGATCTATTTAATTGGAGTTGCTATTGATTTCTTATGAGAAATTATTATTATTCCTTATCTGACTGGAAATGATTATTATTCCTTTTCTGACTGGTGATTTTGTTAGAACATGGTGCTTTTAATGGTCTCAATGAAGTTATTAAGCTTGAGATTTACATATTCTGATGTATTTAAAGTAATGGACATACTCTATTCCTTTCCTGAATTGCTATGCTGTCTTCCAAAACCAGCTAAACTAGACTTCCTCTTGTAGAGTTTTCAAATACAATGTAGAGGATATTGATCTGAGAGGCCAGAGATCTGTAGATGCGGAATGGATGGCGTACTTAGGTGCATTTCGGTACCTGCGTTCATTAAATGTTGCAGATTGCCATAGAATCAATAGTTCTGCCCTTTGGGCTCTTGCAGGTATGCACTCTTCGGTATCCTTTTCAAATAAGCTGGCTGGGTCGGATGAGATACTATTAATGGCATTTGAGGACAGAATAATTTTGCTTAGTGTTTTTTCATTGTTTTAGTTTTTTCTATTTGTTTTTCTCCATCAATGGCTATAGATTAGTAGGAGCTAATTTCATCTTTCTCATGCGTTTGCAGCTATCACTTTAATCATCATGAAATACTGATTTGCATCATCTAATTATTTTTCTTAAAAGGATTTTCGTTGAAGATGATAAAGCTCTAACAATTTAAGCAAAATGTGGTCATTAACCACGTGAGTTGGAGGGGTGTGTATTGTGTAACCCTTGTTCTCTGTTCATGCTCGGTTAATCATTGTTTAGACTTGTCTTTTTATTAAAGTAGATCTTGCATTATGTTTCCAGGCATGTTGATGCATTTTCAAATTATACTGTCTGCTCTACTTCTGAGATGCTTCTCTTTTGGACTCTGTGATTGATGTAATAGGAAAAAAAATTATCCATGCATCGATGCTAGACTCTAGATGGTTACAACTATGAGGAATAGTCTTAATTTAAGAAGCACACACACTTCTATGAAGGTGTTGTGTCCATGTTGGACACCAGCACTTCATGGACACTCTTAGACACATGCCTGACACTTCATGGCCGTGTCCAAAATTTAAAAATAATTTTTATTATTTTGGACACTTGGCCGACACATCTTGGACACTTGGTCAACATATTCCGGACACTTGACCAACACATCCTACACTCCGTCTTATATAAAACAAACACATGACAGCCTTGAGACAATGTTATGAACATACCTCAAAGTGTCCAACCTCTTGTTAAAAAAATAAAAAAATTGACATTAAACACATGTCATAGCATGTAATGAACAAAAGCATAACTACAATGACAAGATAAGAGAGCAATATGATATGCAATATAATTTTTTTTGTTATATCAAATAGCTTCATTTTTTAACTTATATAACTTTATTATATAAATTATAAATTGATTAAAATTCTATAATTGTCTTACTCAATAGATATATAAATGAAAATTTATATTTGTAATAGTCGTGTTCACACCGTGTCAGTGTCCTTGTCGGTGTCCTACTTTTTTAGAATTTGACGTGTGAGTATATTGGTGTTTTATCATGTCCATGTCCATGCTTTGGTTTGTTTATTTATGCAATGCTCCCTCTAAAGCCGCGCGACGATTCATGTATGAACCAGGACTTTGGACATTGGTTTCAGTGCTTCTACCTATCACACACTCTCATTGAGCTCAACATACCATAGTTTTTACATCAAATCATTGCTTTTTCCAAATGCAAATGGCAAGGGTTTTTTTCTTATTTAATTTCTGGATTTTTGAATTAATTTTTCTTATATGCATCTTTTATCCTGCTTTCAGGTATGACTAGTTTAAAAGAGTTGGATATTTCTAGATGCTCTAAGGTTACTGATGCAGGCATTAAGCATCTTTTAACAATTCCAACTTTAGAGAAATTACACATTTCAGAAACGGGTGTTACAGCTGTAGGGATAACACATCTGTCTTCACTTACGAATTTATCTGTATTGAACTTGGGAGGTTTACCTGTCACTGATCTGGCACTAAGTTCTCTCCTGGTATGTAATTTCGATGTGTTATGTCTTTTGTCAGATTGCTTGATTTGAAATAGCATTCCTCTTCTTACAGTTGAGCTATGTCTGCTTTATCGATTCTTGCTCTAATGATATGTTAAAACAAGGTAATTACATGTATGCAAAATACTCTTAATTACTCTTACGTAAGCTTGTAGCATTGCAAACAATATTTGTCTTCTGCAGAGAACTAGCGGACATGTTGAACATGACATGGAAATCAACAACCAAAATATAACATCTTCAGTCAAACTAAGTAACTGGTGGACATAACCATTTGAACACCGGAAACTTCCCTCTTCTCTTTTCTTTGTCTTGAACATTAGCCTCATTCTTCTTACTGGTTATCCAAGTAATAGAAAACCTTTTCTGTTTTGGATAAGTCAGTTCAAGAAATAGGAAATGTTGATGGTTATGTAAGTTTGCTTGTGTTGAAATTAGCTAGAAAATATTTTGTGGTTGCAGGTATGCTGCTGGTCCAGAACCCACTCGTTTGATGCAACTTTTATATCTACGCTTATATACAGTTTTACATATTTCATTTATACATCTTTCATGGGAGTTGTAAAATATAAATTATTTTTTTTCCTAGTTGTATGCTTCTAGCGGTTTCTTCGTTTATGCAGTCATATATAATTTTCATTGAAATGGTTGTCCTTTCTAAATTTTCTCACAGCTTCATTGGAGTGCTTATTCCCAAGTTATATGATCAAAATCCTTAATTGTCACCTTTTTTTATTTTTATTTTTATTTTATTAGGTTCTGAGAAAGCTGCAACACCTTGACCTTTGGGGGAGTGAAATAACTAACAAAGGGGCCGCTGTTCTTAAAATGTACCCTAAATTGAGCTTCCTGAATCTAGGTTGGACCAAGGTTACAAAGCTGCCAAATTTATCCTCTCTTACATGCTTGAACATGAGTAATTGCACCATTGATTCTCTATTTGAGGAGTGCAGTGATAAAGCTCCTTTAGTGATGCTTAATCTCTCTGGAGCAACATTCATAGATGTTTCTGAAGCCTTTTTATATGTTGAAACCGGTTCCCTATCCTTCTTGGATGTGTCCCACTCTTCGCTTCAAGGATTCCACTTTTTGCCTTGCATGAATGCCCTGGACCATTTGGACCTCAGTTCTACTTTGATGGAAGATGATTCAGTTGAATTAATTACCTGCATGGGAGCGAAGTTGAGAAATTTAAATCTCAGCAAGACAAGAGTGAGCTCTGCTGGAGTGGAAATTTTAGCTGGACGTGTTCCCAATCTTGAAATTATTTCGTTATCTTGCACATCAGTTGATGATTATGCCATCTCATGTATCAGCAAGATGCCTTCACTAAAAGTTATCAACCTTAGCAATACAAATGTTAAAGGTATGATTCTGCAATGGGATTGTTGTAGTTTATTCCGCTTTTGATTAACTTTTGGTATTTTTTTTTTTAATAATATTCTTCCGTAATTGCTTCTACACAGGATAACTAAATTTTAGACCTTATGCCGTTGGGAGTTATACTATTTAGACCAAGTATCCAACTTCCAAATTACAATTTTAACCGTTTGAAAAACATATTAGGAATTTGTTAGACATTGCATTCATATAAACTATCTTGTGTACCAGTATCAATGTCAATGACCAACTAATTCACATGATTTTTGTTCCCAGTGCATGACTGAATTCTAAATATGGAGGATCTGACATAATGTGGATGTTAATCATCAGTTTACCGGGTTAGAGTGATTGAAAGTTCAATCTAGGACTTAAGGTTCACTTTGTCACTGTGTTGGTAGATTTGTACTTGTAGCAGAGCTGGAGATGTGTTGGGTTGGTCCTGTTGTTTTCATATTTGGTTGGTTTTTAAAATAACCTAGCCAGTTGTGGTTTTAATCAAATAAAACTTTCATAAAAAAAGGTTTGTCGCACTTGATGTGCACCAGATTTGGGCAAAGTATTTGAAGCTCTCTGTATTAACATTCTACATCATTTTGTCACACTTGATGCGCCAATTAAGTTGTTTCTTTGATTCTACGATCCCTATTGGGAACATAGCCTATATCTCAAATATTACTCTCTGGTTCCTATTTTCCAAACATAACATTGATTAACTCGTACAATCTTCTTTTGTACTAGGTCCTTGTCATCTACTCGTTGACAAATTTCACAAATTCTTGTTCCTTTAAGTTCTGATCTTTGACCTGGAGTTCATGTAGTTAACAGATTAAACTCCTGCAGGATGTGAATATGTTTATCATGCACATTACAGTCCAAATATGTCTGTCTCCATGAGTATATGAAAATTCTTATTTTTCTCTCCTTCTTTTTAACGTGTTTACAGCTCTATAATTTTCTTCTGGACTTTCAGGTTTGATTCAACAGGTAGGCACCGAGACGGATTGGATCCCCTCACTTGCAGCACTGCAAAATCTCAAATGGTTGGAAAAGTTGGATTTGGAGGATACAAAAATCAGTGATGCAGCTGTACCACCTCTATCAAGCTTCCAAGAGTTGAGCCATCTCTCTCTCAAAAGTGGTTTCCTCACAGACGCATCTTTGGACCACTTATCATCTATCCCTAAGCTGACAAATCTCAGCATTCAAGATGTTGTCTTGACCAATGCCGGGATTGATTCATTCAATCCGCCAAAGACGCTAAAAATACTGGATCTGAGGGGTTGTTGGCTCCTAACTGAGAATGTTATTATGCTATTTTGCAAACAACATCCTCAGATTGAAGTGAGGCATGAACTTATGCATCATATCCTTCAAAGTGACCAAGAAGGCTCTAGCTACTCATCTCCATCACGAGTAACTCCGACTACCTCGCAATTGAAGAAACAAGGAAAAATGCCCACATCATCATTTACTCGCCATAATAATATTTTCTTAGGTAGGGTTGGTTGCCTCAGTTCTTTTGTTTTTGGTTTTTTTTGGGTTTTTTCCCCAGAAGCTGCAGCCGATTATTACCCCATTTAATTCTATTTTCTATAATTGTGAAACAGATCAAAGGTTGAAGTATAGCAGAGAAGAGCTTCTTTCGATGCAGTTTTCAGCGTCATCACTTGCTCCTTCCCATGATAGAGGTAGTGTGATACCTTAGTTATATGGTTGAATTTTTCCTATAATTGAAAGATAAGTTATTTAATTGTTTACAATGGTGGCTCCAATTAAAATAATTCTTGAATAATGTATATCCATATGCGGATCACCCCCACCCACTTCTTGTTTGTATAATGTATATCCATATACATGATTGTTGTAGATTCTGATTTTACTCGTGATCATAACTTATTCCAAATTTACATTTTTAGAAGCAGAGATGAAACTGTATTTTGCCTTCCTACAAAAAAGTTGATTTGGCATAATGAAATATAATAAAATATTTTTTCATTCTTCCGGGGAATGGGATCTCTCTCTTTCTCACACCCATACAGTCACACGTGTGCGCGCGCACACGTATATATGTATATATATTACATGTTCTATTAATCTGCCATTTGCAAGATTCAACGAGGAACTCGGCCACTTTCTCAACATAGGTGACATGGTATCTGATCAATTTCACTCAACTGCATATGATGATGCTGATGGTAACTATACGCCGGATGGTTCATCGAGTGAATTCCGGCAGAGAGGACAGGTGGAGTTCATCCTTAGCCACTCATCTATGCAGTTAGCATGAAAATAGTGATCGCAGTCTGGTATTGTCCTCAAGGTGTCTTTGGGCTGGTACTCCGACAGACATATTGGGCAAGTCCCATCTTGTGGGTTGGGTAGCCTCCGGCTCTCACCTAGCACAGTCGTTGGATAAGATTCTATGGTTGGCCCATCAAGGCCCGTTGCCGTTGCAATACCAGCTGATCCTGGAGCGGTGGTGATGGTAGAACGTTCGGATGGAAGTGGGCCTCGATGGCTATGGGTTCCGGTCCTGCCACCAATGTAACATGCAAGTCCAATGAAGGTTAAAAGCCCAGGTATTCCGACACCCAAGATTAAACCATATTTGGCACTCCTTGGAAGACCTAAAATATGAAATTGTGAATCCAATAATCAAGTACTGCGAGTTGGGGATATTCACCAATGAGCATTAGTACAGATACTATAAAAATAAAAAAATAAAAAAGGCAAGCAGCGGTGGACAGCAGAAGCCAAAATGTCGGCTTTGGCTCAACGTAATAACGCAAACATTGGTGAGAATCCAATGCCCCAAAAACCTAAGGGTTCCTTCGCAAGGTTCGTTCACTGAGGGCGAGTTAGGGCCTAAGATCAAGCCGAAATGGACAACGGGTGAATAGAAACCCCTTGTTGGTGCCGAGGGACACAGAAGATTTAGGTTAGCTGAAAGATTGTTGGGTGAATGTTCGAGTACCAAAGTGGGGATATAACCGAGACTTGATTATGTCATTTATAATAGATCTTTACCTCTCACTCTATAATGAGATCCCTACACTACGGTAAGTAAATCTCATTTATAGATCCTGACCTTTCATCATACAAGATCTTGACCTCTCACTCTATATAAGTTAACTCTCATTGTGTAATGAAAGGTAAAAGTAACACACCCATAAGTGTTTTTTTTTTTTTTTTTTGGTTAAAACTCAAACAATATATGAAACTTCAACTTACCGAAGCTGAGACGACCAGAGCACCCAATCTTCAACCCAGTATTACTTTTAAACCCACAAGTCCCACCTCGAACCACACAGGCTTTACATTTGGGAACATCCCAGTTAAGCTCAATAGCTGCTGTACCAACACCATCCATGGTGGACCAGTAGTACCCATAAAACCCAACTCTCCATTTCCGACCCGGCGGTAACCCGCCTACAGAAGAAGCATCCATAGCAACCACCCTGTAGTTGGGGCTGCTGAGACAAGGTACGAGCACGCTCCGACGAGACATCAAGTACTTGTGCCAGTCTGATAAAGTGCAGTTGAGGAACATGAAGTTGGTGGGATAAGCTGAGAAAGGTGAGTCCGAAAGACTGAAGGATTGCATCCTTTTGGGAAGGCAACCATTGGGATCACTGATGTGTATGGATTGCGAGGCGTAGTTAATACTTTTCACGATGAATTCACCGGAGGAGGAGGGTAGATCTAGAACTGTTTTGTTCTGGTTGTTGCATGAAAGGTTGAAACCGGGGTAGCCGCAACGGGAGGGTTGTCGGCCGAGTAGCCGGAACGGAAATTGGACTAATGGCAGCTCGGAATCATCGCAGGAGGATGGTGAGCAATTATGGATACATAAAGCTGTGTGTGTAAAGAAGGAGGAGAAGAAGAAAAAAGAGAGAAAGGTATCCATTTGATTCAAAGAACTAAAAAACCTTTTTTTTTTTTTTTTTTTAAGGTATGATTTTCTCGAATTAAAAACACCCCCAAACAATTCTTGGAGTTGGTATGTTTTCATCAATAAAGTGCTGAATAAGAAAACAAAATAGGGGTACTTTAGTAATTTAAATCATGATTTTTTTGTGGTCATTTTTCGAGGGGTACTTTAGTAATTTAAATCATGATTTTTTTGTGGTCTAATGGAAAACAGCCTAACCACATTATCTGGCGGTAAAAAAACAGTCTTCAAATTCAGCAGTGATGGGAGTTTCGTATGCTTAACCAACTTTTTAAACACTGTTTATGTAATTGGATTATGTAGTATCATTTTGGATAAATAAATTCTTGTAAAAGATTTTCGATATGCAGATTATAGAGCCCATCATTATATAATGTTTATATTGTTGAGAATTATTTGATCGATGACCCTTATTTTTTTTCCATATATAATGCACAAGTTAATATATTTAAACTCATTTACAATGAATAAATATTGCAAATATATTTGAAATGCAATTGATATTTCACTTTTTGTTGAATGAATTATTTTGTTTCTTATGATAATTATTTTATACTATTCTACTAGTAATATTTTGAAAGTTAAAACTAACATGGATTAAGTCACCCAAATATAAAATTTAGGCCCACGGGTGGGAATTTATGCCCAAATTTGACAGCTAATGAGTTTTGGATCAGTTGGCAAGGAATTGTATAATTAGCGGGTTGAACCCACTAAACATAGAATAAGTCATCCAAATAGTATAAAATTGCAATTTTCTCTCTCTTAACTTTTTTTTGTTCAAGTAATTTTCATGTTCATCCCCGTACCACTTTCTTTTTCTCTTTCTACATCATTGTTCACCTCTTTTTCTCTCTCTAAATTTTTTACTCGCTGCTCGTTTAATTTTCAATTTCCTTGATCCCCCTCTCTCTTATAGTTGTTAAGAGTATTTCTTAATTTCATCGTGTTGTTTTGTTAGATGTATAGAAATCTTCAATTGATGTGAAGTTATGAAGAAATCCTTATTCAAAGTAGAATTATGAAGAAAGACGTGAAGATAGAATTTTGAGCCAATATGAGATTGTTAGAGTTGTGACTCAAATTTTGGTGGAGAATTCTATTATGGACAAGCGGAACAAGTCGCGTTTTAGCAGAACAGGTTGCGCTTAGGCAGAATGGTTGGATCAATGGTTGAAGAATCGAAACTGGTTGCGTTTTAGCTGAATCGACTGCTGTTGTTTGATTTATACAAGAAATAACTTCCAAATCAATTTTGGAAGCCAAAAGATTTAGGAAAAATGCTGAAGATTTGGGATAGAAGTTATGCCAACTATTTTAAAATTGAATACTGATATTAGAACTCCTTGTAGATAAGTTGGGGAATACTTATCCGATAAAGAGTTGAATTTTGAAACTTAGAAATAGTGATGGGTAGAGAGTAAGTGAAGAGAAAAAAATGTAAAGGATTTAAGGGTGAGTATTCTGAGGAGAGGAGAGGAGAGTATAATTTTCGAGTGTATACATGTAGTCTGTAACGACCCAACTAGATACCAAAAGAATAATAATAAAATAGATAAAATTTCGGCATGACCTCCGCAAAAAAAGTACCTCTACAACCTGTTGAAATACCAAAAAAAAAATACAATGGCCTCACTGGGCCTTAAAAATAACTCATCATGTCCCAACGCACAATTCAAGTATTACATCACATTCCCAAAATAATTACATACATATCAAAAATCTCATTCCACCACCTCATCTAAACAAAAACACATCTTAGTTACATTGAGTTACAGTCCATAAAATATAATTAGAATTTAAAAGTTCATAACTTACAACATTGTACCCATTAAACTAGAGTTTCACAAAATAGTTAAGAGTACATTACAAAATATTAAGGTTCTAATACAAAAGATAGCAAAATAAAATGAGATTTCAAGCTTGTCTAAATCTGTGGTGGATCGTTGTCCACCACCTCTTTTTCATATCCTAAAAAATGTTTAAAAAATAATGTGGTGAGCATAAGCTCAGTAGGAAGTGTCTAAGACACACTTCTTATGTCCCTGTGAATCCATACAATGAATAGATGAAAGGTGAATGGGATTATGCCATAGGGAAGCGCACATTTTCAACCACAATAACAAGTATATAACAAATATCAACCAATCACAAGTTTACCACAATATCATAAAGTGCAATGTTATGCAAATGTCACTCCCCATTTCTGAAACAATTCCGTTTCAACAACCAAACCGTTAGTGTAATCCGACCCAAGGCACCTCCATGGCGTCACGAAAGGAAGGTTGGTTAACTATCCACGACCATAAGGCACTTCCAAGGCGTCACATCCGGCCTAGTTAACTCAACTACATTCCCTTCTAGATTACACCAACATCACGGACCACTAGGCGCCTCCTAGGTGTCCGGTTTTCGCAAACACTTTTAGAAATACTTTCCCAAAAATTTATTTCCTTTGTTTTGAAAACATTTTTTCCTTTTCTCTTCCCGATGGATGCATGAATGCTTCGTGTTTCTAATCATCAATTCAACTATAGGCTTTCACACATTCCATTTACATCATCATCACAATTTACTAAGAATTTCTAAACATTCATTTATTTCATTTATTTATAACCATAGCATTAATTTTTTTTTTTTTTTTCAAAACAATAAATAAATAATCATGGGGCATACAATATGTCAACACTAGGCATGCTCATCCACCGTAATGAATCTAGTCATATATATGAATTCGAATAACACATGAAACACACTTATCATTTTGATTAATCATACTTACAACAACTACAAACTAGGTAATCAAAATTAGCATGCTTATGATCAAATTTAAGGGGAAAATTTACATAAAAATCAAGAAATTGTAGATTAGAACACTCCTACCTCAATGGAAGTGAAAACCCCCAAAATTCCCAAATCTAAGCCCTAATTTCCGGAATCCCTAAGCTTAGCCAAATGGTGATTGACTCCTATCAAATTGAAGGTCTCGACGAGCTTTCCGACTTTGCTTCACAAAGTTCTACTAAATTCCAAAGGAGTAAAGCTAGATCAAAGCTTGAAATTGCATAAAAAAAAAATAAATAAATAAAAATAAAAGAAACTGCCAAGAGAGACTGGACGCAGAGAGATATACGCAAAGAAAATAAATAAATAAAAACCATCTAGTCAATGGCCTTTAGGCCATTTTGTTATGTTTAATTGGTGGGGCCCACTAGCCTTTTATATATATATATATATATAAACATTAAATAGTCTCAAAAGAAATAATGAGTGAGTGAGTGGGGTTTTGACATATGGTTGTATATTCTCTTCCTTAATTCATAATAGTGAAATATCTCTCTCCATGGACGTAACTCTAGAATTGGGTGAACCATGTAAAAATATTGTGTTGTACGTGAATATGTATAATTGTTATCACCATATATGCTTATGTTGATGTGATATGCTTCCGCTGTACGTGATGAAAAGAGAGTTTAACACTTAATAAGAACCTATCTTTGAGTGAGTTAGAGAGAATTAATAATCTCCAACAATAATTTGTCATTCTCTCTCTGAGATAAAGAAATTAGCCCATCATTTAGAGAAAATGAAGAACTCTTTAATTCAGGAAACAAGCACAAAATCATGTAAAATTCGAGAAGACTGAAAACTTTTCAAAGACAATATGGATTGCCAACAAGAGTTGAAAATATATTAACAAGAAGCTAATAAATTAAATTAAAAAGGTGTTTAACATGAACTAAAAAATAATAAGAGATTAAGAAGCTGTTAACAAAAGTATAATAATTTACTAAATTGAGATTAGATGAAAATCGAAGATAGTGTAGGAAGACGTTTAATAATGTGACCCATTGTTTTGTAAACCCAACAAAATAACAAAGGCCATTTGAACTCGCATTTATGAGAACGAATAGAGAAAACGTTTAGCTTAGTTGTTGGTCCGATCTATGCAAAAGAATATCTAGGATTTCCAAGATATTGAAAAGAATATCATATATCTATGCAATGCTAGATTAATTTAGAGAGTTCTATAAAAATTCATGCAACTCTATACAGAGTGCAGAGAATTATCGAATGTCTTGCCATGGAGACTATCCATATCATAATTTATTGTGCATTGCGTGAAATTAATTAAAATTTGAAAATTTTAGAAATCAATTATAATATAATTATTTTTATAATATTAGCTTTGGTATATATATATTGAGAAAAATATAATTGAAAATATGAGAAAAATGAAATCTAAATAACTAGAGGGGACAACCCCAAGGGATTGGCCCATCGGTTAGGACACTTGACTCTGGTGGTGTCTCGTAAAGTATTTGAGTTCGACTCCCACTGGATGCAAACAATTCTTTTAAGGCTAAATCTCTACGTCAATACTTCATGACTTATCTGACTGGAGGTGGGGAGACGCCCTTCTTGGATAGAATTTCACTAGAGAGGACATTAGATATAAAGAAGAAAAGATATACAGGCTAGGAAATGATAAGTTTTATGTAAAAAGAGATTTGGTAAAGAAAAATATTGTTAAAAAGTTCATTTTCGTTCGACAATTGTTTCAAAAAAAAAATTTTTTTTTTAATACTTTGATTCCATTTTGAGAAAGAAAAAAAAATCATGCTTACCTTGATGAAAGATAATAAAATAAAATAAAATGTGCCATTTTGACTAAACAAAATTTAACAAACTTTAATAAAAAAATGGTTATTAATATTAATATAAAAATACTTAAAACTTATAGGAAGAATATTAATTGTTGTGTTACCTGAGTGGCTGGGTAGTTTCCCAGTTCGGGAGTCCATGTTCGAGCCTTGCATCCTTCTCCCCCTTTTAACCATTAACCCTTAACATTTTTGTCATGAAAAAATACGAAGAATAGCTATAGAAAGTCGATTGAGATGAGCATATAAATAGGTTTAAGAGTGAGTGTTGTGAGGAGAAAAGAAAGTATGTAATTTCCCAATGTAAAGATGTGTGGCCTCAAGAATGTGATGAGTGAGTTTTTGATATCTGGTTGTTGTCTCCGTTGATGTATCCTTAGAGTTTGATTATCATATAAAATATTGTGTTATGCATGGCTGTGTATATGATTGATATCTTCATATATGCTTATGATTAATGTGATAAGATGTTTATGTTGTGTGAACCATGAAGTGAGTTTGAGAGAGTCAATATATCTATTGAATTCAACATGACACGAAATTATCAAATTTGAATTGTTAATTTATTAAATTAATCGTGTCGTGTTTGTGATTTGCAAATTCCGGCAAAGAGTACATGTGGAGTTCATCTATGCAAGGAGCATCAAAAGTAGTGATTGCAGTCTGGTACGGTCCTCAAGGTGTCTTTGAGCTGGTACTCCGACAGGCATATTGGGAAAGTCCCATCTTGTGGGTTGGGTATCCTCCGGCTCTCACCTACCACAGTCTTCGGATAAGATTCTATGGTTGGCCCATCAAGGCCCATTTCAATACTAGCTGATCCTGGAGCGGTGGCGATGGTAACGAGTTCGGATTCGGACCTAATTGGGTCTCGTTGGCTATGGAGTTCGGTCCGCAGGTATTACAATGCCCCAGGATATACCATCTTTGGCACTTCTTGGAAGGCTTATAATATGAAATTCAGTTAGGGACAAACATTATAGTGTGTAAGAGTATAAAAATAATCACTTTGTATAACTAACGGGCCAGTAGTTTAGCAGTATCAGTCTCTTACTTTTTAAAAGAAGGTTAATAATATTACCATTACATTTATATCTAGACAGTGACGAACTCATAAATTTTTATGAGGGGGGCGACCTCTTACTTTAGATTTAGGAGTCTTAAATAACAAATCAGTCTATTTTTAAAGTTAATTTTTCAATTTGGTTTAGTTAGGTAAAATAATTACATATGCATTAAAAACTATTATTTAGGTCCAAAATACCCTCTAAATTCTTATTTCAAAATATCAAAATATCCTTTCTATATCAAATAATTCTTTCATTCATACAACAAGATTTCTAAATTGACTTTCAACTTGGCATTTTTGCATATGGTGTATATATTACCAAAATAAATAAAATAAAAACAACGTGTATATATATGTGCGTGTATATATATATACTAAATTTTGTGCAAAAAATTTTAACGATATCTCCTAATCCATATGGTTCAAACCTACAAATTTCAATTTAAAAATATACAAATAATTTAGTGAAAATTCATTATGTATAGAATTTTTTTTTTTTTCACTAAGTGAAAATTCATCCTATATATATATTTGCACATAACTTTAATCATATCTCCTAATTCATACCAAATTATAAATCTGCAAATGTGAAAAAATTTCTATGTATATATATATATATATATACATACATATACACATAACACACGCAAGAAAAGGGAGATTATGAAAAAACTAAAAGAGGGAGATCACGAAAAAACTAAACGGCTGCTTCAGTAAATGGTGCACCAGCAATCAATATTTATTTATTTATTTTAAACAAGTGTAATTAATTGAGCAAAAAAATTGATGATCATCTCAAGGCATGCACCACAGCAAATACAATTTATATATTCTTGAGTTTAAATATATTTTTCTTTTTGGGGACTAACCTTTGATTGCCCCATTTTTTACTATCTTAAATCTTTTTTTTATTATTTGTATAAGTTATCGTGTGTTTGTGTGTGTGTATGAAAGTTGTAGCAATATGGTTCAAAGTTAAAGGAAATAAATTATTTAAAGAAAGTACTTGATTTTAGGGGAATAATTTTTATTATTTTGAAATAAGTGTTTGGAGGGCATTTTGGACAATAGTTATTGATGCATATGTAATTATTTTACTTAATTCCATCAAAGTGAAAAATTAACTTTTAAAATAGACCATTTTGTTATTTAAGACTCCTAACTCTATATAAGTGTAGTTTTCCCTTTAATTTATTGGGAAAAACTTATATAGTGGGTCCATTTTTGTAATTTCAATAAGGTTTTCTTCATAAATTTTTAAAAATTTAAAGTATAAATGCAAAAAAAAAAATAAAATAATAACAATAATAATAGTAGAGGCAATGTGTATTTTTAGTTGGGGCATATTCATAAATTCTCAAAATTTTGCTTTCTTTGTATTATCTGAATTTTACTTTAATCATAAGTTTGTTCAAGTAAATTTTGATATATGCTCATAGTTCTTGTTTTTATTTTCTAATTTAGAATTTGTTAGTGGCATTCAAATTTGTGGCCCTCTTCGTACACCTCTTTAGCTATCTCAATGTTTATTAGTATTATTTTTAATATTTATTTGGGGTATTTTTGGTGGATTAGCCTAGTTACTATATATCTATATTATTATTAAATGTGCAAAGTGTTTCAATATTTCAGTATTTATTTATTTATATAAAAAAATATTTATTAATTGATATAAAAATAGTTTTTGTAAAAATAGTTTCCATACAACTCTAAAAACTACATAATAAAATCAATCACATTCTATATAAAACTCTTATTTTTAGTTCAATATAAAAAGAATAGTTATTTTTTATGGATAATTATCACAATATAACCGGTCCGGGCCAGTTATGATTATGTAATTATCAGAAAAGGACACATGTCATCATCTTATTCATCCAATAAGCCTATAAATAGAGGCATAGAGAAATGAGGAAAGGGTACAGAAATTGAGAATTTTAGAAATTCAGAATTTCAAAATAAAATACAGAAACTCTGCCAAAGAATTTCAGTATTTAATTATTTATATAAAAAAATATTTATTAATTGATATAAAAAGAGTTTTTATCTATACTATTATTAGATGTGCAAAGAGTTTCAGTATTTATTTATTTATATAAAAAAATATTTAAAACACTAAAATCTACATCATAAAATTTAAATTAACCTATTTATCTATTTATTATTATGAATTTTTTAATAAAATAAAATCTAATTAGACAAGAATTATTAATATAAAAAATATTTATTAATTAATATATAAAACAAAATAATTTTTCTAAAACTCTACCATAAATTAGCTTTTATTATAAGTTTCTTAATAAAATTAAATCTAATTAGACAATTATATATTTAAAGAAAATAAAATAATTTCTATAAAACACTATTACAAATTAACTATTTTATTTTTCAATAAGACTCTATCACACTAGACAAAGATATATTTCAAGCGTTTCTATAAAACTCTAACACAAATTACTTATTTATCTATTTATTATGAGTTTTTTAATAAAAGGAAATCTAATTAGACAAGTATTATTAATATAAAAAATTATTTATTAATTGATATAAAAAGAAGTTTTAAAGAAGTTTCTATAAAACTTTAACACAAATTACCTATTTATCTAAAAAAAATATTTAAAACACTAAAATCTACATAATAAAATTTAAATTAACCTATTTATCTATTTATTATTATGAATTTTTTAATAAAATAAAATCTAATTAGACAAGAATTATTAGTATAAAAAATATTTATTAATAGATCTATAAAACAAAATAATTTTGCTAAAATTCTACCACAAATTAACTTTTATTATGAGTTTCTTAATAAAATTAAATCAATTAGACAAGGATATATTTAAAGAAAATAAAATAATTTCTATAAAACTCTATCACAAATTACCTATTTTATTTTTAATAAAACTCTATCACACTAGATATAAATATATTTAAAGAGTTTCTATAAAACTCTAACATAAATTACCTATTTATCTATTTATTATGAGTTTTCTAATAAAAACAAATCTAATTAGACATGTATTATTTATATAAAAAATTATTTATTAATTTATATAAAAAGAGGTTTTAAAGGAGTTTCTATAAAACTCTAACACAAATTACCTATTTATCTATTTTTCATGAGTTTTTTTTAATAAAAGTAAATTTAATAAGACAAAAATTATTAAAATAAAAAATATTTATTAATTGAAAGATTACCTAATAAAATAAATCACATTCTATATAAAACTCTTATTTTTAGTTTAATATAAAAAGAATGGTTATTTTTTATGGATAATTATTATAATATAACAGGTCCGGCCCAGTTATGATTATGTCATTATCAGAAAAAATAAATAAATAAATAAAATACATGTCATTATCTTATTAATCCAAAAAGCCTATAAATAGAGGCAAGAATGAAGGAGAAAGTGATACAAAAATTGAGAATTCTATAAATCTAAAATTTCAGAGTAAAATACAGAAACTCTGCCAAAGAGTTTTAGTATTTATATAAAATAAAAAAAAAAATTCTGCCAAAGAGTTTCAGTATTTATATAAAAAAAATATTTATTAATTGACATAAAATGCGTGCCTATGCATTGAATGTGTAGACCCACGAATCCAACTACCAAGTCCCCTGCACTGGTTAACAGTAGAAGTTCACCTTTCCTTGTGAAGCCAGCTACACTATTGAATCCTCTAATAGTATCAACATTGAATTGTTTAGTCCAAGACTTGGTGACGCCATACTCTTTCATCAACCATATGCAACAAGTAGTGTCTTTAGGATCAGTAAGGTGAATGAGAGCCAGTGATTCCTAACATTTAGCCAAACCCAGCTTGAAAACAAATATGGAGCTCTCTTGAGACAGTTCACTGAATGTTTTCTCCTTTTCCAATTTCAATAAGGTATTTAAGTATTTGTTTATTTATATAAAAAAATATTTATTAATTGATATGAAAAGAGTATTTATATATATATATAAAATAAAAAATAAAAAACTCTATAAAACACTAAAATCTACATAATAAAATTTAAAATAACCTATTTTTCTACTTATTATTATGAATTTTTTAATAAAAGAAAATCAAATTAGATCAGAATTATTAATATAAAAAATATTTATTAATTGATACATAAAATAAAATAATTTTTCTAAAACTCTACCACAAATTAGCTTTTATTATGAGTTTCTTATAAAAAAAATATTTATTAATCAATATAAAAAGAGTTTTATCTATACTATTATTAGACGTGCAAAGAGTATCAGTATTTAAGTATTTATTTATTTATATAAAAAAATATTTAAAACACTAAAATCTACCTAATAAAATTTAAATTAACCTATTTATCTATTTATTATTATGAATTTTTTAATAAAAGAAAATCTAATTAGACAAGAATTATTAATATAAAAAATATTTGTTAATTGATATATATATATAAAATAATTTTTCTAAAAATCTACCACAAATTAGCTTTTATTATGAATTTCTTAAAAAAATTAAATCTAATTAGACAAAGATATATTTAAAGAAAATAAAATAATTTATATAAAATTCTATCACAAATTACCTATTTTATTCTTAATAAAACTCTATCACACTTGACAAAGATATATTCAAAGAGTTTCTATAAAACTCCAACACAAATTACCTATTTATCTATTTATTATGAGTTTTTTTAATAAAAGTAAATCTAATTGGAAAGTAATTATTAAAATAAAAAATATTTATTAATTGAAAAATTACCTAATAATATCAATCACATTCGGTATAAAACTTTTATTTTTAGTTCAATACAAAAAGAATAGTTATATTTTATGAATAATTATCACAATATAACTGGCCCGGCCTAGTTATGATTATGTCATTATCTGAACAGGACACATGTCATAATCTTATTAATCCAAAACGCATATAAATAGAGGCATAGAGAAAGGGGTACAAAAATTGAAAATTCTATAAATCCATAATTCCGAAGTAAATTACAAAAGCTCTGCTAAAGAGTTTCAGTATTTATTTATTTATAAAAAAAATATATTTATTAATTGATATAAAAGGGTTTTATCTATACAAATTAAACACTAAAATCTACATAATAAAATTTAAATTAAATTATTTATTATTATGAATTTTTTAATAAAAGAAAATCTAATTAGACAAGAATTATTAATATAAAAAATATTTATTAACTGATATATAAAATAAAATAATATTTCTAAATCTCTACAACAAATTAGCTTTTATTATGAGTTTCTTAATAAAATTAAATCTAATTATATAAGGATATATTTAAAGAAAGTAAAATAATTTCTATAAAAATCTATCACAAATTACCTAATTTATTTCCAATAAAACCCTATCATACTAGACAAAGATATATTTAAAGAATTTCTATAAAAACACTACCATAAATTACCTATTTATATATTTAATTTGAGTTTTTTAATAAAATGAAATCTAATTAGACAAGTATTATTAATTTTAAAAAATATTTATTAATTGATATTAAAAGAGGTTCATAAGAGTTTCTATAAAACTCTAACATAAATTACCTATTTATCTATTTATTATGAGTTTTTTTAATAAAAGTAAATCTAATTAGACAAGAACTATTAAAATAAAAAATATTTATCAATTGATATAAAAAGAATTTTTAAAAGAGTTTATATTAAACTCTAAAAAAAATTACCTACTTATTTATTTATTAGAAGTTTTTTAATTAAAGATAATCTAATTAGACAAGAATTATTAATATAAAAATATTTTTTAATTGATATAAAAAATAAAATAATTTTTCTAAAACTCTTTCACAAATTACCTTTTATTATGGGTTTTTTTTTTTTTTTTTTTTTTAATAAAAGCTAATCTAATTTGACAATAATTATTAAAATAAAAAAAATATTCATTAATTCATATAAAAAGAGTTTTAAAAATGTTTTCTACAAAACTCTAACACGTATTACCTATTTATCTATTTATTATGAGTTTTTTTAGTAAAAAAAAATATAATTAAACAATAATATATTTAAAGAAAATAAAAATTTTCTATAAAATCTATCACAAATTAGCTAACTCTAAAATCTACCTAATAAAATTCAAATTAACCTATTTATCTATTTATTATTATGATTTTTTTAATAAAAAAATCTAATAAGACAATAATTATTTATACAAAAAATAATTATTCATTGATATATAAAATAAATTGATTTTTCTAAAACTCTACCACAAATTAGTTTTTATTACGAGTTTCTTAATAAAATGAAATTAAATTAGATAAGGATATATTTAAAGAAAATAAAATAATTTCTATAAAATCTACCACAAATTAGCTTTTATTATGAGTTTTTCATAAAAAGAAATCTAATTAGATAAATATTATGAATATACAAAATTATTTATTAATTAATATAAAAAGAGGTTTTCAAAGAGTTTTATAAAACTATAACACAAATTACCTATTTATTATGAGTTTTTTAATAAAAAGAAATCTAATTAGGCTAGAATTATTAATATAAAAAATATTTATTAATTGATATAAAATGAGTTTTTAAAAGAATTTATATTAAACTATAACACAAATTACCTATTTATTTATTTATTATAAAATATTTACTAATTGATATAAAGAGCAAATATAAAAAACAGAATATAGAAGCTCTGCCAAAGAGTTTCATAATTTATTTATTTATATAAAAATATTTATTAAATGTGCAAAGAGTCTCAGTATTTCAGTATTTATATATTTGTATAAAAAATATTTATTAATTGATATTAAAGGAGTTTTTATAAGGAAAAAAAAAAAAAAAAAAAACTCTGTAAAACTCTAAAATCTGCTTAATAAAATTAAAATTAACCTATTTATCTATTAATTATTTTGAATTTTTTAATAAAAGAAAATCTAAAGTTTTAATATTTATTTATTTATATAAAAAATATTTATTAAATGTGCAAAGAGTTTCAGTATTTCAGTATTTATTTGTTGATATAAATAAATATTTATTAATTGATATGAAAAGAGTTTTCATAAATAAAAAAAAAATTCTATAAAACTCTAAAATACGCCTAATAAAATTCAAATTAACCTATTTATTATTATGAATTTTTTAACAAAAGAAAATCTAATTTTCAGAGTAAAATACAGAAGTTCTGTGTTTCAGTATTTATTTATTTATATTAAAAAATATTTATTAATTCATATTAAAATAATTTTTATCTATACTATTATTAAATGTGCAAAGAGTTTCAGTATTTAAGTATCTATTTATATAAAAATATATATATATTTATTAATTGATATGAAATTTTTTTTCTAAAAAATAAATAAATAGATAAATAAACTTTATCAAACTCTAAAAACTATCTAATAAAATTTAAATTATCCTATTTATCTATTTATTATTATGAATTTTTTAATAAAAGAAAATCTAATTAGACAAGAATTATTAATGTAAAAAATATTTATTAATTTACATATAAAATAAAATAATTTTTCTAAAACTCTATCACAAATTAACTTTTATTATGAGTTTCTTAATAAAATTAAATCTAATTAGACAATAATATATTTAAAGAAAATAAAATAATTTCTATAAAACTCTATCACAAATTACATATTTTATTTTTAAAAAAACTGTATCGTACTAGACAAAGATATAATATTTAAAGAGTTTCTATAAAATTCTAACACAAATTACCCATTTATATATTTATTAACAGTTTTTAATAAAAAGGAGATCTAATTAGACAAGTATTGTTAATATAAAATAATTATTTATTAATTGATCTAAAAAGAGGTTTTAAAAGAGTTTCTAGAAAACTCAAAAACAAATTTATCTACTATTATTATGAGTTTTTTAATAATAAGAAATCTAATTAGACAGGAATTATTAATATAAAAAATATTTATTAATTGATATAAAAAGAGTTTTTAAAAGAATTTATATTAAACTCTAACACAAATTATCTATTTATTTATTTATTATAAGTTTTTTAATAAACGAAAATCTAATTAGACTAAAAAACTCTACCACAAATTACCTATTTTATTTTCAATAAAATTATAATACATTAGAGAAAGATATATTTTAAGATTTTCTATAAAAACTTTAACACAAATTACCTATTTATCTATTTATTTTGAGTTTTTTAATGAAAGGAAATCTAATTAGACAAGTATTGTTAATATAAAAAATTATTTATTAACTGATATAAAAAGAGATTTTAAAAAAGTTTCTATAAAACTCTAACACAAATTATTTATTTATTTATTTATTGAAATCTAATTAGATAAGAATTATTAATATAAAAAAATATTTATTAATTGATATAAAAAGAGTTTTTTATAGGAGTTTCTATAAAATCTAAACACATATTATCTATTTATATATTTATTATGTGTTTTTTTTTAATAAAAGAAAATATAATTAAACAGCAATATATTTAAAGAAAATAAAATAATTTTTATAAAATCTTCCACAAATTGGTTGTTTTATTTTCTATAAAACTCTATCAGATTATTTACAAAACATTTAACACGTGCATCGCACGTGCCTTTTCTTAGTATATATATATATATGTAAGATTAAAATGCAAAAACTAATCAGCTCAATAGGTTTTTTATGTTTGCAATTAATTACTTCGGTTTTGTTACAGAGCTCTGATTTGATCAGTTATGGAGAACACTACACACCAATTTGTGTCAGTTCCAGTTCCAACGGGAACTCCTGCTGTGGAGGGAAAAATCTCCCTCCAATGAGAACTGTACACGTCATCGCAATGTAAATACCCATCACAAATGTCAGAGGCCCATCCTGCTCAAGGCCCAGTCCAAGCTCATTAACAGCCCAAAGTCATAAGACACTAACCCAAGGTCGCAGATAATTGATCTCTGTAGCATTGCTCAAGCCCGAAACAAGAGATCCAGCCCGTTAGCAATGTCACATGGATCAGGTTACTTATAGCCCAAATCCATTGTAAGGAAATTAGTCCTATTAGAAGAAGGATACAGCAAAGAAAGAAACTACTACACAAGGAAAATTATACAAAGGAATGAGCTCTATTTGTAAAGAATTTCTGTAGGGAAAGAATTGGAGGATAAGCAATGCGAGTCCTACTATAATTCAACCAATCTTTTGTGTATAAATAGAGGCCCAGACCTTCAATAAAAAAATCAAGCAATTCTACGCTTCTCTATACATTGTTCTTATTTATTCTTATTATTTTTTAGTGAGTTGTTTTATTTTTCTCAATCATTATTGGTTGAGCGAAATTTTGCACCTACACTTTGGCGCCGTCTGTGGGAAACGTGTGCAAATATATTCCCACTCTTGTTTTTTGTTTCACAAGTTAATCCTGCAGCTACCATCCAGAATGTCGAATGGAGGATCTTCAACGGATCAACAGACGGAGTTGATGCAGAAGATGCGTGAAGAGTTTCTACACCAGTTTGACGTACTTCGTCAGGCAAACGAAGCAAGCGTGGCTCAGATCGCCTTACTTCAACAGCAGAATAACACTCTGCAAACGACACTGGCTCAGTTGGAACCACCACCACCAGTGGGTGACACAGCAGCGCCCCCTAGTCAGAATATTCCTCCGATTACTGGACTACTGCCTGATGGGGCTCCACCTAATGGGGCATAACCCAATGAGGCTCAGCCGAATGAGGTTCAGCAACAACGGAGGGCAAGATCTGAGGCTGCGGCTTCAGATAACGTCCCTCATCGCATACAGGATGAGCAAGTCAAATCCAGCCATAAGCTTACGGTATGGTCCAATGAAATTCCAGATGGTGCAGGTGTTCAGGATGCCTTTGACGAGAAGAGACTCCTGAAGATTTAGACACCTGCCGAGATGGCTAGAGAACACAAAAATTCCTTGGTCAAAACTCATTTCATTGATGATGTGTATCTGGTTGAGAGGCCCAAGAAATTTACCATGCCTTCTTTCACCCAGTTTGATGGAACAGGGGATCCTTCTCGGCACCTAAATCATTACGCTCAAAAGATGGCTTTGGATGATCGTAATGACCCTTGGATATGCAGAGTTTACTACCAGTTTGACAGGAGCAGCACTAGAGTGGTTCAAGAATAGACCGCATAAGTCCATCCCAGATTACGTAACTCTATGCACCATGTTCTTGGCACAGTATTGCAGAAATAAGAAGCAAAAGAAGAGCATTGCCAGCCTCTTCACCGTAAGGCAAAAGGGGGGGGGGGAAACATTGCAGGATTTCTTGTCAAGATTCAACATGGAAGCCTCAGAAATAGCGGATTGTCATCCCGCAACTGCTATGAGACATTTAAACTCGTGATGATTCAGGGGACGAAGTTCCACACTTTCTTAGTCAAGTATTCTCCTCCCGACATGCAAACTCTCAATACCAGGGCCCAGATCTACATTCGGCTTGAGGAAAATATAACCCACCGAGCACAGCACGCCACCCTCGTGACAGTGGAAAACAAGCCTCGAGAAAGAGTTCCAACTCCAAAGATTTAAAAAAGCCAACGTTCCTTAACGCCGATCACCCAGGCACCTGAAAAAAGGCAAAGGGTAGAGGAAGGATTTACACCTCTCCGAACTACCTTGGCTCGGCTCTTCCAAGAGACTAAGATGAAGTTCACAACTCCGCAGCCAATAAAGTAACCCCTGGAGCAAAGGGACAAAAGCAAGCATTACGCTTTATCATCGAGATTATGGGCATTCAACCAATGATTGCAGATCACTCAGGTGACAGGTGGAGAATATGATCGCCAGAGGTGAGTTGATGGATTTCCTCATGACAAAGGAGTATGCAAAGCCCCGCGAGGTCTATCCCCGCAAGGTGGAAGATACGTAAGTAAAAGTCATCCATCCAATACATGGCAGGTCTGAAGATGATCAAGAGTCCGAGGAGGTATACAGATCCAGACTGAGGGTAGCCCACAAGCTCAGGAGGATATCCTCGGTCAGTGCTATCGCTTCGGGTAGCATCAGTATTGGATTCGGAGATGGCGACCTATCCAGAGTTCAACTCCCCCACGAGGATCCATTGGTCATCAATCTTTTAGTGGCCAATTGTATGATCCGGAGGGTTTTGATAGATCCAGGAAGTAGCGCCAACATAGTCACAAAGACGATCTTTGAGCAGCTAGAGATCCCGTCATCATCTATTCGACCTACCTCCAGCCCGTTGATGGGGTTCAATGGCACAAGAGTAGATCGCCTTGGAGTAATAGACTTGTCCGTAACCGCGGCGAAGAAGACTCAGAAGGAGAACTTTGTTTTAACAGAGATCCATCGTTCTTACAATCTCATCATGGGAAGAAGCTGAATACATCGGATGAGAAGAGTTCCGTCCACCCTTCACCAGGTGATGCGGTGCTTATCTCCG
Source organism: Cornus florida (assembly GCF_030987335.1). Taxonomy (NCBI): domain Eukaryota; kingdom Viridiplantae; phylum Streptophyta; class Magnoliopsida; order Cornales; family Cornaceae; genus Cornus; species Cornus florida. The sequence goes on along the minus strand of NW_026775581.1, from coordinate 68,583,522 downwards.
GATGGGAAATAAGTAATTAATCTGTGGGGCGATCAAGTCACAGCGAAGGAATGCTATATGTTGACACAAGTTGAAGCAAAGAGGGTGTTGACTCAACAGCAACTAGGTGTGGCTTCCAAAACTGGACCCAAATAGCAATTACAGAGCCCTCTGCCCAAGTATCTTAAGGTAAAGGAGGAAGAGGAAATTGCGAAGCCCACCGAGGAGACCCTTGAAGCTGTGGAAGTTTTCCTCGGCGACCCTCAGAAGGTTACCTATCTAGGCTCTTCCTCCACTTCCGAAGAAAAGGATGCGTTAATTGATGTTATCCGGAGCAATGCAGATGCCTTTGCGTGGGATCACTCGGACATGGTAGGGATCGATCCCTTAGCTTCCTGCCATAGTCTGAAGGTGAATCCGGAGTTCAAACCGGTTAAGCAGAAACACCGAAGGTTTGCCCCCCGTACGCAATCACATTATAGCTGAAGAAGTGAGCAAATTGTTTCAAACAGGTTTCATTCGAGAAGTGCAATATCCACAGTGGCTGTCAAACGTGGTAGTCGTACAAAAGAAGAATGGAAAATGGAGGGTTTGTGTAAACTATACCAACCTTAACAAAGCCTGTGTAATACCCCTAATTTTAAAAAGGATATTCCTGATATTTAATGGTATTTAATTTATTATTTAAGTGCATTTTATTTGATTATGTGTCATTATTTTTTTATTAGGTGCTTAATTGTTTTCTTTTGTGGTGATGTAATTTATTTAAATGATATTTATTTTTAGTTATTTGATTGGAATTACTTGTTAGTGTTTTAATTATTTAATTGGCATTAATGGTTTAAGTGTAATTTGTTTAGTTATTTGATTGGAATTACTCGTTAGTATTTTAATTATTTAATTGGCATAAATGGTTTAAGTGTAATTGGTTTAATTATTCTATGTGTGTCTTATTTTATGTGTGTCTTATTTGGTTTAATTGGATTTACTAATTATTATTTTGTTCAATTAGATTATTTGTTAAGTATTTAATGGTGAATAGGGTAATTAGGTAAATACATCTAACTAGGGTTTTAATTACAGTATAAATTAGGGCTTTATATTATAGCCGTTGTAGGTTTCTACGTTAATTGGATGGGCCGGTTAGGATTGTGAGTTGGACTTAAATGAACCTAGGGTTTAGGAAAACTCTATAAGTATAAGGTAGATGTCTGTGTAGGGTTTTTTTTAAACAAAGCACACATTTTGTGGAAGTGGAGAAGGAAAAACGCAGTTTTTCACATTCTGCCAAGGTTTGATCAAAGCTCCGATCCCGCTTCGTCCGTGGTCCAATCGAGCTGAATTTTGGAGGAGAGGTTCACGACTCAGTGACGCACAATCTGAACGGTGGAGATCAGAGTTTGACCTCGGGAACAGTGATTCGTACTCGTGAACAGTAACAGGGTCACACAGGTTTTTTTCCCATTCTGCCCAGATTTCATCAAACATCCGATCCCGCTTCGTCCGTGGTCCGATCGAGCTGAAATTTGGAGGATAGGTTCATGACTCAGTGTCGCACAATCTGAATGGTGAAGATCAGATTTTGAGTTCTGGAATAGTGTTTCGTACCCGTGAACAGTAACTAGGTTTTGGAACTCGCCAGGATTTTTTAAGAAGACGACGTTGAAACTTTGAACAAAAGTTTCTGAGGCAAGATTTTATCCTTACTCTTTCCCTTAGGCTTCATACTCTTTGCACTCTTAAATGATTCCAGGATTAATGAAGATTAAACCAAACTAAAATGATATCTGTTTTGCTATGAAACTGGTAGTTACAGTAGTGTTGTATGCTTGTTCAACCTAGACTAAGCATGTTTGTGGATGCATTGTGGTTCTGTGGTTCACGTTTTTCCTTACCACTGCTAGTATAAATTATTGGAAGGATGGGTCTAGATGATAGCTAGCTTAACTTCTGTAATAGCAACTGTTGGAACTTAAATACTAGGAGGATTTGAGTTTAACATTAGATCGGTTTTGTGGAACACTATAATTTGAGCATGTCTACATACATACTATGAATATTATTTTGATGCTTACATTATCACAGTTAGTATCAACTGTGGAGGTTAGGATTTTGTGATACATACCCTACATATCTGTATGTCATTTGTAAGGTGTTAAATGGAAGTTTTAATTAATTCTGTCTTTATATCAGACTAAAGGGAACAACTTAAATTGGGCATGTATATGTTGTTGTTGTGACCCTGTTTATCAATGCTTATTTTATCACTGCTAACATTAAATGTTGGATGTTGAAATTTAGTGGATATATACTTGATTTATTGGTATTATTGACTACTGGAGGATTGGAAAGTAGGCACCGGTATGGGACGGTGGCATACTAAGGATGGGTTTGGTTTTTAAATCAATACCATTACCCACCTACTTGGAATAAGAATGGGATTAACTAAAAGTTAAGTCCCGTGGATTTGTATTGTCATGGCAACTACTTGTTGAGCGGCAATACCAGGGATTTTGGATGGATTTTATATATGTACTGTTATGGTGCCTCGGTATGAGCTTGAGCCTCAGGATCGATGGCTAGGGAGCGTATATGCATCGGGATGTGTAGCTGGCTACGATGGTTGGGGGTGTACCCTGTTTAGGTATAGGTACATATGCCCACTTCGTGTGCGTTTTAGCATGTTACCTCTATTCAGGTTGAAACCGACCTGTAGTCCAGTAAGAGTCCTTTAGTGTGACTATATATATATTTACGGACTATTAGCTATTATTGAATTGTTTAGAATGTACATGCGTATCGGGTCTCTGTTTGGATTGTAGTAGTATAGAACTTGCGCGTGGGCCTGACCCACTTCTATTTTTTAGGTACACGACAGTTCCAGGCTTAGACGTGTTCGTGCTGAGCAGAGGTCTCTATTCACTCTTCTAACGATGCAGGACTCTCTCTATAGTTTTATTTCTAGACGTTTATTACATTTGTTCTATCTTCCGTTTGGATGTTTAATAGGGGTCCACTAGAGATGGATTCCCAAGTTGTAAACTGATGGAGTTTTGGAGTTTGGGTTTGATGGATTTTAATAATTATAATATTTTGCGGATTCTATTTTTTTAGTTCCTTCCAGCTTTAATTTCATTTCTTAATTTATTTTGTATTCCGTGTTCATTATAAAATATTAATTGTTTGATATTCCCTCGGGTTTGGGCCTGGGCCTGATCAACCCGTGTCTCGGATCCGAGGGGTGTCTCAGTTGGTATCAGAGCACTCCAGGTTCAAGTGTCTCTAGGATGTTTTCGTATTAAGTCTTCCGCGTAGCGTTTTCTCTTGAATAGAGCTTAAGTTAGGATTCATTGTATTCCTTATGGTTCGTATAGAAAGGGTACTGACGTCTGTCTTTTCGTGTTAACAGATGGTTAACGCTAGAAATGGACAGAACATGCAAGGAACTAGGAAGGAAAGGAGAATGGCACGTAGGCAACAATATCTCCTACGGCGTCAGCAAATGGAGGAAGAGCAGCAAAGGCTTGGGTTTCAAGATGACATGGATCAGTTTCATGAGGAACAGGAGAATGTTCAACAGACTCTGGACCAGGTCAGAGATCCAGAGATTCCTCTTCACCTCAATGACCTCGTTGCTCGGGCTATAAAGGCTGGGGTAACAGTTGCACTTCGGAATCAGCCTTAGGTACAGCCGGCACTTGTACCAGCACCAGTGGTTCAGACGGATTCTTTGGGAAAGGCTAGGAGCTCTTTCACAAAGGGGAGTCCACCTGTGTTCTCAGGCTCAACCGATGCGAGAGCAGCTCACCAGTGGAAACAGGACATTGAGTGCCATCTTCGTTTGGTTCAGTGCACGGAGGTTCAGAAGTAGATGCTTGCTACTTTCAAGCTAGTTGGGGATGCACTACAGTGGTGGGAGTCAGTTACCACCTCAGAGGAGAGGATGACATTGTCTTATGATGAGTTCAGTGCTCGCTTTGATGAGAAATATTTTCCCTATGCAGTCAGGGCAGCTACGAAGACCGAGTTTCTAAATCTGCAGCAGGGAAACATGATAGTGGCAGAGTATGAGCAGCAATTCACACGCTTATCTCTCTTTGCACCGGAGGAGGTGGATACAGAGGAGAAGAAGCGCAATAGTTTTGTCAAAGGACTGATGTGGTCTATCAAGAGAGCTATTACAGGTAGTCCAGCCTATACTACCTATGCTCAGGTGGTAGACGCCGCTCTACAACATTATCAGTTGACTGTGGACATCAGACAGGCTCGTGGTGAGAAGCGGGGAGATAAAGACTCTACTAATCAGTCAGCTGAATAGGGGAATGGCAATAGTCACTGGCAGAATGACAAAGGCAAGTTCCAAGGACAACAGCCTTGGAAGAAGCACAAAGGTGGTTCAGATGCTCACTAGAATGGGGCACCTATTCAGAGGCAACAGAATGGGAGACCACAGGCAGGACAGGGTCAGCCACAGGCTAACCGACAGAGGAGGCCATTTAGTACTTTCCAAGGTAGTTGTTACACTTGTGGAGAGTATGGTCATACCACCAGGCAGTGTCCTAAAGCAGGACAAGGACAGGGACAGAGACAGTATGTGCAGCAGGGACAGAGGGCGCCAGTGCCTCTACCAGCTCCACAGGTTCCACGGATTCAGGGACAGACGCATCTGGCTTTACCGGCACCGCCGCAGACTCAGGGACAGGCACCACAGCAGTTGCACTATGGCAGGGTGTATAACCCCATGCCACAGGATGTTCAGGCACCTCAGACTATTGAGGGTAAGTTTCTTATTTATGGTTTGCATGGACGTGTTTTATTTGATACGGGTGCTACACACTCATTTGTAGCTAGGACTTTTGTTGCTTTGTCTGGGATGAGGACGAGGGTATGCACTAGACCTCAGGGTATTTCTACACCATTGGGTGATACAGCTATTATACATGATAGTGATGGGCCTGTGACATTAGATATTGGCAGACTCAGATTTCTAGCCAATCTATTGGTCCTGGACATGCACACTTATGATATGATACTTGGGATGGATTGGTTGTCTCACTACCATGCCCAAGTTATTTGTTTTGATAGATCTATTATTTTTACCATACCTGGTCAGGATATGTATGTAGTAGCTATGCCACGTTCTAAAGGGGGCGGTAGCACCTATTTGTTCCATGTGGAGGAGGAAAAATGAGGAGGGGATTACTGTATCATTGGATAACATACCGATTGTACAGGATTTTCCGGATGTATTTCAGGAGATTCCAGGGTTGCCACCTAGTCGCGAGATCGATTTTGTGATAGACTTAGCTCCAGGCACTGCGCCTATTGCTAGGGCACCTTATAGGATGGCACCGGTAGAGATGAGAGAGCTGAGGGATCAGATTCAGTAGTTACTGAGTCAGGGTTTTATTCGTAGGAGTACATCACCTTGGGGAGCACCGGTTCTGTTTGTAAAGAAGAAGGATGGTTCGCTTCGTCTGTGTATAGATTACAGGGAGTTGAACAAGGTTACGATTCGTAACAAGTATCCTTTGCCCAGGATTGATGACTTGTTTGATCAGTTAAGGGGAGCCACATATTTCTCCAAGATTGATCTGCGTTCTGGGTATCATCAGCTGAGGGTCAGGGAGCAGGATGTTCCTAAGACAGCATTTCTCACGCGATATGGTTCTTATGAGTTTCGAGTTATGCCGTTTGGGACGACTAATGCACCTGCAGTATTCATGGACTTAATGAATAGAGTCTTCCGGGCTTATTTGGATCAGTTTGTTATTGTCTTTATTGATGACATCTTGATTTATTCTCGGTCGGAGGACGATCATGCTAGACATCTTCGCATAATCTTGCAGACGCTTCGTGAGCACCAGTTATATGCCAAGTTCGAGAAGTGTGAATTTTGGCAGCGGGAGGTGAAATTTCTGGGTCACGTGGTGTCAGAAAAGGGGATAGCAGTGGATCCGGCCAAGGTTTTAGCGGTGGTTGAGTGGGGACAGCCTACATCACCTACTGAGATTCGGAGTTTTCTCGGTCTGGCAGGATATTACAGGAGATTCATCCAGGGGTTCTCCAAGATAGCAGGACCACTCACTCATCTGACCAAGAAGGGTGTACAGTTCATGTGGGATGAACACTGTCAGTGAACTTTTGATGAGCTGAAAAGGAAGTTGACTTCTGCACCGGTTCTAGCTACTCCGCAGAGTGGGATAGAGGATCTTGTTTACACGGATGCTTCGTTGCAGGGTCTTGGATGTGTATTGATGCAGGAGGAGCGACCGATTTCTTATGGATCTCGGAAACTTAAGCCTCATGAGCTTAATTATCCAACACATGATTTGGAGTTGGCAGCAGTGGTCTTTGCCTTGCGTATTTGGAGGCATTATCTGTTGGGCGAGTCCTTCAGATTATTCAGTGATCACAAGAGTCTGCAGTACTTGTTCACTCAGCGGAAGCTAAATATGAGACAGCGCAGGTGGTTGGAGTTTGTAAAAGACTATCATTTTTCTATACAGTACCATCCAGGGAAAGCGAATGTAGTGGAGGATGCACTCAGTTGCCGACCTGTTGGTAGTCTTTCTGCTCTATTCACTACTGAGTGGAATGCTTTAAAGAGTGTGGATGAGTTATCGGATGCTTTTATGGCTTGCATAGTGGTTACACCTTCCATCATTCGCAAGGTTTTACAAGCACAACTCACTGATCAGCAGTGTGTCGACAAGGTCGCAGAGATAGCTTCCGAAGAGGTTCCATTCTACTATGTTGGGGCTGATGGAGGTTTAAGGTACAAGGGACGGTTAGTGGTACCTTCTGCTGATAATTTGAGGAAGGATGTGATGACTGAGACTCATCACTCTGAGTTCTCTGTTCATCAAGGAGGCGATAAGATGTATCAAGATATGAAGCGGCAGTTTTGGTGGGCAGGTATGAAGAGGGACATTGCTCTTTTTGTTTCTCAATGTAGTTTTTGTCAGATGGTTAAGATTGATCATCAGAGGCCGCCAGGTGCTCTACAACCACTACCAATTTCGGAGTGGAAATGGGAGAGCATTTTTATGGATTTTGTGGAAGGGTTGCCAAATTCTTTCAAGGGGCATAATTTCATATGGGTCATTGTGGATAGGTTGACCAAGTCAGCTCATTTCTTGCCTATTTGCACTGACTACACTTCGGAGCAGTTGGCGAGGCTTTATATTTCAGAGATTGTGAAGTTACATGGCATTCCATTGTCTATTATATCGGACAGGGATTCGAGCTTTGTATCTGGATTTTGGAAGAGTTTTCAGCAGGCTTTAGGTACGGAGTTACACCTTAGTACTGCTTATCATCCTCAGACTGACGGACAGACTGAGAGGGTGAATCAGATTATGGAAGATATGCTTCGGTCGTGTGTTCTGGATTTCAAGGGCCACTGGGAGGAATATTTGCCACTTGTGGAGTTTGCTTATAACAATAGTTTCCAGAAGACTATTGGTATGGCACCATTTGAGGCATTGTACGGTCGACCGTGTCGGTCACCTGTTTGTTAGATGGAGGTTGGAGAGAATCGATTCTTAGGTCCTGAGTTCATCAAGGATACCTCTGAAAAGATTGCTCTTATTCGAGATCGCATGCGTACTGCCCAAAGTAGGCAGAAGAGCTATGCTGATCGTCGTACTCGGGCTTTGGAGTTTCAGGTTGGGGATCAGGTTCTACTCAAAGTGTCTCCTATGAAGGGTGTTATGCGCTTTGGGAAGAAAGGGAAGTTGTCACCGCGATTTGTTGGTCCATTCATGATTACGGATCGCATTGGAGCTGTTGCTTATCAGTTGGCACTTCCGGATACTTTGGATCGCGTCCATAACGTGTTTCATGTTTCCATGTTGCGGAAATTTCTTCGAGATGAGGATCGGTATCAGCATATCGATGTTGGGGAGATTGCGTTGCAGCCGGATGCAACTTATTTAGAGCCACCGTGTCGTATTGTCGACCGACGAGATCAGATTCTTCGGAATAAGGTTATTCCTTTGGTTCGTGTTCAGTGGAGTTATCACAATGAGTCTGAGTCCACTTGGGAACAAGAGGATGTCATTCGCTCACGGTTTCCTGAAATATTGGAAGAAGATAAGAGTGAATTCCGAGGACGGAATTCCTTTTGTTAGGAGGGAAGAATGTAATACCCCTAATTTTAAAAAGGATATTCCTGGTATTTAATGGTATTTAATTTATTATTTAAGTGTATTTTATTTGATTATGTGTCATTATTTTTTTATTAGGTGCTTAATTGTTTTCTTTTGTGGTGATTTAATTTATTTAAATGATATTTATTTTTAGTTATTTGATTGGAATTACTTATTAGTGTTTTAATTATTTAATTGACATTAATGGTTTAAGTGTAATTTGTTTAGTTATTTGATTGGAATTACTTGTTAGTGTTTTAATTATTTAATTGGCATAAATGGTTTAAGTGTAATTAGTTTAATTATTCTATGTGTGTCTTATTTTATGTGTGTTTTATTTGGTTTAATTGGGTTTACTAATTATTATTTTGTTCAATTAGATTATTTGTTAAGTATTTAATGGTGAATAGGGTAATTAGGTAAATACATCTAATTAGGGTTTTAATTACAGTATAAATTAGGGTTTTATATTATAACCGTCGTAGGTTTCTACGTTAATTGGATGGGCCGGTTAGGATTGTGAGTTGGACTTAAATGAACCTAGGGTTTAGGAAAACTCTATAAGTATAAGGTAGAAGTCTATGTAGGGTTTTTTTTTTAAACAAAGCACACGTTTTGTGGAAGTGGAGAAGGAAAAACGCAGTTTTTCACATTCTGCCAAGGTTTGATCAAAGCTCCGATCCCGCTTCGTCCGTGGTCCGATCGAGCTGAATTTTGGAGGAGAGGTTCACGACTCAGTGATGCACAATCTGAACAGTGGAGATCAGAGTTTGACCTTGGGAACAGTGATTCGTACTCGTCAACAGTAACTGGGTCGCACAGGTTTTTTTTTCCATTCTGCCCAGATTTCATCAAACATCCGAACCCGCTTCGTTCGTGATCCGATCGAGCTGAAATTTGGAGGATGGGTTCATGACTCAGTGTCGCACAATCTGAACGGTGGAGATCAGATTTTGAGTTCGAGAATAGTGTTTCGTACCCGTGAACAGTAACCGGGTTTTGAAACTAGTCGGGATTTTTTAAGAAGACGACGTTGAAACTTTGAACAAAAGTTTCTGAGGCAAGATTCTATCCTTACTCTTTCCCTTAGACTTCATACTCTTTGCACTCTTAAATGATTCCAGGATTAATGAAGATTAAACCAAACTAAAATGATATCTGTTTTGCTATGAAACTGGTAGTTACAGTAGTGGTGTATGCTTGTTCAACCTAGACTAAGCATGTTTGTGGATGCATTGTGGTTCTGTGGTTCACGTTTTTCCTTACCACTGCTAGTATAAATTATTGGAAGGATGGGTCTAGATGATAGCTATCTTAACTTCTATAATAGCAACTGTTGGAACTTAAATACTAGGAGGATTTGAGTTTAACACTAGATCGGTTTTGTGGAACACTATAATTTGAGCAAGTCTACATACATACTGTGAATATTGTTTTGATGCTTACATTATCACAGTTAGTATCAACTGTGGAGGTTAGGATTTTGTGATACATACCCTACATATCTGTATGTCATTTGTAAGGTGTTAAATGGAAGTTTTAATTAATTCTGTCTTTATATCAGACTAAAGGGAACAACTTAAATTGGGCATGTATATGTTGTTGTTGTGACCCTGTTTATCAATGCTTATTTTATCACTGCTAACATTGAATGTTGGATGTTAAAATTTAGTGGATATATACTTGATTTATTGGTATTATTGACTACTGGAGGATTGGAAAGTAGGCACCGGTATGGGACGGTGGCATACTAAGGATGGGTTTGGTTTTTAAATCAATACCATTACCCACCTACTTGGAATAAGAATGGGATTAACTAAAAGTTAAGTCCCATGGATTTGTATTGTCATAGCAACTACTTATTGAGCGGCAATACCAGGGATTTTGGATGGATTTTATATATGTACTGTTATGGTGCCTCGGTATGAGCTTGAGCCTCAGGACCGATGGCTAGGGAGCGTATATGCATCGGGATGTGTAGCTGGCTATGATGGTTGGAGGTGTACCCTGTTTAGGTATAGGTACATATGCCCACTTCGTGTGCGTTTTAGCATGTTGCCTCTATTCAGGTTGAGACCGGCCTGTAGTCCAGTAAGAGTCCTTTAGTGTGACTATATATATATTTACGGACTATTAGCTATTGTTGAATTGTTTAGGATGTACATGCGTATCGGGCCTCTGTTTGGATTGTAGTAGTATAGAACTTACGCGTGGGCCTGACCCACTTCTATTTTTCAGGTACACGACAGTTCCAGGCTTAGACGTGTTCGTGCTGAGCAGAGGTCTCTATTCACTCTTCCGACGATGTAGGGCTCTCTCTATAGTTTTATTTCTGGACGTTTATTACATTTGTTCTATCTTCCGTTTGGATGTTTAATAGGGGTCCACTAGAGATGGATTCCCAAGTTGTAAACTGATGGAGTTTTGGAGTTTGGGTTTGATGGATTTTAATAATTATAATATTTTGCGGATTCTATTTTTTTAGTTCCTTCCAGCTTTAATTTCATTTCTTAATTTATTTTGTATTCCGTGTTCATTATAAAATATTAATTATTTGATATTCCCTCGGGTTTGGGCCTGGGCCTGATCAACCCGTGTCTCGGATCCGAGGGGTATCTCAGCCTGCCCTAAAGATAGCTTCCCTCTGCCCAAGATAGATCAAATGGTTGATGCTACCACCGGCTACGAAAGGCTGACATTCCTAGATGCATACTCGGGATACAATCAAATTCCTATGAATCCCGAAGATGAAGAAAAAACGGCTTTTATTTCAGAAAAAGGGGACTTATTGTTACAGGGTCATGCCCTTCGGACTGAAGAATGTTGGAGCTACTTATCAACGCCTTGTCAACAAGATATTCGATAATCTGCTGGGAAAGACAGTTGAAGCATATATAGATGACATGGTGATTAAAAGTGTGAAGAAAGAAGATCATCCGAAACATCTACAGAAAGTTTTCAATACCTTGAAGAAGTACAACATGAAGCTGAATCCATCCAAGTGCTCCTTCGTGGTATCATCAGGTCAATTCCTTGGCCACATAGTGAATAAAAGAGGGATAGAGGTAAGTCCGGCTCAGTCTAAGGCCCTCATCCAGAATCAGGAACCAAAAAATTGCAGGGAGGTGCAGGTTCTTACCGGTAGGATCGCAGCCCTCAGCCGGTTTATATCTCGATTGTCAGATAAGTGCAAACCATTCTTCGATGCTATACGATCTAAGAATAAAGATATATGGGGACCTCAGCAGCAGGAGGCCCTCAGTCGGTTGAAAAATTACATGGCCGAACCACCAATTCTATCCGCTCCAAAACCCGGGGAGGTTCTTATTATGTATTTGGCAATTTCTAATATAGCGACAAGTGTAGCATTGATTAGAAAGGAAGGAAAGAGGCAATATCCAGTCTTCTACACAAGTAAGACCATGACAGATGCGGAGACACGATATAGTAAAGCAGAAAAAGTCATCTTAGCCTTGATTTATGCTAAGAGGAAGCTTCGGTATTATTTTGAATCTCATAGCATTGTGATACTTACCAACTATCCTATACGGGGTATACTTTCTAAGCCTGATCTATCTGGGAGAATTACCAAGTGGGCTATCGAGCTTAGTTCCTTCGACATAACTTACGAGCCAAATGCGTCGCACAAAGGACAAGCCGTAGCAGACTTTCTTCTCGAATATGAAGACACTTCCGAAGAGCCGGTACACCCTGAACCACAGTGGGAACTTCGAGTCGATGGCTCCTCGAATCAAACAAGTGCAGGGGTAGGAGTTGTAATGTCAACACCTGAAGGCACCAAGCTGCAGCAATCTATCTGTTTGAAGTTCTCGGCTACGAACAATAAGGCCGAGTACGAGGCGTTACTTGCTGGTCTTCGATTGGCCAGCAGCCTCTAGGTATGTTGGTTAAAGGTTTTTAGTGACTCACAGCTTGTTATAAATCAAGTGACAGGTTAGTACCATCCCAAAGAGGAAAGAATGAAAACATATAAAGAAGCTGTAGAGAACATTGCACGGGGATTCGAACAGGTCGAATTCTATCAGGTACCTCTTGTTGAGAGTGCCGAAGCAGATCAATTGGCCACATCAGCGTCATCCTCAAATGAAGATTTGACTCGGATTGTGCCGATTGACGTCCTGGACAAGCCCAGCATTAATCCTCCGCAGGAACTAATGGTGATTCTAGTTATTCCTAGAGAACCATGCTGGATTGATCCATTGGAAGATTACCTCAAGCATGGACTTCTTCCAAACCAAAAGTCCGAACCACGGAAGCTCCGTCTCACCGCAGCTAAATATGCCATCATTAACAATCAGTTATACCGAAAGTCATTTTTAGGTCCTTACCTGAAATGTTTAAGCCCTACTGAGGCCCTTGTGGTGTTGAAACAAATCCATGACGGAGATTGTGGCAACCATTCTGGGGTTAGTTCCTTACGCATAAAGTCCTGACTCAAGGTTACTTCTCGCCGTACTTGGCCCGGAATGCAGAAGAGTATACTCGGAGGTGTGACAAATGTCAACGTCACGGTCCCATGAAGCATCAACCTGCCGAAGATTTGCATGCAATGGCAAATCTATGGCCATTCGCACAATGGGGGATTGATATGGTGGGCCTGTTACCCAAGACTGTGGAACAAAAGGAGTATGTGCTACTGGCTACAGATTATTTCACTAAATGGGTAGAAGCCGAGGCCTACTCAAGTGTGACCTATGAGCAGGTAAAAACTTTCCTTTGGAACAACATCATTTACCGGTTTGGGATCCCAAAAGTCATTATGATGGACAATGGTAAGAACCTCGACAATATAAGTACCAGAAAATTCTTTGCTGAGCATGGAATTATACAAAAGTTAGCTGCAGTTAGTCATCCACAAGGGAATGGACAGGCTGAAATAACTAATCGGACCATTTTCTGTTGTTTAAAGAAGAAATTGGAGAAACTCAAAACGAAATGGTACGAGAATCTCCCTCAGGTGCTTTGAGCGTACCGAACCACACCACGGTGGCCCATGGGGGAGAGTCCCTTTGCCATGGCTTATGGATCCGAAGCAGTAATTCCAACCGAAACGGCGATTCCAACCCTTCGGACATCCTTGTTGCTTGAAGGAAACAATAGTCAGCAGCTCGAACATAGTCTCGACCTCCTCGATGAAAAAAGGGATGTTACAGCAATAAGGCTTGCTTCATATCAGTAGCAACTGCGCAACAATTATAACAAACGTGTCAGATTCCGGAGCTTTGCGGTAAGCGATTGGGTTTTGAAGTAAGAGACAGCTCATGTAAAGAAACTGGAACCTAATTGGACCGGACCCTACACGATTACCGAAGTAGTGGGGAAGGGAGTATATCGTTTGGCCGAAGCTGACGGACGTCTCATTGCGCGTCCTTGGAATGCAATACACCTTAAACGGTATTTCCATTAGTTAAGTTTGTCAATTTTATTAAGAATTCTTCACAAATAAGGCTGCGTAAGCCCACAGTCAGCCATGTTTTACTTTATTTTGCTTTTATTTGTTTATTTCCATAAAAATGGGGGCCATACCATCATTCTATGATTGTGCAATTATGCAATCGCAGTATGCATTAGCAATTTTTATGCAAAGAAAGCAATTTTTATGCAGTTTTTATGCAAAGAAAAAAAAGAAAAAAATTCTGAAACTTTTTATGCAAAGAAAGAAATTTGAAATTTTCAAATTTTATGCAAAAAAAATTTCATACTACACTATGATTATGCAATTTTATGCTTTTATGCAAAACAATGTTGGAAGCAAGTTATTAAAAAGCATGCGTTTTGACCTATGGTTAAAACTCTTTGTCCCATATCGGATAAAAATAGAAAGGAAATGTAGTTAATATATGCGTAGTCCATGACGTATGGTTGCCAAGAAGGGAGTATTAATGAAGGAAAGTCTCCAAAGTAAACAAATAAGAAACTTCGCAGCCATTGTTACTTGCTTTCTTGGCCTCCTATCATTTTTGAATCCTCGGCAAGTTGTTTAAAAAAAAAAAAAAATGATGAAGAGAAGAATATATGTATGAAAACCTCCTTTAGGCTCAGTGCCGGGGAGTAATTCATTCGCCTCAGACCCCAAGTGTCTGGCTCGGCAAAATCTCGCCTTGGACCCTAAGTGTCCGGCTAGGCAAAAACCTCGCCTCGAACCCTAAGTGTCCGGCTCGGCACAACCTCCCTCCGGCTCAGCGCCGGGGAGTAATTCATTTACCTCGGACCCTAAATGTCCGGCTAGGCAAAAACCTCGCCTCGGACCCTAAATGTCTAGCTCGGCACAACCTCCCTCCGGCTCAGCACCGGGGAGTAATTCATTCGCCTCGGACCCTAAGTGTCCGGCTCGGCAACCTCCCTCCGGCTCAGCGTTGGGGAGTAATTCATTCGCCTCGGACTCTAAGTGTCCAGCTCGGCAAAAACTCACCTCGGACCCTTAGTGTCCAGCTCGGTAAAACCTCCTTCGGGCTCAGTGCCGAGGAGTAATTCATTCGCCTCGGACCCTAAGTGTCCGGCTTGGAAAAATCTCGCCTCGGACCCTAAGTGTTCGGCTTGGCAAAACCTTCTTCAGGCTCAGCGCCGGGGAGTAATTCATTCGCCTCAGACCCTAAGTGTCCGGCTTGGCAAAATCTCGCCTCAGACCCTAAGTGTCCAGCTCGGCAAAAATCTCGCCTCGGACCCTAAGTGTCCAGCTCGGCAAAAACCTCGCCTTGGACACTGAGTGTCCGGCTTGGAAAACCTCTTATTTATTTTGCTTCGGACTAAAACAAATAAGGAACCTTCAAGCAGAGTACCTTCCTTTTAAACAAAAAAAAAAATCTTTCTCAACAGAGTGAGTGCAATATCAGAAGCATACAAGCATACTCAGTCGAAGCAGAATAAAAGAAACACAGCTTAAGAAACAAGGATATATCATTCATTCTCAAAAGTGTTTCATTACAAGGGAAAGAAAAAAAAAATTATTTGCTTGATCCTACTTCCTCTTCGGATCAAACAGGGCAGATTCGAAAGCATCTACTATAGCTGGACTTACAGGTGGAGGAATTGAAGGACCAGGAGTTACAGACGTTGATGAGCTTGGAGGATCTTCCGGGTGAGCCTTCACCATTTCAGCAAAAAGCACCTCAGCCTCTTGAGCCTTCGGACCCTCTGTATAAGGGAAGGATACCCCCATGTTCACATCAAAGGCATCAAGATCCATCGATTTGGGGCCTGAGCCTTGATTGAAGCCGGACCGGTAAGCTTTTGCACTTGATAAGCGCACCAGACTGGAGTAACGACCTTGCATCTGCCTCCCGGCAACGATGCAGGTGCTAAGGGCATCATTCAAGCGCTGGACTTCAGCCTCCAGCAACTCAACTTTGGCATCAGAAGCAGCCAGACGCTTCTTGTAAACATCCCGAGCCTCATATGCAATTTGTGCATTGGCAATGACATGGGATGCCTTCTTCTCAGAATTACTGAGTTCTTTCTCCAGCTTCTTAAGAGAAAGAGACTGAGCCTCAGCAGTAGCACAGAGGGCCATAGTATGATACAAGCCCTGCGTCATGAGATAATAACAATGTAAGAAAGTTTGTAAGACAATTATGACAATGGAAATGAAGGAGGAACAAACCTCTATGGCTCGAATAGGGGCAAATGAGAATAGCTGTTCCAACCCCATTTTGCCGATAATTTCTTCATCCTTGGGGAGCCACATTCCCCGAGCAATAGCCAGTGCTGCAGATGGGTCAGTGATCATAGAATCACCAACATGGAGGATGGACTTGTCAGCCTTCGAGAAGGAAGGAGTCCAAGGTGCCCCAGCCTCAGCAAGGACGTAGGCGCTGACCTCATCCTCAGGGTTAATCTCCTCAGTTTTCTTCCCTTTGCTTTTTAGGTTGGAAGCACCCTTGGGTTTCGCGGTTGAAGAGGGGTTCAGCCTTGCCCTTTTGTTCAAAGGGATTTCGTTAATCTCCTTCTCCTGCTTATTTGTACGCAATATAGTCAGCGGAGCATTCTCTGCAGCTTTCTTCTTCAAGGCTTCAGCCTTCTGTTTTTCTTCCTTAGTCATAGGGAAACTGTCAAATGATGGAAGTGAGAGGTCCATGAGATTAACGGTTATAGCTCTGGAAGCAACTGCTTTAAGATTCGCAGAAGTAAGTAAGCTCAACCGAGGGAGGGTCGCTCTAAACCTGCCTTTCCAGGAAGGAAAACCTCTTCTTGGCAGCCGAAGAAGGAAATGTCGCTAAAAAAACACCAAGAAACTCGTAAATATATCGAAAGAATAAGACTCGACATGGGAAACAGCCAGAACAATCTTCATGAAGAAAGGGGGGATGTTCTATACCTAAATTCCCGAACTTGCGAGGGATTGGGAGTTTGCTCGATTAGGGCATGGCCCATCTCCCTTTAACAATTATCATCCTCTCTTTTCACTTCTTCTCAGAAGTAGGGAGGTCTGTACATATCCTTTGGTGCAAGGGGGAAATGAAAAAGAAACGACAAGGTTCGGTTCCGTGCTTAAAAATAGAATAAGTAATCAGCAAGTTAGCCAGAGTCAGGTCAAGACTCTCCTGCCACCGGCAAATGAGGAGTGCCGAGATTACTCGAAAGAAGTTAGGGTTTACTTGCAGGGGTGCAATCCCGAATTTGTTGAAGACTAAGTGATAGAAAGGATGAAGGGGGAACCTAAGAGCTTTGAGGTGCCCAACAGAGAGGAGCAACTCGTCTTCTCCGACGCCCTCGCCGGCGCAAAAATCAGCGCCTTTAGGGTATTATGCAATTTCTACCCCCTCGGGAATCTCGAATTCTTCCATTACGGATTTAATGGAGAACGAGATGTAACGAATAGATAAAATTGCGTTTCTTTCTTCCTTGGTGAGGATATTATCCGACCCAGAGGTGGATGTTTTAGCCTGGATCGGGGAAGCACCCGGCTGATTAGCCGAGTCATTTATAGGTTTAGGGAAGTTCGAAACCCTAGGTGGGGGAACCCTAATGAGATTAGGGGAAGACAAAGGAGTGGACTCAGAATCTACGATCTCTATACGTTCAGGAGTAGTCGAAGTACTCATAATACAAGATCGAAGAAAAAAAGATGAAGAACTAACCTGATAAGACGACGGAATGAAGAATGCAAGAAACGTAGTGAGAGCAAAAGTGTAATACCCCTAATTTTTAAAAGGATATAACTGGAATTTCTTTATTTATTTTATGTGCATTTTATTGATTTATTGATTAGTTGATTTATGTGCATTTAAATATGATTTATCTGGTTATGTGTTTAAGGGTTTTATTTGCTTAATTGATAATTGTGGTTGTTTAAATTCATTGTAATTATTTTTAATTTAATTATTGGTTAATTTTTGGTAGCTTATATAATTATTAGTGACTTAATTGATGCAGTTTTTGGTAGCTTATATAATTTAGGTGTGTTGTATTTATGTAATTGACGTGTCGTTTTTGGTAGCTTAGGTAATTTAGGTGTGTTGTATTTATGGTTTAGATTTAGGGTTTTATTTTTGTGTAGTCGCCGACTTAAATTAGGTTTTACGTAAATCTTATAAATATACGGTTATATAATTTGACTTAAGGTTGGGACGTGTATATATATAAATCTTATACGTCTGCTAGGGTGAGGAAATTAAAACTCAATTCACGTAAGGGTTTATGAGAGGAAAAACAGAGAGGTTCCTTGAGAAGGAAAGACAGAAGGAGATTGAGAGAATCAATTAGGATTGCAGCCATGGATTGCAGGTGGGATCAAGGAAGAAAGAGTCGATGGCTTGTGGAATAAAACTGGAACAGTGGGAGAGTTGCAGGTAGTCTACAGTTCGTTGCAGAATTTAGTAACGGCGATAGAAGGTTTCAAACCGGAATCTTAAGGCAAGTTTCATTCTGTCTCCTTCCTATAAACTTGTGTTCTGTGCATTCTATATAGTCTCCAGGGATTAATTCAACCTTTAAAACTAATAGTTGATGCAGGTTATATTAGACTGTAACCTGTTTTACGTTCAAAAAAAAAACTGAGATTGGGTTTTTCTCAAACTGTGTGTTTTTTTATATAAACTTCTGTCAATCAAGTTCATAATAGAATTTAAAAAGTTTCTATGATTGTTGGGACTTGTATTGAACCTTAAGAACTTTAAGGAAACTTGGAGCAGAGGAGTGGTCTTCGCCGGAAGCGAAGAAGATAAACAGAGGAAAAGAAAATTGTTTCAGTTGAAGCTTTGTTAATAAATGCATATTGGAATATGTAGGGTTTCTCGGACTTTAGGAACTTGAATAGAACCCTAGGAATGTTAAAAAGATTTGGGATAGGACATTGGGCTTCGCCGGAAGAGCAGACGACAACCGGACGAAGCAGAAACGAAGCAGTGAAGCAGAGAGGGGCTCTCAGGGGTGAGAGCCGGCTCCCGAATGGTGGGAGCCGGCTCCCATGAAGAGAGAGCCGGCTCTCCATGTGGGAGAGCCGGCTCTAGAAGCCTAGGAGCCGGCTCCAATAAAGGGGAGCCGGCTCCCATGGAAAAAAAACCCCTACGGGGTGTTTTCTGCAAATTTTTCGGAGTTCTGGGGTTAAACGCAAATACTAAAAATTAAAGGGGGTTTCAAATATGTTAAAATTAACCTATTAAGACCCTTAAATAGTTGGTTATGCTAGGGTGCTAATCTTAAGGGGCATCAGGAAACAGAAACGTGGAATAGGCATGCTGTCAAGGAAGGATGAATGTTTAAGTTAATAAATTTGTTTTAATAACTTAAACTGACTAGTATCGAATTACTTTTGGGATATTATATAAATTATTTATATACTTTAATGGAGGCCAGGAAGTTCGGTGTGGGATATGGGCATAGACAGTATTAACTTAAATATTAAATGGTATGCTGTCAGGAGTGGTAGGAATTTTAGTTGCTAGTTTTGGTTTAGCGAACTAAATGGACTAGTGTGGGAATACTGTTGGGGTTTCATATAATGAGCAGTTTGGAATTCAGAGTGTCATATTATATCAGGCACAGGTTTTGGAGTGGAGGATCAAAGGGACGTCATGTGGTGTAAATGCTAACTTTTATGCTGTTAAGGATTTATGGAGGATTTCATTACTTGTCTTTGTTTTGGCAATTTAAATAATATGGTATGAGAGGATGGTTTGGGATATCTAGTATAATGTATTTAGTTCATATTTCTGACTGATCATTATAACAGGTTATGGATGTTAATTGATGAACTGTTTAACTTCTGTTTTATCAATTGTATGGATGTGGATAATATAAATTGTTTATCAATACTTTAACAATTTATTTAGAGGATTAATGATTATAATCATATACTGGATGCATAGTAGGATCTTAATAATATCTGTTTTCTATTGTGCTGGTTTCTGGATTTATTTGATGTTCTAATGAATGTGCATCGTTTATGGATCATTTGCATTATATGTACCGGTATGGGACGGTGACATATCAGGGATGGATTAGATCAAAAAGCTAAGTCCTACCCCTTCTTACATACGGAATGGATTAACTAAAATAGTTAACTCCTACATGGATACATGTCTTGTCAACTAAAACAGTTGAACGACATAATGGATGCTTGTTTTATCTTTCGGCATTAGGAAGGAATTTATATATATATTTATGGTACTGTGATACGAGCTTGAGTCTCCTGATCACGGTTAGGGTGCGTATATTGCAAAGGTTGAGTAGCTAGATATAGCTAATGTTCCCTGGTGGGTCTAGGTACTTGGCTGCTGAAAAGCGTGTTTTATATGTCACCTTCTACCCAGGCTGAACTATGTTATAGGCTAGTGAGCATCCTATAGTGTGTATATATATATTTATGGACTATTGTAGTTATTGTCGAGCTATCTAGGATGTATCTGCGTATCGGGTTTATGTACGGATTGTAGTAGGATGAAACTTGCATGTGGGCCTGACCCACCTTTATTTTTCAGGTGTTCGTGAGTACCAGGCTTAGGGTTTGATCGTGGTGATGCAGATACAGTCACTCACTCTTCCGGCTACATAGGATTTTCTTTCTTATTTTGGTTTTGGATTTTAATTCTGTAAATGTTTTACCAGTTGGAAATATTAGGGGTCCACTAGATGGATTCCCGAGTTGTACGGATTGGAAAGTTTATTTATATTAAAACTTTTATTTTGGAGGTTTTACAATTAGAATTCTTTTCAGCGTATCATTATTTTATTATTAATTCAGTTTTATTCTTGCTTGTTTATATATTAATTGTCTGATATCCCTCGGATCTGTGCTCGGACTTGATCACCCGTGGCTCTAGAATCGAGGGGTATCACAGTTGGTATCAGAGCACTCCAGGTTCTAGTGTCCTTAGGAGTGTCTTTCATTAGAAGTCTTCCGCGTTGCGTCTCTTAAAAACTTAGAGCCATATTAGGATTCGTTGTACTCTTTTACGGTTCATTAGGAGGAGCTCCTGGTATCAATTATATTCCATAATTATGGAATGGTTGACACTAGAAGGAGGATGGGGTCTGCGGCGACAGCAAATCAGACCGAAGGAGTAGAGGAGTACGTTATCGAGTTCTCTATCAGAAGCAGAACTTGGGATTTAAGGTTTAGTTCTGGTTGGCATTACTTTTGGAAGTATAAGCCAATGAGGGATATAGGAGTGTGTTTTAGGTCCCCGTATAAAGGGACTAACACGATTTTAGTTATTCTCCTAAAAGAGACAACCGAGGAATGGGAGTCCAAAGAGGATTCTAGTGGAGGAGATTTCAACAAACTCAAGAAAGAGGATATTAAATGTTGAAAATCAGGGATCATGTGAAAGTGATCTTGTTCGCTAATAGTATAGTGAACGATACTCATAGAGTTGAGGTGGATAGTTAACTTTGTGTATTACCTTTAAACGAGGTAGATAAAGGGAACTCTTCAGGGGTTTGGGAATCGGATGAAGTTCTTCTCAGAACGAAGCAAAGATTATATAGCACGTTCCGGGGAGTATGAGGATTAGGTTTTGATGATCTAAGTTGCTTTATACAGCTACATTAGACGGTTTGTAACCTGTGTATAAGGAGGATGAAGGTTAAGCCTTTGGCATTTACTGAGGCAAATGGAGTTGGTTTTGAGCTATGTTTTGAGGTCGAGTGATTACCTCCGAAACTGTAGGAAGGAGATTATGAACCAATCAGGCACAGTTGATCTCTAAAAGAGATTTTCTTTACAAGGAGGAACGATGTTTTACGTAGATTTTATTGTGTTCTATTGTGTGTGCATTATGTGTTTCCTTTTTGTTAAATGTTCAGGAGGGGGAATGTGGTTTAGTTGGGGACACGAGTATGTGATCAACCAACTATCATTTTGGAGGAGTAGCGATAACTACGCTAGGATTGTAGGCATGTGATCATAGGATTTGGTTAGTATATCTAAACTTTAGTCAATCAAATGAACCTAGACATGCTTGGTTGTAGTATGTGTTCAGGATGGGATAAGAAAAAAACCAGCAGTTTTGAGTCAAATGATATAGATTCATTGGATAAGCTGTAACGTCATGCTGGTTTATTGAAGGAACTGGCTTGACTGAATATCTTTTAGGAATATTTTAAATAGGTGTTCCTAAGTCAGTAAGAGGATTTTGGTACTGGTTTAAGTACTTGTTGGAATGACACCGACTGAGGATAATAGACGAATTTACTAGTCATCAGTCAATTCTTAATCAAGAATTTTATTCTCATCAGGGGGTGTCATTA